>NC_136419.1:166017500-167217500 GCF_052625555.1 Lactuca saligna | reverse complement strand
AGGATTCTATGTATGGGGGAGTTTACGACCGTAAACTCCATGTTTACAGCCATAAACTCCAATAAATGGTCCCTATGTGTGTTATAATCCATTCCAAAGCCAAAAACCCAAGTCTAGCAATTATCCCCAAGTGTTTGAAGCCATTTTGCACCATAAACCACCCCCACCATGAGTTTACGGCCGTAAACTCATAGGGAATGGGTGTTATGGGCCGATAACTCTTGTATGAGTTTACTCTTAGGGATTAAACTCAAATTCCGAGTCCCTAGTGCCATTACACGTCCGTAAATGTCACCCGGGTCCTTCCAAACACTTGCAATGGGGTGTTTCCGCGACTAAAAATGTTTGTCCGTAACAATTAAGTAATCTAAGCCCTAATTAGATACAAATGTGTATCTTTGCATTATACATAGGAATCTCGTACGTTTGCAAGCCCCCATCCAACGTTTAGCATCCGAAATCGTCACATTTCTTGTCCAGTAAGTTCATACCCCTACCCTTTTTCAATGGTCTTTTAATGTTTTCAGGGGGGAAATACAAGCAAACTATAAATTTTTTCAATACATAACATTGATGTATTTCAAATAATATCTGGCAAACTTATAAATACCATTACCCCTTATGTATTATGCTGAGCATAAGGGATGATTTATCAACTACAACTATATGAATTTCAGCTAAGGAAATATCCAAACTAATCAAATTATTATGGGAATAATTTGGGGTTCTTTAGTTCTTGTTTCATCACGTACTGATATGTATACAAAGTTATTAGATAAACTATGTCTGGTTCAGTTTATCTCCGTTTCATTTTGAATGTATTGCCAGATGATTTCATTGTATATGGCTGTATTCACTGTATTATGTTTCATAATCTTTTGTATGTTTGATATCATATGAGAACCCTGTGAATAGTTTAGAACTAGCTTGTAAGTTCGTCACTACCCTTTATGGATGATCAGTAAATCCTCCCCGTAAGTGTAACCAGAGTCTCCTGGAGGGAGAGCGAGGAATTTGTGAATAGATCTATTCGGGACTGACAATCCCACACCTTAACTGCTAGCTACAGTTAGGCGGGCACACCTGGGGTGACAAATTTCTGGATATCGTTCGACACCTGACAAGCATCAAGGAGGTCTCATTGTCGTATCAGCATGGTTACCCGACTCACAATACGTATTAATATAAGTTTATTCACGGTATCGCTTTGGGTTCGGTTTAGATTTTGTTTCGACTCCATATCTACTTCTATCTAAGGTTTCCATATCTAGTACGGGATGGTAGTCCCATGGTTTCCAATCTATTGGTTTTGTATCCAGTGCGGGATGTTATTCCCATGATTTCAGAGTATGTATCTAATTCGGGATGGTAGTCCCATGGTTTTGAAACTATATTTAATACGGGATGATAATTCCATGGTTTTGAATCTATATCTAGTACGAGACGGAAGTCCCATGGTTTTCAATCTATATTTCAATAATGTACCAATGTATTCCCAGGAAAGTCCCATACTTTCCTGATTGTTTTACCAATTGTGAAAGATGTAAATTAAGGTTATCTGGTTTGTTACCCTTTCTGGTTATGTAAACATTTCCCCAAGAAAGTCCCATACTTTCCTGAATGTTGGTTATCAATGTAAAAGATGTATCTGTAAAATATGGTTATGTTCAATGTTTTCCCCAGGAAAGTCCCATACTTTCCTGAATGTTAGTTACCGTATGTAAAAGATGTATTCATATTAGACCTGGTTATGTACAAGGTTTCCCAGGAAAGTCCCATACTTTCCTGAATGTTGGTTACCGATGTGAAAGATGTATACCGAAACCTGGTTATCTTGTGAATAGTAGAAATTTGTTCATTATTACTATAAGTAAATCTATGTTATCCTAATTGCGAGTTCCATAACCATACGATGGACTAAACCTGTGGCAATAAGTAGTCCACATACTTTTGACTTTCGTCACCCTTGAACCATTTCGGTTCGGCTGTAGCTAGCAGCCAGGTATGGGGTATTCAGCCCCGTATAGATCTATACACTCAAGTCACGCTCTCTAAATCCCAGAGATTCTGGTTACGGGTGCATTCCTCCACTCGCGTATCTCTGTGGAGTGTTTACCGAGGATGTGTCTCCAATCCTACAGGATTAACAAATTTACTAGTAATAATATGATAGTCCTCCACTCGCGTATTTATGTGGACTGTTACCGAGGACAAAACAGTGTACAGGTTTTATGTTCAAATGTTCTAATGTCATGCTTTTAACTGATAAAATGTGGAAAACCATTTGTGAAATATATGTGAAACATAACAGTTTAAAATCCATTTCACAAATATATGTTTACGTAATCTGCATGTTCAAACGGTTATCAGTTGTAGCAATAAGTGTTAAAAGCATATAAAATGTGAAACACACATATGAAAACATGTTTTGGGTACAAGTAATCCCTGTACTTTGCTTGTGTTCCCCCTGAAAACAGTGAAAACAGTGAAAAAGGGTAGGGGTATTAACTCACCAGACTCGTAAATGCGACGGTTTCGGACACTAGACGTTGGTTCAGGGCTTGATTACTCGCGATGTCCCTATGTAAAATGTAATAATGTCCATATATATATATATATATATATCTAATTAGATTTACAATCACTAATTATATGGAACATTACACTCCAACGAGGTTAAACACCTCAAAAGGATCATTTGGAGTGACCCGAGGGACATCTTCGGACGTGAAATGGCACTAGGGACTGGGGATTTGAGTTTACTCCCCAAGAGTAAACATTTAAGGGAGTTTATAGCCACAAAACACATACATACATGAGTTTACGGCCGTAAACTCATGTTGGTGTGATTTTGAGTGTTTAATGGCTTGTTTGGACATGGGGATTGTTGGAACGGACTTCTAAAATGCCTTGGAATAAATTAATGGAACTTATACCATTTAAGAGGGAGTTAACGGCTATAAACTTGGAGTTTACGGCCGTAAACTCTCCCATGGTCAAACCAAAATTAATTTGAGGTATAAGGAACAATCACATGTGATTCTAGTTAATTTTTCAAGCCTTGTAATGAATTTAGGGCACCATTTAACATACTTTTAGGAGTTTACGGCCCAGGAGCATGTTCTATGGCCGTAAACTCTTATATGTAGTGTTTTGTTATGTTTAAGGCCCCCAAACTATTTTTAGATGGTTCTAGGATTTACCACAAGGCTATTGGTTAAGTTTCAAGGCATTCTAACATGTACAAGTGACTTTATCCCCCATGTTTGAGGGGTTTACGGCCCAAGAACATACCTTGGCCATAAACTCTCTTTTCTCCCTCAAATTTCAAGTTTAAGGTGTTCCAAGTCTAGGTTTGTAAGCCTCAAGTTCGTATCTAAGTCCCAACAATGATTTGGAAGGGTTTAATGGCTCAAAAAACCCCCATTATTGTGTGTTTACGGCCCAAGCTTACTCCTTGGCCGTAAACACATGTTCCAGGTCCAAAATCTCAATTTAAACACGGATTTAAAGGCCTAAGAGGTTGAATAACAAGCTAGGAAGGTTACCTCTATGATTTGGAGCCTTAAATCTTTGATTTTGGACCTTAATCTAGAGTGAGGAGAGAGGTTAGAGAGAGAGAGAGATAGAGAGTAGTGAGATGAAGCCAAAAGCTTCAAATGAAGGCTTAGAACACTTTATATAGTGTCTAAGTTTTGGACACGGTGGAATTCTACCAGATATCAGCGTTGGGCGAGGCTTTTGGTCGTACCCGATTAAGTTGTCGTAACCCGATGTGGTCGATTCTTGAAATATTCCGATCACTAATATGGGGTGTTAAAATGATTTCTAAATATATTAGGACACCCATTAAGTCATTTTAGATCGATACAAATTAATGACTTAATTAAACGGTGAAATCGGAATCGGATTTGAAAACGACGATTGGTTGCTCGAATTGAACTATGAAAAGAGTTACAAGAAGTGGTACGGAATTTCGGGTTGTTACATTATCCCCCTGTTAGAGGGAATTTTGTCCCGAAATTCAAAGTTAAAACACGAGACAAGATACAAATCATGGATCTGGAAAGAGTTGTGGATATTTCTGTTTCATTGAGTCTTCCCGCTCCCAAGTGAATTCCGGTCCCCGCTTGGCATTCCTACGAACCTTCACTAACGGGATACGACTTTGCTTTGTACGTTTGACTTATCGATCCATGATTTCGATCGGTTCCTCCACAAAGTTGAGGTTTTCATTGATCTCGATCTCGTCTATGGGAATCGTTAGGGTTTCATCGGATAGGCACTTTTTGAGATTTGAGACATGGAAGACAGGATGAATGCTACTGAGTTCATGAGGTAATCGAAGTTTATAGGCTACCGGACCGACCTTGGTGAGGATCTCGAAGGGTCCAATGTACCTAGGGTTATGTTTCCCATGTTTACCAAAACGTACAGTGCCTTTCCATAGCGAGACTTTTAACAGAACACGATCTCCAACATGGAATTCTAGAGGTTTCCGACGGTTATCAGCGTAACTCTTTTGGCAATCTCGTGAAGCTTTCAATCGGTCTCGGATTTGGATGATCTTTTCGGTGGTTTCGTGGATGATTTCAGGACCACTGAGAGCACTATCAGGGACTCGACTCTTAGCTAACTGTGTATCCCCTACCTCGGCCCAGCACAGAGGGGATCTACACTTACGACTGTATAGGGCTTCAAACGGAGCAACCCTGATGCTGGTGTGGTAACTGTTTTTGTATGAGAATTCGATCAAAGATAGATGTGTGTCCCACGACTTTCCAAAGTCAATGACACATGCCCTAAGCATGTCCTCCAGGGTTTGGATTGTTCTCTCACTCTGTCCATCGGTCTGAGGATGATACGCCGTACTCATATCCAATTTGGTTCCAAGGGCTTTCTGAAGGGACTGCCAGAATCTGGAGGTAAACCCGATATCTCGATCAGAGATAATGGATGCAGGTACACCGTGCAGTCAGACTACCTCCTGGATGTAGATTCGCACGAGTCTTTCCATCTTGTATGATTCTTTGATCGGAATGAAGTGAGCGGATTTTGTCAAGCGATCGATAATTACCAAATGGTATCGTACCCACTAGGACACCTGGGTAGTTTGGTGATGAAATCCATGGTAATCATCTCCCATTTCCATTCGGGCATCCGGGGCTGTTGGAGCACACCCGAGGGTTTCTTATGCTCAACTTTGACTTTGGCGCAAGTCAGACACTTGCCCACGAACGAAGCTATCTCAGCTTTCATGTTTGGCCACCAATATTGTTTCTTGAGATCTAGGTACATCTTGTCAGAACCCGGGTGAACAGAGTATTTGGTTTTGTGTGCTTCCTTCATGAAAATCTCCCTGAATCCTCCGGACTTTGGAATCCAGATCCGATCCATGAAACAATAGACTCCGTCACCTCTGATCTCAAGTTTCTTTTCCATTCCTCTCAAGGTTTCGATCAACGCATTCTCAGGTTTGAGGGCTTCTAACTTGGCTTCTCGGATTTGCATGGGTATGTTGGAATGGATAGTCATCGTCTGGTTCTTCACTTTGTGGCCTGCACTTTCCTTTCGGCTAAGGGCATCTGCTACCACATTGGCCTTGCCGGGATGGTAACGGATTTCACACTCATAATCACTGAGTAGTTCTACCCATCGCCGTTGCCTCATGTTCAAGTCTTTCTGATCAAAGATGTGCTGCAGGCTCTTGTGATCAGTGAAGATTGTGCACTTGGTTTCGTAGAGATAATGTCTCCAAATCTTGAATGCAAAGACTACGGCTCCTAGTTCCAAGTCATGTGTGGTATAGTTGACCTCGTGTGCTTCCAGCTGTCTTAAGGCATAAGCAATCACTTTTCCTCTTTGCATAAGCACACAGTCTAAACCTTGATTAGACGCATCGCAGTAGACAACGAAGTCCTCTGTCCCTTCGGGTAGGGACAGAACAGGCGCGCTGCATAAGGCTCTCTTCAGCGAAAAATGTAGTTATCATCATCGTACTCTTGGACCATGTCGCGAAAGACTCTGCAGCAACTGTGGTAAGAAGGGCCACCTTGCTCGAAGCTGCAGAAAACCAACCCAATCAACCAACCAATCATCCGGAGCAGGTGTCAGTCGGGCCTGCTATGGTTGCGGTGAAGTAGGGCATTTCAAGAGAAATTGCCCCAAAGCAGCAGCAACTGGCAGTACAGTAAGAGTCCTAGCTATAGGACAAGGTGAGGCAGCCGCTGATCCCACCGTTGCCACAAGTATATTATTCCCGGACAACCCTTATACTTACAAAGTTTTTCGATTATATTGTTGGAAGAGAATCTATTATCCATTCAATCAAACATCACCTTAACCTTAGTCCTCCATTAGTAATCGAAATGTCTACCGTCAAGATGTTTAACAAACGAGAAAGAGGACGTTAGCGACAAATTCTTAGGCTGTATCCTTACCTCGAACGATCAAACCCATCGATCTAATGTCAGTTTCCATAGAGAGCTTTGATATTATCATTGGCATTGATTGCTTGAGAACCAATCTTGCGGATATCCTTTATTACGAAAAAGCCATCCGTCTCAACCTTCCCTCTGGTCAGACTCTCACGATCTATGGCGATAAGTTTAGCTCAAATCTTCATATCATTTTTCGCATCAAAGGTCAAAAGGTTTCCCAAAAGGGTGTGCCATAAATTCCTAGCCTATGTGACCATTGAGAAATAGGATGTTGCATCCCCGAAGTCTACAAGTTTCCTGGTGTATTTTCCCGAAGAGCTTCCAGGAATTCCTCCCGAGTGTCGACTCGAGTTTCTCATCGACCTAATTCCTGGAAGTACCCTCGTACCCAAACCCCCAGGTCGATTAGCGCCAGCAGTAATGCTGGAGTTATCTAGTCAGCTTGATGAGTTGGACCATCAAAACCGATGTCCTCTTTCCTCGAATAGATTTCCTTTTCGATCCACTTCAGGGAACCAACCACTTGTCAAAGATAAAGTTTAGGTCAAAGTACCATCAACTACGAGTCCATGAGAAGGATGTTTCCTAGATAGTATGCAGAAACTCAATATGGCCACCATAAGTTCGTAGTGATGCCCATCGGACAAACCATTTTCCTTGGTCAAGTAGTAGACAATGAAGACCTACGTGTGGAATCCTCTTAAGATCAAAGCAATAGAGAATTAGTCGGTACCGAAGATACCCACAGAAACCCATAAATTCTTGGTTCTCGCTGACCAATATTACAGGTTCATCTAGGAATTTTTCCAAAATCTCGAAAACCCTAATCATTCCGACACATAAATATGTACCTTCTTGTTGGAGGTCTTACTCTGGAGAGACATGGTACGCCTTGGAAACAGTGGAAAACTCAACCTGAGGTACATTGGCCCCTTCGAGATCCTCGTTAGGATCGACCCCGTGATTTACAAACTCCGACTACTTTCAGAACTTAGCAAGTATCCCCCAATAGTGAAGGATCGCTGGAATGCCACTCTAGGACCCGAATTCACTTGAGAGCGCAAAAATCCGATGAAACTAAAGTATCCTTATCTCTTTCAAAATCCTTGAGTCGTATTTAAAGTTTGAATTTTGGGATGAAATTCCCTCTAACGGGGGGATAATGCGACAACCCGAAGTTTGCTCCATTGCCGTAACCCATTTCCGTCCATAAAATTCGTCTTTTTCAAATTGTTTCCATTTAAGTTTTAAATTAAGTCATTATTTTTTAGACTTCTATTATGACTTAATTGGTATCCAAACATGATAGAAACTCATGAAAACATCCCAAACAATTACTTAGAAAATTTTAAGTTTCGACCATATCAGGTTACGACAACTTAATCGGGTACGACCAAAAGCATCGTATAATGTCGGTATCGGGTAGAATTCCACCGTGTCCGAAACTTGGAATGTATTTAAAGTGGTTTAAGCTTCCATTTGAAGATTTTAATCTCTCTCTAACCTCTCTCCTCAAACCAAATTTAAGGTCCAAAAACATCAAATTTAAGCTCCAAATCACCAAGGTAACTTCCCTAACTCTTAGTATAGCATCTTAGACCTTCAAATCCGAGTTCAAACAGTCATTTAGGACCATTTTCATGTGTTTACAGCCCTGGAACATGCTTGGCCCGTAAACACACATATAAGGGGTTTTGAGACTTTAAACCCTTCCAATCGACCTTTGGAGCTTAGATATGGCTAGATGACTTAATGTACTGGACTTAGAACACCTTGAAACAAATTTTTGGGGAGTAATCATGAGTTTACTACCGAAGAACATGCTTGGGCCATAAACTCACCTTCATGGAGAGTAAACTCATATTTGAGTGTTTAAAAGCCACTTAAACACACCAATAGCCTTGGATTAAATTCTAGAATCAACCACAATCGATTTCGGGGCCTTAAACTTGATAAAAACCACCCCTTAGAGAGTTCACGCCTGTAAACCCCCCTAGAATGGGTTCCATGGCCGTAAAATCATAAACACAGGTCAAATGATGCCCTAAATTCCATCCAAGGCTTGTAAAATGAGTTTAAATCACATTTGATTGTCCTAGCACCACCAAAACACATAAGGAATGTGTGTGGGGGAGTTTACGGCCGTAAAATCCTAGTTTACTGCCATAAACTCCATTAAATGGTTCGTTTGTAAGCTTAATCCACTACTATGCCCTAGATTTGATCCTAGCCAATTTTCCCAAGTGAAATAAGACTATTTAGCACCTTAAAACCCATTAACCATGAGTTCGCGACCGTGAACTCTTGTGCGTGAACTCATGTGGTCTTGGTCTTAGGGCTGTAAACTCCTTAAGGAGTTTACTCTTGAAGAACAAACTCATTATCTAAGCCCCATACGTCCATAGATGTCACCCGGGTCACTCCAAACACTTGATTTGAAGTGTTTTCGCATCTTGGAGTGTAAAATCATATCTAATTAGTAATTTAAAGTCTAATTAGATACATTTGTGTATCATTTAATATTACATAGGAACCACGCACGTTTTCAAGCCTTGAACTAACGTTTAGCATCCAAACCGACACATTCCGCGATTGGTGAGTTCATACCCCTACCCTTTTTTCGTGTTTTTCAATGTTTTCAGGGGGAATACAAGAAAAACTACAAATGTTTTCAAAAACCTGATACTGATATATTTCTATAAATATCTGGCTAACCTTTAAATATCTTTACCCCTTTTGTATTATGTTGAGCATAAGGGATGTTTTCTCGACTATAACTACGTGAATTTCAGTAAAAGAAAAAACCAAACCAATTAAATTATTATGGGAATAATTTGGGATCATTAGTTCTTGTTTTATGAATATAGATTTACATAAAGTTAATAAATAAACTATGTCTGATTCAGTTTATCTCTGTTTAATTTAGAATATATTGCCAGATCATTTCATTGTATCAAACTATTTGTATTGTATTATGTTTCTAAACGATTAGTATGTTTGACAATGTCCGAGAACACCGTGAATAATATAATACTAGCTTGTGAGGTTCGTCATCATTATTATTAGTAAATCCTCCCCGGAAGTGTAACTAGAGTCTCCTGGAGGGAGAGCGTGGAATTTGTGGATAGATCTATTCGGGAATGACAATCCCACACCTAAACTGCTAGCTACAGTTAGGCAGGCACGCCTGTGGTGACAAATTCTGGATATCATTCCGAGGTCTGACAAACGTCAAGGAGGTCTCGTTATCGTATTAGCATGGTTACCCGACTCACAATACGTATTAATATAAGTTTATTCACGGATTGAATTTCATATCTACTCTCTATCTATAGTTCTTATATCTAGTACGGGATGGTAGTCCCATGGTTTTGTATCTTATATCTAGTACAAGATAATAATCCTATGGTTTTCAATCTATATCTAGTACGGGATGATAATCCCATGGTTTTGAATCTATATCTCGTACGGGATGATAATCCCATGGTTTTGAATCGATATCTAGTACGGGATGATAGTCCTATGGTTTTAAATCTATAACTATTTATAGTTTTGTGTATATCAAACTATCTTATAACTGGTACGGGATAGTAATCACATGATTTTTTAGTAAATAGTTTTGTGAGTAAAAATTTACAATGTAATCTTTAACTAAAACTTTACTTTTAGGAAAATATAGGATTTTCCTAGGATAACAATTATACATAACCAGAATCGTGTAAGTAAACAGTTAACTAAACACTACTTTTAAGAAAATATGGGATTTTCTTGGATTCGTAACTTTTTCGGAAAACTAAAGGAAACTTAAACATTTTCAGAAAACAAACATCTTATGAACTCACCAGCTTTATGCTGATTTTCAAACTGCTTGTATTCTCAGGTCCGCGTTAGACAGGTACCCATCGATCCTTTTGGGGAAGACGGAGCGTACAGAAGAACTCGTCTTAACTTTTCTTTATATATACCTATGTATAACACTTGTAATACTTTACTTTTGAACAAATGTAAATTCCAATATGTAATGTAATGGCTGTTTACTTTGTTTACTATGTGCATTGGATTTGATACTCAACGTGGAGTCTGCCCCGAAAATATTTCCACCTTGGTTTTCGGGGTGTGACATAATGTAATGTTTTGTGTTTACTATGCTTACTATGTACATTGGTTGTGATACTTTACATGACGTCCTCCACCTTGGAACGTTTCCGCCATCAGTTTCGGGGTGTGACAAAAAACCCTTTTCAGAGCTTGTTTCACAAAATGACATCAAGTCGTAGATTTCTTAAGTATAAAGGTTTTACTAAAGTTTTCTTCTATGTATTTATTTCGTTAAATGCAAGCCTATATTTGTATAATTATATAAATAATGTTTAAAGGACTTAGGAAGGTTAGTTCTTCCTATTTCCTTTTCCTCGTTGGGATGTGGTCTGGTGGGTATCGGGCATCCGATCGAAGTTTATTTAAACATTAGTTATATATCATGTATACATGTATAGACATAAAGGTTTCCATCGACCAGTTCATAGACCATCTCTATCTCTATCTCTATCTCTATCTCTATCTCTATCTCTATCTCTATCTTTATCTCTACCTTTATCTCTATCTCTATCTCTATCTCTATCTCTCCCTCTTTTGCTTTAGAATGTGACACACTATTTCCCTCTACGACGCTTCATTGCGCCAACACCGTGTAACCAATCTCCGGGAAGGAGAGCGAACATCATGTGTGTAGATCTATACGGGACTGACACTCCCACACCCAGACTACTAGCTACAGTCCGTGCCGGTAAGGCCCATGGGTGACATAAAGCCACTACCTCTACGCGTGACCTGGAGGGTCATCAAATACTCTATCGTCGATCAGCATGGTTACATTCGAGTTCACATTCACCCTTTTGTTTTAGATTTTGCAAGCTGTATCATTCCCTCGATACTGTCTGGATTATGTGCTTCCTTTTATTAGACTGAGCCAGGCGTATCAGTTATTCGATACTCTCCTGGAGTCTATGTTTTCATTTGCTTTTAGTAAGCAGTATTACTGCTGAAGTATATGCTATTTTACCCGAGTATTTTTACTTGTGTTTTTCCTATTTTTCCTTTAAAGTCAATACTGTATTTTGGTAAGGATAGTATTTTGGGGAAAATTTCACTTTAAAACATAAACCTGTCAGGTCTTGGTAGAAGACTTCTTTTATTTAGAAAATATAGGATTTTCTGGAAAGGACACTAATACACCATAGATTCTAAACTACTATCTTTCATAAAGTTATTTTGAATAAAAAATGTGTATTTATACAAATGACTCTAAATACTTATGAACTCACCAGCATTATAAAAATGTTGATACTCGCTTTCAAAATAACTTGTATTCTCAGGTCATCGATAGACAGGTACATCTCGGGAGAAATTGCGGAGACAGCCTAGTACCGAGTTGCATCTATATTATTTCTTGTATTACTTTGATGTTGCTATGAAATGTAAACTATGTAAAACTATTACTATTAATGTAATGATTGTTGTACTTTGATTACTATACTGCATATGTTGTGATAATTGACATGATGTCATCCACCCCAGAACGTTTCCGCCATTCCGATTTTGGGGTGTGACAAAAGCTTTTGGTAAATTGCAAATACTTCTAATGTGGAACTCAAGAATGAAACAATGCTCATCAAAGCTTTCCATAAATTGCATAGACTTCTATTGTGGAACTCAAGAATTAAACAATGCTCATCAAAGCTTTAGTAAATTGCAAAGACCACTTCTATTGTGGAACTCAAGAATTAAACAATGCTCATCAAAGCTTTGCTAAATTGCATAGACTTCTAATGTGGAACTCAAGAATGAAACAATGCTCATCAAAGCTTTGCTTAAAATGCATACACTTCTATTGTGGAACTCAAGAATTAAACAATGCTCATCAAAGCTTTTCTAAATTGCAAAGATTACTTCTATTGAGAAACTCAAGAATCAAACAATACTCATCAAAGCTTTGCTAAATTGATAAACTTCTAATGTGGAACTCTAGAATGAATCAATGCTCATCAAAGTTTTGCTAAATGGCATGGACATCTATTGTGGAACTGAAAAATGAAACAATGCTCATCAAAGCTTTGCTTAAATTGCATAAACTTTTATTGTGGAACTCAAGAATTAAACGAAGCTCATCAAAGCTTCGCTTCTAATGTGGAACTCAAGAATGAAACAATGTTCATCAAAGCTTTGCCTAAATGACATATATTTCTATTGTGGATCTCAAGAATTAAACAATGCTAATCAAAGCTTTGCTAAATTAAGAAGACTACTTTTATTATGGAACTCAAGAATTAAACAATGCTCATCAAAGCTTTGCTAAATTGCATAGACTTCTACTTTGGAACTCAAGAATAAAACAATGCTCATCAAAGCATTGTTTAAATTGCATAGAATTCACAAATTAAACAATACTCATCAAAGCTTTGCTAAATTATGAAGACTATTTCTATTGTGGGAGTGAAGAATTAAACAATGCTCATCAAACCTTTGCTAAATTGCATAGACTTCTAATGCGGAAACTCAAGAATGAAATAATGCTCATTAATGTTTTGCTTAAATTGCATACACTTCTATTGTGGAACTCAAGAATTAAAAATTGCTCATCGAAGTTTCGCTAAATTGTAAAGACTACTTATATTGTGGAACTCAAGAATTAAACAATGCTCATCAATGCTTTGCTAAATTGCACATACTTCTAATGTGGAACCTAAGATTGAAACAATGATCATCAAATCTTTGCTTAAATTTCATAGACTTCTATTGTGGAACTCAAGAATTAAATGATGCGCATCAAAGCTTTGCTAAATTACATAGACCTCTGTTGTGGAGCTCAAGTATTAAATGATTCTCATCAAAGCATTGCTAGGTTGCATGGACTTCTAATGTGGAACTCAAGACTAAACCAATGCTCTAGCTTTTCTAAATTGCAAGGACTTCTATTGTGGAACTCAAGAATCAAACAATACTCACCAAAACATTGCTTAAATTGCGTAGACTTCTATTGTGGAACTCAAGAATTAAGCGATGTTCATCAAAGCTTTGCTAAATTACATAGACATCTATTGTGGAACTCAAGAATGAAACAATGCTTATCAAAGCTTTTCTTAAATTGCATAGACTTCTATTGTGGAACTCAAGAATTAAAAAATGCTCATCATAGCTTTGCTAAATTGCAAAGACTACTTCTATTGCGGAACTCAAGAATTAAAAAAATGCTCATCAAAGCTTTGCTAAAGTGCATAGACTTCTAATGTGGAACTCAAGAATGAAGCTATGCTTAGAAAATCTTTGCATAAATTGCATAAACTTCTATTGTGGAACTCAAGAATTAGACAATGTTGTCACACCCCGAAAACCGAAGGCATCAACATTTACGGGGCGGACTTCACGTTGAGTATCAAATCCAATATACATAATAACACAGTAAACACAAAACATTACATTACATAGAATTGTTTACATCTATAACACCCCGAAAACCAAAGGTGGAAACATTTCCGGGGTTGACGCCACGTTGAGTATCAAATCCAATGCACATAGTAATCAAAGTAAACAACCATTACATTACATATATGTGAAAGTTTACATTTGTTTAAAAAGTAAATTGTACAAGTGTAATACATAGTATATACGAACAAAATGAGACGAGTCTTGTACGCACTCCGTCTTCACCAAAAGAGATCACCGGGTACCTGTCTAATGCGGACCAGAGAATACAAGCAGTTTGAAAATAAGCATAAAGCTGGTGAGTTCATAAGATGTTTGTTTTCTAAAAATGTACCAGTTTCCTTTAGTTTTCCGAAAAGGTTTGTTATCCAAGAAAATCCCATATTTTCTTATATAAAGTTAGTTTAGTTATCCCTTGTTACTAATTCGTTTATGTACTGTATTTTACCCCAGGAAAATCCCATATTTTCCTAAATGCAAGACCGGTTGAATATCACCGAGTATAGTTTAATACATAAAACTATTTATTGAGAATCATGGGATTACTATCCCGAACTAGATATAAATTAGTTTGATATATGAGAACTACAGATGGAAAGTGGTTTGAAACCCACATGACTCACATCCCGTACTAATTACAAGACAATTTGATATACATGAAAATATAGGTTGAAAACCATGGGACTCCTATCCTGGACTAGATATAAGATACTTTGATATACATGAAAATATGGATTGAAAACCATGGGACTCCCATCCCGGACTAGATACAAGATACTTTGATAGACATGAAAATATGGATTGAAAACCATGGGACTCCCATCCCAGACTAGATACAAGATAGTTTGATATAAATGAAAATATGGATTGAAAACCATGGGACTACTATCCCAGACTAGATACAAGATTTCCTAACCATGGGATTATCATCCCGTATTAGATATAGTTTCAAAACCATGGAATTACTATCCCGTATAAGATATAAGTTAAAAACCATGGGATTACCATCTCGTACAAGATATATGTTGAAATCATGGGACTATCATCCCGTACTAGATATAAGATCAATAGATTGAGAACCATGGGACTAACCTCCCGTACCAGATTCAGAAACTAATAACAGAAGTAAATATGAAATGGAATTAAATTCAAAACCAAACCCAAGCCATGAATAAACTTATATTTATACGTATTGTGAGTCGGGTAACTATGCTGGTACGACAACAAGACCTCCTTGATGCTTGTCAGACGTCGGACGATATCCAGAATTTGTCACCCCAGGCGTGCCCGCCTAACTGTAGCTAGCAATTAAGGTGTGGGATTGTCAGTCCCGAATAGATCTATTCACAAATTCCACGCTCTCCCTCCAGGAGACTCTGGTTACACTTCCGGGGAGGATTTACTGATGACCCAAAGGGTAATGACAAAACTCACAAGCTAGTACTAAATTATTCACAGGGTTCTAATACGATATCAAACATACAACTGACTATGAAATATAATACAATGAATATAGATACATACAATGAAACTATCTGGCAATACATTCAAATGAAACAGAGATAAACTGAATCAGACATAGTTTATCTAATAACTGTATATATATATATATATATATATATATATATATCAATACATGATTAAAGAAGAACTAAAGGACCCCAAATTATTCCCATAATAATTTGATTAGTTTGGTTATTTCCTTAACTGAAATTCATATGGTTGTAGTTGATAAATCATCCCTTATGCTCAGCATAATACATAATGGTAAAGTATTTATAAGTTTGCCAGATATTATTTGAAATACATCAATGTTATGTTTTGAAAACATTTATAGTTTGGTTGTATTCCCCCCTGAAAACATTGAAAAACCATTGAAAAAGGGTAGGGGTATGAACTTACCGGTTGAGAAACGCGTCAGTTTGGATCCTAAACGTCAGTTCTGGGTTCGCGAACGCACAAGATTCCTATGGATTATGAAATGATACAAATTTCTATCTAATTAGGACTTGATTAATTTATTTGTTAGGGACATACACTTCTAGTTGCGGAAACACCCCATTACAAGTGTTTGGAAGGACCCGGGTGGCATTTAAGGACTTGTATGACTAGGGAATGGAGTTTACTCTTCAAGAGTAAACTCCTTAAGGAGTTTACTACCCTAAACACCTCATCCATGTGAGTTCACGGCCGTGAACTCGTGGAGGTTGATTTTGGGTGCAAAATGGCTTCATAACACTCGAGAATAATTGCTAGACTTGGGTTTTCGGCTTTGGAATGGATTATAACACACATAGGGACCATTTATTGGAGTTTACGGCAGTAAACATGGAGTTTACGGCCATAAACTCCCCCTCACTTCAAATCCTTAATGTTTTGGTCCTTAAACAATCACATGTGATTCCAATGATTTTTCCCAAGCTTTGTATGGATTTTTAGGGGACTTTTGGCATGCTTTTAAGAGTTTACGGCCCATGAACACCCTCATGGCCGTGAACTCTTATGAAAGGGTGATTTTATACGTTTTAAGGTCCAATACTTGTCTGTAAACAATTCTAGAATTTATCCCAAGGCTTTAGGTGTGTTAATGTGGCATTTTAACACATTTAGAGGAGTTTACTCCCCAAGAATATGAGTTTACAGCCCAAGCATGTTCTTGGGCAGTAAACTCAAGTTTACTCCTAAAAATTATTTTCAAGGTGTTCAAAGTCCGGTCCATTAAGCCATTAAGCCATATCTAAGCTCCAAAGGTCGATTTGAAGGGTTTTTGGGCTCCAAAACCCATTTTATGTGAGTTCACGGCCTAGGACTGTTCTAGGGATGTAAACTCATGAATATGGTCCTATTCCATGATTTGAACTCGAATTTGAAGGTCTAAGATGTTATACTAGGAGTTACGGTAGTTACCTTAGTGATTTGGACCTTAAATTTGATGATTTTGGACCTAATTCTTGAGTTTGAAGAGAGAGGTTAGAGAGGGAGTAGAGAGAGGAAGCAAAAGCTTCAAATGGAAGCTTGAACACGTTTAAATAGGTCTCAAAACTTGGACACGGTGGAATTCTACCCGATACCGACATTAAACGGGGTTTTTGGTCGCACCCGATTAAGTTTTCGTAACCCGGCGGGGACGTTTCTATAATTTCTGAAATAAACATTTTGGGCTAATTTCATGAGTTCCTAAGGTGTTTGGACACTCATTAGATTATAATAAATATATAAGTCTAAATAATTTAACCCAAAACGAAATCAGAACGAATTGATAAACGGCGAATTTTTACGGGTAGAACGGGTTTTCGACGATGGAAAACTTCGGGTTGTTACATTATCCCCCCGTTAGAGGGAATTTCGTCCCGAAATTCAGAGATTAAGATACAGGTCATGAATTTGAAATGAGAAACAGATGGATTTGTTGTATCGGATCTTCACACTCTCAATTGGAATCGGGTCTCCGCTGGGTGCTCCGGCGAACCCTCACTATCGGGTCTTGTCTTTGTTTCGTACATTAACTCTCTCAATCCATAATCTCAATTGGTTATCCCATGGAGGTTCCGACCCTTGATGACTTTGGTCTCCTCAAAGGAATCACTAGGGTTTCATTGGGTAGGTACTTCTAAGGATTCGAGACATGAAGTACTGGATGTATGTTACTAAGTTCTGAGGGTAGCTGAAGTTTGAAGATTGCGGTATCGATTCTACGAGGATCACGAAGGGTCTGATGGTTCTAGAAGAAATTTATGGATATGTAGGCGATAATAATTGATGGGACCCAAGAATCGACGGGTTTCTATGGGTATCTCTGATGCCGACTAATTCCCTGTCGCCTTAGTTGTTGGAAAGTTCACTGGTATGACTGCTTTGCTTAGCTATATGACCAAGGAGAATGATTTGACCGAAAGGGTACCACTACTAACCCGTAGTGATCATATCAATTCTTGGTCACCGTCTTGGATACATCATTCTTACTGAGGTTCGGTTACGAGGTAGTCCCAGAGATTAGGTCGGCGCGAGACTAGACTAGACGTTTGGAGGGAAATTCTCAGGAATCCTTCGGGAAAAACATTTAGGGAAAAGAGCCGCAGACTTATCGTTTCCCGATGATCACAGGAACGAGGGATGCGTGGCAATTCTTATCGGGTAAACTTTTTGAGCTTTAAAGCATGAAATGATACGAAGGTTTGATGCCGAAGATCACGATAGTCGGGTCGGGGAAAAGATCTAGACATGTGACCCCTTCGAAACCAAGAATAACAACATGAATGAGACTCGGTCATTTCATGTCAAACATAGCATCAAAGCATTTCATGAAAAGTTTCCCATTTAATCGAATGGAACAGAATAATCCTTCGGACTGAGAATATAATCTATAAGTACGAAGTTAGTGTTCTTTATCTTGTTGGTTATCCGTCTCGACGGTACACATTTTCGATTACCAACAAAAGATTAAAGTTTAGACATGTGTTCGAATAGATAGATAACAGGTTACTCTTCTGGTACTAGAATCGAAAAGAGTTGCAGGTATAAGAGTTGTCAAAGAGGAGTATACCTGCGGCGACAGTAGGATCAGTGGTAGTCTCCTCTCGTCCTATTGCTAGGATTCTTTCGGTGTTGCCGGTTGTTGCTGCTTTAGGGCAATTTCTTTTGAAGTGGCCTACTTCACCACAACTGTAGCAGGCTGGACTGATTCCCGTTCCGGATGATTGGTTTGTTGATTTGGCTGGTTTTCTGCAGGTTCGAGCAAGGTGGCCCTTTTTGCCACAGTTGTCACAGATTCTTTCGCGACATGGACCAGGAATACGGTGATGGTTGTTGCACTTACCGCACCAAGGAAGGGTACCAATGTATCCACTGGTAGGAGTTTGTGTCACACCCCGAAAACCAAAGGCGGAAACATTTCCGGGGCGGACTCCATGTTGTGTATCAAATCCAATGCACATAGTAAGTAAAGTAAAACATCCATTACATTACATATAGAAATTTACATTTGATCAAAAGTAAAGTTGTACAGTGTTTATACATATGTATATATAAACAAAAACAAGACGTGTCTTCAACGCACTCCGTCTTCGCCAAAATGGATCATCGGGTACATGTCTAATGCGGACCTGAGAATACAAGCAGTTTGAAAATCAGCATAAAGTTGGTGAGTTCATAAGCGGTTTTGTTCTGTGAAAATGAACGAGTTTCCTTTCTGGTTTCTGAAAATGTTACGACCCAAGAAAATCCCATATTTTCTTAAAAGTAATATTTGGTTAATTTTTAGGTTACACTGTGCTGGTTATGCTCAACTGTGATCCCAGGAAACTCCCATATTTTCCTAATGTGAAAGATGTATACTGAAAACCTGGTTATCCTTGTAATGTACGTGTTAGTTTACCAACCCGAAATGTAATGTAAAAGATGTACTCACCGAACCAAAATGTAATGTAAAAGGTGTACTATGAAAATGTATTAGTTTTAACACGTTTATAAAACTAATAAATACCAAGTAAACTAGTTACTAAACCCATTATTACTAATATGTAAATCTCTGTTATCCAAATTGCGAGTTCCATAACCATACTAAAGACTAATTATGGCAATAAGTAGTCCATTTCACTCTAAGACTTTCATCACCCTTGAACCTTTCGGTTCGGCTGTAGCTAGCAGCCAGGTGCGGGGTAGTCAGCCTCGTATAGATCTATACACTCAAGTCACGCTCCCTATCTAAGAGATTCTGGTTACGGGGGCGGTCCTCCACTCGCGTATCTCTGTGGAGTGTTCCCCGAGGACGTGTCTCCAATTATAGGATTAACAAATTTACTAGTAATAATACTGAAAGATCCAATGACTATCCTCCACTCGCGTATCTCTATGGAGTGTTACCGAGGACAAAACCATGTTCAAATTTTATACTTTTAACTGTTATATTGTGGGAAAATATTTTTGAAAATATAAATACAACAATTTATAATGTAATTCGCAAATAACATGATAGCGTGTCCTGTAAGTTCAAACGGTTGTTTGTTACGAGTTTCAGTGTTAAAAGCATATATAGTATGAAACACAATGTATATAAAACAAGTTTTGAGTACAAGTATCACTTGTACTTCGCTTGTATTCCCCCCCCCCCCCACCCTGAAAACAGTGAAAACAATGAAAATGGGTAGGGGTATGAACTCACCAGACGAGAAAACGCGACGGTTTGGATGCTATGTGACGGGAGGAGTCAATTGTGAGACAATCCCACACTCCTTAAGATAGTCAAGGAACTCGGTACTAAGATACTCACCACCTCGATCGGATCGAAGCATCTTAATGTTCCTGCCCAATTGATTTTCTACTTCCTGTTTGAATTCCTTAAACCTTTCAAAGGTTTCTGACTTATGTTTGATTAAGTAGACATACCCATATCTACTAAAATCATCAATAAAAGTCACATAATACCGATTAGCATCCCTTGTGGCGGTTTTGAATGGTCCACACACATCAGTATGTATTAGGTCCAACAAACCCTCACCCCTCTCACAAGTTCCAGTGAAGGGTGATTTTGTCATCTTTCCAAGAAGACAAGATTCACAATTATCATCCGATTTAAGGTCAAATGATTCCAAGACTCCACTCTTTTGGAGTTGGCCTATGCGTTTCTTGTTTACATGTCCAAGACGACAATGCCACAATGATGCTTTATCTAGGCTAGTAGAAGAATCAATATACAACACATTATTTCCTAAGTTGTCTACAATCGACACAGTTTCATACACACCATCACAAGGTAATGCTTTAAAATAAAACACATTATTAAAGAAAGCATTAATACCACCACATTCATTATCAAACGAAAAGGTAAAACCTTGTTTGTACAAAGCATGAAAAGAAATAATATTCCTCGCCATTTCAGACGAGTACACACATTTATTCAAATCTAATTTTAACCCATTATTAAGCAACAAAGTATAAACTCCAATCTTGGAAACAGGTGAAGCCTTCCTATTCCCCATGATCAAGTTTATCTTCCCGTGCTCCACATCCTCACTTCTTCTTAGGCCCTGCAAATCAGAACATATGTGAATACCACATCCTGTATCAAGCACCCAAGAGTTAGAATATGTTGAGTAATTAGACAATATAGTGTAAATACCTGCATGGGTGGGTTTCACTTTCCCATCCTTTAGATCCTGCAAGTACTTAGGTCAGTTTCGCTTCCAGTGTGCCTTTTCATGGCAATAAAAGCATTCAGCATCCTTGGGAATGGCAGAAGGAGTGGCAGAACCGCTCTTGGTCTTTGATGAGGAGCCTTCAAGAGACTTTCCCTTGGTACCCTTCGAAGGGTGCTTCCTCTTTTTCCCTTTGCCTTGCCCAATAGCTAAAACAGGGGTAGATGTTGGAGTAGGAGTAGTAGAGGTAACAACCGCTTTACCCTTAAGACCAGATTCCACGGTCTTCAAGAGTCCTTGAAGCTTGCTGAGGGTAACTTCCTCCTTGTTCATATGATATGTCATTCGAAAATGATCATAACAAGAAGGCAAGGAGTGCAAAATGATGTCAATTGCCAACTCCTCGGGGATGTTAACATTCAGCTTCAGCAAACGGTCCACATACCTTTGCATCTTTTGCATGTGGCCCGTGACGGATTCACCATCCTTCATGCGGGTAGTTATTATGGAGGATATTATTTCATACCGCTCCTGACGAGCACTCTGATGGTACCTTTCCATCAGGTCTTGGTGCATCTCAAAAGGGTAGAAATCTTCATATGACTTTTGGAGCTCGGCTGTCATCGTGGCCATCATGATACATGCCACCTTAGTAGCATCTCTCTCATGAGTCCTGAATTCAGCGATCTCCTCAGGAGTAGCAGTAGACTCATCAAGTTCTTTTAACTCCTTATTAAGGACATATTCCTTGTCCTCATAACGAGTAACCATCCTGATGTTCCTAATCAAATCCATGAAGTTGGAACCATCAAAGATGACCCTCCCACAAAGATTCATGAGAGAGAAAGAACCAGTTGGGTTAGAGCCTGAAGCATTAGTGTTGGAAGACATCTGAAAGAAGAAAGTAAGTTTAGATTAGATATTTAGGATCCTTAATAAGACAACCAAATGTAATAAGGCTAGGATCCAATCACAATATATTACACTTAGAAGAGGGATGCCATAATCTAACTAATAATATATTTGAAAGGTAGGTGAATAACGATTCACCAATTTCCACCATGAAAACGAAATGATTTATTAGGTTTAATTGGATTTGAAATTCCTAGATTCTTTTGAGATTCATTGAACTTTTCAATGGCATGTTTCAATCTCGATTGTGCCCTTCAAGTTTTGTGACTGGGATGCCGAGGATCACAAAACAAGGTGTGAATAACCATGCTAATTCACTTGGTACCCTTAATATTATCACCTAATCAATGTGCCGGTTAACCACACACGCTCCATTGATCTATGACAAACATTAAGTCACCCTTCGTGATCCTTACTAGTCCTAGTTAGTGTGCCGGTTAACCACACACGCTCCACCAACGACTTGGTAAGGTACAAAGTGAATTCCATGGACTAGCACCATGTTCACATTTTCCTAAAATAACTAAGATTCGGAATTAAAAGAGTTTAGTTATTTTATAATATTCATTATACTTTTAATGAGGATTTAAAGTCATTGTTCTACCCGTTCGGCTAACGACCCTCCACCGATCAAGCAAGCGGTGGGTGAGAGTATACACCCATTAAGTCGCCGTTTTATAGGCAACAACCTTATACCCACCTTATAGACCGGTTTCGTGAATGAGGCCTACTAACGGTAAAACGACTTATTCTTATACATATATATATATAATAATTAACCATTAATGTTATAAATAGTATAAGGGTTGAATTTTAACTATTAAAACTCTAAGGGTTGGAATTAAAGTTTATTAAAGTGTGTGAAACTTTACAAATTCCAAAACTTGAGGGCAAGTTTTGTAACTTTGCAAAACTCTTCATTTCATAACTTATGAATTAAAGGTTCATAAAAATGAAGACTCTTCATTTTCATGTAACTTATGTGTTTTAAGTGTGTGTTAAATAAAAGTGACCTTTGGTAATCCATAACTTGAGGACAAATTATGGACTCTATTAAAACACAAAAATGATCAAGAATTAATCCTAAACAATTCAGCAAATAATTCCTATCATTTTCTAAATTCATAAGAACATGAACATGATCATCAAAAATTCAAGAATTATATGAACACATAAAATCATGGAATTTTGATATATGCTATTGTAAATGGATTAGAACAACCATTACACCAACTAAAATAAGTTTTATAACACCAAAACAATTTAGGGTAATGTTTCTATTCCATTTCCAGCAGCAAAAGTCGAGAATCTGCACTCTTTCGATCCTACTCGTTGAGTGTATGAACTGACTCGTCGAGTAGGTTGAAGTTCGCCTTGGACTCGTCGAGTCCCCCCAATAGACTCGGCGATTCCACCATGCAGACAGCAACGATTTCGACTTTTATCACTATTTTGCATCAAGTATCAAACAAGCAAGCCTAGGCTCTGATACCACTGTTGGGTTTTGAGCAATCTAACACTTCCTAAGTGTGCACAACCCTAATAAACCTTGGATCTATGTTTGTCTAAATACATGCAAAATAATAATTTTCCAAGGTTTATAACCTATCTAACATGGCATGGGGAACATTTCAACATAAAAGAGTTAGAAGAGATTACATACCTTTTGGTGGGTTTGGTTCTAAGGAGTTTGAGGGCCAAGCACCAATAGTGTGAATGCCTCAAATGGAATCACAAACACCACAAACTCTTGGAAAACTTTGAGAGAGTATACACCTTGTATAAAATCTTCCACACACATGCACACACACACTAGTTCACTAGTTTTCTCTTAGGCTTCATTTCATGCTCCATAAGCATGCTTATATAGTGTGCATGGTTAGGGTGAAACCCTAATAACCCATGTCTTTTCCTTTCCAAGGATCCATGGGTTAAAAGCTCCATGGATCATCCATGGACTTCCACATAAGCCTAGCCCATTAACAAATGAGTATTAGTCCACACTATATAAAACAAATAGCCCATAATCTAATTAGTCTTCCTTTTAATCTCTAAATTAATTCATAATTAATTTAAGACTAAAACTAATTAAATAACGTAACTTCATATTAATATATTATAACTCATAATATATTAATAAACATATGTGTATAACTCTCACAAAATTATCCATAATAGTTTGGATGAGATGCAACCCAAATGGACCATGCCGGTCGGGTCAAGTATATACCAAATAAGTTATGGACTTAGACACCTTATCCAATAACAAGATAGTACCATACTAGTAGATAAAAATACCTTTTGTTTAAACATCAAATGTCAATTACATTTCAACTATTACAAGTTTCTAAAGCTATCTAATTACTAAAACTAATATCATCCTTCAGCCCAATGCGCCTCGCATGCTATAAATGCTTAACGCTACACAATCCCTTCGTGAGGGAATCTGTTGGGTTCTCATCTGATGACACCCTCTTTTCCACGATGAGTCCTTCTTCTTTTTGATGTATAATGAAGTGATGTTTTTTGTCGATATGCCTGGATCTACTGTGATCCCTTGGTGTCACACCCCAAAACCGATAACGGCGGAATACGTTTCGGGGTGGATGACGTAGTGTACAGTATCATCACAATTGTATAATAGTAAAAGCAAGAAACATGCAACCATTTCATTCATATAGTAAGTGTATTTACAAGTGTGTTTTGTAAATTTTGACAAACACCAAAAGTAAACAAAAATAAGAGATGGGTCTTGTATCCTCCATCTTCTCCAAAAATTGCTGCTGTACCTGTCTATCTTTGACCTGAAGATACAAGTTATTTTGAAATGAATATCAGCATAAAGCTGGTGAGTTCATAAGAGTTTTAGTGTGAGTACTTGTATAAAAAGCATTAGAGTCATTAGTATGAAAACTGAAGTTTGAAATCATAAATAGTGGTGAAACATAGAAAATCCCATATTTTCCAGAACATTAAGTAATATAATATAGTGAGTTATTCTTAGAGTATGTAATAGTGGTGCAGCATCCTTTAGTATTAAATACTTGTTTACTTCGGGATATTACTTCATCTTTCTTTTAGTATTTTAGTGCGGTTATAGTGTCTTTCTTAGAATATTCCCAATAGTGTGAGTAATAGCGAATCCCCATGACCTTCCCAGTCATGCATAGTGTAGTAGAGTAACAGCATCCCTGGGCCTGAGCGGCTCGGACTGAAGTTATCAGTCGGGATGTAATAGCGTCTGCCCCGTATAGATCTATACATATAGTGTCGTCTTCCTGTCGGAAAACTTCGGGCATAGTGAATAGCGTATAGAGTATCCCGTAGTGGATTAGTGAGTTATCTCATGATTAGTGCATTCTCTTGTATTATAGTGTAGTAATCTTTCGTATAACTTGTATTGTATTCTCTTATTAGTGTATTGCTTCATAATATAGAGAATTATAGTAGTGTAGAGTAATAGTGGTAACAAGGGATAGAGTCCTTAACTATACCCATTATAGTTAATTTAGTGTATGTGATTCCAATCAAATAGTGATTCAGGTAATTAATGAATTACGAGGTACTCATAATCTGTACTAATATATGAGATATATAACTAAGAAATCAATAACAGTCGGACGGATAACCACTACCCTAAGCCCACAATCAAACAAGAAACAGGAAATAAGGCGAGCTATCGGTCCTAAGTCCTTCAAGTCTTACTTATATAAATATATTAGTATGATTACATTCTTATAAAGAGTTTTTATTAACAAAAGTATTGTACGAAAGGAACATTTAAAACTTGTTTGTTAATCCAAGATATTTTTGAAAACAATTGTTTTATTTATAAAACATAGTGGTAAATCACATGTGATTTGAACTACAGATTGTGATTCACATGTGATTAACTCTGAAATCTGAAAAATAGTTTTGTGTAACTTTTCGTAAACATGTGTATTCAACTTGTATCTCCCCCCTAAAACATATAAAACATTTGAAAGGTTCATTAAGGGGTATGAACTCACCTGAAATCGCGGAAATCGGGTAAAAGTGTCGATTGAGCGTTTGGTACCCAATAACCTCTTGAGCACCTCCTAGGACCCTAATGTCCTATGAAATATGTATTTTACAAGAAGTTAATCATCTTATGCCTTTCATTATAGTATTTGGACATTCTAGCATCGTTTTCGGGGTTTTAAGGCCTAGAAGGGGTTCCCGGGAGTGGTATAAAGTCATGAATGATTTACGGGAGGGTCCACGAGCTCACTCCCTTGGAGTTTATGGCCCAAAAGCCATCCTTTGGGAGTTTACGGCCGTAAACCCCCTAGGTTTGGCCGTAAACTCTTGTGGCACTCCAAAGTGTATGTTTAAGGTCTTATTTCACTTCCTTGATTTAGTGGTATGTGTCTTGGACCATTTTAAAGGATTAAACATCATAATTTGTGACATTTTTGGGGAGTTTACGGCCAAGACTTGTTCTTGGGCCGTAAACTCTTGTAAACCCTTCAATATGTATGTTTTAATGGTACAACAAAGTCTCATACACCTTAGATAAATCCTAGAAGGCCATATAGTGAGTTTGGGACAATTTGGCATACATTTTTGGGGAGTTTACGGCCCAAGAATATCCTTGGCCGTAAACTCTTCATTTTGTGTCCAAATGTGGAGTTAAATGGTACAACACACTTCCAAAGGCCTTAACTAAATTCCTTACAAGCACTAGGGTAGTTTAGGGACTTGTTTGACACAAATTTTTGGGTGTTTACGGCCCAAGCTTAGCCTTGGCCGTAAACTCCTCATTTTGTCCTCAAATGGAGTTGTTTGATGCATTTAAGTGTTCCTTAGTGTCAAGTCCAAATTGCCAAACACCCTAGATGCGTTTTTGGGACTTTAAACAAGTGTTTTTGGGGTGTTTGAGGTGTTTACGGCCTAAGCACTTGCTTGGGCCGTAAACTCCTTTTTATATGTCAAATCCTTGTGTTTTGGTGTCCAAAGTCTCCTAGGTTTATGCCTTAACTAGTCCATAAGCTTAAAGGAAGGAAAAACAAGGCTTTTGGTATGATTTTGGGGGTTTACGGCCTATGAAGCCCCTTTGGCCGTAAACTCCTTTCTGGTCCTTGATTCTCATGATTTTGGACTCTAAAAGCAATAAAGTATGATTAGATTAAGTTAGGGGATTAATCCTTACGTTTGGAAGTCGAGAATTCGCGGATTTGGAGTCGGTTTCGGGTCTAGAGAGAGAAAGTAGTGAGAGAGAGAGATGTAATGGTGGTAAAAGAGTCCAATTGTAGTGTTCAAGTGTTTATATATGTCTTAGGTATTGTACCCGATACACGGCTACCCGATGCTAAAGTTTAACGGGGTTAAAACTTTTTACCCGGGTGAAGTGGTTGAAATAGTAATACCACTCTATTAGGTTAAACTAGGTTAACACGTACGAATATATTACTTATAATGTTATTAGGACATGCATATAATTAGATATTCGGATATTAACGATTCCAAATATTACATAAAATAACGTACGTTAACGTATTCCGTTAGTGAAAATGGGATTTGTAACGGGAATAGATTTGGGGTTGTCACATCATCCCCCCGTTAGGGGAATTTTGTCCCGAAATTTTAGAATTCATGCATATAAGGGTTGCAGTACAACTACGCGAAGAGATGGGGTATTTGAGTTTCATTTGGTCTTCGCGTTCCCAAGTGAATTCCGGTCCTCGTTTGGCGTTCCACCGAACTTTCACAATTGGGATACGGCTTTGCTTCGTTCGTTTTACTTCTCGATCCCTAATCTCAACAGGTTCTTCCACGAAGTTGAGGCTCTCATTGACCTCAATCTCGTCAAGGGGAATTACGAGTGTCTCGTCTGACAGGCATTTCTTCAAGTTAGAGACGTGAAAGTTAGGGTGTATGTTGCTTAGTTCGTGAGGTAGGTTGAGTTTATAAGCTACGGGGCCGATTCTAGCGAGAATTTCAAAAGGCCCTATGTACCTTGGGTTCAACTTTCCACGCTTTCCAAAGCGTATCGTACCCTTCCAGGGTGAGACCTTCAACATGACTCGATCTCCCACCTGGAATTCCAAGGGTTTTCTTCGTTTATCGGCGTAGCTTTTATGTCGATCCCTAGCGGCTTTAAGTCGTTCGCGTATCTGTACAATCTTCTCGGTCGTTTCTCGGATGATCTCCGGACCAGTGAGAGAGCTGTCAGGAACTCTTCCTTTAGCTAGTTGAGTGTCACCCACCTCAGCCCAGCACAGAGGGGATCTACACTTGCGGCCGTAGAGGGCTTCGAATGGGGCTGCCTTGATGCTCGTATGATGACTATTATTATAAGAAAATTCCACAAGAGGTAAGTGTGTGTCCCATGACTTACCGAAGTCAATTACACAAGCTCGCAGCATATCCTCTAAGGTTTGAATCGTCCTCTCACTCTGTCCGTCAGTCTGCGGATGGTAGGCTGTACTCATGTCTAGCCTCATCCCTAGTGCTTCTTGCAACGATTGCCAGAACCTAGAGGTGAATCTACTATCTCTGTCTGAGATAATAGAGATAGGGACGCCATGTAGTCGTACTATTTCTTTAATGTATGTTCTAGTGAGTTTCTCCATCTTGTCCGTTTCCTTGATGGGTAGGAAATGTGCGGACTTAGTCAACCTATCGACAATGACCCAAATAGTATCTAATCCACCCGTTGTCTTGGGAAGTTTGGTTATAAAGTCCATTGTGATCCGCTCCCACTTCCATTCTGGTATCTCGGGTTGTTGAAGGAGTCCTGAAGGCTTTTGATATTCAACCTTGACTTTCGTGCAAGTAAGGCACTTACTCACAAAAGTGGCGATCTCCGCTTTCATGTTTGGCCACCAGTATAACTTTTTGAGATCCAGATACATCTTATCTGAACCTGGGTGGATGGAGTAGCGAGTGTTATGTGCTTCCCTCATAACCAAATCTCTAAAACCTCCATGGCGTGGAGTCCAGATTCGGTCCATGAAGTAGTAGGCTCCGTCACCCTTTACCTCCAAATTTTTATCCATTCCACGTAGAGATTCTCCCAACACGTTCTCGGGCTTTAAGGCTTCCAGCTGAGCCTCTTTGATCTGTGTGGAGAGATGCGAATGGATAGTCATCGTCAACGACTTGGTCTTTCGACCGGTATACTCCTTCCTGCTCAGTGCATCTGCTACTACATTGGCTTTTCCCAGGTGATATCTAATTTCATAGTCGTAATCGTTAAGTAGCTCGACCCATCGACGCTGCCTCATGTTGAGTTCTTTTTGGTTCATTATGTGTTGAAGGCTTTTATGATCAGTGTATACCACACTCTTCGTCCCATATAAGTAGTGTCGCCAGATTTTTAGTGCAAAGACGACTGCTCCTAACTCGAGGTCGTGAGTAGTGTAGTTCGCCTCATGGGTCTTTAGCTGTCTCGAGGCATATGCGATAACCTTACTCCAATGCATCAAGACACAACCGAGCCCCTGGTTGGATGCATCACAGTATACGACAAAATCTTTTGTCCCTTCGGGAAGGGATAATACTGGTGCGGTGCATAGGTCTCGCTTCAGGGTTTGGAATGCCTTCTCCTGTCTTTCCTCCCAGTCGAACGGTACTCCTTTCTGTGTCAGCATAGTGAGAGGTTTCGCAATCTGAGAAAAGTTTTGAATGAATCTACGGTAGTAGCCAGCGAGGCCTAGAAATTGACGAATTTCCGTAGGCGTCTTCGGTGCTGACCAGTTCTCAATAGCTTTAATCTTGGAGGGATCCACATGAATTCCTTCTTCACTAACCACGTGACCTAAGAATTCGACTCTTCGGATCCAGAACTCGCACTTAGAGAACTTCGCATATAACTTTTCGGATCGCAACGTTTCCAAGACTCGTTGTAAGTGATCCTTGTGTTCTTCCTCGTTCTGAGAGTATACGAGGATATCGTCAATGAAGACGATGACGAACTGATCCAGGTATGGACGACACACTCTATTCATCAAGTCCATGAATACTGCGGGGGCGTTGGTCAGTCCAAAGGGCATCACTACGAACTCAAAGTGTCCGTAGCGGGTTCGGAAAGCTGTCTTCGGAACATCTTCCTCGAGTACCCGTAACTGATGATACCCAGATCTAAGGTCAATCTTGGAGAAGTAACTTGCTCCTTGTAGTTGATCAAACAGATCGTCGATACGAGGGAGAGGGTAGCGATTTTTAACCGTGAGTTTATTGAGTTCTCTATAATCGATGCACATCCGAAACGATCCATCTTTCTTTTTCACGAACAAGACCGGAGCTCCCCAAGGTGAGAAACTTGGTCTTATAAAGCCCTTGTTGAGCAGTTCGTTGAGTTGGCCAGATAGTTCTTGCATTTCGGCGGGCGCTAGACGGTAGGGCGACTTAGCTACGGGGGTAGCTCCTGGAATTAGGTCGATTCTGAACTCAATCTGACGTTTGGGAGGTAGGCTGGGAAGATCCTCCGGAAAGACATCAGGGAAATCGCATACTACGGGAATGTCTTTTGGATCTTTCGATTTCTGGTTAGTGTCGACGACATGGGCAAGAAAGGCGCGATATTCCTTGTGTAAGTATTTCTGAGTCTGAACACTGGAGATGATACGAAGGCTCGTACTCGGCTTATCTCCATATATCAAGAGGGTTTCGTGATTCGGAAGGTTCAGACGAATGGCTTTGTCGGAACATAGGATATCGGCGCAATGGAGACTCAACCAATCCATACCAACAATGACATCGAAATTTTTGATTGAGACTGGCATAAGATCGATTGGGAATGAGTGATCGTCTAACATGAGAGTGCACCCTATGTAGATTTCGCTAGAGCTTTCTGTTTTCCCATTAGCCATTTCTACGACGAATGTTTCTTTTAGTGGTTGAGGGATTTGTTTGAGTAAGTGTTTAAAGTTATGATTTACGAAGCTTCTTTCTGCACCACTATCAAATAAGACACAGGCATAGGAGTTGTTGAGAAGAAACGTACCCGTGACTACTGTGGGATCTGCTACCGCTTCATTGTGACCGATAGCGAGTAGCCTTCCAGTTCCTCCAGCATGTGTGGTCTTTGGATAGTTTCTCTTAAAATGACCCGCCTCTCCACAGCCATAACAAGTTGGGGTCATTCCCGTACCAGGAACCTGCGTGATAGGTTTGGGAGGGGCCTTACAAAATCGGATAGTATGGCCTTTTCGACCGCAGTTGGAACACTGCAGTTCACGGCAGGGGCCGTTGTGGTGGAAAGGGCACTTGGGACACTTGGGCAAGTTTCCACTGTAAGCTTTTGGCGGGGCTGGAGCAGCTGGAGTAGTCGGGGTGGTGGCAGCATGGACCGCCACAATTTGTTGGTCCTTTGAGGAGGTTTGGGTTTTCTTGCCTTTCATCTTATCCCATCGCTTCCTCTTTCTGTCAGATGAAGCGGGCGGTGCAGTGGTTGTTGTGGTTGCTGTCGTCGGAGTGGAGGGGATTTCGTGGTTGATCAGACTCTGGGCCAGTTCCTTGGCGCTATCAAAAGTTGTAGGGCGTGAAGCTAGAACATTTCCTTGATACGGGGGCACCAAACCCCAGATGTATCGTTCAATCTTCTTGTTCTCTGTAGGGATCATATTGGGGCACATGGCTGCCAAGTCGCAAAACCTGGCCGTATAAGCTGTTATATCGGTCCCCTTCATCTTGAGGTTCCAGAGTTCTTCCTCAAGTTTCTGAATTTCGCCCCTAGGGCAGTACTCTCCTCTCATGAGGTCCTTCAGAGTGTCCCAGCCCATAGCATTGGCTGTGACCAAGGAAAGTGAACTAACATGGCCGTTCCACCATGTTAAGGCCCTGTTGGTAAGGGTAGCAGTAGCGAACTTGATTTTGCTCTCCTCGGGACAAGAGCACATCTCGAACACAGCTTCGGTTCTTTCAAACCATCGAGATAATGTCAGAATTCCTCCAGTACCATCGAAGAAGGTGGGTTTACAGTTCATGAAATCCTTATAAGTACATCCCTGCACTCGATGATGGACTTCACCGAACCTGGAGTTACCACCGCTCGCATCCCCAGAATTCATTTGGGCCATGGCTGCTGTCACGGCCGCAGTTACCGCTGTTTGAAATAACACCGGATCGATCTGTGGAGGAAGGGGTGGTGGAGTAGGGGTTTGAGTTGCAGGCCTTCCTCTGGCGGGACGCTTTCGTGGAGGCATTCTTTACTGGAAGAAGTATAGAAATGATAGCAATAGTAAGGGCCTATAGCGAATATAAATAGAGTGTTTCGTGGACTAAATCAACATAATCCAAGATCAAGATGAGAGTTATAGCAATAGAGAAATCAACTACCAATGTATTGGTATCCATGATGCAACACAAGTTCATGAAAATTTGACCTAGCAATAGGTCTTACATCATACCATAGAGAAAAGGTTTGGCAGTTTAGAGGTTTGACTAGAGTACTTTCAAGCTAGGAATGTTTACAGATAATAGATCTACGGAACATAGAGTGGATAGGTTAATCCATTAAACAAAGATAGAGGTAACTAGACGTCTTCTACTGGCGACGGTTACTTGTCGGGTGAATCCTCAGTTCTGCTAGCTGACGCATAACTTCTTGAAGGTGTCGATCATGAGTCCTTTGGCGTGCATGGAGTTCTCTAACTTCAGCTCGGGATGCAGCCAGCTGGTGCTGCAGAGCCTCGTTAGTCCTCCTTGTCATGTCCATGGCTTCTTCGAGTTGGCGGGTGCGAACTGTGTTGAGATTTGAGTTGGCATCCACTTCCACAACTCGACCTATTGCAGCTCGACCTTGCTCGACATTCCTGGCAATCCTGCGGATCATGATGGGCAGAACCTGATCTGCCGATCCACCTTCGTTTATGTTGTAGAAACTTCGGTCTCCATTGTATGGCGTGGGCTGACCCTGCTCTTCGCTCCATCGGTGCAAGGATATGGCCCACATAGGAGTGGGGCCCTGAAATGTCGGACGGGGGTTGGGGTTTGGGACTCCAGGGGGTAGGTTATTAACTTCTGGCTCGGAGTCGGAGTTATCCGGAAAGCCTTCTGCTCGGTGGTCATCCAAGGGGATTGGGTGATAATCGTCCGACTCTTCACTGAGCCATCCCTCATTACCCTGGTTTGGGTAGTACGGGTCGCCAGGAGGGTGAAAGCCAACCATGGTATCTATGCGAGAAAGGGGAAAAGAAGATTAATAGGCGTACTAACCTAAATTACTTATAAGACGGTCGTCACGAGTTGGACCAATACTTGCATAATGCATACTAATTACATGTGATTGGGGCAGGATAGTCCGTCGAATAAGTGACCCTAACTCTAAATCCACAACCAAACAAGGAACAGGAAGTAAAGCAAAGATCACAGATTCTAAGTCTATAACGCCTTAGTCACATGTAACCGGGAAGTATCCATTTAGCAACTATTGCTCCATCTGTAACGACCCTTTTTAGTTCTCACAGATGTATGTTTTTAGAGGTACATAATACTCCTATAGTATTCTAATGTTAACGTTATTGTGGTAGTGTTGGTAAGTTTTAGACTTGTTGCAATACCACAACCAAACTTAGGCACATGCTAGTCACTCCCAGGAAGACGTAGTTGATCAGGCTACATCCCCCTAAATGTGACTATATGTCTCTAAGCTCAATTGTGCTATCCAACAATCTTAATACTTTTGTTTGGTTCTAGGACGATACTGACTTCTGTGTTTTATAGTGATGTGTGCATATATATACTTTAGTTAAATCTTTTAAATACTTAACAGTATATATTCTTGGTCAGAGTGTTTTAGTCCCGAAGTGTTTATAGTTCGTATATCTTTTATAGGTTGATATACTTGATTCACTATAAACCTGGCTCTGATACCAATCTGTCACACCCCAAAACCGATAACGGCGGAATACGTTTCGGGGTGGATGACGTAGTGTACAGTATCATCACAATTGTATAATAGTAAAAGCAAGAAACATGCAACCATTTCATTCATATAGTAAGTGTATTTACAAGTGTGTTTTGTAAAGTTTGACAAACACCAAAAGTAAACAAAAATAAGAGATGGGTCTTGTATCCTCCATCTTCTCCAAAAATTGCTGCTGTACCTGTCTATCTTTGACCTGAAGATACAAGTTATTTTGAAAAGAATATCAGCATAAAGCTGGTGAGTTCATAAGAGTTTTAGTGTGAGTACTTGTATAAAAAGCATTAGAGTCATTAGTATGAAAACTGAAGTTTGAAATCATAAATAGTGGTGAAACCTAGAAAATCCCATATTTTCCAGAACATTAAGTAATATAATATAGTGAGTTATTCTTAGAGTATGTAATAGTGGTGCAGCATCCTTTAGTATTAAATACTTGTTTACTTCGGGATATTACTTCATCTTTCTTTTAGTATTTTAGTGCGGTTATAGTGTCTTTCTTAGAATATTCCCAATAGTGTGAGTAATAGCGAATCCCCATGACCTTCCCAGTCATGCATAGTGTAGTAGAGTAACAGCATCCCTGGGCCTGAGCGGCTCGGACTGAAGTTATCAGTCAGGATGTAATAGCGTCTGCCCCGTATAGATCTATACATATAGTGTCGTCTTCCTGTCGGAAAACTTCGGGCATAGTGAATAGCGTATAGAGTATCCCGTAGTGGATTAGTGAGTTATCTCATGATTAGTGCATTCTCTTGTATTATAGTGTAGTAATCTTTCGTATAACTTGTATTGTATTCTCTTATTAGTGTATTGCTTCATAATATAGAGAATTATAGTAGTGTAGAGTAATAGTGGTAACAAGGGATAGAGTCCTTAACTATACCCATTATAGTTAATTTAGTGTATGTGATTCCAATCAAATAGTGATTCAGGTAATTAATGAATTACGAGGTACTCATAATATGTACTAATATATGAGATATATAACTAAGAAATCAATAACAGTCGGACGGATAACCACTACCCTAAGCCCACAATCAAACAAGAAACAGGAAATAAGGCGAGCTATCGGTCCTAAGTCCTTCAAGTCTTACTTATATAAATATATTAGTATGATTACATTCTTATAAAGAGTTTTTATTAACAAAAGTATTGTACGAAAGGAACATTTAAAACTTGTTTGTTAATCCAAGATATTTTTGAAAACAATTGTTTTATTTATAAAACATAGTGGTAAATCACATGTGATTTGAACTACAGATTGTGATTCACATGTGATTAACTCTGAAATCTGAAAAATAGTTTTGTGTAACTTTTCGTAAACATGTGTATTCAACTTGTATCTCCCCCCTAAAACATATAAAACATTTGAAAGGTTCATTAAGGGGTATGAACTCACCTGAAATCGCGGAAATCGGGTGAATCGGGTAAATCGGGTAAAAGTGTCGATTGAGCGTTTGGTACCCAATAACCTCTTGAGCACCTCCTAGGACCCTAATGTCCTATGAAATATGTATTTTACAAGAAGTTAATCATCTTATGCCTTTCATTATAGTATTTGGACATTCTAGCATCGTTTTCGGGGTTTTAAGGCCTAGAAGGGGTTCCCGGGAGTGGTACAAAGTCATGAATGATTTACGGGAGGGTCCACGAGCTCACTCCCTTGGCGTTTATGGCCCAAAAGCCATCCTTTGGGAGTTTACGGCCGTAAACCCCCTAAGTTTGGCCGTAAACTCTTGTGGCACTCCAAAGTGTATATTTAAGGTCTTATTTCACTTCCTTGATTTAGTGGTATGTGTCTTGGACCATTTTAAGGGATTAAACATCATAATTTGTGACATTTTTGGGGAGTTTACGGCCAAGACTTGTTCTTGGGCCGTAAACTCTTGTAAACCCTTCAATATGTATGTTTTAATGGTACAACAAAGTCTCATACACCTTAGATAAATCCTAGAAGGCCATATAGTGAGTTTGGGACAATTTGGCATACATTTTTGGGGAGTTTACGGCCCAAGAATATCCTTGGCCGTAAACTCTTCATTTTGTGTCCAAATGTGGAGTTAAATGGTACAACACACTTCCAAAGGCCTTAACTAAATTCCTTACAAGCACTAGGGTAGTTTAGGGACTTGTTTGACACAAATTTTTGGGTGTTTACGGCCCAAGCTTAGCCTTGGCCGTAAACTCCTCATTTTGTCCTCAAATGGAGTTGTTTGATGCATTTAAGTGTTCCTTAGTGTCAAGTCCAAATTGCCAAACACCCTAGATGCGTTTTTGGGACTTTAAACAAGTGTTTTTGGGGTGTTTGAGGTGTTTACGGCCTAAGCACTTGCTTGGGCCGTAAACTCCTTTTTATATGTCAAATCCTTGTGTTTTGGTGTCCAAAGTCTCCTAGGTTTATGCCTTAACTAGTCCATAAGCTTAAAGGAAGGAAAAACAAGGCTTTTGGTATGATTTTGGGGGTTTACGGCCTATGAAGCCCCTTTGGCCGTAAACTCCTTTCTGGTCCTTGATTCTCATGATTTTGGACTCTAAAAGCAATAAAGTATGATTAGATTAAGTTAGGGGATGAATCCTTACGTTTGGAAGTCGAGAATTCGCGGATTTGGAGTCGGTTTCGGGTCTAGAGAGAGAAAGTAGTGAGAGAGAGAGATGTAATGGTGGTAAAAGAGTCCAATTGTAGTGTTCAAGTGTTTATATATGTCTTAGGTATTGTACCCGATACACGGCTACCCGATGCTAAAGTTTAACGGGGTTAAAACTTTTTACCCGGGTGAAGTGGTTGAAATAGTAATACCACTCTATTAGGTTAAACTAGGTTAACACGTACGAATATATTACTTATAATGTTATTAGGACATGCATATAATTAGATATTCGGATATTAACGATTCCAAATATTACATAAAATAACGTACGTTAACGTATTCCGTTAGTGAAAATGGGATTTGTAACGGGAATAGATTTGGGGTTGTCACATCATCCCCCCGTTAGGGGAATTTCGTCCCGAAATTTTAGAATTCATGCATATAAGGGTTGCAGTACAACTACGCGAAGAGATGGGGGTATTTGAGTTTCATTTGGTCTTCGCGTTCCCAAGTGAATTCCGGTCCTCGTTTGGCGTTCCACCGAACTTTCACAATTGGGATACGGCTTTGCTTCGTTCGTTTTACTTCTCGATCCCTAATCTCAACAGGTTCTTCCACGAAGTTGAGGCTCTCATTGACCTCAATCTCGTCAAGGGGAATTACGAGTGTCTCGTCTGACAGGCATTTCTTCAAGTTAGAGACATGAAAGGTAGGGTGTATGTTGCTTAGTTCGTGAGGTAGGTTGAGTTTATAAGCTACGGGGCCGATTCTAGCGAGAATTTCAAAAGGCCCTATGTACCTTGGGTTCAACTTTCCACGCTTTCCAATGCGTATCGTGCCCTTCCAGGGTGAGACCTTCAACATGACTCGATCTCCCACCTGGAATTCCAAGGGTTTTCTTCGTTTATCGGCGTAGCTTTTCTGTCGATCCCTAGCGGCTTTAAGTCGTTCGCGTATCTGTACAATCTTCTCGGTCGTTTCTCGGATGATCTCCGGACCAGTGAGAGAGCTGTCAGGAACTCTTCCTTTAGCTAGTTGAGTGTCACCCACCTCAGCCCAGCACAGAGGGGATCTACACTTACGGCCGTAGAGGGCTTCGAATGGGGCTGCCTTGATGCTCGTATGATGACTATTATTATAAGAAAATTCCACAAGAGGTAAGTGTGTGTCCCATGACTTACCGAAGTCAATTACACAAGCTCGCAGCATATCCTCTAAGGTTTGAATCGTCCTCTCACTCTGTCCGTCAGTCTGCGGATGGTAGGCTGTACTCATGTCTAGCCTCATCCCTAGTGCTTCTTGCAACGATTGCCAGAACCTAGAGGTGAATCTACTATCTCTGTCTGAGATAATAGAGATAGGGACGCCATGTAGTCGTACTATTTCTTTAATGTATGTTCTAGTGAGTTTCTCCATCTTGTCCGTTTCCTTGATGGGTAGGAAATGTGCGGACTTAGTCAACCTATCGACAATGACCCAAATAGTATCTAATCCACCCGTTGTCTTGGGAAGTTTGGTTATAAAGTCCATTGTGATCCGCTCCTACTTCCATTCTGGTATCTCGAGTTGTTGAAGGAGTCCTGAAGGCTTTTGATATTCAACCTTGACCTTCGTGCAAGTAAGGCACTTACTCACAAAAGTGGCGATCTCCGCTTTCATGTTTGGCCACCAGTATAACTTTTTGAGATCCAGATACATCTTATCTGAACCTGGGTGGATGGAGTAGCGAGTGTTATGTGCTTCCCTCATAACCAAATCTCTAAAACCTCCATGGCGTGGAGTCCAGATTCGGTCCATGAAGTAGTAGGCTCCGTCACCCTTTACCTCCAAATTTTTATCCATTCCACGTAGAGATTCTCCCAACACGTTCTCGGGCTTTAAGGCTTCCAGCTGAGCCTCTTTGATCTGTGTGGAGAGATGCGAATGGATAGTCATCGTCAACGACTTGGTCTTTCGACCGGTATACTCCTTCCTGCTCAGTGCATCTGCTACTACATTGGCTTTTCCCGGGTGATATCTAATTTCACAGTCGTAATCGTTAAGTAGCTCGACCCATCGACGCTGCCTCATGTTGAGTTCTTTTTGGTTCATTATGTGTTGAAGGCTTTTATGATCAGTGTATACCACACTCTTCGTCCCATATAAGTAGTGTCTCCAGATTTTTAGTGCAAAGACGACTGCTCCTAACTCGAGGTCGTGAGTAGTGTAGTTCGCCTCATGGGTCTTTAGCTGTCTCGAGGCATATGCGATAACCTTACTCCAATGCATCAAGACACAACCGAGCCCCTGGTTGGATGCATCACAGTATACGACAAAATCTTCTGTCCCTTCGGGAAGGGATAATACTGGTGCGGTGCATAGGGCTCGCTTCAGGGTTTGGAATGCCTTCTCCTGTCTTTCCTCCCAGTCGAACGGTACTCCTTTCTGTGTCAGCATAGTGAGAGGTTTCGCAATCTGAGAAAAGTTTTGAATGAATCTACGGTAGTAGCCAGCGAGGCCTAGAAATTGACGAATTTCCGTAGGCATCTTCGGTGCTGACCAGTTCTCAATAGCTTTAATCTTGGAGGGATCCACATGAATTCCTTCTTCACTAACCACGTGACCTAAGAATTCGACTCTTCGGATCTAGAACTCGCACTTAGAGAACTTCGCATATAACTTTTCGGATCGCAACGTTTCCAAGACTCGTCGTAAGTGATCCTTGTGTTCTTCCTCGTTCCGAGAGTATATGAGGATATCGTCAATGAAGACGATGACGAACTGATCCAGGTATGGACGACACACTCTATTCATCAAGTCCATGAATACTGCGGGGGCGTTGGTCAGTCCAAAGGGCATCACTACGAACTCAAAGTGTCCGTAGCGGGTTCGGAAAGCTGTCTTCGGAACATCTTCCTCGAGTACCCGTAACTGATGATACCCAGATCTAAGGTCAATCTTGGAGAAGTAACTTGCTCCTTGTAGTTGATCAAACAGATCGTCGATACGAGGGAGAGGGTAGCGATTTTTAACCGTGAGTTTATTGAGTTCTCTATAATCGATGCACATCCGAAACGATCCATCTTTCTTTTTCACGAACAAGACCGGAGCTCCCCAAGGTGAGAAACTTGGTCTTATAAAGCCCTTGTTGAGCAGTTCGTTGAGTTGGCCAGATAGTTCTTGCATTTCGGCGGGCGCTAGACGGTAGGGCGACTTAGCTACGGGGGTAGCTCCTGGAATTAGGTCGATTCTGAACTCAATCTGACGTTTGGGAGGTAGGCCGGGAAGATCCTCCGGAAAGACATCAGGGAAATCGCATACTACGGGAATGTCTTTTGGATCTTTCGATTTCTGGTTAGTGTCGACGACATGGGCAAGAAAGGCGCGATATTCCTTGTGTAAGTATTTCTGAGTCTGAACACTAGAGATGATACGAAGGCTCGTACTCGGCTTATCTCCATATATCAAGAGGGTTTCGTGATTCGGAAGGTTCAGACGAATGGTTTTGTCAGAACATAGGATATCGGCGCAATGGAGACTCAACCAATCCATACCAACAATGACATCGAAATTTTTGATTGAGACTGGCATAAGATCGATTGGGAATGAGTGATCGTCTAACATGAGAGTGCACCCTATGTAGATTTCGCTAGAGCTTTCTGTTTTCCCATTAGCCATTTCTACGACGAATGTTTCTTTTAGTGGTTGAGGGATTTGTTTGAGTAAGTGTTTAAAGTTATGATTTACGAAGCCCTCTGGCTGACTCATGTAAACATCCTCAGCCAACTTTCCATTAACGAAAGCGGTTTTGACATCCATTTGCCATATTTTATAATCATGAAATGCAGCTATGGCTAGAATAACCCTAATAGACTTAATCTTCGCTACTGGTGAAAAGGACTCATCATAGTCAACTCCTGGAGTTTGAGTAAATCCCTTTGCAACCACTCACGCTTTATAAGTGTGTACTTTCCCATCCATGTCGGTCTTCTTCTTGAAGATCCATTTGCATCCGACTGTCTTACAACCCGGTACATTGTCAACCAAGATCCAAACTTGATTATCATACATGGATTGAATCTTGTTGTCCATATCCTCTTTCTATTTGGTAGATTCAGGGCCTTCCATGGCTTCCTTGAAGTTGTTAGGTTCATCCAAATTTATCAGTGTACTTTCATTGATAAATGCATCACCTTCTGCGGTAATATGGAAACCATAATAAAATTCAGGTGTGCTCCTGAGTCTCATGGAACGCCTCATAGGTACGGACTCATCAATCGGCTCAACAGGAGTTTCCTCCTCAGGTTGATTGCTAGTGTTTGAGGTTCCTTCACCGCTTAACTCTTGAAGTTCTTCAAGGCCAATTTTCTTCCCACTGTTTCCTTGTCTTATGAATTCTCTCTCACAAAAGACTCCTCTCCTTGCCACGAAGACAAAATTGTCACTTGATCTGTAGAAGAGATAACCAAAAGATTTCTATGGGTAGCCGATGAAAATACACCGCTCACTTCAAGGTTCGAGCTTATCGTGAGTCTCGCACCCCAAATCTTGATGTGGTCTAAAGTGGGAACCTTCCCAGTCCATATCTCGTGAGGTGTTTTGGCAACCTTCTTGGTAGGGACTAGATTAAGGATTTGGGCAACAGTCTATAAGGCATACCCCCATAATGTGATTAGTAACGAAGCTCGACTCATCATGGAACAAACCATGTCTAACAAGGTTCGAATGTGCCTCTCAGCCACACCATTCAGCTGTGGTGTCCTAGGACGTGTCAATTGTGAAACAATTCCACATTCCTTAAGATAGTCAAGGAAATCGATACTAAGATACTCACCACCCTGATCGGATCAGAGCATCTTTATCTTCCTGCCCAACTGATTCTCCACTTCATGTTTAAACTCTTTGAATTTCACAAAGGTTTTTGACTTATGCTTGATTAAGTATACATAGCCATATCTACTAAAATCATCAGTAAAAGTCACATAGAAGCGATTGACATCCCTTGTTGTGGTTCTGAAGGGCCCACACACATTGATGTGTATGATATCCAACAAACCCTCACCCCTAGCATAAGTACAAGTGAAGGGTGACTTACTCATTTTTCCAAGTAAATAAGTTTCACAACTATCATCTGACCTTAAGTCAAATGACTTCAAGACTCCAACCTTTTGGAGTTGGCCTATGCTCTTCTTGTTGATATGTCCAAGACGACAATGCCACAAGGATGCATTATCCAAACTGATGGAAGAATCAATATGCAAAACATTATTTCCTCAGTTGTCTACAACTGACAAAGTTTCATATACACCATCACAAGATAATGCTTTAAAATAAAAAGCACCATTTTAAAAAGCATTAATACCACCACATTCATTATCAAATGAAATAGTAAATCCTTGTTTGTACAAGCAATGAAAGGGAATAATATTTCTCGCCATTTCAGACAAGTAACAACATTTATTCAAATCTAATATTAACCCACTACTAAGAAAAAAAGAAAAAACTCCAATCTTGGTGACAAGTGAAGCTTTCGTATTCCCCATGATCAAGTTTATCTTTCCTGCTCCACATTCTCACTTCTTTTTAGGACTTGTAAATCAAAGAAAATGTGAATTCCACACCCTGTATCAAGGACCCAAGAATTAGTATATTGTCACACCATGCTAAAGCGGAAACACGGGGCGTGGCAATACAAAGGTTTTCATAGAAAAAGTTAAAAGACAACACAAACCATAGTATTAAAAATCATTACAAATTTACAATGGGTCTGAATAACTTTTAACAGAAATTACAATGTAATTTGAAATACAACACATGCAAATGCTCCTAAAAGTGATGTGTCCCTAAGTGTCACTTAGTTGATGATTCTTGAAAAAGCATGTAAAACGAGCGTCAACTATAAAAATAGTTGGCGAGTACTCACAGTTAATAATAATAATAATAATAATAATAATAATAATAATAATAATAATAATAATAATAATAATAATAATAATAATAATATCGGTTTCATGAATCAAAATCAAAGTTTTGATAAAACTTTCCATAAATATAAGTATACTGTTAAAATGAGTAATAAGTTTGTATAATCAAAGTTAGTTGTCATCATGAGAGATAAAGTGTGTTGCCCAAATGAGATTCAACATTCACATTCTCATGGGAAATAAAGTTCGTTACTCAAACCAGTAAACAAGTTTTCATTGCTAAAATTAGCAAGTTCGTTGCTACAAGGAGCAAACAGTTTCATTGCTAAAACATGTATATAAGTTTCCAATAATAAAAGTTCGTTGTTGTAATCAGAAACAAAGTTCATTGCTATAATGAGAAACAAAGTTCATTGCTATAATGAGAAACAAAGCTCATTGCTATAATGAGAAGCAAAGTTTGTTGCCATAATTAATAAACAAGTTTGTATGTGTATGAGCAAACAAAGAGTTCCCAACCAAGCCTATGATTGATGCCCTATCAAGATTTATGCTTATCGATCCATAGATTATATGGTATCATGCACTCCAAAAATTGGGCTAATGAGGAGTTGTCAGTTCCTAAAAGCACTATCCATAATGACCATTGGCTCAAAGAGTTAATGGTTGGAGTAAAGTATAAGGGAAGGGACTTAAGATGATAATTTCTCATGTTTCGTGTTGTATAGACATACATAGCAGAATATGGCAAATTATAGCAGAATATAACAATCAAGTTTAATACAATTTAATTTTAATACAATAAATAATAAATAGCTTTTCGGACATGCTTTTCCACCACAAAACATAAAAACCAAAAATAGAGGGAGTTGTGAATACTCGCAATACTTTGAGATGATGCAGATGGTGCCTTCAACTACGTCCCACTTGTACCACTACCGATTCCTACAATAATGGTATTCACTAGTGAGTCTCTAATCAAAATCTAACACTAGTATACTTACCACTACAAAAGAATTATGCCAATATTGTGTCAAAATATAATATTTTTAAGTTACAAACATTTTTCTGAAATGGTGAAATTTTATAACTCATGTGATTAAGATAAATTAGGATAATATTTTCCATACTTTTGTAATATTAATTGAGGGTATTTCAATAAATTTAAAGGTGTTCTAAACACCTAAAAATCCAAAATATTATCAAACAGTTTCCAAAATTCATCAAATTTTACATTTTTGTTCCAAATACAGTAGAGGTCTTTCGGAAATTATTCGTTGAATTTTTGATGTGGTTAACTATTTTTCCCAATTTTTAAGCCTTAATAACAATATAAATTCGAGAAAAATAGTATCTACATGAGTAGAATTCCCAAAAGTTTTATAATACAGCCATTAAGCATAATTAAGCTGGAAAAAATATAAAAAATGATTTCTAAACTGTTTAACCCAATTTTTTTGATTTTTGTGTATTTGTTCTAATAAAATTTTAAATAAATAGAAATCAATTTCCAACATTACCCAAACTTTTTGTTACACTGTTATTATACTTATAGAAGCTGCGAAAAATATAAAATATATTTTTCAGATAGTCTTAGAAAATAGTCCAAAAGGTGGTTTTTATCTATTCGAATCCGATTTTATGGATTTATTTAATCTTAGAAAATAGAAGAACAATAGCATATTGAATAGAAAAACCATCCAAATTTTCATTTAGAGTTCTAATATACTAATATGTCTTCTGGCAACTTTTCATGAATTTTGAATGAGTAGAACTAGTTTTCCTGTTTTTAGTCCATTATAAATACAAAAATCGGGGAAACATAGGAATGCATTATGACAAATTCTGAAAATATATTTCTGAGTCTTATACATAAGGTAGGAGGTGCGAAAATTATTAGATACCATTTTCACATTCTATAAACTGGTTTTATAATTTATTAGGGCTAAACAAAAAGAAAATTCAAAACCATAATAAACTGTAACAAAAATCGATGAAACTTCATGAGAGATCATTATTTACCACAGGGGTCATCCATGATTTTACCTAGGGTTTATAGACCTCGAAAAGTATTTTATCTGATTTATTGCCCTATTTTATTGCAATAATTCTAATAACTCGAGAAAAATGAATTATTTTCTAAAATTTTGTAGAACATCTCATTTTATTGGTGGAATAAAGGGAAAAGCCGGATTTGATCAGAAAAGTTGTTTTAGATATTTATTTGGGAATAAATCCTTTATAAACCTATTTGAAAGCTTTTTAACAACATACTTTGATGATCTAGCATCTGAAGTTGAAGATCATCACATGCATGTTTTTTTGAAGACCATTCATGAGTTTGAAATGTTCAAAATTCATTTTTGAAAGAAAACTTGGGATGCATGTGGTGTTTTTCCACCAAAACATGTAGAAAAGTGCATTTTCTTGATTTTGACTTAGGTTTAGGTCATTTGACTTCACCATCTACAACATGCATGTTGTTTTTAGATGAAATCCTACCAACATCATCATCAAAACCATGAGTAGGTGCAAGTGTTCATGATTTTACAATAGAATGGAGTAGTAGAAGAAGAAAGTGTAAGAGAAATAGCAAAACTTAAAGGAAATGTGAAGTAGAAATCGATTTTACCTTCAAGATCACCACAAGATGATGAAGATGTCGAGTTTAAGGAGTGTTATTGGGCTTGTTTTCTAGAGAATTTAGTGGGTGTAGAGAGATGAAGAGAGAAATGGAGTGGTGGTGATGAAGAGTGTGAGAGAGAATGGGAGGTAGAATGGTAGAGAATATGGAGTGGTAGAGTGCATAAGTGAGTGAATTAATTGGGTTTTGGGGAAGAGTGGTCTTGGGAGGGATGAGGCTGACCTTTGAGTGGAGAGAGGAGATTTAATCTTGTTTTTTATTTATTTTATATTAATTCCTTAATTTTTATAAATTTTCTTTCAATTTATATAAAATGTGCATTTTATATAAAATTTGTTCATAACTCTTGGATTTTTAACTTATAAATGTAGTGTCAATATTAATGAATTAAATTAATTTCCTCGATTATATTTCAACATTTTGAATATATTAATTTCATATTTTACTGTTTATAAATTTTTTTATTAGATTTTAATATAAAACTTCATAAATTTTAGTTTTTATGACTTTTAGGGTTTTGGAGTTTAATAAAATTTTAATATCAAAATAAATTGAATCTTTGAGACTTCAAATTATATTATGGTATTAATACTCTTTTATAGTTATAAATAATGTTTGTAATTTATTTTATCCATTTATTGGCATTCTATGTAGTGGTTTCGAGACTCAAGTGAAATTGAAGAATCAAGTATATTAGCCCTAGTTTTCAACTTTAACTTAAGTTCCTACCATACTCAGACCTTATTTCTACTACCAGAGCAAGTGCATGATGTGTGTATACGATTCATGAAATGGTGTTCGAGTCAAAGAGTGACCGAGTATGGATATTCACTACAGTTAAGTAGTTGTAGAATTCACATATTAATGTGAAATCTAAGTTCACTATCCATTGATTCTAGTTGCTTCCAAGTTTTTAGTAGGTTATTGTTGGGTTTTGAGCATTCTAACACTCCTATGGTGTACATGCAACCCTATAAACCTTGGATCTATGTTTTCTCTATAATACATGCAAATAAGAACTTTCCAAGGCTTTAATCCTAACTAGCATATTATGAAGCACTTATACTACAAAGTACTAGTTAGATGACATACCTTTTGATGTAGCTTGATGTCTTCAAGCTTTAAGAGCTTAGCCCCAATAGTGTGGAAGCCTCAAGTGGAAACACAAATCACCAAAACACCTTGGAAGAATTTAGAGAATATGGATACTTGGTTCTCTCTAGTGAAATTGGCTAGCCCTTCGTAGTGTACCCACACTAGTGCCTATTTCACCAACCAAGGACATCTTTATATAGTATGGAGACGAGGGATAAACCCATGACCTTTCATTTCATATGATCCATGGGTTAAACACTCCATGGACTATCCATGAAAGCTTAGCCCAACCTAAATGAACTTGGCCCATTCCATATATATAAGAGTCCATATTTAATTAGTTCCTTTTGATCACTTAAATAATTATAAATTAATTCTTGATCAATACTAATTAAATAATATGATTCCATAATAATATATTAGAACTTATAATATATTAATATTAATCATAAACATACTATTCTCAAAAGATTATCCATATAAATTGTGTCGGTGAAGTGCAACCCAAATGGACCATGCCGGGTCGGGTCAAGTACATACCAAATATAGTTATGGACTAGTAATAATATGATAGTCCTCCACTCGCGTATATATGTGGAGTGTTACCGAGGACAAAACAGTGTACAAGTATTATGTTTAAATGTCCAATGTCATGCTTTTAACTGATAAAATATGGAAAGCCATTTGTGAAATATATGTAAAACATAACAGTTTAAAACCCATTTCAAAAATATATGATTACGTGATCTGCATGTTCAAACGGTTATCGGTTGTAACGATCAGTGTTAAAAGCATATAAAATGTGAAACACACACATGAAAACAAGTTCTGAGTACAAGAAACCTCTTGTACTTTGCTTGTCTTCCCCCCTGAAAATAGTGAAAACAGTGAAAAAGAGTAAGGGTATGAACTCACCGCTTAATGTAGGGTTTGAGTGTCAACGGATGCCCTGAACGTCTATGGCCCCTATTATTCATGTGACGACACATATATGAGTTAGAATTAAGGTGTTTCATGACTAAACATGATGGGAAAACACCCTTAGGGCTTGGAATTACTAAGAATAAGTAACCTAGGATCCATGCTTAAAGATTTATGCAAGTTTAGGGCCAAATGTGGGCATTAAAGTGAGTGTATGGCCTTGAAAATGAGTGTGCGGCTGGGGTGTGCAGCCAGGAGTGTGTGTGAGGCAGCACACAAGAGTGTGCAGCCATACAGAGGGTGTGTGCGGCCGTACACAGGAGTGTGCGGCCGTACACTCCTCATTTGAGTCCATTTGATTACTTTTGAAGTGTTTGCTCTTCACACTTAGGAGGTTTGAAGGTATGCTGCCCCATATGAAGGTGCACGGCCGTACACCTTCATAGGATGATGAATATGATGAACATAATGAGTTTTAAGCTTGGAGCTCAAGTGTTTACCACTATACTTAGCTTGAAGATGGAGTAGATCACAATTTGGAAGTTTTCAAAGTGTTCTTGGTTGATGATTTTAGAGAGAGAAAGTAGAGAGAGGGAAGAGAAACATCCAAATGAATGAATGAAGGGGTATCCATCCATATAAGGGTTTGAGTGTGAGGTTGAGTGTGTGTGTGGTTGGGTGTGCGGCCGTACACACAGGTGTGTGGCCGCACACACCTTATTTGGTGTGTTTGGTCCGATTTTGTGATACTTAAGCACTTTCCACCCCTTCCTAGAGCTTATATCCAGGTTATACTAAGTCTAGAGCACTCAAATGGAACCACAAGATGTAACAAAAGATAATGAACTCGAGTTTTAGTGCTGAACACAGATCAATTACATGGCTAGAAGTTTCGGGTTGTCACATTATCCCCCCGTTAGAGGGAATTCCTCCCGAAATTCAAAGTTATGGTACAAATCATGGATTTGGAAAGAGATGCGGATACTTCTGTCTCATTGAGTCTTCGCGCTCCCAAGTGAACTCTGGTCTCCGCTTGGCATTCTGGCAAACCTTCACTATCGGGATGCGACTTTGTTTCGTGCGTTTGATCTCTTGATCCATGATTTTGATTGGTTCTTCCACAAAGTTCACGTTCTCATCGATCTTGATTTCATCAAGAGGGATCACGAGGGTTTCGTCGGACAAACACTTCTTAAGATTAGAGACGTGAAAGACAGGATGAATGTTTCTAAGTTCATGAGGTAAACGGAGTTTATAGGCTATTGGACCGATCCTTGCGAGACCTTCAACAGGACACGGTCTCCCACCTGGAATTCCAGAGGTTTCCGTCGGGTATCAGCATAACTTTTCTGTCTATCACGTGAAGCTTTCAATCGTTCTCGGATTTGGATGATTTTCTCAGTGGTTTCACGGATGATTTCAGGACCAGTGAGAGCACTGTCGGGAAATCGACTCTTGGCCATCTGCGTGTCCCCTACCTCGGCCCAGCACAAAGGGGATCTGCACTTACGACCGTAGAGGGCCTCGAATGGAGCAGCCTTGATACTGGTGTGATAAATGTTTTCTTAAGAGAACTCGATCAAAGGCAAATGTGTGTCCCACGACTTGCCGAAATCGATGACACAAGCCCTCAATATGTCTTCCAAGGTTTGGATAGTTCTCTCACTCTATCCATCGGTCTGAGGGTGATAATCCGTGCTCATGTCAAGCTTAGTTCGAAGAGACTTCTGAAGAGACTGCCAAAATCTGGAGGTAAACCTACTGTCTCGGTCAGAGATAATGGATGTAGGTACACCGTGCATTCGAACTACCTCTTGGATGTAGATCCGTGCAAGTCTCTCCATCTTAAACGATTCTTTAATCGAGATGAAGTGAGCAGATTTGGTCAAACGATCGACGATTACCCAAATGGTATCGTACCCACTAAGACGTTTGGGTAACTTGGTGATGAAGTCCATGGTAATCATCTCCCATTTCCATTCAGGTATCTCGGGTTGCTGGAGCAGACCTGAGGGTTTCTGGTACTCAATTTTCACCTTGGCGCAAGTCAGACACTTTCCCACAAACGTAGCGATCTCGGATTTCATGTTCGGCCACCAGTATTGTTTCTTAAGGTCTAGGTACATCTTGTCCGAACCTGGGTGAATGGAGTATCTGGTCTTGTGCACTTCTTCCATGACAATCTCCCTGACTCCTCCGGACTTTGGAATCCAAATTCGATCCATGAAGCAGTAGACTCCGTCACCTCTGATCTCAAGTTTCTTATCCATTCCCCTTAAGGCTTCACTTGATTTGTTCTCAGGTTTAAGGGCTTCTATCTGGACGTCTCGGACTTGCATGGATAAATGGGAATGGATAGTCATCGTCACGGTCTTCACCTTTCGGTTAAGGGCGTATGCTACCACATTGGCCTTGCCGGGATGGTAGTGGATTTCACACCCATAATCGCTAAGTAGTTCTACCCATCGTCGTTGCCTCATGTTTAGGTCTTTCTGATTGAGGATGTGATGTAGGCTTTTATGGTCAGTGAAGATCGTACACTTGGTTCCGTAGAGATAATGTCGCCAAATCTTCAGTGCAAAGACTACGGCTCCTAAATCCAAGTCGTGCGTGGTATAGTTGACATCATGTGCTTTCAACTGTCTAGAGGCATAAGCAATTACTCTACCTCTTTGCATAAGGACACAGCCTAAGCCCTGATTAGACGCATCGCAATAGACAACAAAGTCTTCTGTCCCTTCGGGTAGGGACAGAGAGGTGCACTACACAAGGCTTGCTTTAACTTTTGGAACACTGATTCTTGCTTTTCGATCCAACAAAAGGGTACACCTTTCTGCGTTAGAGTGGTTAGGGGTTTGGCGATTGTGGAAAAATTCTGGATGAATCTTCGATAATAGCCGGTGAGACCCAAGAATTGCCGGATTTCTGTGGGTGTCTTCGGTGCCGACCAATTCTCTATCGCTTTAATCTTAGAAGGATCTACATGAATACCCTCCTCGCTTACTACGTGACCAAGGAAAGCTACGTTCCGGATCCAGAATTCACACTTGGAAAATTTCGCGTACAGCTTCTCGGATCTAAGGGTTTCCAACACTAATCTCAAGTGTTGTTTGTGGTCTTCTTTGCTCCTAGAGTAGACGAGGATGTCATCAATGAACACGATGATGAACTTTTCTAAGAAGGAACGGCACACCCGGTTCATCAGGTCCATGAACACAGTCGGTGCATTGGTTAGACCGAAGGGCATCACTACGAACTCATAGTGTCCATATCGAGTCCTGAAAGCTGTTTTGGAAACATCACTCTCCTGAACTCATAGCTGATGGTACCCTGACCGAAGGTCTATCTTTGAGAAGTAGCTGGCTCCCTGAAGTTGATCGAAGAGGTCATCTATTCTTGGAAGAGGATATCGGTTCTTAACGGTCAACTTGTTCAACTCACGGTAGTCGATACACATCCAGAAGGATCCATCTTTCTTCTTTACAAATAAAACCGGAGCTCCCCAGGGTGAGGAACTCGGTCTGATGAACCCTTTGCTAAGTAATTCATCGAGTTGGCTGGATAACTCTTGCATTTCTGCTGGAGCTAAGCGATACGGAGACTTTGCTACGGGGGTAGCTCCAGGAATTAGGTCAATGCGAAATTCGACCTGACGTTCGGGAGGAATTCCTGGAAGCTCTTCTGGAAAGACATCAGGTCAGTTACAGACTTCGGAGATGCTCGCGAGGTCTTTAATTTCCTTTTTCTCATTGATTACATGGGCTAGGAATGGTTGACATTCCTTTCGCAAGAGTTTCTGGGCTTTGATGCAGGAAATGATGTGAAGATTAGAGCTGAGTTTATCGCCGTAGATTATGAGAGTCTGGCCCGAAGGAAGGTTGAGACGGATGGCTTTTTCGTAGCAAAGAATATCAGCATGATTGGGGCTCAACCAATCCATGTCAATGATAACATCCAAGCTCTTAATAGAGATTGGCATAAGGTCGATGGGAAATGAATGATCGTTTAAGGTAAGGGTACAACCTATGAATATGTCATTAGCGTTTTCTTTCTCGCCGTTAGCCATCTCGACAGTAAACGTTTCAGTTAAAGGGTGAGGATTATGTTTTAGGTTATGTTTGAACGAATGACTAACAAAGCTTCTTTCAGCACCCGAATCGAAAAGAATAGTAGCATATGAGTTGTCGAGAAGGAACGTACCCGAGACTACAGTGGGATCGGCGACTGCTTCTTCCCGTCCTATGACTAGGACTCTCCCGGTATTATCAGTTGTTGATTTCTTAGGGCAATTCCTTTTAAAGTGTCCAATCTCTCCACAGTTATAGCAGGCTTGACCAACACCTACTCCAGAAGATTGATTCGCTGACTGGACTGGAGCTTTGCAGAATCGGACTGTGTGCCCCTTCTTACCACAATTGGTACATGACAGTTCACGGAAGGGGCCTGGGTTGTGGTGGTATTTGCACTTGTCACACAGGGGAAGGTTACCAGCATATTTGCTAATAGATGTTTGAGCGGTAGATCCCACAACAGAGGCAGCAGTAATGGGGACAGTAGTAGCATGGACTGCTGTAGTCTGTTGTTTCATTGAGGATCCTTGAGAAGATTGGCCCTTCTTCGTCTTCCAAAACTTCCTTTTCTCACCATTATTCTTGGTCTGCTCAGGAGTGGTGGTGGCTTCCTCAACATCATCACTATGATCAATTAGGGTTTGGGCTAAGCTCTTGGCACTATCCGGACGTGCAGCTAAAACGTTTCCCTTAGTTGGCTGGGTCAGTCCCCAGATGATCTTCTCTACCTTCTTACTCTCTGGGGTAACCAATCTCGGACAGAGTAGTGCCAGGTCATCAAATCTTGAAGTGTATGCAACAATATCGGAACCCCTCATCTTTAGGTTCCAGAGCTCGTGCTCTAACTTCTGCATTTCGCCCCTAGGGCAGTACTCAGCTATCAGGAGTTCTTTCATGGCTTCCCAACCCATGGCATTGGATACAGGTAGGGTCAAGGATTTGACTCGGCCATTCCACCATGTCAAAGCTTTATCAATGAAGGTACGGGCTGCGAATTTCACTTTATCAGATTCCGAACAAGCACAGATTTCGAAGATGGATTCGATTTTCTCGAACCATCGGGAAAAGGAAATGACACCTCCGGTGCCATTGAAAGATGTAGGTTTTGCGTTCATGAAATCTTTATAGGAACCCTCCTTCCGGCGTCCCTGGCTATTTTCTTGGTTTTGGGGTTTGGGACCACCTTCTAAATCACCGGGGTTCATTTGAGACATGGCGGCTGCTACTGCGGCAGTAACAGCTGCCTGGAACATCACGGGGTCAAATTCGGGAGGAGGTGGTGGTGGAGGAGGATTGTTGGTCATGGAGCTGGGTCTCTTTCTTGGAGGCATCTTGATCTAATAAGATCAAGAAAAAGAGAGGATGGTAAGTCCTCTGAAGCGAATCAATAGATATGACAGATATATATATCGAATATGCGATAAAGCAGGAAAGAGCTATCAAAGCAGGTAAACTATCACTAACGGAATGATCAAGGATCTATACATGAACGAGGATTTATACAAGGGATTGGCTCGAGAAATACTCCCATAGTATTTCGTGATTCGCAACGATAGTGGCTCGATGTTTGTGATATTAGGGTAAGTTTTAGGCATGCCGCATACTGTTACACCCCGCTAAAGCGGAAACGCAAGGTATGACAGCGATAACGGTTTCAATGCAAAAGATAAAGATACATCACCATAGCAGTATTTAAAAGTTTACAACCCATAGCTTCAAAAGAAACAAAATACATGTTTTTCAAAATAACATTGTTCAAAATATAGCTTCTTAATAGCTTCAACACGATGCAGCATGCTCTATGATGATGAATCTTTACATCCACTTACTAATTACTTCCTGAACAAGCATGTAAAACGAGCGTCAACTATGAAAATAGTTGGTGAGTATCACAAGTTTATAAATCGAGGGTACAATAATGCTTTTCGTAAGTACAAGTACATTGCTTTAATGATAAAACAAAGTTGATTGCTATTAAGGAATACAAGTTTATTGCTATAACGAGAAACGCGTTTGTATGTGTATGAGCAAACAATGAGTCTCAACCAAACCTATGACTGAAGCCCTATCGAGATCTATGCTTATCGTTCCATAGATGAATATGGTATCATGCACTCCAGCGATTCGGGCGAGTGAGGAGTTGTCAATTCCTAATAGCGCTATCCATAATGACCATTGGCTCAAAGAGTTAATGGTTAGAGATAAGGGAAGGGCCTTAGTATGATAAGTTCTCATGTTCCGTGTTGCATAAACATACATAAAGATACATAGCAATACAATAGCAATCATGTTTGATAATAAACAATTTAAATACATCATGCAAACAATAGTTTTCTGGACATGCTTTTCCACCCCAAAACATAAAAACCGAAAATAGGGGAGTGCGAGAATACTCACGATGTTTCGTGTAGGCACAAGCGGTACTTCGGGATGCGCCAACGTCTTACTACCGGGATTCTACGACATCAAACACACGCACTAGTGAGTTTCCATGTCGATATCTAATGCTAATATACTAAACTCTACATATAGGGAAATGCCAATTTATGTTTTAGCATTGGATTTTATATCAATTTGTTACACTTTTTTTGATGTATTGAAATTTTACAGTCGTGCGATTAATTACAACCTTGGAAGGTTAATTTTCCAAATTTTAAGTCTCAATAACAACATAAATTCACGAAAAATAGCATTCAAGGGATAAAAATTCCCAAACTTTTTATTTAACTGTTATTACACAATAATAAGCTGGGAAAAATATAAAAATGGATTTCCAAGCTGTTTAATTATATTTTATGATTTATGGGCATTTATTCCAATAAAAATTGAAATAAGTAGAAAACAGTTTCCAAAATTACCCAAACTTTTTATTTAATTGTTATTATACATAAATAGGCTGGGAAAAATATAAAAGATATTTTTCAGTGGGTATTTCTATTTTTCCTTGCTTTATTCCTTTAAATAGTCATTAATTAAAGAAATAATATTAAACAGTTAAAAAAAATCACCATAAATTTTTGTAACATGATTTATAGTATTAATAACCTGGGAAAAATATCAAAAGTGGTTTTCATAATGTATAAACTAGTTTTGGGTATTTATGTATATTTATGTGTATTTTAGTGCAATTAACTTTAGAAAATAAGAGAAAAATAGTTTACAGTAGAGAAAAATATTCAAAATTTTTATGTCACCTCCTACTCTATAATATTATATCCTGGTAAATTTTCATGAATTTTGGATAATCAGAACTATTTCTCCCATTTTTAGACCATTATAATTACCAAAAATTGGGAAAAATAGTAAAACATGATGGAAAATCTTGAAATTATTTTCTGGAGTCACCCATCACAGGTAAGGTATGCGAAAATTGTTAGATACAATTTTCACATCCTATAAAGTGGTTTTGTAATTTATCATTCCCTAAACAAAATAAAATTAGAAATCATATTAAACAGTAACAAAAATTGTTGAAATTTGGTGAGGGGTCATTATTCCCCATAAGTATCATCCATGAATTTATTTAGGATTTATTGACCTCTGGAAGTATTTTATATGATTTATGCCCTTGGTTTTAGCAATAACTCTAATAAATCAAAGAAATAACAAAAGCTTTTGAAATTTTCCAGATTATCTCATGCATGCAAGGGCTTTCAAAAGGAAAAATGTAAAAAAATGTATTCAGAAGAGAAATGAGGGTAATGATTCCAAACAATTTAAGAAAAGTTGCATGCAATAATGCATGAAGTGTAAATGTGGCTGAAGTTCATGAATTTGTGTAGCCCATTCAGTGAGGTTTTAAGCCACGAAATTTCAACCATCATTCACTAGATATGTTAAGTTTCTAAGGTATTTTTCCTCAGATTTATGGTTGGGTTTAAGGCCATTGTTTAAGCAAGATAAAAATAGTGATCACAGAAAAAGATCTGTATGCGCAACCTTTTTGTAAAAATTGCCAAAAATCGGATATTTAATATTTTACAGTAAGACCAGTTGGGTTTGAAAGTTAACTCGTGGAACTAACCAATACAAAAATAATATCATGATTTGGTTAAGAAATGACTGAGTTATGACTGTTCAAAGTCGAACAAAGTAATCTGGTAGATTGCATGTTTGCTTGTGTGCATTATTAGGGTATTTCAACAAGAACATCATGCATGTCTTTGGTAAGGCCCGATTTCTAACACATGCATGGAATGAATGAGCATCCAAGATGTACTAGAAATGGTTTAAATGCTTTTGGTCATGCATGAACACAAAAGAAATGGAGAAGAACATGAAATATTATGTTTTGATGTCACATGATCATATGTGCATCTTTTCCACTCCTTGCATGGGTTTGATCCCGGATTTTCACCATCTCTAACACATGCATTGTGTTATGGTGAGAATCTACAAACCACAAGGGGAGAATAAAGATTTCTAGCCATGGAAAGGCATAGAATCCAAAAAGTAGAGAAGACTAAGAAGAAAAAGAGGTTTAACCATGAAACTATGGAAGAAGATGTTGTTGTTTACCTTGGTTTTGACCTTGAGAGAAGTAAGAACACTTCAAGGGCTTCACAATCTCGAAATTTTGCAGAGAAATGAGAGGATTTTCGTGAGTTTAGAGAGAGGGAAGAAGAGAGTGAAGTGTGTGAAGAGAGTGAAGTGAGAGAGTGAAGAGGGAAGAGGTGGAGTAAGGGTTTAAGCTTAATGATGGTGTTTTGGGGAAGAGAGAATGCATGGGGAGAGGGGATGGTCGGCTCTTGCATGCATTTAGGCCTCCTCTCTCCTAAATTTTAAACTTTATAAACTTCCCTCCTATATTTTATATAAAAACATTCATTTTTTATATAATGTTTATTAAGCAATTTGATTTATTTAAAAATCTTGTTTTCAACAAATAATTTATGATTAATACTTGTAATTTATATTTCTAGTTCATTGGTATAATCCATAATTTGATTAATAAAATTTGATATTAGGAAGTTTATAGCCAAATTTTATAATGTTTTTAAGCTTTATAATTTATAACTTTGGATTTTTGGCTCTTTAGGGTTTTGGAATATCGTTTGATATTCAACAACATGTTGAAGTATAATTAGAATGTTTTAATTTATTTTTAGAGTTTCATACCCTATTTCAATTATAACAAAGCTTGAAGCTTTATTCTAATTATAGTATTGACATTTCCTATTGTAGCTAAGCAACTTACTAGAATTGTAAGTATCAAGTATATTAGTCCTAGACCGTAGTTGGATCCTAGTTTATGCAAGATTTTTGACCTAATTTATACTACTAGGTCATGGCATGTTGTGCATGAATGGTTTTTATAAAGATGCATGAGTCCGAGAATGACCTGAATTGGCAGTTGTCACACATACCACAGTCACTTCTAAACACATGTTGGCCGTGTCTCGAATGAATATAGTTGGCCAGGATATATTGATCCTAGACACGACTACATAACTATCCACGTTTAACCACAGTATGCAACACCCATTTACTTATGTTTTATTCTACTTGTATTTACGGATCTCGACGGTTCGGTATACTTGTATACTTTTGAAAATACTTATAGTTTGATGATACTTTTAATTCAGAGCACTTAGGCCCTTTAGTGTTTATAGTTTTATACCGTGTAAGGTTTGGTATACTTTATTCACTATAAAAAAGGGCTATGATACCAATCTGTCACACCCCGAAAACCAAAGACGGAAACATTTCCGGGGTTGACTCCATGTTGAGTATCAAATCCAATGTACATAGTAAGTAAAGTAGAACAACCATACATTACATATTGAAAAGTTTTGCAGTTGTTACAATAGTAAAGTTATACAGTTGTGATACATAGTGTATAATAACAAAATGAACTGATCTTCTGCGCACTCCAACCTGGAACAAAATGATCTTTAGATACCTGTTCTAATGCTGACCTGAGAACACAAGCGGTTTGAAAATCAGCATAATGCTGGTGAGTTCATAAGCGGTTTTTGTTTTATGAAAATGTTTGAGTTTCTTTTCTGTTTTTGAAATGTTACACACACCAAGAAAATCCCATATTTTCTTAAAAAGGTTGGTTATTGTTTCTCAATATGTAAAGTAAAGTTGTACACTGAAAACATGTTTACCCTTGTGAAAATGTACAGTTAGGTTTATTTGGTTGGATATACTGTTCTGGTTAGGTACCAATGTATTCCCAGTAAAGTCCCATACTTTACTGATTGTGTTTTACCATTTTTGAAAAAATGTAAAGTTATCCGGTTTGTTACTGTAACAACCCGAAATTTCCGGATCATTTATTGTAACTCTTTCGTAGTACAATTCGCGCAACCAATCGTCGTTTCCAAATTCGATTTCCGATCTTCAGTATAATTAAGTCATTAATTAGTACACAATTAAAATGACTTAATGGGTGTCTTAATACAATTAGAAATCATTTTAACATCCAATTCTAGTGATCGGAATATTTCTAGAAATTTACCGTATCGGGTTACGGTAACTTAATCGGGCATGACCAAAAGCCTCGTCTAACGCCGGTATCGGGTAGAATTCCTCCGTGTCCAAAACTTAAACACTATATAAACATGTTTAAGCCTTCATTTGAATCCTTTGGTCAATTTCTAATTTAACACTCACAACCTCTCTCCTCAACCCAAAATCAAGGTCCAAAACAAAGATTTAAGGCTTGAAATCAAAGAGGTAACACCCCTAACTTGTTATTCAACCTCTTTAGCCTTCAAATTTGTGTTTTGGGACCAAGAACATGAGTTTACGGCCAAGGAACTAGCTTGGGCCGTAAACTCCTAGAAATTGGGTTTTTAAGCCCTAAAACCCTTCCTAAGCATGGTTGGACATTAGATATGACTTAATGGCTTAATGGAAAGGACTTATAACATGTAAAACATTCATTTTGAGGGACAAAAGTGAGTTTACGGCAAAGACACATTCTTGGGCCATAAACTCGTATTCAAGGGGTTTTTGAGCCAATTAACCCTTCGAAATCATAGTTGGGACTTAGATATGACTTGTGGGATATTGGTTCTAGCATTTAAACACTTTAAACATGAAATTTGGGGGACAAAAGTGAGTTTACGGCCAAGACACATTCTTGGGCTGTAAACTCCACTTAAAGGGGGATTTAGTGCCTTAAAACATGTCTAAATGCCTTGAAACTCAACCAATAGCCTTGTGGTAAAATCTAGATGCATCTAAAAATAGTGTAAAGGTTTGAAACACATAAAAAATGTCACTTATAGGAGTTTACGGCCTAGGAACATACCCTTGGTCATAAACTCATAAAAACCATGTTAATGATGCATCAAATACACTCAAATGGCTTGTATAAATTTCTAGAATCACATGTGATTGTTTTAAGCATCAAAAACTATCTTTTTCATGAGTAAAGAAGAGTTTACAGCCTTAGAACACGCCTCTAGGCCGTAAACTCCAATAAGTGTGTTAAATGATGTTCTAAATTCATAACAAGGCTTGGAAAATTAACTAGAATCACATGTGATTGTCCTTTAAAGCTCAAATCAATTTTCCTTGGCCATAGGTGAGTTTACGGCTGTAAACTCCTATGGTATGGCCGTAAACTCCCTTTTAAGTGTTATAATTTCATACAATCCATCCCAAGGCATTTTAGAAATCCATTCCAACAATCCCCATGTCCATTTAAGCCATTTAAACACCCAAAATCACACCCACATGATTTTATGGCCGTAAAATCATGTATGTGTGTGTTCAATGGCTGTAAAATCCTTAAAATGTTTACTCTTGGGGAGTAAACTCAAGTCCCAAGTCCCTAGTGCCAATACACGTCCGAAGATGTCACCCGGGTCACTCCAAACACTTGTTTTGAGGTGTTTAACCTCATTGGAGTGTAATGTTCCATATGATTTGTGAATGTATCCCTAATTGTATATATATATGGACATTATTTCATTTTACATAGGGAAATCACGAGTAATCAAACCCCGAACCAACGTCTAGTATTCAAAATCGACACATTTCCGAGTCCGGTGAGTTCATACCCCTACCCTTTTTCACTGTTTTTACTGTTTTCAGGGGGGGAACACAAGCAAAGTACAAGGGAATTCTTGTACTCAAAACATGTTTTCAAATGTGTGTTTCATATTTCATATGCTTTTATTACTGATCACCACAACTGATAATATATTGAACATGCAGATCACGTAACCTGTATTTGTGAAATAGGTCTTTAAACTGTTATGTTTTACATATATTTCACAAATGGTTTTCCACACTTTATCAATTAAAAGTATGACATTAAACATTTGAACATAATACCTATACACTATTTTGCCCTCGTAACACTTCACACATATACGCTAGTGTAGGATTATTATATTATTACTAGTAAATTTGTTAATCCTGTATGATTGGAGACACGTCCTCATAGAACACTCCACCGAGATACGCGAGTGGAGGACTACACCCATAACCAGAATCTCTGGTATTTAGAGAGTGTGACTTGAGTGTATAGATCTATACGGGGCTGACTACCCCACACCTGGCTGCTAGCTACAGCCGAACCAAAATGGTTCAAGGGTGACGAAAGTCATAAGTATGTGGACGACTTATTGCCACATGTGGACTACTTATTGCCATAGGTTTTAGTCTATTGTATGGTTATGGAGCTCACAATTAGGATAATAGAGGTTTACTTATAGTAATAATGAACCATCTTATACATCTTTTACATCTTTTACATCTTTCACGTACAGTAACTATCAATCAGGAAAGTACGGGACTTTCCTGGGGAAAACATGGAACCTAAACATGATTACATCTTTTACATCTTTAACATCATTTACATTAGAAACCAATATGCAGGAAAGCATGGGGCATTCCTGGGTAACACTTATATAACTAGAAAGAGTAACAATTGGATAACAATACATATTTTACAATTGGTACAATACAATAAGGAAAGTATGGGACTTTCCTGGTAACACATGATAAGTAATCAGAATAGTTTAATAAGTCAGATAACCAACTATACATTTTCACATGAGTAGACATGTTTTCAGTGTACAAACTTACTATACTTTACATTTGTGAAACAATAACCATCTTTTAAGAAAATATGGGATTTTCTTGGTGCATATAACATTTCAGAAACAGAAAGGAAACTCGAAACATTTTCACAAACAAATACCGCTTATGAACTCACCAACTTTATGCTGATTTTCAAACCGCTTGTGTTCTCAGGTCAGCGTTAGAACAGGTACTCGAAGATCCTTTTTGCTTGAAGACGGTGTTCATGAAGATCCGTTTCTTTTGTTTATATATATATTGTATCACAACTGTACAAACTTTACTTTTGAAACAACTGTAAAACTTTATTATGTAATGTATGGTTGCTTTACTTTACTTACTATGTGCATTGGATATGATACTCAACGTGGTAGTCAACCCCGGAAATGTTTTCTGCCTTCGGTTTTCGGGGTGTGACAGTTACCCTTTTCTGGTTATGTAAACGTTCCCCAGGAAAGCTCCATACTTTCCTGACTACAGGTTATCAATGTAAAAGATGTATTACGTTATTCCTTATTACTTTAGATTAAATCTCTGTTATCCTAATTGCGAGTTCCATAACCATACAATAGACTAAATGTGGCAATAAGTAGTCCACATCACCTTATGACTCTCGTCACCCTTGAACCTTTCGGTTCGGCTGTAGCTCGCAGCCAGGTGTGGGGTAGTCAGCCCCGTATAGATCTATACACTCAAGTCACGCTCTCTAAATCCCAGAGATTCTGTTTACGGGTGTAGTCCTCCACTCGCGTATCTCTGTGGAGTGTTCACCGAGGACGTGTCTCCAATCATACAGGATTAACAAATTTACTAGTAATAATATGATAGTCCTCCACTCGCGTATATATGTGGAGTGTTACCGAGGACAAAACAATGTACAGGTATTATGTTTAAATGTCTAATGTCATGCTTTTAACTGATAAAATGTGGAAAGCCATTTGTGAAATATATGTAAAATACAACAGTTTAAAACCTATTTCACAAATATATGATTACGTGATCTGCATGTTCAAACGGTTATCGGTTGTAACGATCAGTGTTAAAAGCATATAAAATGTGAAACACACACATGAAAACAAGTTCTGAGTACAAGAAACCTCTTGTAGTTTGCTTGTGTTTCCCCCTGAAAATAGTGAAAACAGTGAAAAAGAGTAGGGGTATGAACTTTTTTTTTTTTTTTTGAAAGAGCCAAAGCTCAGCAAACTTATTAAAAAGAATAAAAGAATACAATCACCAAAAATTCAAACAAAGTACAAAAATAACCAGCCTATCCATAACCAACTACCAAACCACTTCCTAATAATAAGAACTAACCACTCACAACCCCAATAATCCCTAAAATCCTTAAAATTAGCCCAAGGACTTATTGAATGAGGGAAAAAGGTAACTTCACCCCCTTGCATCTCCAAAAACTCCAAAAAACATGAACAAAATAGCAAGGGGTAAGGCCCTTAAAAAAACCCTCAATCCAAAGACTAAACTTTAAGGAAAAACCAACTAAGACCAAAAACCTCAACCAACAATTCACAAATAAAACCCAAACATATTTAAAACTACTATACAATTTAACAATGCGATCCGAATTAATCTCCAAGAGCTGAACAATCCCTCTTCTTCTATCCCTTTTCCAATTCTTCATCCTCCTCTTGATTTTCTGCATAAAACTCTCTTCCTTCTTTTCACTATGATCCATCTTCATCCAATGCAATAAATTCCTGCAAATAATACAAAACCCAACGATCCAAAAACTAACACCAACACTCCAGAAATTCAAAATAAGTTTCAGACTTGACATGGCATCAATCACATGTCTAGGATTCTCAATTTGAATAATCACATAAAAGATCATATCCAAATTGAAAATCCCATTGGTACAAGTCAAATGATTAGAGAGATAACTCCCCAACCATTGACAATTTCCGTCAATTCCTTTGTAAAACCAATTATTCCAAAATTGCCCCCATCTAAAACCGCTACTAAGAACATACTCAATATAATTTCTCCGCTGCCAACCCCAATTAAAAATCACTTCGACCATCAACTTCACAATTCTGAACCTGAACATCATCTCTTATTTTTGTCCTTTCCATAAATGCCCCAATCCTTATAGATTCTTTCATTAATCAAGTTTTTATTATTCCTTAATCCTAACAGCTTTAATCTTATTTCGTTCTCAATACAGGTTATCACTCCTTCAGCTGTTAATCTCCTCTTATTAAAAATCCTAGCATTCCTTTCCTTCCAAATATGAGCCACACAACTCGCAAGAATACATTTATTAATTAAATTCTCACCAGAATCCTTGTAAAACAGCTTGCAGCACTTCAGAATCAGCTCATTCCAGCCTCCCATCACCAAATTAATTCTCATCTTATCACAAAAATGTCTCCAAATACTTTGTGAGAATTCACAAATAAAGAAGAGATGATCATGTGAATCAGGAATAAGATTACAAAAAGGACAGAGGAGACTTCCTGAAGTTTCCCAAACTCTAACACGATCCTGAGTTTTCAATCTATTCAAGATAGCCATCCATAAAATGAAAGAATTTCTAGGAATGCCCTTACCATACCAAACGATTTCCTTCCATGGCACCTTATTCCCAAAATTATTAATATCTCTCCACACTTGATTACACGAAAATTGCTTGCAATTACCCTCCTTATCTCTCCAACCAGCAACATCTCTCATATTAGGATCAATACAAAACATAGGAGCATCCTTTAGACCTGAAAATTTATCAACCCAATTTACAGGCCAACAATAATTATCATAATCAAGCACATCACTAACCAAAGAAAAGTCATTAAATCCATTACTAAACCATTCTCTTCTTGGAATGATAGTGCTTAAAATACCTAAAGGATGCCACCAATCATGCCATAAAGAGGTGTTCCTCCCATTTCCCACACAAGCAACAATATGAGGTCTAACAATTTTCCTAATTTCCAAAAATCTCTTCCAGGTCCAGCTCATGCTTTTCTTTTGCATTATATCCCAAAAATTCCTCTTTCCAATGTAACAAGCTTTCACCCATTGCACCCATAAAGAATTTTTATTATTAACAACATTCCACACATGTTTTGCAAGTAAAGCATCATTCCATTTCCTTAAATTCTTAATCCCCAATCCTCCATAATCTTTAGGTTTACAAACATCATCCCATTTAACTTTAGCTTTCCCATTAACTTTTTCACCATTAGCCCATAAGAAGCTTCTACACATCTTTTCAATCTCTTTTATAGTTGCAATGGGAATTTTAAAAATTGAAGCCCAATACACATGAATAGAAGTCAACACAGAATTAATGAGCTGTAATCTTCCAGCAAACGATAAAGTTTTGCATTTCCAGTTGAAAATTCTCATTCTAATCTTTTCTAACAACTTCTTGCAATCTCTTTCAAAAAGTTTAGTAACACACATAGGAACACCCAAGTATTTAAAAGGAAATTTCCCAACATCAAAAGGAAGAATTCCCAAAATAATTCTCCTCATATTCGGTTTAACACAACTGAAATAGATCTGGCTCTTTTCCATGCTAACCTTCAGCCCAGAAACATTTTTGAAATCATCAAGAGCTTCCCTTATGATTCTAGCCGAATTCCCATTACCATAAGAAAATACCAGAAGATCATCAGCAAAGCATAAATGAGAAATGCTAAGCACCTCACACTTATTATGGTATTTAAAATTATGGCTGTCTTCTATTTTCTTACCAAGAATCTTATTGAATACTTCCATCACTATAGTAAATAAGTAAGGTGACAGAGGATCACCCTGCCTAAGACCCCTCTTTCCTTCAAAATACCCATGGTCTTCACCATTAAAATTGATCATAAACCATGGGGAAGACACACAAGCCATAATCCACTGAATCATAATCGGATGAAATCCAAACCCTTTAAGACTTCTATTCAGAAACTCCCAATCCACTGTATCATATGCTTTTTGAATATCAATTTTTAAGGTGCACTTTGGAACTCCCCTCTTGTTATTATATCCCACCATCAATTCCTGCGCAAGAAGAATATTATCCAAGATCGATCTTCCAGGAATGAAAGCAGATTGATTCTTACTAACAATTTTCCCCAAACAGCTTCTAATTCTATTCACTATAACCTTACTAATACACTTATACAAAGTGTTACAGCAGGCTATAGGTCTAAAATCAGCAACCTTCCTCGGCATATCCACTTTAGGAATTAAAATAACTCTCGTAGCATTTATCCCTTTAAGAAGCTTCCCTGTCCAAAAAAATTCTCTCACTGCTTTGCAAACCTCCGATCCAATAATATTCCAGGCACTCTTGAAAAATTTTGAAGAATATCCATCAGGCCCAGGGGCACGATTGTCATCAATTCCAAACATAGCTGCTTTAATTTCTTCATCTGTCACCACTCTGATCATATTAGTAGCATCAGTACTGTCTAACCTATTTTGGAAAATATCTTCAATTAACTCCGGCTTAACAGAATCATCCTTACACCCCAAGAAATTTTTGAAATACGAAACAAATTTATCCTTCAAAGCAATTCCACTAACCCATCTTCCATCTTCATCCAAAACCTTCATAATTCTATTTTTATTGCCCCTGCTCTTCACAATACTATGAAAAAACTTAGTATTATTATCGCCTTCCTGAATCCATTTAATTTTAGTTCTTTGGAATAAAAGCTTTTCTTCATCATTACAAGCTTCATTAAATTTGAACAAAAGATCAGCATGCTCATTCCTAATCTTATAATCACAAGGATTACAATCAATTTCCACTTGTTTACTTTCCAGCTTTTTCCTTAACTCATGAATTCGCTTCCCATATCCTCTGTATCTGTTACAAAGATCCCTACAATGCTTTTTAAGAATCTTCAATTTCTGACAAACCTTAAACATATAAAACCCTTCAATGTTTTCATCCCAAACTTCCTTGACCATAGGTAAAAATTCTTCCTTCTCAGTAATAAAATTAGCAAATCTGAAAGAAGGTCGCCATCTCATTTTACTCAATGGAATATTAAGAACAGCAGGACAATGATCTGAAATTCTATAGGGTTTGAACATAGCATGAGCCAAAGGATAATCCGAAACAAACTTCAAATTAGTCATCACTCTATCCAGTTTCTTCAGGAGTCCCATACTTCCAGCAGGAGTTTTATTCCAAGTAAATTGAAAACCAGTCGAATTCAGGTCCTCAATTTCTAAACAGTTAATACATTCAATAAAGTCTTCAACACCTTTAGGAAATCTAGAACATCCTTCAGAATATTCCGAATGTTTTAAAGCAACATTGAAATCTCCTAATAATCCCCAAGCATCCTCTTTAACCACTAGTTTATGTTTCTTCAAATTCTCCCATAAATCTCTTCTATCCAGATAATTGGAAGCAGCGTAAATAAAAGACAAATACATGCTATAATTAGATTCACAGAATCTAACATAACAGTGAATAACTTGTCTAGATTGAGAAATCACCATCACATCCACAATTCTAGGATTCCATCCAACTATGATCCTAGTTCCAGCCTCACAACAACTATTATTAGAAACCCAATCCCATTGTCCAAAAGTCTTTGCACAAACACTCTTGAGATTTAAGCTTTTGACATGAGATTCAATCACAGCACAAATACCAAGGTTATTACACCTAATAACATCAATAACCTCCTTCTGCTTAACAGATTTATTCAATCCCCTAACATTCCAAGCACCAACAGACATCATTGGGAATTAATAGTATTTTTGGCATTTACCTCCTCAAATGCCTGAGAACTCCCCATCTTACTTCTATTATTATCCGACTTCAACTTATCTTTATTCACTTTATTACTTTCATTTCCTGTCTTCTTCCCCTCTCCCTTGTTTGAAGTAATCAATTTGTTATTCTTGCTATCTTTAGAACCCATTCCAGCATCACCACTATCAACATTTTGATTAGCAACTGTCTTCACAATCTTATTATCCTCTTCCATTTTATCCAAAACTTCCTCTTCAATCTCTCCCAAGATTTCAAAACTGTTTTTATTACTTAATCCCTCCCCTGTTATATTCTCACTACCAAGACTAAAATTGCCCATCTCTGCCTTATTATCCTTTTTAACTACAACCTCCTGCTTATTATTCTCCTTCAACCCCCTACTACCTATAACATCCTTCCCATTAACATACTTCTCATAATTTCTGTTCTTTTCTAAATTCCAGTTACTTACTCCTTTATTACTCCAATTCCAATTTTGCCCTTTACCATTTCCACCTCTGTTCCTATTATTGCCTTTAGAGAAAATACTCCTTCTCCAAATCCCATTCTTCCCATTATTCTTCATATTATTCAATTGATTATAACCCTCTTGAGACTTGCTAGTGCCTTCACCATCATTGTTACCCATTACCTTTTTATATTTAACTTCTGTGAAACCATCCCCATTAACTACTTCCTTCCCTTTATTATTCTTTAAATTTCTCACTTCTCCATTATTATCCTCCTTCTCAACATTCATAGCAGCAACACAAACTTTATCCACATGCCCATAGACTTTACAATGATTACATCTAGAAGGAATCCAAGCATATTCAATATCAAAACTTTGAATCACAGCAGAATTAGAGACAAAATCCCAAGTAGCTATATCAATCTTCTTTCTCCATTCCTTCCCAGCTGCCATTTCAACAAGAATTCTAGCATAAGCATTCCTTCCTTTATGTTCCAAACACATATCCTCAGTAAAGGAATCAAAAGCCAAAGGAATACCTATCTTACTAGCAATTCTACATAAGTTTTCACCACTCCAAACTTCCAAGGGCAAATCAAATATTTTAATCCAAACAGGAATTTTGTCATGCTTATTCTTAGTTAATGTCAAACCAGGCCTCCAACGTTGAAGAAATAAAGGCATATTATTAAACATTAACCAAGGACTACCCTCCAAAACAGATAACATCCCCTTTTCATCACTGAATTTAAAGAAGAAAAATCCTTTGCTGTTCATGAATACCTCTTCCAAACCCACATTCTTCCACAGTCTTCTAACTTCTTTCTGAATTACAGGAAACGCCAACTTCTTGTCAATCATATAACCATAAAGAGTATTAGAAAAAGGAATACTTGCATTCTTTAGATTCTCTATTGGAATTATAACAGGACCATCCTCTTCCCCTTTCTCCCCTGGAATGAATCTAACATCAATCTTACCCTTATGTCTATTACCCTTTAACACACCAGCATAAGAGTTCATCACATTCCCCTGCATTCCTCCTTCCTCCTTATTGCTAATCTTAGCATTTCCCAAAATAGAAGGAAGTAAATTAATGCTATTAATAACAGTACCTGACTTCTCATTGCAGCTAGTATCCATATTACTCTTAGCATTAACCTCTTCTTCTAGTTCAATTTCCTCATCCCCACTAGTATCATCCTCACTTGAATCATTATCCCCTTCCTCGTCAGTATTCTCATCATCATCAGTATTACCTTCCATCTCCTTGTCTTTCTTTTCCAAATTTGACCTATCAACATCCATTTTCTGATTCTTCTCACTGTCTAAATCTTTCCCCATAGTCTTCTCAACTCCTTTTCCCACCTGTCCTTCTTCCTTCAATTCACTCAGAAACTGAAATCCAACTCCTGGAATGAACTCTTCATTATTATTAGCCCTTTTATCCCCATCAGTTATAGTCTTCACAACTTCATTATTTTCCCTATTAGAGTTATTCTGAATTTTAACATCCATCACCGATATGGTAGGGTTCACATTAACCATTTCACTAATAACATTCTTTAATTCAGAGATTGGACTCAAAACTTCATTACTCATCATCAACCCATCCCAATTTCTCATCAAATTAGCAGTATTACCAGTTGGGATAGAAACAACATGAGAACTTACCTTTTTAGAGTCACCAGACAACCCTATCTTCAATTCCTTCTCCTTTCCTTCAGATCCAGGAATAGAAATGTTAGAATCCGACTCCCAAACTGAGACAGATTCCGATTCTTCTTCCGTTTCCTCCTCTGAACCATTTTCATTGAAGAACTCTTCCGTATCCATCGGAGCTAATTTATCCACCTTCTTCCTAGCTCTGTTCTTAATCCTGAAAGATTTCCCCTCCATTTTCCATCCAGCTTTGCTAATCCCAGATGCAACAGCTCCAGTCACACTTGGTTTGCGACGAGCTTTATAAATCGTGGCAGATGATTGTTCAATTACCCCAGGAGGAACAAGATCATTCACCTCCATTTCAGTTTTTGTATAACGAACAGCAGCACTTTTATCCGGAGGTTTAACCTTCACGTCCTTCAATCTATCCGACTTGGAAGATGCTCCCATTAAATCAACGGAATTAGGAAAGATATTGCTTCACCGATTAAAAGAAATTCGTCGGAAAAGCAGTGCCGATGAATCTAAGCTAGATCGCACCACCATCAGTAAGAATCAGGATAAGAGAGAGAAAGTAGAGAGAGAAAGCGAAAAAGCAGCATTAGAGTAGGGGTATGAACTTACCGCTTAATGTAGGGTGCGAGTGTCAACGGATGCCCTGAACGTCTATGGCCCCTATTATTCATGTGACGACACATAGATGAGTTAGAATTAAGGTGTTTCATGACTAAACATGATGGGAAAACACCCTTAGGGCTTGGAATTTCTAAGAATAAGTACCCTAGGATCCAGGCTTAAAGATTTATGCAAGTTTAGGGCCAAATGTGGGCATTAAAGTGAGTGTATGGCCTTGAAAATGAGTGTGCGGCCAGGAGTGTGTGTGAGGCAGCACACAAGAGTGTGCGGCCATACAGAGGGTGTGTGCGGCCGTACACAGGAGTGTGCGGCCGTACACTCCTCATTTGAGTCCATTTGATGACTTTTGAAGTGTTTGCTCTTCACACTTAGGGGGTTTGAAGGTATGCTGCCCCATATGAAGGTGTGCGGTCGTACACCTTCATGGGATGATGAATATGATGAACATAATGAGTTTTAAGCTTGGAGTTCAAGTGTTTACCACTATACTTAGCTTGAAGATGGAGTAGATCACAATTTGGAAGCTTTTAAAGTGTTCTTGGTTGATGATTTTAGAGATATAAAGTAGAGAGAGGGAAGAGAAACATCCAAATGAATGAATGAAGGGGTATCCATCCATATAAGGGTTTGAGTGTGAAGTTGAGTGTGTGTGTGGTTGGGTGTGCGGCCGTACACATAGGTGTGTAGCCGCACACACCTTATTTGGTGTGTTTGGTCCGATTTTGTGATACTTAAGCACTTTCCACCCCTTCCTAGAGCTTATATCCACGTTATACTAAGTCTAGAGCACTCAAATGGAACCACAAGATGTAACAAAAGATAATGAACTCGAGTTTTAGTGCTGAATTCAGATCAATTACATGGCTAGAAGTTTCGGGTTGTCACATATTCCCCCCCTGAAGACATTGAAAAACCATTGAAAAAGAGTAGGGGTATGAACTCACCGGACGAGAAATGTGAAGATTTCGGATGCTAAACGTTGGATCGGGGCTGGCAAACGTATGAGATTCCTATGTATAATAAAAATATACACATTTGTATCTAATTAGGACTTAGATTATTTATTTGTTGGGGACAAACACTTCTAGTTGCAGAAACACCTCATTTCAAGTGTTTGGAAGGACCCGGGTGATATCTATGGACGTGTAATGGAACTAGGGACTTGGAATTTGAGTTTACTGCCCAAGAGTAAACTCATATAAGAGTTTTCGGCCCATAACACCCATTCCCCATGAGTTTACGGCCGTAAACTCATGGTGGGGTGGTTTATGGTTGTTAAATGGCTTCATATGACTAGGGAAAATTTGCTAGGATTAAATCTAAGGCCTTGGAATGGATTAACTTCACATAGGGACCATTTATTGGAGTTTACGGCTGTAAACATGGAGTTTACGGCCGTAAAATCCCCCATACATAGAATCCTTAAGGTTTTTGGTCCTTAATCAATCACATGTGATTCTAAAAATCCCTACAAGACTTGAAATGAATTTGGGGCACCAATTGACACACTTTTAGGAGTTTACAGCCATGGGACACATGCTATGGCTGTAAACTCTCAAATGATGGGTTTGGTTGAGTTTAAGGCCCCAAAACTATTTTTGGTTGGATCTATGATTTATTCTAAGGCTTTTGGTGGTGTTGGATGGCTTTCTAACACATTGGAAATGAGTTTACACCCATGTTTGAGGAGTTTACAGCCAAAGCACATGCCTTGGCCGTAAACTCATACAAATCCATCAAAATTCATGTTTGAAGTGTTCTAAGTCCATTACGAAATTTCTAAAAGTCATATCCAGGTCTAGTTTGAGTCATGGAAGGGTTTGAGGGCTTAAAAACCCTTTATTTATGGGTTTACGGCCTAAACACCATCCAGGGCCGTAAACTCATATACAAGGCTCTAAATTATAGTTTAAGGCATTCTAGGTTCATTCCATAAAGTCATCTAGCCATATCTAAGGTCCAGTTGTGGTTTGGAAGGGTTTTGTTGCTCCAAAAACCCCATTTAGATGAGTTTACGGCCTAGGACTGTTCTAGGGCCATAAACTCATAATAATGGTCCTAATCCATTCTTTAAACTCGAATTTGAAGGCTAGAGAGGTTGCATAACAAGTTAGGGAAGGTACCTCAAAGATTTGGAGCTTTAAATTGATGATTTGGACCCTTAAACTTGGATTTAGGAGAGAGGTTAGAGAGAGAGTAGAGAGAGGAAGCAAAAGATTCAAATGGATGTTTAAACACGTTTAAATATGTCCTCAAACTTGTACACGGTGGAATTCTACCCGATACTGGCATTAAACGGGGCTTTAGGTCGCACCCGATTAAGTTTTCGTAACCCGGCGGGGACGTTTCTAACCTTTAGAAATAAACATTTTTGGGCTAATTTCATGAGTTCCAAAGGGGTTTGGACACTCATTGGATTATTATAAACATATAAATTTAAATAATTTTAACCCAAAACGAAAACGGAACGGATTGACAAACGGCGAATTTTTACGGGTAGAATGTGTTTTTCGACGATGGAAAACTTCGGGTTGTTACACTTATAGACCGGCTTTGTGAATGAGGCCTACTAACAATAAGACTGATTTGATCTAATACGTGTATATATGTATATATGTTTATATATATATATATATATACATATATATGTTAACTTGTAATATTATAAAGTAAAAGGGTTGAATTTTAAAATTTTAAAATTCTAGGATTTGGAATTAAAGTTTTCTAAAGTGACTTTACAAATTCAAAAACTTGAGGGAAAGTTTTGAAACTATTCAAAGCCATTCATTTCTATAACTTATGAGTTTTAATGATTTTAATGGAAAAGACTTTTGGAATTCCATAACTTGAGGACACGTTATGGAGTCTATTAAAAGGCATTTAGATCAACAATGAAACTAACAAACATGTAAAATAATTTCTATGGTCTAACAAAACTCATAAGCATGCATAATTCATATCAACAATTTTCAAGAATCATATGAACTTGATATAAAACTTGAAACTTTGACAATTATCTTTGAAATTGGATGAGCACAATCATTACCACATCAAAAACAGGTTTAACAATCTAAAAACAGTTTCGGGTAATGAACCTAGTCCAATTCCAACAATAAAACTTGAAATTCTGCACTCTGGGCCTCCTACTCGTCAAGTGCATGAAGCTACTCGATGAATAGGATGAATTTTCACATGGACTCGTCGAGTCCCCCCCAATGGACTCGGCGAGTTCACTAAACAGCGAGCAGAAAATTGATTTTTCAACAAGTTGCATCAAGTATAATTGAAAACAAGCCTAGGCTCTGATACCACTGATGGGTTTTGAGCATTCTCACACTCCTATGGTGTGCATGCAACCCTAGAAACCTTGGATCTATGTTTTCTCTATTATACATGCAAACTTTCATTTTTCCAAGGTTTCATCCTAACTAGCATATGATGGGGTATATGTAATACAAAAACTAGTAGAATGGCATACCTTTCTTGTAGCTTGGATTCCTTAATACTTTGTGAGCCTAGCATCCCAAATGTGATGCCTCAAATGCTTCACACAACACCACCAACAATTAGAATAACTTAAGAGAAGACTAATATGCACCAAAATCGGATAGCCCTCACTTGTGCATCCTTAAGTCCGATTTTGCTTGGATGAGGCTCCTTTATATAGTGTGCACATTAGGGTTACACCATGTAACTCATGCCCTTCCATTTTCCCCATGATACATGGGTTTAACCTCCATGGAGTATCCATGGGTCACCACATGGGTTTAGTCCATCATGAAAAACTATGGATCATAAGCCCACTATATTAAGAGTGAATGATTTACCAAATCAATCCCCATTTATTTAATTAGTCTCTTTTGATCACAAAATTAATTCCAAACTAATTCTTGATCAATACTAATTAAATGGTTCATATTAATATATTAGAACTTATAATATATTAAAAACCATAAATATCCTCTTCTCACAAAACTCTATCCAAATTGTTCCGATGCCATGCAACCCAAATGGACCATGCCAAATCGGGTCAAGTACATATCAAATATAGTTATGGACTTAGCCACCTTATCCAACAATATTTTCCTTAGCTTTCATTTTAGGGAAAGCCAAGAACAAATTTTTTCTTTGCCTTCACGGGTTCTCTTGGCCTTAAGCGCATCAAGCCACAATGAAGCACCACTACTTAGCTTAAGAATGGCATACTTGCAGCTTTTTTAGTCATCCACTTCCTTGAACTCGAACATTATTTTAAGCTTCCTTTCCCACTCCAGTTAGCGTTCACGATCAGTTCCACCAACAAATTCAGGTAATTTAGAATCCTTGAATTCTTCCACAACCCTATGTTTACCACGTCGAGGTTGCCTTCAATTTCCACCATCTTGGATGTTTCTTAAAGCTTCACAAAGATTTTGTATGAACTTTGAATCATCAAAATCCATTATGCGCTCTGATACCACTTATGATACGTGTATAGGCTTGATTGGTAGTGACTAGGATAGTGTTTAGGTAAACTAAAAGAGAAGAACAATCACACCTGATATGTGAATGGAAGGAAATGGATATGTTAGTAACAACTCACGACCTATTAAGTTTTATACCGATTAAAATAGTCCAAGACCTATTAGATTGAAGTCGTATCAAGTCAAGAAAACGTCCCAACAAGATAATAGTGAACTATAACAATAATTCCAAGTGAACAAAGGTTCTTTTCTTAAAACTTCATGTATGTCTTTTCTTTATGAAAAAACTTGGCTTATATGAAGCCTTTTTACACAAAGATGGTGGTTACAAGCCAACCAACCAACTACTCATCAAAACTAGTAAATGAAAATTAAGGAAACACATGAAACAACACAAAAAACGTCTGACACACTTAAGAATGAAATAAAATGCTCATGCTTCATTAAGAAGCCATAATAAGCATTACAATGTAACCTTAATCCACCAAAGAGTATCAAAAACTGCAAGGAGACTTTATAAAGTGAAAAGTAACAATTTTTAGCACTTATGAAGCCTTAAAAATGTTTCCCTAACCTTCATGCAAACCTAATCGAATTTGCGAGTCTCCATGCACAACCCAACCATTGATCCCAAACCACCTTCTAGCCCATTACTAATCACTAATCCACCACCTTTTGGGCTTTCAAGATCTATGCATGGACCTGTAAGGGTTATGTCCTTAAGTCATATGTGTTATGATTAACTATTTATGGCATTAAGTCATACATGTTAGGGTTAAAGACTTATACCATCTAGTCATATGGGGTCAAAATTAAAGGGATATAACATTAAGTCATATGTTTTAGGGTTAAAGGGTTACAACATTATATAATATGGGTTAGGGTAAAAGGTTTATTGCTTTAAGCCATATGGGTTAGGGTTAAAGGGTTATATCATTAGTTAATATTTGTTAGGGTTAAGCTGTTATAACATTAAGTCATTTGTGTTAGGGTTAAAGGGTTATTAAATTAAGTCATATGGTATAGGGTTTAAGGATTATTGCATTAGGATATACGAGTTAGAGTTAAGTGCTTATGACATTAAGTTATATGGGCTGTGGTGAATGGGTTATGGCATTAAGTGATACGGGTTTGGGTTAAATGGTTTTGGCTCTAAGTCACATGGGATAGGGTGTGAGGGTTATAACATTAAGTCATATGGGTTAGGGTTGAGGGGTTATGGCATTTACTCCAATAGGCTTGGGTTAAAAGGATACGACATTAAGTTATATGGGTTTTTGGTTGAAGAGTTATGGCAATAAGTCATATGTTTTAGGGTTAAAGGTTTATATCATTAAGTTATATGTGTTAGGTTTAAAGGGTTTTAGCGTTAAGTCATATGGGTTAGGGTTAAAGAGTTATGACATTATTGTTGTTTTAATCATGGGTACACAAGAGGCACGATTGATCAGACACTATTCATCAAAAGTGTGAAGGAGGACCTTATTGTTGTTCTAATCTACATAGATGATATCGTTTTGGTTCAACAAATGATGAATTATGCAAAGATTTTGAAAAGGTCGTGAATATGAGATTTGAGATGAGTTCTCTAGGTGAAACGACGATGTTTCTAGGATTTCAAGTGCGTCAGGATTCTTTGGGCATTCTGCTGCATCAACGCAAATATGTTGATGACATGTTGGAGAAATTTGGGTTCAAGGATGCTAAAATTGATGTTACTCCCATGGTTGAACGACCACTTTTGACATCAGATCCGGATGGAGAATCGGTTGATCAAACTCGATATCGATCCATGATTGTTTCTCTAATGTATCTAAACGCTAGCAGACCATATATACTCTTTGCAGTCTATCAATGTGCGCACCATCAGGCTAATCCTAAACTTTCTCATTTAGTTGCAATCAAACGTATTTTTAGATACCTTAGAGAGAGACCTAAATTGGGTCTTTGGTATCCTAAAAATCGTGAATTTGATCTTTATGTTGTTATTGACAACTATGGAGGTTGTGACAATGACAGAAAATCTATAAGTGTTGGTTGTCAATTCCTGGGAGACAGATTAATCTCGTGGCAGTGCAAGAAACAACAAATTTGTGTCCACTTCTACAGCTGAGGCTAAATACGTTGTTGCATCTGCTTGTTGTTCTCAAGTTATCTGGATGTAATATCAACTGCAAGATTATGGTTAGATTTTTCTTGACACTTCTATCTCCTGTGATAATGATGTTGCTATTCAAATTATTAAAAATCCAGTTCAGCATTCTAAAACCAAGCACATAGATATTAATGTTCATTTTATACAAGACTATTTTGAGCATAAACTCATTCATTTGGAACAAATCCACATTGATAATAATGTGGCCGATTTGTTTACAAAACCTTTTGGAAAAGCTCATTTTGATGTTCTTCTGAGTTTTCTAAAAATGATTCGTTTTGAAGACTAAAAAGTTTTTTTTGTACATTTTGTATTTTATTTTTGTTTTAGTTAAATTTATTCATATTTTTTTCCTCTATGCAAAAATTTAGGGGGAGAATTAAAATCAAATGAAAATCATAGAATTCAAAAATCCAAAAATGTGTCTATTTTATTTATTTTTTTATTTCTTTTTCAGAAAAATCAATAAAATCAAATTTTTTTTTACTGAAAATCTAATTTTTTACTGTTTTTTTAGCGTATTTTAATTTTATTTTTATTATTAGTTATTTTTATTGTGTGCTAAGTTTATTTTATTTTTTATATTTTATTTTTATCTCAAAATTTTCATTTGTCTTAAAACACAAATTCAAAAGAAGAAGAGACTCAAGGTCAAGATTTTCTGAGCAAGGAGAAGAAACTTGGAAAGGAATTGATGGTCATTACACTTCACACTACTTTCACAAGGAATTGAAGGCATGAAACCGCACAAATTGTTAGTTAGGCAGTTTCTCTCTAAGAACTATCGTATTCACAAAATTAAAGGCATGAAACTGTATAGATTGTCAAATTGGTCTTGTCAGTTATCTTTACCTAAGAACTATCATAACACCAGGGCGATTCACCTAACCGGGAAATAGATATCGCTGAACATCCTGCCCAGGATCTTGACATTCTTTGTGTCATGCAAAACTGTGGAGACTCAAAGGTATTCTCGGATACGTTCTCCACAGGTAAGGAATTAACGGTTATTGGCACTAGGGCAATGCACCTTGCAAGGAACAATTATCGTTGAACGTCCCACGAAAGGGCCTCGACCTTGTTTCATGCTAAACTGTGGAAATATGTCTTCAGATATTTTTGTCACATGATGGGTTTGTGATTTGTTCCTAATTAACTCTCGTTGGCACTAGAATGGTACACTTAACTGAGATTCAGATACCACTGAACGTCTTTCCAAGGGAGAAATTAACTTTTAACTTGAAAAGCTATATTGAGATCTTTTATCGAGGATATGAAGGAACTAAACATCAAAAATAGCCATAAGTAGTTCTCTAATACTCAACAAATCGCAGTGCGTTCCTCTGTGTTTACACCGATACTGCAAGTAGTCTCCATCTGAGCCAAGGCTGGGTCCTTGAACAACTCTGGTGAGAAGGGTCTTTATGACTCTGTGATCCACAAACACTTTTAAGTCATGGTTACTTTTAAGACACATCTATGATCGACAAAGAATATTCATTCGATGGAACAAGTAGTGAAGATTATTTTTTAACACACAATCTTTCAACCCTAGAAGCAAGGTGAAGTTGTTTTTGAAGTTATGTGATGAATTGAATTGAATCCTCCTCAATCAATTTGATTCTATCTATAGACTTACTGAAGTGATCCAGAAGAATCGGCCTATCTGTAGTTATGTCTGAAGTTTTTCAAAGCTGAAAGTGCTGATTTTCAAGAACCTGTACAAGAAGCCTTTTTACCCAATGTGCGTTTAATGTAAAATTTTAAAAGAAGTCCAACTGTTCAAGATGAAGTCATTCATGTAGAAATTAATATGTTGATCTTGAAGTTGTGAAGAAATCGAAGATAAAGGCTGAAAGTCAAGAACAAAGAGATGATTGAAAAGAAAAGAAAGCTATAAACCAAGGGGCATATTGTTAGGACATGATTTATGGTTTATAATTTACTTTTGATGACTTTTAGAGTTCTCGGTCTAGGACCGAAAACACTATGTTATCAGTGGTGTTTGGACTGAAATCACCTCGTGATTTTGGTGGGCTTAATGGCTTTCGGTTGGGTTTTGGGTTGGGCCTTTTTGTAATTAGGTCTAGGTATATATATATATATATATATATATATATATATATATATATATATATATATATATATATATATATATATATATATATATATATATATATATATATAATTGTTTCAGCTGTGTAAAGAGTTGATCATTCTAAGGAGCTGTGATCATGTTTAGAGAAAAAGAGAGAACCGAGAGCAAATTCTCAGGAAATCGTTGAGCAGGTTGGTCAACAAGAATACCTGGATATTATGTTGTGTTTTGTTATCACTATATTTTGGATATTTTGGCATGTAATATTGAAATACAATACTTGATTTAAGCAATGACAGTTGTAATATAACTTGCTAACAAAACACAACACCAATCTTTTGACTACACTATTCAAGCTCTTCCCTTTAACATTTTCCGCAAAAAAATTTAGAACATTTTCCCACTCATTTGGACAATTCCTAATATCAGCCTTAACTTTTGAGACCATCCACAATTTATTTGGCAACTCACATTTAAAGAAAAGATGTTTCACCAAGTCTTCCTGTGATTTACAAAAAGCACAAATCAGATTCCCACTCATTTGGACAATTACAATTGTCGTTGAATGTCCTGCCAAAGGGCCTTGACCTTGTTTCATGCTAAACTATGGAAATATGTCTTCAGATACTTTTTGTCACAGGATGATTTTGTGATTTATTCCTAATTAACTCTCGCTGGCACTAGAATGGTAAAAAAACAGAAGCCCATAACACATGAATGGTCACAAGGACATAATTTATTAGTTGTAATCTCCCTGCAAATGACAACAATATATTCTTCTAATATAGAATTCTCTTTTTCACCCTATCAACCAAAACTCTGCGATCACTAATACCAGCCTTCCCAGCAGTTAACGTAACTCCCAAATATCTAACAGGCAAAACTCCACTGTTAAATGGAAGAACAACCAAAATCATCCTTCTTATATTCGGTTTAACACCACAAAAAAATATTTTACTTTTTAGAATAGTGTCACACCCCCGAACCAGATGGCGGAAACATCCGGGGGCTTGAGTGACTTCATTTTTGTAGTATCATCACAGTGTATATAATTGAAATAAAACATCATCATCATCATCACACATGCAATATTACAACTGTCATTTTTTACATCAAGTATTGTATTTCAATATTACATGCCAAAATATCCAAAATATGGTGATAACAAAACACAACATAATATCTAGGTATTCTTGCTGACCAACCCACTCAACGATTTCCTAAGAATACAAGTTATTGTAAAAGAGAGAATACAAGTTATATTACAAGTGTCATTGTTTACATCAAGTATTGTATTTCAATATTACATGCCAAAATATCCAAAATATGGTGATAACAAAACACAACATAATATTCAGGTATTCTTGCTGACCAACCTGCTCAACCATTTGAATCAAAACTCGTGCGTGAAGTTCAAAATCTAATTCAATACATCTCATATACTCAAATGTGGGTTCGAAACCCTAATTTTCCAATTCAAACCCTATTGGACTAGAAATCATTTATTGGGCCTAATTGGTCAATAAACTAGCTTCACTTTTATGGGCCATATTGGACCTCAAATGACCCGCTTCATTCTAATGGGCCTTAATGGGCCATAAGTGTTTTCTTAAACCTAAGTTGGCCAAAAACCCATTTTGTTTACTCTTTTGGGCCGTAAACCCCTAAGAGGGCCTAATAGGCTAAGAATTTCAACAATTGGGCCTTGTAATTTCAAGAGTATTCAAATTAGCCCAACATATCTCCTGTTTCCTCTTCTTACCCCATTCTCGGTTTTTGTAAAAAAAAAAAAAAGAGAAATGAGGGAAAAATTCTAAGGGAGACAACTCACCATTGCATGGTGAATATCCAAGCATAATACCTTCCACGTAACAATGAAGTCTCATACATCTAGGCAAGTCTTATCACTCTCTCTCCCTTCCCTTTCTTATCCTCGACCTAGGAGCAAACCCACCACCACCCTCACTTCAACTTGAAACACATTCCTCTCTTAACTCTCTAAGAAATTTCAAGAAAAATCCTTCCTTTCTCTCTTTAACATTTCATGTGTACTTGAGTGTGTGCTTAAGAATACATCATCAAGGTTCATCATTTTGGTAAGATACTTTATATTCTAGTGTTTAACTTTATCATATGAAATATCCTTCATTCATTAACACTTCATTTCGTGATCCATGCTCTTAGATCCATCTTTGGTTTGAAAACTCCACTCAAGAAGCTTATTAGGGCTGAGATCTCATTCATTCTTCATCAAAAACCGAAATAATCAAACCAATGCGAGTTTATACCCCCTATTTTTGGTTTTTACTATGTTATGGGGGAGAATACAAGTTGTTTTGTGTAGATCTATGTATATATGCATGATTTTGTGTGTTTTTCATGATATAAGAGTAATTATGTGTTATAAACTTCATGAACTCAAATATATATATATATATATATATATATATATATGATGATATTTGTAGACATAACACTTGATACCACATGTTATGCAAAGAAAAGGATTAAAGCATTAAAAGGTTGTTTAAAACTAAGAAAATTACATAAGAGGCCCAAAAATGACAAAATAATCAAAAAGTGAAGTTAGTATGCATAACTCATAGTTTTGAAAGGATTTATTTGAGTAAATATGGATCCTTATAATATTTATGATTTTATAAGGGCTAAAAAGTGTAAGCTTTCACAAATGGGCCTCATTTTGGGCTTTCACGGTTTTGGGCTAAATTGTAAATTTTTGGGCTTTTGTGGACTTAAGTGTTATTTTAAACAAAGTTGAGCCAAAAATGTGAAGTTCCGGTTAAAAAGGGCTGAAGATGTAAATTTATAAAATCTTGGGCCCAAAAAATAAATTTATTCATAATTGGGCCGAGAATGTCAATTTTCATAAAATTGAGGCCAAAAGGGTTATTTTTTACTAAAGTGGGGTTAAAAATGTTACTTCACGCGAAGCAAGCCTTAAATGTAAACTTTTGGTTTTAAAGGACCTAAAGTGTCATATTTACTAAAAATGTGCCTTAATTGTAAATTTTCAGATTTAAGGACCAAAAATGCCTTTTTACAAAAAGTGGGCCTTTTATTTCATTTGGTAAGCAACTAAACTTAAAAACCAACATAACAACAAACAGATCAATTATATCATTTACATGCTTATTGGGCCTGAAATATAATTTACTTGTTTAGTGGGACTTAGTTGTCCTTTTACATGTTTATTGGGTCTGGAATATAATTTACATGTTTAGTGGGCCTTAGTTGTCCTTTTAAATGTTTATTGGGCCTGGAATATAATTTACATGTTTAGTGGGCCTTAGTTGTCCTTGTGCATGTTTATTAGGCCTGAAATGTAATTTACATGTTTAGTGGGCCTTAGTAATCCTTTTACATGTTTATTGGGCCTGGAATATACCTTACGTGTTTATTGGGCCTTCGTTGTCCATCTACATGCTTGTTGATTTCACACATTCACATGCATACTCGTCGGGCTTTGGAAACTAAATACTTACATGGAAACAGTATACACTATGCAATTTCATATTCACGTACATTTAGTTAAGGATCTTGTGAGACACTCCGTTTGGCACCTATCGAGTGTACAACCATAGCCTGTAGTTATAACCAGAGTCTGGAGGGAGAGCGGGAGTTTGTGTATAGATCTATATGGGGTGACACCCCACACCCGAGCTATTCGCTACATTTAGACTAGGCCAATCTAGAGTGAAAAACCTTACCTTAAGCACGTCGGAGTTTGAAAAATGTATGGTTATAACGATTCACTTAGAGGAATTAACTTTATTATAAAAATTTACGGAATACAACTTCTGTTGATAACACGGTAACATACACGCACTAGTACTCAGTCTTAGGATGTTGAGACCACAATGTTTTATAAACAAACAACATCGGGTTGTCTGGGATTATTCACTTCATACACTCACAAACATTAACACACATGCAATAATACAAGATCGGAAACAAACATTTGAAACTGTTTTTTGAGAATATATTGGATTTTTTTGGTGTTTACAAAGTAATACAAAACATTTTACTCAAACATGCTTATGAACTCACCAACATTATATATGTTGACCTTTTCAAATTAACTTTTATTCTTAGGATATCGTTGAGCAGGTTGGTCAGCAAGAATACCTGGATATTCTGTTGTGTTTTGTTATCTCCATATTTTGGATATTTTGGCATGTAATATTGAAATACAATACTCGATGTAAACAATGACAGTTGTAATATTGCATGTGTAATGATGATGATGTTTTTTTTCAATTATATACACTGTGATGATATTACAAAAATGAAGTCACTCAAGCCCTCGGACGTTTCCGCCGTCTGGTTCGGGGGTGTGACACTATTCCTAAAAGTCAAATATTTTTTTGCGGTGTTAAAATGAATATGGGAAGGATGATTTTGGGTGTTCTTCCATTTAAAATTGGAGATTTGCCTGTTAGATATTTGGGGGTTACGTTAACTGCTGGGAAGGTTGGTATCAGTGATTGCAGAATTTTGGTTGATAGGGTGAAAAAGAGAATTCTAAATTGGAAGAATAGGTTCTTGTCATTTGTAGGGAGATTACAACTAATAAATTATGTCCTTATGACCATTCATGTGTTCTGGGCTTTTGTTTTTTTGATTCATGCTAGTACAATTTATGAAATTGAGAAGATTTTGAGAGTTTTTTTTTTTGTGGAGTGCTGGTGATTTGAAAAAGGGGAGTTCCAAAGTTGAATGGGGTGATGTTTGTTTACCAAAAAAAGAAGGAGGGTTGGGTATTGAGTGAGATTATTACTAGAAGGATGATTAGAGAAGCCGGGTATTCTGATAGCACTAAGGTTGCTGACTTATGTGAAGAGGGTGGTATTAGATGGCCTGATAGTTGGATTGATTTCAATCAAGAGCTATTTGGAAGTAATGTTAATCTTGGGATTTGTAACCAGAAAGATGTTATTGTGTGGGTGGATAACAAGGAAAATGGGGGCCATTCTCGACTTTCTGTGTTTGGAATGATATTAGGGAGTGTAGGGAGAGAGTTGAATGGGGAAATATTGTTTGGTTTGGAGATACTGTTGCAAGCCATTCTTTTATTTTATGGTTGGTAATTCTTGATAAACTCAAAACTCAGAATAAAATTAAATACTAGGAACAAAGGGGTAATCTGATTTGTGCTTTTTGTAAATCATAGGAAGACTTGGTGAAACATCTTTTCTATGAATGTGAGTTGCCAAAAAAATTATGGATGGTCTCAAAAGTTAAGGCTGATATTGGTAATTGTCCAAATGAGTGGGAAAATGTTCTAATTTTTTTGTGGAAATGTTAAAGGGTAGAGCTTGAATAGTGTAGTCAAAAGATTGGTGTTGGCTTGTACTATTTATTACATTTGAAAAGAAAGGAATGGTAGAATCTTTAGGCATAGTAGTTCGCATTTTGATTCTATTTCTAAAGAGATTAGTGAATGTATTAGATTGAAATTATTGGGTATAAATCTGCATAAACAGGTGGCTAATGCTGAGTTATGCAGGAAGTGAGGAATAGAGGTTAAAATTAAGGGAATGGAAGAGGGAGTTCGAATTCTTTAACTTGTTGGTTATGGTTTGGGGAGTTAATTTGTGTTTTGGTATGGATAAATTGGAATTTAGGTCTGTGGAGTGGTTTATCAATTGGATTCTTTGGGTTGTTGGAAACATTCTTTTAACCACCGTGTTATGTTGGGATTTAATAGAATGTGTGATTTTGTTTTAAAAACGAATTGATGGTTTTGGTACTAAAGGGAGGTTCTCTTCCTTTAATATCAATTGTACTCTTTAGAAGAATATAAAGAATATGATCTTTTTTTTATTATTCTTTTATATTGTTCTGGACACGTGATTGATGTTGTATCAAGATTGAAACATTCTCTAATTAACGGATGGGGTTTTGGGGTTCATGGGGGTATTTCTATCTATTGGGCTTTAATTTGTTTATTTCCTTGTAGTTGGAGTCTTTGGTTTTTAGTTTTTTGGAGAAGTATTTGTAGTTGGTCAGTAGGACAGAGAAGGAGGGGTTGGTTCTGGTATAGATTGATTTGGTTGATAATTTAGGGTATTTGCTGTTATGACGGTTGTGAGGTTTTTTTGTTTTGGTGTTAGCTATTCTTTAGTAGAATTGCCATTTTAGGTTTTTTTAAGTGTCATGACTCTCAAGGCATTTTTTTGGTAGGGGTAGCAGTTTCTTTGACTGTATATGGGTTTTTTTAGTGGTTGATGATACCTTTTTTCCCATATATTTGTGGTAATTCTTTGTGCAGGATTTTATGGCAGGAATGGTTGATGTGGTATATGCTAAAAGAGGGTGGTACCATGATGATGTATGTGGGTAAAAGAAGATGGAGTGGAGATTATATAGAGATTATTTGGTATTGGAATAGAAGTCGGTGCTGGAGGGTGCTAAAGGGTTTAATGGGGCACTTGGGCTACTTGTTGATATACTATGTGTGTCTTAATGTCATTGGTTTTGCTGTTAACGAGATTGATAGGAATTTTCTTAGTCTTGTTTGGGTTAGAGATTACAATTTGTTTTATAGTAGAAAATGTCTTTGTTGTTGGCTCTAGATAGGTTGGGATAGGCTTGATGTGGTCTTGATTATTTTTATTGTTTGATCTCTAGTTGTTGTTTGTATTCTTTTTATTTTTTTTAATATAGTTTGTCGAGGCTTTGGTCTCTTCCAAAAAAAGAGTTATGACATTACGTAATATTGGTTAGGGTTAAAGGGACATGCCATTAAGTCATATGGATTAGTGTTAAAGGGTTATTGAATTAAGTCAAATGTGTTAGGGTTGAAGTGTTATGGCATTAAGTCATATGGATTAGGGTGAAAGTGTTATGGCATTAAGTCATGTTTGCTGGGGCTAAAGGGTTATCACATTAATTCATATATTTTAGCATTAAAGGGTTATGGCATTAAATCATATGGGTTGTGGTTAAATGGATTTGGAATTAAGTCGTATGGGTTATGGTTAACGGGTTATCGTATTAAGTCATATGGGTTAGGGTGTAAGGATTATGGCATTAAGTCATATAGGTTAGGGTGTAAGGAATATGACATTAATTCAAATGGTTTAGGGTGTAAGGGTAATGACACTAGTCCTATGGCATAGGATTCAACGTTTATGACATTAAGTCATATGTGTTAGGTTTAAAGGGTTATGGCATTGAGTCGTATAAGTTAGGGTTAAAGGGTTATGGAATTTAGTCAAACATCTTAAAACATTAATTCATATACGTTAGGGTTAAAGTGTTATGACATTAAGTCATATGGGTTAGGGGTAATGGTTATGTGATATATTTTTCGACCTAGATAGCCCAATTAAAAGGGATTACTTGCCATGGAGGTGGGCTTTAATAATTTAGGCTTTGGAGTGTGCTTAATTTCTTGGATTTGGACTTGAAATGGGGTGGGCCGATTTTGGCTACATGGAAGTTGTGGCTGAGTTTTTTGGACTTGTTGGTGATCACTCATTATTTTCTAGTCATTTGTTTAGCATGGCCAAAATTGGAAGAGTCTTTGGAGTTTCTAGTATTTTCCTTGAAATTATTAAGGTGGTTAATAAAGCTAGTTAAATAAAGCTCTTAATGATGAACTTTTCACTAATGTAACCCGCAACTCCTATCACCTATATATAGGGCCGATTTATATGGAATAAAACATCACTTGAATTTTATGTAATTTGCTCTCTTTATCACATAAGATAGGTCTCTTATTGTGTTTTGTCACGTGTCAATAGGTCTTGGCATTCGAACTAGTTCTTGCTTCAATAGGTCGTGAGGTAAGAAATAACCCTATCCTATTCTCTACCTTCACAATCTCATGTTATCTCTCTCTCTCTCTCTCTCGCTCTCTCTCCCCACCTATCCGAAATCAGCCCCCATACACGCATCATAGTGGTATCAAAGCCGACAAACTCCTACAGTTGCTATGGATTTTAATGATCCTAATTTTCTATATAATCTTCAAGAAGCACAAAGGAACATCAAAGATGGCCAACCTCGGAGACAAGCAAGGCGTGAACTTAGGATAAGTGAAGAATTCAAAGTTAACGAGTTGCCGAAATTCGCGAGTGGTACGGACCCGGAAAAATACTTGGAGTGGGAAAGAAAGATTGAATGCATGTTCAAGTTCAAAGATGTAAATGAAGACAAGGAATGTAAGTTTTCCATCTTGAAACTTTTTGGTGGTGCCTCTTTGTGGTTCGAAGGGCTTAGCCAAGAGAACACGGGAGGGTAAAGATAAAACTGCATCGTGGGAATCAGTAAAAAGAAAGTTAAGAAAAAGATACGTACCAATTAATCACCGCATGACAATCTATAGAAAAATAGCCAAGTTGAAACAAGGAAAAATGAACGTGGCTGAATATATAGACGAGTTTGAAAAATTGTCACTTATGGGTGATATTGATGAAGTCGAGAAGCAAAAAATGTTTCGGTTTTTATGTGGGTTGAACCTGAATATTGCTAAGATTGGTGATTTGTATCCATATTATGATTTTGACACTCTTTGTGGCTTGTGTTTGAAATTGGAAATCAAGAAAAATACAAGAAAACCGGCGGCCCTCAATCCAAGGTCGGGAAATCTAAGTCTTGGGGTAAACCGAAGAATCCAACCGTTAATCCTTTTGCCGCGGGTAGTTCCTCCGGAGTTCTTAAAACCATGACTCCTCCTAAAGATCCCGATTATTTAACCTTTTATCTGTAACCCATATGACTTAATGCCATAACACTTTAATCCTAACACATAGGACCTAATGAGATAAAACTTTAATCCTAATCCATAAGACTTAAGGCCTTAACCCTTACACCCTAACCCATATTGCATAATGTAATAAACCTATAACCCTAACCCATTTGAATTAATACCATAATCCTTTACACCCTAACCCATATGACTTAATGACGTAATCCTTAGACCCTAACCCATATGATTTAGTAGCGTACCCGTTAACCATGTCACACCCCCAAACCGGAACGGCGGAAACGTTCGGGGGGGGGGGGGGGATGACTTCATGTGGTAATGTAACAAATGAATACATAGTAAAGAAATCAATACAACCATCATATATATAATTGAAAGTTTACATTGTTCAAAAGAGTACATGTTCAAAACCAATTACAATATGATGCCAAAATATGAATTTAAACTAGTGTCGCAGCGTTCCTTCTTTAAAAGCTGTTTAGTACCTGTAATTACTGAGTCCGTGGGACATACAAGTAGTTTTGAAAGAGTAGATCAACATTTAAGCTGGTGAGTTTCATAAGCATTTAATGATAGTATTTGTATGAAAATGAAATGGTTCGTTTTTGTTTGTTAGTCTCTAGAAAATCCCATATTTCCAACTGGTATATACATAGCTTTAAATCAAGAACAATATATGTTAAAAAGTTGATGTTTTTCCATCTATGAGTAGTGGTTAGAAGTTCCAAACTTATATCATAATTGGGTTTTTCATGCATAAACTAAATGAACTTATGTATGTATAAAACCTCCATTATATCTAAAAACCCTCGTAAATCAATGTGTTTTTAATGCATAAAATAAATGAACTTATGTATGTAGAAAACCTCCATTATATATGAAAATACAACATTCTTCAGGCGTTGGAATCTTCTGATGTTTGTCACCCCAAATGGTGTACTGTAGCTAACAGTGAGGGTGCGGGGTTGTCAATCCCATATAGATCTATACACAAACACCATGCTCCCCCTCCAAGGGATTTTGGTATATAATACAGGACTTGAAATGTGTACTCGTGCGTACGTGAAGTTTAATGTCTCACAAAACTTAGTATAAAACAGATTTACGTGTGAAAATGTTCGGTTGTTATTGTATATGAAAGTAGCTTCTTGAAATAGTATTTCCATGTATGTAAAAGTTCGTAGTATTCTCGTAAAACTATACCTATTATAGTTTCCTAAAAGTGTGTTTCATTTGTATAATAAACCCTTAGTGAAAATGCTCACTTGTTATGAAAAGTGTAGTTTTTGTAGTGCCAAAACCGACACACATAAATATAGTATAAGCAGAGTGTCTGATTTACATAAACACATAAATCATTCCTTATTTCAAAAGATAAAATGTTGTCGTGGTGTAATTTGTATATAAAAGTTTCCCTATAATAGTTATAAATCACATATGATTTCGTTGATAAAACGCGTATAGTGAAACTTTATATAACACACAATAATAATCGAGTGTTTTACTTGTATTCCCCCCCCCCTTAAAAGCATATAAAAGTACTCATAAAACATTTAAAAGTGTGAATTATAGGGGTATGAACTAACTTGAAAGATCGGAGAAGGCGGGATGAAAATCGAACAGAATTTCGACTCGAGAAAGCGGATTTTCTCGGGATTCTTGGGAATCTCGGGAGCACAAACGACCCTCGGGACTTGAGCAATGTGATCGGGACATCGGGATAGCACGGGCACGGAAAATGAGGCAAAAACTCAAGAGAAATGAGAGAGAAAGGCCCTTTTCATCGGAACCCTCGCATCCCTTTTATAGGGGGTGTGAACCGCCCTCGTACGCGGGGCGTACACTGGGCGTACTCGTGCGTCACGCATGAGCGCATCCTCGAATGCTATGGACTCCGGATGGGACAGGGCATAGCCTCGCATAGGGCGCGACGTGGACGATCCAAGGCCAAGGCCTCGAGTACGCTAGGCGTACTTGCGTGACTCAGCCTTCGGATAATACCGAAGTTTTCATATTAAAAATATATATTTAATAAAGTTAAAAAATTCATATCTTCTTCATATGGACTCCGTTTTCGACATTATTTATATCCACGCGTAGGTGAGACTATACTCTACAACTTTCGTTTAGATTCAGTCGGCAAATTTTGAAATTATTTTTAATATTTATTTTTAAAAGGCCGCGGTAAGAAAATTTCTTTACAAATACATAACTTCATTATCTGACGTATGTTTTTGCCAGACTTTTTTACCGGTGAAAAACCATTGTCGAGACCCTCGATTCTCATTTAGGTCATTCTGGTCAAAAGTTGCTCGATCTCTGTTTCGACTTTTTAGCTGTCCGTTGCTAAGCCGAACTTGGAAAATTCATAACTTTCTTATACGAAGTCAGATTTGGGCATTCTTTTTACGTACGATCACGGTTTATTGACATCTAACATAATAGGTAATTTAATTAGTGATTTTTTGATATTTTATTTTCGAAGTTAATTTCATTATAACGAACGTGGTTACAATACTTGACTTTTTAGGTTGTTTACATAGAGTTGAAATATCGGGTTGTCAAAAACCAAAAGCCATATGAATTAATGACATTCCCCTTTAACCATAACCCCTATGATTTAATGTGATAAGTCTTTAACCCTAACACATAAGACTTAATGTCATAACCCTTTCACCCCAACATATCTCAATTAATGCTATAACCCTTAACTTAATGCCACAACCCTTTAACCCTAACCCATATGACTTAATGTCATAAAAATTAAACCCTAACACATATGACTTAATGTAATAACCTGTCACACTCCCAAACTGATAAAACGGAAAAAACGTCTGGGGGTGGATGACTTTAAGTACATTATCATAACAATTGAATACGAGTAATCAAAGCAAACACAACCATCATAATTATAATTTGAAAATAGATACATTGTTGTAGGAGTTACATGATTCAAAAATAATTACAATATGATGATATAAGATTTGTCCTACGTTTTAGCGTCTCATATTCAAAAGTTTGTTGTTACCTATCTTAGTGATTTCCAGTGAATACAAGTGATTTAAAAAAGTGTCAAAAATTAAGTTGGTGAGTTCATAAGAGTTTGCATGTAAATTTGGAAACCTTTTCTTGTAAAAAGGATAGTATTTAATTCCAGAAAATCCAATATTTTCTAGTAAAGTGTATCGTAGTCTTAAAATCCTTAAGACCAAAATGTATTAGTATCGTGGTACTCGAAAGTAGTATTATGTAGCTTTAATCTATATAAAACCATTTGAATGTATTATTTCATAAATGAAAATTGTTATATACTGGAAAAAACAGTGTAATGAAGTTTTATCTAAATAAAACCGTTTGAAGGTATATTACTCAATAAACCAAATGTGTCGTTGTTTCCCATGTGAGTTCTTATAACTGTACTTTGACTGATATGCCTGTTGCCATGTTCTTCAGGTGTTGAAATATTAATGACATTTTTCACCCCAGACTTGCCAGTCAAACTGTAGCTAACAGCTAGGGTGAGGGATTGCTAGTCCCGTATAGATCTATACACAAATTTCTCGTTCTCTTACCGGATATTCTAGTTATAATTCATGACTTTTGTTGGTACTTTGGTAAGTACTTGAAGAAGTGTCTAACAAATAACTGATTTAATGAGTTTATGTGTAATGTAATGAAAAACCCCTTAGTAAATGAAAATATTACTTTTCCATAGAAATTTAATAGTGTATAATAATTATACTTTTAAATAATTATTTATTTGTCCCAAAAGGGTTGTATAGTGTGAATGCCCCATAAACTATACCTATTATAATTTACAAAAAATATTTAGCTGAAATGATGAATCCATTGTGTGTACCATGTATATGTATATATATATATATAGAGAGACAGAAAGAGAGAGAGAGAGAGAGAGAGAGAGAGAGAGAATAACATAGTGTATTTGTACTTTATTTTTCATAGTGTTGCGTTTTTAGTCCAAACCTTGTATGTATATGTTTCACGAATTTGGAAATAAAGCTATTCCATAAATTTAGCATCTTTATATAAACTGTAATAAAAATGTATTTAACTATTTTGTATTTCTAAAATGTGGGGGTATGAACTTACCTTGAGTGTGTTCTTGGATGGGTAAGGAAGTGATAGGCATGTTCTTCAAGTTAAAATACGTGAAGGCATTCGTATCCTACAAGTATTTAACACACGATATTGTGTGTAAATTACTTGAACTAATCATGTAAGTGTTATAAAAACACTAGATTAAATAAATGGAATACTTAAAAAGATTCCTAAGAATCAAATGGAGAATTAATCTCTTGGGAATGTTTGAAGGAGTTTATGGGTAACTGTTTGATGGTTTAAAGATGTATGAACTTGAACTTGTTTCTTTGAGAGAAAATGAATGAGTTTTTGGAGATGAAAATGAGAAATGGGAGGGATGATTCAGGCGACAGATATATAAGGTGTAAGAGTGATGTGATGTTTGCATTGGTATGTGTATTTTATCAACTTGGAAGAGGCATCACCGGATAAGATTTGTGAATTCGGCCTAAGCACCAACCGAGAACTCCCTTGAAGCCACTGAAATCACATGCGATTTCGGTCCAAATGTGATCTCAGTCTCGTATGTTCTCATTCCAAGTATGTGACTTTGGTCTTGTATATTCTCGGTCCAAGTTGAGATTTCGTCCTAGGTTGATTTCGGCCAAGAAGTGATTTCGGTTCTTCATAATCGAAATCTCTATGCTTTTGGGTTTCAAAACCAAAAATCCCAAATGCAAGGTGTAAAAAAAAATTGTCTTAACCATTGACTTTTGTTTGACTTAATTTACTTTTGTTGACCCGAAATAGCCGGTTGTCACATTATACCCTTGTTAGAAGGAATTTCTTCCTGAAATTATTTCCAGAGTGGGTACTCATGAGCTAGGGAAAAGATGTGGGTACTTTTGTTTCATCTGGTCTTCCCGTTCCCAAGTGATTCAAGTCCTCTCTTGGCATTCCAGTTGACCTTCACTATTGGTACACGACTTTGTTTCGTCCTTTTGATCTCCCTGTCAATGATTTCCACATGTTCCTCTACGAAGTGTAGACTCTCATTTATCTCAATTTCATCGAGTGGGATTACAAGTGTCTCATCGGACAAACACTTCTTCAGATTGGACACGTGGTAAGTGCGGTGTATGATGTTGAGTTCCTGCGGTAGTTAAAGTATGTAAGCCACCGGGCCGATTCTAGTAAGAATATCGAATGGCTCGATATACCTTGGACTTAGTTTTCCATCTTTTCCAAAACGTATCATTCCTTTCCAGGGTGAGACCTTTAACAAGACACAGTCACCAACCTGGTACTCCAAGGGTTTTCGTCGTTAATCCGCATAGCTCTTTTGTTGATCCTTAGATGCTTTCAGTCATTCCCGAATTTGTACGATCTTCTCTATTGTCTCCCTTATGATCTCAGAGTTGATGAGAGTTTTGTCAGGAATTTGCCTCTTTTTTAGTTGTGTGTCACCCACTTCAGCCCAGCACATAGGTAATTTGCACTTGCATCCGTAGAGGGCTTCGAATGGTGCGGCTTTGATGCTAGTGTGATAGTTGTTATTGTACGAGAATTCGATGAGTGGTAGATGGGTATCCCAAGCTATATCAAAGTCTATCACACCAGCTTTCAACATGTCTTCTAGGGCCTGAATGGTTCTCTCGCTTTGCACGTTAGTTAGGGGATAGTATGTTGTACTCATATCGAGTTTAGTTCCCAAGGACTTTTGTAACGACTGTCAAAACGCGAGGCAGATTGATTGTCCATTATCCAAGATGATAAATAGTGGCACACTCTGCAGTTTCACAATCTCCTTGTAATACGTTCCTGTCAACTTTTCTATTTTCATTGTGGCTTTGGTCGATAGGAAGTGTGTGGGTCTGGTTAATTTATCTAGGATCGCCCCAGTGGTAGCGTGTCCACCCTATTCCTTCCATAATCATTTCGTGTATAAAGGTTGTATAAAATCAAGATTGAAAAGACAGTCGAATAATCAATTCTACCGTAAGTTCACAACCAAACAAGGAACAGGAGTTAAAGTGGAATTACAAATCCTAAGTCTGTAGAATCTTAACTATATATAACTAGAATGTATACACTTAGTAATCACAGATTACCAGTTTGAGTCCTTAGCTTCTACGTGAGTGAAGTGATTACTTTGAGTGAGACAATATTTACGACTACTTTTTCCATAGCTACTGTGTTTAAGTCGAATTTAATCTTGACTTTTCGTATGGGTGGTATTCCTGGAAGGTCTTATGGGAATACATCGAGAAGGTTACAGACTTTTGGAACATCCTTGATGTCTTTCGCTTCTCATTTCTCATCCACAACGTGGGCTAGGAAGGTGTGGTACTTCGTTGCGTAAATACTTTTGAGTCTTGACGCAAGAGATGATTTGTAGGTTTGTACCGGGTTTGTCGCCATAAATGACGAGGGTTTCGCTAATTGGTAGATTAAAGCGAATGGATGTTTCGTAACACAATATATCAGCATGGTGACGACTTAACCAATCCATGCCAATGATGACGTCAAAACTTTTTATTGTGACCGGCATTAGGTCGATTTGGAAAGAATAGTTTTTTAGAGTGAGGGTACATCCTACATATATATCGTTAGTGTTGGGTTTTGAGCATTCTAACACTTCTTAAGTGTACATGCAACCCTAATAACCTTGGATCTATGTTTGTCTAATTATCATGCAAAGTTGATTTCCAAGGCTATGATCCTATCTAGCATAGATGGGGAACAATTCTAACTTGAATAATAGATAGAATTACATACCTTGTTGTTGAAAGTGTTCCTTGAAACCTTGTGAGCCTAGCACATCATGTGTGATTCCTCAAATGCTTCACACAACACCAAATGCAAAGTATAAACTTGAGAGAATACTCTAACACACTCAAAATTGGCCAAGCCCTCTTACTTCTCTTGTGTGTCCTTGTGTAGCCGATTTTAGGGAGATACATGGTTCTTATATAGTGTGTTGCATTAGGTAAAACCCTAATGTAACATGACTCTTCATTTCTCAATCCATGGGTTAACTCCATGGAGCATCCTATGGGTGGAACCCAACTTGATAATCCATGGAGCCTTTTAGCCCACTATATAAGATATGGAAGATTTATATAATCCACCCATATATTTAATTAGTTATTCTTTTGATCACTTAATTAATTCTAAATTAATTCTTGATCAAAACTAATTAAATAATATTATTAATATATTAGAACTTATGATATATTAATAAACCATATGTGTTATTTCTCTCATTTAGTTTATCCAATTGCATGGTGCCATGCAACCCAAATGGACCATGCCGGGTCGGGTCAAGTATTTACCAGAAATAGTTATGGACTTAGACACCTTATCCAACAGTTAGTGCTCTCTGCCTTTCCATTTGACATTTGTATGGTGAATGTGTCATTTAGTGATTGGGGATTTTGTTTAAGTAATTGTTTAAACTTGTGGCTCACGAAACTTTTCTCTGCACTACTATCGAAAAGTATGCATGCATATGAATTATTCAGGAGGAACATACTAGTAATCCCAGCAGGGTCCCTTGTTGCTTCCTCATGTCCTGTTGTTGAAATTTTTCCGACAACTCTAAAATTTTTGTTTCTAGAATTTGGGCACTCCATTTTGAAATGCTCCGCCTCCCCATATTTGTAGCAAGCATGACTCATCCCAGCATTGGTGACCTGGTGGTCTGTTGAGCTAGCACTCTACGGGAATGAGTGGTATGCCCCTTCTTGTTGCATTTGTTGCAATGCAATTCTTGGCAGAACCCATAATGACGAAAGTTGCACTTGTTGCATTTTGGCATGTTTCCAACATATGGTTTTTTTTCAGCACTTAGGCAGTAGGAACAGTGGTGGTATGGGTTGCCACAGTTTGTTGTCTTTTTGTAGGTCCTTGAGTTAGATGGCACTTTTTCTTTCTCCAGATGTTTTGCTTCTTGGTCAGTACTCCTCCTTTGTCGTAGGTGTTCTTAAGTTCGTAATTTAGGAAGTCCTTATAGGATCACACTCACTAATGTCCTTGGTTGTCATCTTGATTGGGACCGTGGTTACCGTTCTCGTTTTCGTTCGTGTTGTTAGCACTAAGTTGTGTCATGATAGCTATCACAACGGCTACTACAATGGCTTGAGATGTAGCGAGGTCCATTTGTAGAATGGGTGTTGCGTCATTATGTTGGTGACTTCCACGTTATGGCATGGTTCTTTATATATGGTATGAAACGAGTTCGTAAGTGACTATGGTTGTTGCTAGTTGTACACATAAATTAACATGTTTTGTTGCACGATTCCCAATGTTACGACTAACATCAACATAATATACTTATGCTGGTAGGTAGTGGTAGGTATTGTATAAATGTTAAGTTACCCAACTAGAACATAGATGTCAAAACATTAAGTTGATTCGGGTTACATCGATCTTTGGAGAGGGCGTATCCTGGAAGGAGCGAGGTGAAAGAGTCTCATGCCTGCTCCTGATGGGGTAAGGTTTATTTACGATCTTCCCAACGCCTTTCTCTTCATCGTAATTCATTTATTTATACCCTTCAGGATATTCTTCTGGATCCTCCTCATCCTATCTGTTGGTTGTGATGGCAAGGTAGTAAGGGTCGTCGTGGTGAAATCCAGTCATGTCGTATGTGCGAGAATAGGGGTATAGGAAATACATGAAAGGCTTAAGGGTATGATTCCATCATATTCTAAAAATACTCCTATAGTATTTTATACTTGATGTTTGATTCTAAAGTTTATTGGTGTATAGGATTGGTAAGTTTTAGATCCGTTGCCTGCCACGACCATTCCCAAACACATGTTAGTCATATCTCGTATAAATATAGTGGATCAGGCTATATTTATCCATGATATGATTACATAACTATCTAGGCTTAATCTTAGTATTTAACTCATCTAAATACTTTTTATATGGTTCTTATTATTTCACTGTTCCTAGTATGTATGCATATACATATACTTTTTTTTTAAATACTATTATATTTTACAAGTATACTTACCATTTAGAGTATTTTAGTCCCATTATATTTATAGTTGTATATCTTACATGGTTTGATATACTTAGTTCATTATAAACAATGCTCTGATACAAATCTGTCACACCCTCAAACCGATAAAACAGAAACGTCTGGGGATGGATGACTTTATGTACAATATCATAACAATTGAATAAGAGTGATCAAAGTGAACACAACCATCATAATTATAATTTGAAAATAGAAACATTTTTGTACGAGTTACATGTTTAAAAAACAATTACAATATGATATAAGATTTGATTGATGTTTTAGTGTCTCGTATTCAAAAATTTGTTGTTACCAGCCTTAGTGGTTTCTTAAGAATACAAGTGATTTGAAAAAGTGTCAACAATTAAGTTGGTGAGTTCATAAGAGTTTGTATGAAAATTTGGAAAACTTTTCTTGTAAAATGATAGTATTTAGTTCCAGAAAATCCAATATTTTCTTGTAAAGTGTATCGTAGTCTTAAAATCCTTAAGAGCAAAATGTATAAGTATCGTCGTACTCGAAAGTAGTATTATGTAATTTTAATCTATATAAAACCATTTAAATGTATGATTTCTGAAATGAAAGTTGTTATGTACTGGAAAATAGTGTAATGAAGTTTTATCTAAATAAAACCATTTGAAAGTATATTACTCCGTAAACCAAATGTGTCCTTGTTTCCCATGTGAGTTCTTATAACTATAATATGACTGAAATGTGTGATGCGACATTCTTTAGGCGTCGGACTGTTAACGACATTTGTCACCCCATACCTGCCAGTCCAACTGTAGCTAACAGCTAGGATGCGGGATTCTCAGTCCCATATACACAAGTGTCTCGTTCTCTTACGGGAGATTCTGGTTATAATTCAGGACTTTTGTTGGTATTTTGGTGAGTACTTGAAGACATGTCTCACAAATAACTGATTCAACAAGTTTATGTGTAATGTAATGAAAAACCCCTTAGTAAATGAAAATATACACAAGTGTCTCGTTCTCTTACGGGAGATTCTAGTTATAATTCAGGACTTTTGTTGGTATTTTGGTGAGTACTTGAAGACATGTCTCACAAATAACTGATTCAAGGAGTTTACGTGTAATGTAATGAAAAACCCCTTAGGATGCGGGATTCTCAGTCCCATATACACAAGTATCTTGTTCTCCTACGGGGGATTCTATTTATAATTCAAGACTTTTGTTGGTATTTTGGTGAGTACTTGAAGACATGTCTCACAAATAACTGATTCAAGGAGTTTACGTGTAATGTAATGAAAAACCCCTTAGGATGCGGGATTCTCAGTCCCATATACACAAGTATCTTGTTCTCCTACGGGGGATTCTAGTTATAATTCAAGACTTTTGTTGGCATTTTGGTGAGTACTTGAAGACATGTCTCACAAATAACCGATTCAACAAGTGTACGTGTAATGTAAGGAAAAACCCCTTAGTAAATGAAAATATACACAAGTGTCTCATTCTCTTACAGGAGATTCTGGTTATAACTTAGGACTTCTGATGGTATTTTGGTGAGTACTTTATGTCTCACAAATAACTGATTCATGGAGTTTACGTGTAATGTAATGAAAAACCCCTTAGGATGCGGGATTCTCAGTCCCATATACACAAGTGTCTCCTTCTCCTATGGGGGATTCTGGTTATAATTCAAGACTTTTGTTGGTATTTTGGTGAGTACTTGAAGACATGTCTCACAAATAACCAATTCAACAAGTTTACGTGTAATGTAATGAAAAACCCCTTAGTAAATGAAAATATACACAAGTGTCTCGTTCTCTTACGGGACATTCTAGTTATAATTCAGGACTTTTGTTGGTATTTTGGTGAGTACTTGAAGACATGTTTACAAATAACTGATTCAAGGAGTTTACGTGTAATGTAATGAAAAACCCCTTAGGATGCGGGATTCTCAGTCCCATATACACAAGTGTCTCATTCTCCTACGGGGGATTCTGGTTATAATTCAAGACTTTTTTTGGTATTTTGGTGAGTACTTGAAGACATGTCTCACAAATAACTGATTCAACGAGTTTACGTGTAATGTAATGAAAAACCCCTTAGTAAATGAAAATATTACTTTTCGATAGAAATTTCAGAGTGTATAATAATTATACTTTTAAATAAATATTTATTTGTCCCAAACTATTATTAGGTGTCTAAGCCCATAACTATTATTCATATGTACTTGACCCGAGAGTAGCATGTCCATTTGGGTTGCATGTCATCAGAACAATTTGGATAAACTTTTGTGAGAAGATGATATTTATGATTTATTAATATATTATAAGTTTTAATATATTAATATGAAATCATATTATTTAATTAGTATTGATCAAGAATTAGTTTGGAATTAACTTTGTGATCAAAAGAGACTAATTAGAAAAATGGGGATTGATTTGGTAAATCATTTATTTTTATAAAGTAGGCTTATGATCCATAGTTCTTCATGTTGGGCTAAACCCATGTGGTGACCCATGGATACTCCATGGAGGTTAAAACCATGGATCATGAGGAATGTGGAAAGTCGTGAGTTACATGGTGTAACCCTAATGTGCACACTATATAAGAAACCCCAAGGGTCATGAAATTGGCACTAGTGATAGTGATAAGAGGGCTAGCCGATTTGTGAGTGGAAGTATCATTCTCTCAAGTTATTCCAATTGTTGGTGGTGTTGTGTGATTCCATTTGAGGTGTAACACTTGGGGCACTAAGTTCTTAAAGGTCCAAGGGTTCCAACTACAAGAAAAGGTATGTCTTCTAACTTGTTTTGTTACCCAAGTATCAATGATTTGTATGCTAGTTAGAGTAATACCTTGGAAAGTTCAAGTTTGCATGTATAATAGAGAAAACGTAGATCCAAGGTATTTAGGGTTGCATGCACACCTTAGGAGTGTTAGAATGATGGAAACCCAACAGTGGTATCAAAAGCCTAGGCTTGCTTTCTCATATACTTGATGCTACTTGTTTTTCAAAGCTAAAAAAATCGGTTTTTTGGACTCTGCCTGATCACCACGAGGTGGTGACGGGCCTGGCAGATTTTTGGATTTGTTGGCTTAATTTGGATTAAGATCATTACCACAAAATGTTTTGTTCATAAAATTTGATTTTGTTGCTATGGTAATGATTATTCTTATCCAAATTAAAATAATTTTCAAAGTTTCATGTTTTGTAATTGTTTATATGATTAATCACATGAAATATGTTTGATATGAATTGTCTTGTTCTTATGAGTTTGATTTAGCTCATAGACAAATTGATTGTTTTTATAAGTCACACTTTTGGTCTAAATGTTTTTTATGAAATCCATAACTTGTCCTTAAGTTATGGATGTTATGAAAAATGAAAACTTTTTCATTTAAATAGATCATCAAAAGTTATAGGTTATAGAATAATAATGAGTCTTTCCCATAAATGGTTTATGAACTCCATAACTTGTCCTAAAGTTATGGAATGTCAAAAGTATTTTCGCTAAAATCTATATTAAACTCATAAGTTATGGATTCCAAAAGGTTATGAAAGTTACAAAACTTGCCCTCAAGTTTTGGAATTTGTAAATGTAAAAGTATAACTTTTGAAACATTTAATTCCAAACCCTAGAATTTTAAAAGTTTAAAATTCAACCCTTATACTATATTAATAGTATACGTTTAATATTTATATATGTGTATAAGAGTAAAGTCATTCTTATCGTTAGTAGGTCTCATTCACGAAGCCGGTCTATAAGGGGTGTATAAGGTTACTCCTAATAAAATGACAGTTTAATGGGTGTCCACTCTCACCCACTGCTTCCTTAACTGGTGGAGGATCATTAGCCGAATGGGTAGGATAGGAATCTAATTCTCCCTTCATTAAAAGTATAATGATAAATATAAAGTAACTAAACACTTATAAATTCCCAATCTTAGTTACTTAGGAAAATGTGAATATGGTGCTAACCCATGAAATTGCACTTTGCACCTTGTTAAGCTGTTAGTGGAATGTGTGGTTAACTGGCACACTAATCGGGACTGACATTGCGTGGAAAATGGTAGCTTGATGTTAATCATAGATCAATGGAGCGTGTGTGGTTAACCGACACACTAATCTGGGACTGATAGTACGTAGCAAAGGGTAGCTTGATGTTAATCATAGATCAATGGAGCATGTGACATCCCCAATTTCTCGGCCAGAAAAGACCGATTTGTTTATTATGCTTTGTTTTATAAATCGGAGTGATCATATAAAGAAAACGATTGCGGAATTTGTTCCCAAAACAAAATATGATAAAATTTATCAAAACGTTTCTCAAAGAGAATGTAGTTTCATTAAATAATAAAACCTTGGGATGTCATGTTCCGATACAGACCATAAGCATAAACAATATAAAATATACCTTAGAACAGTTATTTATAACTACTGATCTATAATCCAAAATCTCTCGTCAAGTCCACCAACCTATACTCTTGTGCCATTACCTGTAATGCAAAGAAAACTGAGTGGGTCAGGCTTGGGAGCCTGGTGAGCATATAGGGTTTTCAACCCACAATAATACATTTATTATATTCAATTATCAAACAATCAACCCAATTACCCATCCCCATTATCTTCTTTATTTCTTAAGGTTTTAACCTAAGAATCAACTATCCTTTATTCATTCATTCCTAAGGATTTACCTAAGGAATCGGCACGAAGTCCATTGCTGCCAAAGTTTATCTATCTTGTACTAAGTCCATAGTTATCAACATTTATCTCTCAGGTACTAAATCCATAACTATCAAGCGCTAACTCCATAGTCACCAAGGTTCACTTAACAGTAGGCGCGAACTCCATAGTCACCAAGGTTTATACAATAGGCGCTAACTCCATAGTCACCAGGGTTTATATAATAGGCGCTAACTCCATAGTCAGCAGGATTTATCTAATAGGTGCTAACTCCATAGTCACCAGGGTTTATCTAATAGTCGCTAACTCCATAGTCACCAAGGTTTATCTAATAGGTGCTAACTCCATAGTCACCAGGGTTTATTTAATAGGCGCTAACTCCATAGTCACCAAGGTTTATCTAACAGTAGGCGCTAACTCCATAGTCACCATGGTTTACTTAACAATAGGCGTTAACTCCATCGTCACCAGGGTTTATCTAATAGGCACGAAGTCACATCGTCACCAAGGTTTACTCGATAGGCACTAAGTCGCATAGTCGCCAGGGTTTACTTAATAGGCACTAAGTCCATAGTTATCAAGGTGTATCTAACGGTAGGCGTTAACTCCATAGTCACCAACTATCCCATCTACCCTTGTTCTACCCAACATTTTTGTAGATATAAATACTTACATAATTTAAATCATTTAAAACTTGTATAGAACATCAATTCCATGCCCATTTCAAATAGACAAATAATATATAACACATAGCACGTATTTCATAGCTAATACTTTATATTTATGTGTTAGAAGAAAGTAGCTATACACTCACACGTATAAACAAAAATATATATATACACATATCACGTATTTTATAAAATACTTCATATGTATGTGTAAGATGAAAGTGACAATACACTCACACAAAACATATACTTAATACATTCAAACAATACTTGTATTAAAATCGTGTTTGTGAAAGGGACTATACACTCACTTTATCAGAAGATGATCGGACAGCACTACGGCTCTAAGAGTAGATATTCTTCGGTGAAACCGGGATCACTTCATACACCGGGTTTCTCGCGGACAGAGCTTCGGCTCGGAAACTCTTTTCTTCTCAGGATCTTCGGGCTTCGGTACTTGCTTCGGGTCTCGGGGTTGATACTGGGGCTTCAGGGGGTTAAAATTGCACGTAAAACGTTGTAATATGGGAGTGTCACACCCCCAAACCAAGGATGGCGGAAACGTCTGGGGGTGGAGGACTTCATGTACAGTATCACAACAACGTGTATAATAGTGCTCAAAGTAAAAACAACCACCATAAATATAATTGCAAAAGTTACACCAAAGTATATGTTTACATGTTTCAAAAGCAATTACATTATGATGACAAAATAAATTTGTTGACGGTTTAGCGTCCCATCCTCAAAGCGATGAAGTTTGCCTGTTTCACTGACTTCCTGAGAATACAAGTAGTTTTAAAGAGTGTCAACACAAAGGTTGGTGAGTTCATAAGAGTTTTGTTTGAAGTAGAAACCGTTTTTCCTTGTAAAATCGATTTAGTTTGATTTCCAGAAAATCCAATATTTTCTTAGTTAAGTTTGAATAGAAATAATCCTGCATGATGCATTAATGAACCCTAGAGTAATCCGTAGAGTTCCTCTATAATCGTCCAACATATATAAGTTATATAAGGTTTAACTTAGATAAAACGTTGAATATAGTGGGTCTGCCCCAGGTCCACAACCCAACGAGGAACAGGAGATGAGGCGGGCACCACCAATTCTAGGCCAATCAAGACTAAACTCTTATATGACTCAAACATATACGCTCAGCGACCATAGTTGAAGTCTAACAATTCTAGAGGAAATATAGTTTAATATCATAATAACTTTGTATAGAGACCCGGTACTTTGTATTTGTACCCATAGAGATAAAAGGTGATTTTAAATCAACATAAAACTCATTTAGGTTTTTAAAAAAATAAAATCCGTAAACTTATGGATTGTTCCCTATGTGAGCCGTTATAATCATACTATGACTATGTGAACCTGCCACGACGTTCTCAGTGTCGCGAAAAATGAAATGACATTTGTCACCCGTAGACCTGCAGATCCCACTGTAGCTAGCAGCGAGGTGTGGGGTGTCAATCCCAATATAGATCTATATACAAGTATCACGTTCTCCCTCCAGGAGATTCTGATTATAACTACCAGGAATTATATCCCGCACTCGGACGTACGGGGAGAGAGATAGAGAAACTCACAATATAGGATAACAAGTTTACGTGAAATGTGTGTGAAAATAAATATTTCTTGTATGAATGTACCCTTCTTGTACGAGTGCGTAGAGTGATGTATCATAAACTATACCTATTATAGTTTATCTAAAATGTATGTACTATGTATGAACTCTTTTATGGAAAAGTATTAGTATAGTGAATTTATCGAACTCTTTTCATAGTTTAATAGTGCGTGTTCCAAAATGAATGAATAATATTTAATATGAATGTTTTAGTTTCAGTCTATAATGATAAACTAGCAAGAAAACACATTCAAATATTAGAACTTATGATTATACACTTTGCTCAACATAATACAAAGTGTTATGATATTTACAGGCTGTTGGCAAAATTTAGCAATTCTGCCCTGTTTTGGAAAAATCATAGAAAAATCATACGAAGTCGAAAACTAGATCCGTAAATTCTGAGAGTTCACAAAATGTGTCTAGTTTGCTCATAATTTTTATCACAATTTATAATGACCTCTAACTTGGGTGAAAGAGTCCATAATCACAGACTGGTCCGGATTGTTGTTTGAAATGATAGGCAGTTTTGTAAAAATCACCATAAATTGTAGAAAAATCGTATGGAGATGTGCAAGTAGCCATTTTAAAGCTAAAAACTTGATCTATTTGCACCTTGTACAGTTTTGAAAACAAAAATAGTTAAGATGCCCAAAACAGTCCGTGAATGGAGTTGAACTTTTCTGATGAAGGCTGTTAGAAAAATTTAGATACGTTCTTAGTGTTTTAACTTGTATTCCCCCCCTGAAAACTTGAGAAAACATGAAAATGTAGGGGTATGAACTCACCTTAAGTGATTTCAGTAGATGATTGTTGGAGAAGGAAAGTGTTCAATTCAAGAACACTTGGAGATGCCTTGAAGGTTTTCGAGAATCTAACATCATAGTTAGGGAGTTTGTGTAAGCAACCAAAGATTTGAGCAGAATGAAGTGAAATAATAATAGGGAGGATGAATTTTTACTTACTAAGTGTGGAAGAACACTTGAAATCAGCCTTGGATCTCGAAAATTTGTGTAAAAGAGTTTGAGAGAAAAAGTGGTGTTTGATACTTAGTGGAATGAGAGAAATGAGAGAAAATGAGGAGTGTGGTCGTTTGTTCCAGCTCAAAAACGTGGGGAGAGGGAAAATTGAGTGTAAGGGAACATTGAAGTGACATGGGTAAGGTGGGGAGGTATGGCTGGTCATAGAGTGGGTGTGGGGTGGTTGCTTGTGACTGAGAATCAATAACACTGCTTGAATGCGAAGTTGGATTGATGATTGAAGGGTGATTCGCGAAGAAAGACGCGAAGTCAAGGACTATGAAATTGTTGTTTGTAAGAATTTAAAAACTCGATTGTGGAGTTGTTGATGCTCATTTTGCGAAAGTAAAACAATCGAGTGTTCGCATCTATGAGTCAATTTGAAGTCAATTGGGTTAATATTCGCATATGGGTTCAACATATGAATTTTTGATTTCGCAAGTTTAGAGTTCAAGAACTAAACTGTGTTCGCATCTGGAATGAAAATTTTGTGAATCGCATTCGATTAATTAGCTTAAAATGCGAACGAGATAAATGCGAAGGGATGCGAAGGGTGTAAGAATGAAGATGCGAAGTATTTCATAGTAGAATGCGAATTGGGGAATGTTATAAAGTGATGAAATTGCAGAGTTTTTAACGAGATAAATGCGAAGGGATGCGAAGGGTGTAAGAATGAAGATGCGAAGTATTTCATAGTAGAATGCGAATTGGGGAATGTTATAAAGTGATGAAATTGCAGAGTTTTTAACGAGATAAATGCGAAGGGATGCGAAGGGTGTAAGAATGAAGATGCGAAGTATTTCATAGTAGAATGCGAATTGGGGAATGTTATAAAGTGATGAAATTGCAGAGTTTTTAACGAGATAAATGCGAAGGGATGCGAAGGGTGTAAGAATGAAGATGCGAAGTATTTCATAGTAGAATGCGAATTGGGGAATGTTATAAAATGATGAAATTGCAGTTTTTAACGAGATAAATGCGAAGGGATGCGAAGGGTGTAAGAATGAAGATGCGAAGTATTTCACAGTAGAATGCGAATTTGGGGAAGAAAACAGAGGATTTCAAATATTGTCCCTGGAGTTTCGCATTTTTGGAAATAAATACTCAACTTCGCAAATGGGGTCATAAAATGATAAAATTGCAGAATTTGACGGTTGTCACATCATCCCCCCGTTAAAGGGAATTTCGTCCCGAAATTTGCACTTCGAATGGGGATCTAGGAATTTAGAGGAAAGATGGGGATGACTTTTCGTAGCACAAGAATTTGATTATGGTGAGGAATGACCCGCCCGGTGTCACATGATTACTACAATGCATGCTTTAATCGATGCTAGATTTATCATATAAAGAAATTCGGGATTTAAATGTCGATATTAGAAACACGTACTGATATTTGCGGGCAGTTCCGGAGTGGTTTCTCTTAGATTTTTCACGAGTGTGTTCAAGGCGCTTGGTGCGGATCGTATGTATTCTTGCATTTGCATCAACCTTTGCGATACTATGGAGAGTCGTTCTACCCAGAATCTCGTTTCGGGCAACTCTATGGACCAGGATTGGAAAAATTGTATCTGTTTGAGCTTCCTTCGTTTATGTTGTAGAAGCTTCGTTCTCTACTAAACGACATATGTTGGTCTTGTTCTTTGCTCCAGGTTTCCAAGCACTCTACCCAAGGAGGCGTCGGGCCTTGAAAAGTTGGACAAGGGTTAGGATTCGGAACAAGAGTCATCGGGGTTAAGTTCTCCACTTCAGGGTCGGAATCAGAACCATCAGCATAGCCTTCAGCTTGGTGGCCATCTACAGGGGTTGGGTAATCATTCTCTGGCTCCTCTCCGAGCCATTTGGTATTGTCGTGGTTAGGGTAGTACGGGTCGTCGTGTGGATGGAAATCCAGCCATGATATCTTCGCGAGAAATGGGGATATAAGAAACAATTAAGCAAACGTACTAATTAGTTAATTATACGATGATCTTTATCAGGTACTTCAACAAATTGTTTAGTGCATACTAATTATATGTATTCGGGACAGGATAGACCTTCGAATAAGCGACCCTAACTCTAAATCCCCAATCCAACGAGAACAGGAAGTAGAGCAAAGATCCACAGATTCTAAGTCTATGACGTCCTGGATACATAAAATTTTAATGTATCCACTAAGCAACTATTGACCTATTGATAAAGATCTATTTAGTTCTCACATATGTAATTTTAATAATGCCAAAATACCCCTATGGTATTTCATTGTGGTAGTGTTGGTAAATTTTTAGACTTGTTGCCACATCACAACCATTCTTGGGCATATGCTAATCACTCCTCGGACCAGCATAGTTGATCAGGCTATGCTATTCCCAAGACTGATCATACATCCCCAGGCTTACCTGTGATGTCCAACAATCTTTACTTTTGTTTTGTCCTAAAATGATGCTGACCTTAGTATGTATGCATGCATGTATACTTTTAACAAAAGTTATTTATTCTTAAAGGTATAGTGGTTTTGAAATCTTAAAATCAGAGACCTTAGTCCCAATGCATTTATAGTTTGTATATCTTATGTGGTTCGATATACTTAGTTCACTATAAACAATGCTCTGATACCAATCTGTCACACCCCCAAACCAAGGATGGCGGAAACGTCTGGGGGTGGAGGACTTCATGTACAGTATCACAACAACGTGTATAATAGTGCTCAAAGTAAAAACAACCACCATAAATATAATTGCAAAAGTTACACCAAAGTATATGTTTACATGTTTCAAAAGCAATTACATTATGATGACAAAATAAATTTGTTGACGGTTTAGCGTCCCATCCTCAAAGCGATGAAGTTTGCCTGTTTCACTGACTTCCTGAGAATACAAGTAGTTTTAAAGAGTGTCAACACAAAGGTTGGTGAGTTCATAAGAGTTTTGTTTGAAGTAGAAACCGTTTTTCCTTGTAAAATCGATTTAGTTTGATTTTCAGAAAATCCAATATTTTCTTAGTTAAGTTTGAATAGAAATAATCCTGCATGATGCATTAATGAACCCTAGAGTAATCCGTAGAGTTCCTCTATAATCGTCCAACATATATAAGTTATATAAGGTTTAACTTAGATAAAACGTTGAATATAGTGGGTCTGCCCCAGGTCCACAACCCAACGAGGAACAGGAGATGAGGCGGGCACCACCAATTCTAGGCCAATCAAGACTAAACTCTTATATGACTCAAACATATACGCTCAGCGACCATAGTTGAAGTCTAACAATTCTAGAGGAAATATAGTTTAATATCATAATAACTTTGTATAGAGACCCGGTACTTTGTATTTGTACCCATAGAGATAAAAGGTGATTTTAAATCAACATAAAACTCATTTAGGTTTTTAAAAAAATAAAATCCGTAAACTTATGGATTGTTCCCTATGTGAGCCGTTATAATCATACTATGACTATGTGAACCTGCCACGACGTTCTCAGTGTCGCGAAAAATGAAATGACATTTGTCACCCGTAGACCTGCAGATCCCACTGTAGCTAGCAGCGAGGTGTGGGGTGTCAATCCCAATATAGATCTATATACAAGTATCACGTTCTCCCTCCAGGAGATTCTGATTATAACTACCAGGAATTATATCCCGCACTCGGACGTACGGGGAGAGAGATAGAGAAACTCACAATATAGGATAACAAGTTTACGTGAAATGTGTGTGAAAATAAATATTTCTTGTATGAATGTACCCTTCTTGTACGAGTGCGTAGAGTGATGTATCATAAACTATACCTATTATAGTTTATCTAAAATGTATGTACTATGTATGAACTCTTTTATGGAAAAGTATTAGTATAGTGAATTTATCGAACTCTTTTCATAGTTTAATAGTGCGTGTTCCAAAATGAATGAATAATATTTAATATGAATGTTTTAGTTTCAGTCTATAATGATAAACTAGCAAGAAAACACATTCAAATATTAGAACTTATGATTATACACTTTGCTCAACATAATACAAAGTGTTATGATATTTACAGGCTGTTGGCAAAATTTAGCAATTCTGCCCTGTTTTGGAAAAATCATAGAAAAATCATACGAAGTCGAAAACTAGATCCGTAAATTCTGAGAGTTCACAAAATGTGTCTAGTTTGCTCATAATTTTTATCACAATTTATAATGACCTCTAACTTGGGTGAAAAAGTCCATAATCACAGACTGGTCCGGATTGTTGTTTGAAATGATAGGCAGTTTTGTAAAAATCACCATAAATTGTAGAAAAATCGTATGGAGATGTGCAAGTAGCCATTTTAAAGCTAAAAACTTGATCTATTTGCACCTTGTACAGTTTTGAAAACAAAAATAGTTAAGATGCCCAAAACAGTCCGTGAATGGAGTTGAACTTTTCTGATGAAGGCTGTTAGAAAAATTTAGATACGTTCTTAGTGTTTTAACTTGTATTCCCCCCCTGAAAACTTGAGAAAACATGAAAATGTAGGGGTATGAACTCACCTTAAGTGATTTCAGTAGATGATTGTTGGAGAAGGAAAGTGTTCAATTCAAGAACACTTGGAGATGCCTTGAAGGTTTTCGAGAATCTAACATCATAGTTAGGGAGTTTGTGTAAGCAACCAAAGATTTGAGCAGAATGAAGTGAAATAATAATAGGGAGGATGAATTTTTACTTACTAAGTGTGGAAGAACACTTGAAATCAGCCTTGGATCTCGAAAATTTGTGTAAAAGAGTTTGAGAGAAAAAGTGGTGTTTGATACTTAGTGGAATGAGAGAAATGAGAGAAAATGAGGAGTGTGGTCGTTTGTTCCAGCTCAAAAACGTGGGGAGAGGGCAAATTGAGTGTAAGGGAACATTGAAGTGACATGGGTAAGGTGGGGAGGTATGGCTGGTCATAGAGTGGGTGTGGGGTGGTTGCTTGTGACTGAGAATCAATAACACTGCTTGAATGCGAAGTTGGATTGATGATTGAAGGGTGATTCGCGAAGAAAGACGCGAAGTCAAGGACTATGAAATTGTTGTTTGTAAGAATTTAAAAACTCGATTGTGGAGTTGTTGATGCTCATTTTGCGAAAGTAAAACAATCGAGTGTTCGCATCTATGAGTCAATTTGAAGTCAATTGGGTTAATATTCGCATATGGGTTCAACATATGAATTTTTGATTTCGCAAGTTTAGAGTTCAAGAACTAAACTGTGTTCGCATCTGGAATGAAAATTTTGTGAATCGCATTCGATTAATTAGCTTAAAATGCGAACGAGATAAATGCGAAGGGATGCGAAGGGTGTAAGAATGAAGATGCGAAGTATTTCATAGTAGAATGCGAATTGGGGAATGTTATAAAGTGATGAAATTGCAGAGTTTTTAACGAGATAAATGCGAAGGGATGCGAAGGGTGTAAGAATGAAGATGCGAAGTATTTCATAGTAGAATGCGAATTGGGGAATGTTATAAAGTGATGAAATTGCAGAGTTTTTAACGAGATAAATGCGAAGGGATGCGAAGGGTGTAAGAATGAAGATGCGAAGTATTTCATAGTAGAATGCGAATTGGGGAATGTTATAAAGTGATGAAATTGCAGAGTTTTTAACGAGATAAATGCGAAGGGATGCGAAGGGTGTAAGAATGAAGATGCGAAGTATTTCATAGTAGAATGCGAATTGGGGAATGTTATAAAATGATGAAATTGCAGTTTTTAACGAGATAAATGCGAAGGGATGCGAAGGGTGTAAGAATGAAGATGCGAAGTATTTCACAGTAGAATGCGAATTTGGGGAAGAAAACAGAGGATTTCAAATATTGTCCCTGGAGTTTCGCATTTTTGGAAATAAATACTCAACTTCGCAAATGGGGTCATAAAATGATAAAATTGCAGAATTTGACGGTTGTCACAGGGAGAGAGATGAGAGAATGAGAAACCAAACTCGGCTGGCCCTTCAAACCTATTTATAGGGCAAAACTGGCCCTTTCCACATCGTGGAACCTTTTGCCACGTCGTGGGATTGGTCGTCACTGCATGCGTCATCTCAAGTTGCATCTGGGGGACTCCCAGAGGTGTCAGAAGGCTTTCCATGTCGTGGCACTGCTTGCCACGTCGTGGTCTCTGACACAGCTTTGGGGTTCGCGCCCCGAACTTCAGAAATTCTTAACTTTTGCATACGAACTCCATTTTCAACGTTCTTTATATCGATGCGAAGGTGAGATTATGCTCTACAACTCTCGTTTAGACTCCATTGGCTAACTTTGAAATTATTTTCAACATATTATAATTATATTACTTATATATAATTTTTAGTAGGCCGGGACAGGAAAACTCCGTTATAAACTCATAACTCCTTCGTCTGACGTCCGTTTTCATCCGTCTTTTCGTCGTTGCACTACTATCGATGAGATCTTCAATTCTCATTTAGATTATTTTGGATAAATATCTCTCTAACGTAAATTCACTATTTACATCGCGTTGTGTCGTGCCGGTTCTGTCGCGAAACTTCGACAGGTCATAACTTCTTCGTTATAACTCGGATTTTGGCATTCTTTATATACATGGAAACCTTAAGACATATACTACAACTTGGTTAAGATTAATCCTTCTAAATAATCTTCCATCAAAAAGTCATTTTTGATGCTTACTGTCTCTAAATTGACTAGCCCTAATCTACGGGCGTTACAGAGCATGTGTGGTTAATCGGCACATTGATTAGGTGGTTGTAAATTGGGTGTACCAAGCTAATTTGCATGGTTATTCACACCTTTTTTATGATCCTCGGCATCCCAGTCAAAAACTTGAAGGATACACTTGAGATTTAAACATGCTATTGAATTGTTCAATGAATCTCAAATGATCTAGGAGTTTCAATTCACTTAAAACCTAAAATTCTTTTTCATTTTTCGTGGTGGAAATTGGTAAATCGACATTTACCTACCTTCAAATATTTTTAAGTTTGGATTACGACATCCCTATTCCAAATTGTAAAATATTGTGTTGGGACCTAGCCTTAATATTTCACGTTGGGTGTTATATTAAGGACTTAAATCAACTAACTTGAATTTCTCCCATTGTAGATGTCTAGTTTAGACAACTATGGTCTTCCTGCATCTTTTGAAAAAAAAACTTCTTTATAAAGATGATTTTCCACAAGGCAAACAAGGTGAAAGATTAATCCTTTCTTCATACTGTAGTGGAAATTCACTTCCTCCACCTCCTCCAATAATTCTCCTTAACCCACAAGTTCTAGGTCACTCAAAGCCATATTGGAAGAAAGGAAAGTATGTATGTGCTCACATCTTGGAGACGAAGTTACATATTGACAAGCTGGGAGAATTAGGTGTCCAAGTCTCAAGGAAGTTGGCTGTTGACTGGGTTCTTCAATCACTGCTCGAGTCATACAGTGAGTTCATTAAGGACTACTATGTGATAGACCACGACATGACCCTTATTGATCTAACATATTTGCTTGCTATTGCTAAATCAGCAATGATTTTGCGCACTCGTAAAAGCAAATTTGATTGGAAGATATACTCCCCAAACTTCCATGGACATTGACAATGGCAACATTAGAAGTCCATAAAAGCTTTCTCATCCTAATGGAAATGGATCGGCCATGGTCAAGACATTTGACCAAATAGTAAATAGAAAGGCTAAGCCTGAGATAGTCATGTATACCAGTCCCAAAGAGTGTATATGTTTCTGTTGCCAAGGAAAGGGGCATTTGTTGTGAAGCTGTCATATTTACCTGAAAGACTGCAAGGATGGTAAAGTCAAAGCTTGACTCTACTTCAGGTAAGTCTACTGTCTGACTCTATTAAGTTCCTATTTGGAGATTCTTAATACATGACGTGACTAGGTCGCATCTTGATGTTTTGTATGATCGAAGAAAAGAGAGGAAGCTTAAGAGTAAGAGCATGCTGATTCTGATCGCGAAGAGATAGATTTTGATCGCATGGTTCCATGATCAGATTCTTGAATGTCTGCTTAAGAGTTATGATAGATCGCTTAGAAATATTTAGAAACATAGTTTTCACTTATAACTGCATTGTAAGGAAAAAATTCCCACATTTATAAATAAATAAAATTTTGTTTTATTTTATTATATCTCCTTGCAATGACATTAGTGAAAACTGATGTTTCTATGTTAACAATATGGATTTGATTCTTTCATTTGTGGTAGTGTCAAAATTTACCAAATAACAAAAGATTCTCATCTCCCAAGTTTCAGTTGCATAGAAACTTGGAATCATGCAACTTGTAGTGTGTGATGAATGAGAATCTTCATCTTTGGGAAATTAAGACTAATTCCTTGTTCACAGGAATATGTGAGTCAAGTGAAGGACTAGGGGATCGGGAACACTGGGTGTGCGTTGGTTAGGTCCAGCACAAAGAACAATAAGACTATTCGCCATGATTTACTAAAGTTTAGTAAATATGGTTATGCTTACAAGTTTAAGTATAAATCTAAACATTGGAAAAGTTTCACTTTATGGCAGGACGAATAAAAAGAATCAAATTAGGCAGAAAGATAAAAGTTTCTCCAATCTGAAAAGATGAGAGAGTACTTGAGTATCGTGTTTTATGATCATCTTAATGATTATGGAAAACCATATCACAATTGATCCTCTAAGGATATCTTAGTGCATTTTTATGGCTACGAAGAGCGTGAATTGTTGAAATGGTTGAATCAAGAAGATGATTCATACTTCGTTCCAAAACGAGTCTTAGAGTCATACTCCATGATTGTGCCTTGAGTGACATTAAATTAAGAAGGTTATAACATTTATCAAATGTAGGGTAAAATGTTTTCTGCTCTTGTACATTTGAAATTGGTAAGTTGTGATGTCTTGGTAAGGACAAAGACCAACTAAGGCCAATGGTGTGAAGTCTTAGTCTTGATTAGAATCCACACTAACTCTTGAATATTTGTTTGTCAAGGAATGGTTCATGACAAGAGAATCTTATATGTCAAGTGGTTAGTGGGAGTCTTAAAGATCTTGAAAAGTTTCAAAAACTAATCAAGAATAAACCTAATGCTAAACACTAGCACACGACTTGAGGTTTATAACCTATCATGTTGACATATTCTTGTTTCTGTGGCCATTCCAGTTAAAGTTGACTATGCATGTGAGTTCTATGAGTTCTTAGTTGATTTCATAACTACTTGGAAGCAATGGTAGGCCATTGTGTTGTCAGGTGGCAAGAATTTAAGATTGAACAAGTTCAGTCCATATGAGTTTCGATTTGTCACTAACCTTGTCTTGTGATTATGGTTATGACAAATTCATATCGATAGAAACACATACACCATAAAATCTAAGTGTCATAAGGTTTCTCTCCAATTTATGAAAATGATTATGAGGAAATGCTTTCACTGAGTGGATTTTAAGGAGATAGCAATTGTGATATTTGCATTCTCAAATTTGATTATAATTATGGCATCCCTTTTCATAATTCGAATTGTGAGGAATGACAAAAGTCAAAACATTTGAGACTTATTGATGTAAGTTCTTAAAACTTTTTAGACACACGTGTGAGTTGTCTAAGGAAAGTTGTATGAGTTTGAGAGGCCTAGATAAAGTCTTATCAAGGCATCTCATATCAAAAATCGGAACTTTGGTAAGAAAGTTACCAAAGTGTTAATTTCTAGAAGTCCAACTGATTTCTGAGTACATGCCAAAGCTAGTGGGAGCATAAGTGTTATGCTAATAAGAATGTAATTATTATGCTAGTAGGAGCATAATTTATTATGGAAAATGTTACACGTTAGAAATGTTAATTATAGAAAACAAAATTTTCAATTTGCAAAGTTTCAGGGGTTGAAAAGTTGTTTTGCTATAATTAAGGAGAGGAAATTATATACATATATATATATATATATATATATGTATATAATTAAGGAGAGGAATGTTATGTTGGAATGGTTCAACATAACGAAATTCTATATATGGAAATGTTAATTGCGTTCTCAAAATTTGGTTATGATTACGGCATGCATCTTCATAATCAACATTATGAGAACATGGAATATAGAAATATTATAGCAAAAGATTGATCAAGTATCATGTCTTTATGTTAGACATTATGAATCGCATCCCATATGCTTGTAGGATCGATTGCATATGCTATAATATTCTCGTGTTCTAATTTTTCAAATGCCTAGGGAATTTAGAGGGAAAACGGAACAGAACCACATATGACTAAAGTGGTTAAACAATTGTTAAGGACAATATAAGGTTCGCCAAGGATTGGTCGCTTAAGGACAGTTGGAAGTATAGTAATGGAATGACCATATTTACATTATTATGAATAGAGATGAGTCTATTAATAATGAGTTGTCGTATGGCAAATATGGAATGTTTCCATATTGGGAGTTGAAGAATAGATTAAAAAGTTAGAAACTTTTATGCAATAAGGATGTTCAAAGGAATGTACTTCGAATTTGAGACTTCATTTCCATGGAATTGTCTCGTAACAATCTCCAAAGGAATATTTTGTAATATCATTGGTCAAGTCTCTGTGACTTTTAGCACCTAGACATTACAAAAAGAATCATTGCATGATAGTTTATTGAAAGACCCACACTTTCATATTTGACAATTGTTACTCCAAAACATGCTACATGCATATTTATAAAATAATATTTTACATTGATAGTTTAATTGCATAGACTGGATACAAACCGACTATTAAGATTTTTACAAAGTTTTATATATTACATACTTTCCCAGGAATACAATACAAAAGCTATAATATCATATATTCTACATCTTCTACCTGTACATGACTATACTGGATGCTTATCACCTGCAATAGTTTAACCATTAAGAGGGATAAGCGGGTGACACTTAGTGAGTTAGTTACAATACAACGCTACAGCATATACATATCAATATAACAGAAGCAAAGAGGGACAAAGAAAAAGAAAGGCATGTGTGTATCATATGACAGCCTTTCCATATCAACCAACAATCAATTTCATCTTGATATACATCAATAAAGCTTCAGCCCAAATGGCACGGAAGATACAATTTCGGATTATCAATTTTGCTAAAACATACAGGCTTTCAGCCCTACATAGCCCTATGCCAATACCAGAAGTTATACGAGTCATGCTTTACATGGCCAAAGGCACAAAGCCAATACCAGAAAATTGTACGATTCATGCTCTTGTTGGGTTTTGAGCATTCTAACACTCCTATGGTGTACATGCAACCCTATAAACCTTGGATCTATGTTTTCTCTATAATACATACAAATAAGAACTTTCCAAGGCTTTAATCCTAATTAGCATATTATGAAGTTCTTATACTACAAAGTACTAGTTAGATGACATACCTTTTGATGTAGCTTGATGTCTTCAAACTTTAAGAGCTTAACCCCAATAGTGTGGAAGCCTCAAGTGGAATCACAAATCACCAAAACACCTTGGAAGACTTTAGAGAATATGAACACTTGGTTCTCTTTAGTGAAATCGGCTAGCCCTTCTTAGTGTACCCACACTAGTGCCAATTTCATCAACCAAGGACATCTTTATATAGTGTGGAGGATTAGGGATAAACCCTAATACCCTTGACCTTTCATTTCCTAGGATCCATGGGTTAAACACTCCATGGACTATCCATGAAAGCTTAACCCAACCTAAATGAACTTGGCCCATTCCATATATATAAGAGTCCATATTTAATTAGTTCCTTTTGATCACTTAATTAATTATAAATTAATTCTTGATCAATACTAATTAAATAATATGATTCCATAATAATATATTAGAACTTATAATATATTAATATTAATCATAAACATACTTTTCTCAAAAGATTATCCATATAAATTGTGTCGGTGAAGTGCAACCCAAATGGACCATGCCGGGTCGGGTCAAGTACATACCAAATATAGTTATGGACTTAGACATTAATCCAACAGTCTCCCACTTGGATAAGTCTAAAACTATTATTGCGTATAACTTCAGGAACCGACTAGCAATTGTAGCTCTCTAAAGCTTCTGTCGAACTCTGACCTTGTCGATAAACTCTGAACTTTGTCAATGACTTGTCCATTAGATAAGGGATCATATATTCCTCCATTCTAGATATCATATGGACTGAGACATGGATTATAATCATTCTCTCTGTCCATTTGTTGTTTCCCGATTTCCGATTTATGACGACTGACTAATTGAACAAATCAAATCAGTCCTGGCCCGACCGAGCACTTCCATTTGTCATCATCAAATCATCGAGGGGCCCACAGATATCGCTTTTATCCTGAAGGTAAAAGGAATGGATAAACTTCGACTCATATGGCTTGTTCTACTACTTGTTGAATCATACACAAAGGCACGTTTTATAGCACCGAGTTAGCAAATGCGTTTTCGTGAAATCAATGTACAACCAACTCATAGTAACAACTCATATCTCTAGGTTTGAAGAATATAAGATATTATCGTCTCATGATCACTCATGATAAAATCCATGAAGTGATTCCAATGAGCGCAGGTTGAATCCAATACTCAGAACTTATGAGCACTCATGAGTGTTGTAGCCCTTTGTCCAACACCTTAGACCTCTACAAGCCAACCCATGACAGTCTTAATTCATATCTACTTCCAACATATGACTGACTGTGGATGGTTTGAATAACTTAGTCATTCCGGAAGAATAACCTAGTTTATTCGGGAAGTCAAAACATGCAAAGTGAAACACAATAATAATTGAATCCAGTATGGTATCAAAACCTATGAACATAAATAAAAATCCTTTTATTTATCACCATATGATTACACATTATTCATTGTATACTGTTTTAGGTATCAACTTTATTCTTGAATTTAAAACAATATTTGTCCCATGCTCCAAGCATGTACACTATGTTTCTAAACACTAGTCATGCCATACACCAAGTATGCATACTATGTTTGTCTATGATCTTTACTTTGTGAACTAGATCAAATAATCATAACTTCAATGATTCTCTTTTCACACTACCAAATCCTTACTGCAAATGCAAGAATTCCAAATTCATGCCATTTACTGAAATCTGTTAGATTCTAGACTTATATGCATTGATCCTCTTGTAATGATTATGCACAAAGTCAGAAAGACTTGACAACAATCATTACGGAGTATTCCAAAGGAGATCAGCTCCTTAGAAACAACCTTCTTGCATTAAGTTTCCTAATCTTAAATAGATTGAAAATTCTAACTTTGAAACATTTCCAGATTCCATTTTGACTATCACTTCTGAAAAAGAGTTGCCTCCTTCCAGATTATGTCAATATGGTCCTTCCAGAATTATTACTATACTTCCAACTATCCTTGAGCAACCAATCTTTGGTAAACCTTAGATTGTCCTTGACAATTGTTTAATCCTTTTAGTCATATCCAGTTCTAAACCTTTTCCCTTCTTAATCCCCTAGGCATTTGGAAAATTTTAGAAAGGATGGATATAGCACATGTAATCGATCCTATATCCGAAGCATATGGGACACGATTCATGATGTCTCACATAAAGACCAAACCAGTCTTTTGCTATAACATTTCCATTTCTATTTGCCAAGTTCTCATAATTCAGATTATGAAAAGGGATGCCGTAATCATAATCGAATTTTAGAAGGCAAATAATGGACCCATATACAGAATTTCCTTATGTTGAGCGATTCCAACATGAAATTCATATATATATATATATATATATATATATATATATATATATATCCTTGACTAAATGATTAAAGCCTCATGATCTAAGCTTATAGATTTGAGATGAAGTATAGTTTCCTCTCCCTTAATTATAGCAAAACAACTTTTCCCAATTGAAACCTTTTGTTTTCTATAATTAACATTGCTAACTTGCAATACTTATCATAATTATCATGCTCCCACTAACATGATGATTATTAGCATAACACTTATGTTCCCACTAGCTTTGACATGTACTCAGAAATCAGCTGACTTTCTTACCAAAGTTCAAATTTCTGATACTAGATTGTTTTGATAAAACTTTATCAAAATCATACACATTCCCTTAGATAGCACACTTGCGTATCTAAACAATTATGAAGAGGGATGTCGTAAACATAATGGTTAGACCTTTTTGCCACTTCTCACAAGTCCAGGTTAGTGTGCCGGTTAACCACACACGCTCCACTAACGACTTTGAGAATGCAAATATCACAATTGCTATCTAGCTAAAATCTACTTAGTGAAAGTGTTTCCTCACCATCATTTTCATGAATCGGAGAGAAACCTTATGACACTTAGATTTAATGGTGTATGTGTTCTTATCCATGTGAATTGTCAAAACCATAGTCACAAGACAAGGATAATGACAAATCCAAACTCATATGGACTGAACTCAATCTTAATTTCTTGCCACCTGGCAGCTCAAGGGCCTGCCATTGCTTCCAAGTTGTTGTGCAACAAATTGAGAATTCTAAGAACTCATATGCAAAGCCAACTTTAACTGGAATGGGCACAGAATATGTCAACACGATAGGTTATAAACCTCAAGTCCTATGCTAGTGAAGAACTTCAGGTTTTATTCTTGATTAGTTCTTGAGACTTTCAAGACCTTTAAGAATCCCACTATCCTCTTAACATATAAGACTCCCGTGTCAAACATCCAAGAGATAGTGTGCATTCTAATCAAGACAAACACTTCACATAATTTGTCACACCCCGAAAACCGAAGGCGGAAACATTTCCGGGGTTGACTCCACGTTAAGTATCAAATCCAATGCACATAGTAAGTAAAGTAAAACAACCATTACATTACATATCAAAGTTTACATTTGTTCAAAAGTAAAGTTGTACATTCGTAATACATAGTATATATGAACAAAAGTAGAGACGAGTCTTCTGTACGCTCCGTCTTCTCCAAAAGATTCGCTAGGTACCTGTCTAATGTTGACCTGAGAATACAAGCAGTTTGAAAATCAGCATAAAGCTAGTGAGTTCATAAGATGTTTGCTTTGTGAAAATGTACGAGTTTCATTTAGTTTACCGAAAAGTTGTTATCCAAGAAAATCCCATATTTTCTTAAAAGAGAAGGTTGGTTGATTGTTAGGTTTTACGGTTCTGATTGTTTAACTATGATCCCAGGAAAGTCCCATACTTTCCTGATTGTATATTACTAATTGTGAAAGATGTATAGTTGTCTAGTTTATCACTCCTTCTTAGTTATATGATGACTCCCTAGGAAAGTCCCGTACTTTCCTAAAAGTAATTTTAGTTATTAGATTTCGATATACTGATTTATTTCCATTCGTACCTATTGTATTAACTAGGTATTCTGATATCCTAATGATAATATCTCGGAATATACTTAGATTCACATCTTCATATTCGTGTTCTTATTCTTAAACATATTCTTGTACTTATTCGTGTTCATATTCGTATTCGTTACTATATTCGTTTCCCTATTCCTACTCCTATTACTATTCGTATTCGTATTCGTATTCGTATTCGTATTCGTATTCGTCTCCCTATTCCTACTACTATTACTATTCGTATTCGTATTCGTATTCGCAGTCGTATTCGTATTCGTTCTGTTCCTAATTATAGTTTCGTTATCCATTCTGTTCCTAGTTATAGATGTGTTATTTGTTCTATTTCTAGTTGTAGTTTTGTTATTCATTCTGTTCCTAATTATAGTTCCGTATTTGTTCTATTCCTAGTTATAGCTTCGTATTCGTTTTTGTATTCGTAATTAGTTATAATTGGAAATTAGTAGAAGTTATTCGTAGATTATGAAACATAGTTTAGATTAGAACATTTTATCAAGAAATCTACGATTAGTTTGAAAGCTAAATTCGTAATTCAAACTATTTGATAAACGCAGTTATTGATATTAGAACATACATAATGAAAACGATTAAAATGAAAACAATAAGTTTGAGTACAAGATTTCCTTGTACTTTTGCTTGTATTCCCCCTAAAAACAGTGAAAACAGTTGAAAAGGAGTAGGGGTATGAACTCACCGGACGATAAATGTGGCGAATTCGGATGCAAAGTGTTGGTCCGGGGCTTGTAAACACACGAGGTTCCTAAGTATAATGTAAAGATACTCATTTGTATCTAATTAGGACTTAGATTGGTTATTTGATAAGGACAATTGTTTCTAGTCGCGAAAACACCCTGATACAAGTGTTTGGAGGGACCCGGGTGGCGTTTAGGGACACATCTAGTTAGGATAATGAGTTGGGACATCAAAGGAACACTCCTTAAGGAGTTTACAGCCATAAGACCCTCTACCCATGAGTTTACGACCGTAAACTCATGGTGGGGTGAGTTAAGGGCAAAAATGGCTTCAAATCACCTAAGGGAATTTTCTAGTTTTGGATTTAAAGGCTTGGAATGGATCTAAATCATCAAAATGATTAATTTATGGGAGTTTACAGCCTAGCATAGGCTCCTGGCAGTAAACTCCTTAATTCTCATGAAAATGTTGTTTAATGATGCTAATACAAATCACATGTGATTGGTAAAATTGTTCCAAGGCCTTATATGCATTTGTTTGAAGATTTGAAAGGGTTTTTGGAGTTTACGGCCATGGAGTATGTTCTATGGCCGTAAACTCTCATATATGGGATTTTCTTATGTTTAAAGCCTTAAAACTATTTTTGGTTGGTCCTTTGATTTATTCCAAGGCTTTTGGTGGTGTTGGATGGCTTTCTAACACCTTAGAAGTGAGTTTGCACCCAAGTTTAAGGAGTTTACAGCCCAAGCACATGCCTTGGCCGTAAACTCACACAAAACCCTCAAAAATTATGTTTCAAGTGTCTAAATGCTAATACCAATATTCTATAATTCATATCTAAGCCTTGTTTGTGATTTGGAAGGCTTTAAGGTCATGAAAACCCCTTTTATATGAGTTTACGGCCCAAGCTTGTGCCTTGGCCGTAAACTCCTTCAAACCTCTCAAAATCCATGTTTTAAATGTTTTAAGTCCATATCTTGAAGTCATTTAGCCATATCTAGGTCCCAAAGTTGTCTAGGAGGGGTTTAAGGGCTCAAAACCCTTCAAACTTAGTGTTTACGGCCTAGGCACCTTCCTGGGCCGTAAACTCATATGTCATGTCCAATTCCATGATTAAATCTCGAATTTGGAAGTCAAATAAGCTATACAATAAGGTTAGGAAGTTACCTTAAGGATTTGAGACCTTAAAATTGAGTTTTGGACCCTTAAACTTGGATTTAGGAGAGAGGTTAGAGAGAGAGTAGAGAGAGGAAGAAAAAGCTTCAAATGAAAGGTTTAACACGTTTATATAGTTCCCAAAACTTGGACACGGTGGAATTCTACCCGATACCAGCCCTAAACGAGGCTTTAGGTCGCACCCGATTAAGTTTTCGTCACCCGGCGGGAATGTTTCTAACTTTTTGAAATGAATACTTTTGGGTTAATTTCATGAGTTCCAAGAGGTTTGGACACTCATTCAATTATAATAAACATATAAATTTAATTAGTTTAACCCAAAGAGAGAACGAAACGAATCTACTAACGGCGAAATCTCACGGGTAGAACAAGTTTTCGACGATGGAAAACTTCAGGTTGTTACATTATCCCCCCGTTAGAGGGAATTTCGTCCCGAAATTCAAAGATTCGAACTCAATTTGCAAGTTGAAATGAGAATCGAGGATGAGTCTACTGTTTCGGGTTTTTACGCTTCCAAGTGGAATCGGGCCTCTGCTTGATGTTCTAGCGAACCCTCACTTTCAAGACGTGTCTTGGTTTCGTTGAGTAGATATTTCTAAAAGACCGAGACGTGAAGTATCATAGGAATGTTTCTAAGTTTCGAGGTTAATCGAAGTTTGTAGGCTACAGGAATAATCCAAATGAGGATTTCGAAAAGTTCTACGTTTATGGAGAGATTCAAATGAATAGATAACAGTTTATCTTTCTAGATTAGAATTGAAAAAGAATTGCAAGTAAAATGGTTGTCGAAAAGGAATATACTTGGGGCAACTGTGGGATCGGTGGCTATCTCACCTTGTCCTATAGCTAGGACTCTTCTAGAGTTGCCAGCTGTTGTTGCATTGGGGCAGTTTCTCTTATAATGCCTGACCCTTCCGCAACCATAACAGACCTGACTGACACCCGTTGTGGGAGCTTGATTTGTTGGTGTTCTACAATTCCGCGCAAGGTGACCCTCTTGGCCACAATTTTTGCAAAGTTTTATACGACAGGGACCGGGGATATAGTGGTGGTAACTGCACTGGTTACACCACGGGAGAACACTGACATATCCGGTAATAGGTGCTTGAGCTGAGGAACCGATGACGGGTACGACAGCAGGGGTAGTGGCAGCATGGACTGTCACCATTTGTTGTCTCTTCGAGAACTCCTGGGAAGGCTGATATTTATCCCCCGCCTCCCAGTACTTCCTTTTCTCACCACTTATTTCCATCGGCTTAGGAGTAGTGGCTGCTTCCTCTACGTCCTCACTATGGTCAATCAAGATTTACGCTAGGCATTTGGCGCTGACGTATGTATCCGGCCTCGCAGCTAAGACGTTCCCTTTGGTTGGCTGGGTTAATCCCCAGATAAACCTCTCTATCTTCTTACTTTCCGGGGTAACCATCCCTAGACAAAGAAGCGCTAAGTCGTCAAACCTAGATGTATAAGCGACGATATCGGAACCTTTCATCTTCAGATTCCAAAGTTCATGCTCCAACTTCTGGATTTCACCCCGAGGGCAATACTCAGCGTGCAAAAGTTCCTTCATAACTTCCCAACCCATAGCATTGGATACAGGTAGAGTCAGAGATTTGACTCGGCTGTTCCACCAAGTCAGGGCTTTGTTGGTGAGAATGCAAGCGACAAACTTCACTTTGTCGGATTTTGAACAAGCACAGATCTCGAAGATAGATTCTATTCTTTCTAACCATCGAGTTAGAGCAATGACACCTCCTGTGCCATCGAAGAATGTAGGTTTCACATGCATAAAGTCTTTATAGGAACACTCTTTTTGGTGTCCCTGGCTATTTTCCTGGTTTTGAGGTTGAGGACCACCTCCCGAACTACCGGGGTTCGTTTGCAACATGGCTGCTGAAAATGCTGCAGTTAAAACTGACTAAAGGGTTGCAAGGTCGATTTGAAGAGAAGGTGGTGTTTGAGGAGGGTTGTTGTTGTTCTGCGAGCTGGGTCTCTTTCTTGGAGGCATCTTGATCTAATAAGATCAGGAAGAGAGGATGATAAGCCCTCTAAATTGAATCAAGAGATATGATACAAAGAATATCTCTTTATGGCATACATAGAATTCTATTAAGCGATAAAGCAGGAAGGAGTTATCAAACAGATAAATTATCGCTAAAGGGATGATTAAGGGGCAACGTGTCACACCCCGAAAACCGAAGGCGGAAACATTTCCGGGGTTGACTCCACGTTGAGTATCAAATCCAATGCACATAGTAAGTAAAGTAAAACAACCATTACATTACATAAGAAAAGTTTTACAATTATTTCAAAAGTAAATTTTGTACAGTTGTGATACATAGTATATATGAACAAAAAATGAAACGAATCTTCATGTACTCCGTCTTCTGATCAAAAAGGAATCTTCGGGTACCTGTTCTAACGCTGACCTGAGAACACAAGCGGTTTGAAAATCAGCATAAAGCTGGTGAGTTCATAAGCGGTTTTTGTTTGTGAAAATGTTTCAAGTTTCCTTTCTGTTTCTGAAATGTTATGTATACCAAGAAAATCCCATATTTTCTTAAAGTTGATTGTTGTTTCACAAATGTAAGGTATAGTAAGTTTGTACACTGAAAATATGTCTTCTCATGTGAAAATGTATAGTTTGGTTATCCGACTTGTTAAACAGTTCTGTTTACTTATCATGTATTACCAGGAAAGTCCCATACTTTCCTTATTGTATGTTACCAATTGTAAAAGATGTAATGTAATCCAATTTGTTACTCTTTCTAGTTATGTAAGTGTTACCCAGGAAAGCCTCATGCTTTCCTGCATATTAGTTTCCAATGTGAGTGATGTAAGAGATGTAAAAGACATAAACGTAGTTAGGTTCCTTGTTTTCCCCAGGAAAGTCCCATACTTTCCTGAATGTTAATTACTATTCGTGAAAGATGTAAAAGATGTAAACGTAGTTCATTATTACTATAAGTAAATCTATGTTATCCTAATTGCGAGTTCCATAACCATACAATAGACTGAAACCTGTGGCAATAAGTAGTCCACATGTGGCAATAAGTCGTCCACATATTTATGACTTTCGTCACCCTTGAACCATTTCGGTTCGGCTGTAGCTAGCAGCCAGGTGTGGGGTAGTTAGCCCCGTATAGATCTATACACTCAAGTCACGCTCTCTAAATACCAGAGATTCTGGTTATGGGTGTAGTCCTCCACTTGCGTATCTCGGTGGAGTGTTCGCCGAGGACGTGTCTCCAATCATACATGATTAACAAATTTACTAGTAATAATATGATAGTCCTCCACTCGCGTATATGTGTAGAGTGCTACCGAGGACAAAACAATGTACAGATATTATATTCAAATATCTAATGTCATGCTTTTAACTGATAAAATGTGGAACAACCATTTGTGAAATATATGTAAAACATAACAGTTTAAAGACCTATTGCACAAATATATGTTACGTAATCTGCATGTTCAAATGGTTATCCGTTGTGGTAATCAGTAATAAAAGCATATGAAATATGAAACATACTTTGAAAACATGTTTTGAGTACAAGAATTCCCTTGTACTTTGCTTGTGTTCCCCCCCTGAAAACAGTGAAAACAGTGAAAAAGGGTAGGGGATGAACTCACCAGACTCGGAAATGTGTCGGTTTTGGATACTAGACTTTGGTTCGGGGTATGATTATTCGCGATGTCCCTATGTAAAATGAAATAATGTCCATATGTATACAATTAGGGATACATTCACTAATCATATGGAACATTACACTCCAACGAGGTTAAACACCTCAAAACGAGCGTTTGGAGTGACCCAGGTGACATCTTCGGACGTGTAATGGCACTAGGGACTTGGGACTTGAGTTTACTCCCCAAGAGTAAACATTTTAAAGAGTTTACAGCCACATAACACACTCACACATGAGTTTACGGCCGTAAACTCATGTTGGTGTGGTTTTGAGTGTTTAAATGGCTTAAATGGACATGTGGATTGTTGGAATGGATTTCTAAAATGCCTTGGAATTAATTGAATGAAATTATAACACTTAAAAGGGAGTTTACGGACATCCCATAAGAGTTTACGGCCGTAAACTCACCTATGGCCAAGGAAAATTGATTTTGAGCTACAAGTGACAATCACATGTGATTCTAGTTAATTTTCCAAGCCTTGTTATGGGTTTAAAACATCATTTTACATACTTTTTGGAGTTTACGGCCTAGAGGTATGTTCTAAGGTCGTAAACTCTCTTATACCCAAGAAAAGATAGTTTTTGATGCTAAGAACAATCACATGTGATTTCTAGGAATTTATCCAAGCCTTTGGGGTGGTTTAATGCATCATTTGACAAAGTTTTATGAGTTTACGGCCAAGGGTATGTTCCTAGGCCGTAAACTCCTATAAATGATACTTTTGATATGTTTCAAACCCTTAAATTATTTTTAGATGCATCTAGATTTTACCACAAGGCCATTGGTTGAGTTTCAAGGCATTTGGACATGATTTAAGGCACTAAATCCCCCTTTAAGTGGAGTTTACGGACTAAGAATGTGTCTTGGCCGTAAACTCACATTTTTCTCCCAAAAATCATGTTTAAGGTGTTCCAAGTCCAGATTAGTAAGCCTTAAGGTCATATCTAAGTCCCAACTATGATTTGGAAGGGTTAATTGGCTCAAAAACCCCTTGAATATGAGTTTACGGCCCAAGAATATGTCTTGGCTGTAAACTCACTTTTGTCCCTCAAAATTAATGTTTTACATGTTATAATTCCTTTCCATTAAGCCATATCTAATGTCCAACAATGCTTAGGAAGGGTTTTAGGGCTTAAAAACCCCATTTTTAGGAGTTTACGGCCCAAGCTAGTTCCTTGGCCGTAAACTCATGTTCTTGGTCCCAAAACACAAATTAAACATCAATTTGAAGGCTAAAGAGGTTGAATAACAAGTTAGGGGTGTTACCTCTTTGATTTCAAGCCTTAAATCTTTGTTTTTGGACCTTGATTTTGGGTTGAGGAGAGAGGTTGTGAGAGTTAAATGAGAAATTGACCAAAGGCTTCAAATGGAGGCTTAAACACGTTTATATAGTGTTTAAGTTTTGGACACGGTGGAATTCTACCCGATACCGGCGTTAGACGAGGGTTTTGGTCGTACCCAATTGAGTTGTCGTAACCCGATACGGTAAATTGTAGAAATATTCCGATCAGTAAAGTTGGGTGTTAAAATGTTTTCTAAATGTATTAAGACACCCATTAAGTCATTTTAAATGTGTACCATTAAATGACTTAATTAAACGGAAGATCGGAAATCGAATTTGGAAACGACGATTGGTTGCGTGAATTGTACTACGAAAGAGTTACAATAAATGATATGGAAATTTCGGGTTGTTACACAACGCTGGGATGAGGAATTCTATAACGGATTTGGCTCGAGAAATACTCCCATAGTATTTCATGATTCGCTGCAGCGACGACTCGTTGTTTGAGATATTAGGTAAGTTTTATGCATGATGCGTACCACAGTCACTCCCAAGCACATGTTGGCCGTTTCTCGAATGAATATAGTTGGGCAGGCTATATTGATACTAGACACGACTACATAACTGCCCAGGTTTAACCACAGTGTACAACACCTACTTACTTATATTTTGTTCTACTTGTAGTTACGGATTTCGACGGTTCGGTATACTTGTATACTTTTGAAAATACTTATAATTGAGGTATACTTTTAGTTCAGAGCATTTAGGCCCTTTTGTGTTTATAGTTTTATATCATGTAAGGTTTGGTATACTCCATTCACTATAAACAAGGGCTCTGATACCAATCTGTCACACCCCGAAAACCGAAGGGGGAAACATTTCCGGGGTTGACTCCACGTTGAGTATCAAATCCAATACACATAGTAAGTAAAGTAAAACAACCATTACATTACATATCAAAGTTTACATTTGTTCAAAAGTAAAGTTGTAGATTCGTAATACATAGTATATATGAACAAAAGTAGAGACGAGCTTCTGTACGCTCCGTCTTCTCCAAAAGATTCGCTAGGTACCTGTCTAATGTTGACCTGAGAATACAAGCAGTTTGAAAATCAGCATAAAGCTGGTGAGTTCATAAGATGTTTGCTTTGTGAAAATGTATGAGTTTCATTTAGTTTACCAAAAAGTTGTTATCCAAGAAAATCCCATATTTTCTTAAAAGAGAAGGTTGGTTGATTGTTAGGTTTTACGGTTTTGATTGTTTAACTATGATCCCAGGAAAGTCCCATACTTTCCTGATTGTATATTACTAATTGTGAAAGATGTATAGTTGTCTAGTTTATCACTCCTTCTTAGTTATATGATGATTCCCTAGGAAAGTCCCGTACTTTCCTAAAAGTAATTTTAGTTATTAGATTTCGATATACTGATTTATTTCCATTCGTACCTATTGTATTAACTAGGTATTCTGATATCCGAATGATAATATCTCGGAATATACTTAGATTCACATCTTTATATTCGTGTTCTTATTCTTAAATATATTAATGTACTTATTCGTGTTCGTATTCGTATTCGTTACTGTATCCGTTTCCCTATTCCTACTCCTATTACTATTCGTATTCGTATTCGTATTCGCAGTTGTATTCGTATTCGTAGTCGTATTCGTCTCCCTATTCCTACTCCTATTACTATTCGTATTCGTATTCGTATTCGCAGTCGTATTCGTATTCGTTCTGTTCCTTATTATAGTTTCGTCATCCATTCTGTTCCTAGTTATAGATGTGTTATTTGTTCTATTTCTAGTTGTTGTTTTGTTATTCATTCTGTTCCTAATTATAGTTCCGTATTTGTTCTATTCCTAGTTATAGCTTCGTATTCGTTTTCGTATTCGTAATTAGTTATAATTGGAAATTAGTAGAAGTTATTCGTAGATTATGAAACATAGTTTAGATTAGAACATTTTATCAAGAAATCTACGATTAGTTTGAAAGCTAAATTCGTAATTCAAACTATTTGATAAACGCAGTTATTGATATTTGAACATACAGAATGAAAATGATTAAAATGAAAACAATAAGTTTGAGTACAAGATTTCCTTGTACTTTTGCTTGTATTCCCCATAAAAACAGTGAAAACAGTTGAAAAGGAGTAGGGGTATGAACTCACCGGACGAGAAATGTGGCGAATTCGGATGCAAAGTGTTGGTCCGGGGCTTGTAAACACACGAGGTTCCTAAGTATAATGTAAAGATACTCATTTGTATCTAATTAGGACTTAGATTGGTTATTTGATAAGTACAATTGTTTCTAGTCGCGAAAACACCCTGATACAAGTGTTTGGAGGGACCCGGGTGGCGTTTAGGGACACATATAGTTAGGATAATGAGTTGGGACATCAAAGGAACACTCCTTAAGGAGTTTACGGCCACAAGACCCTCTACCCATGAGTTTACGGCCGTAAACTCATGGTGGGGTGAGTTAAGGGCAAAAATGGCTTCAAATCACTTAAGGGAATTTTCTAGTTTTGGATTTAAAGGCTTGGAATGGATTTAAATCATCAAAATGATTAATTTATGGGAGTTTACGGCCTAGCATAGGCTCCTGGCCGTAAACTCCTTAATTCTCATGAAAATGTTGTTTAATGATGCTAAAACAAATCACATGTGATTGGTAAAATTGTTCCAAGGCCTTATATGCATTTGTTTGAAGATTTGAAAGGGTTTTTGGAGTTTACGGCCATGGAGTATGTTCTATGGCCGTAAACTCTCATATATGGGATTTTGTTATGTTTAAAGCCTTAAAACTATTTTTGGTTGGTCCTTTGATTTATTCCAAGGCTTTTGGTGGTGTTGGATGGCTTTCTAACACCTTAGAAGTCAGTTTGCACCCAAGTTTAAGGAGTTTACGGCCCAAGCACATGCCTTGGCCGTAAACTCACATAAAACCCTCAAAAATTATGTTTCAAGTGTCCAAATGCTAATACCAATATTCTATAATTCATATCTAAGCCTTGTTTGTGATTTGGAAGGGTTTAAGGTCATGAAAACCCCTTTTATATGAGTTTACGGCCCAAGCTTGTGCCTTGGCCGTAAACTCCTTCAAACCTCTCAAAATCCATGTTTTAAATGTTTTAAGTCCATATCTTGAAGTCATTTAGCCATATCTAGGTCCCAAAGTTGTCTAGGAGGGGTTTAAGGGCTCAAAACCCTTCAAACTTAGTGTTTACGGCCTAGGCACCTTCCTGGGCCGTAAACTCATATGTCATGTCCAATTCCATGATTAAATCTCGAATTTGGAAGTCAAATAAGCTATACAATAAGGTTAGGAAGTTACATTAAGGATTTGAGACCTTAAAATTGAGTTTTGGACCCTTAAACTTGGATTTAGGAGAGAGGTTAGAGAGAGAGTAGAGAGAGGAAGAAAAAGCTTCAAATGAAAGGTTTAACACGTTTATATAGTTCCCAAAACTTGGACACGGTGGAATTCTACCCGATACCGGCCCTAAACGAGGCTTTAGGTCGCACCCGATTAAGTTTTCGTCACCCGGCGGGAATGTTTCTAACTTTTTGAAATGAATACTTTTGGGTTAATTTCATGAGTTCCAAGAGGTTTGGACACTCATTCAATTATAATAAACATATAAATTTAATTAGTTTAACCCAAAGCGAGAACGAAACGAATCTACTAACGGCGAAATCTCACGGGTAGAACAAGTTTTCGACGATGGAAAACTTCGGGTTGTTACATTATCCCCCCGTTTGAGGGAATTTCATCCCGAAATTCAAAGATTCGAACTCAATTTGCAAGTTGAAATGAGAATCGAGGATGAGTCTACTGTTTCGGGTTTTTACGCTTCCAAGTGGAATCGGGCCTCCGCTTGACGTTCCAGCGAACCGTCACTTTCAGGACGTGTCTTGGTTTCGTTGAGTAGATATTTCTAAAAGACTGAGAAGTGAAGTATCATAGGAATGTTTCTAAGTTTCGAGGTTAATCGAGGTTTGTAGGCTACGGAATCAATCCAAATGAGGATTTCGAAAAGTTCTACGTTTATGGAGAGATTCGAATGAATAGATAACAGTTTATCTTTCTAGATTAGAATTGAAAAAGAATTGCAAGTAAAATGGTTGTTGAAAAGGAATATACATGGGGCAACTGTGGAACAACCATTTGTGAAATATATGTAAAACATAACAGTTTAAAGACCTATTTCACAAATATATGTTACTTAATCTGCATGTTCAAATGGTTATCCGTTGTGGTAATCAGTAATAAAAGCATATGAAATATGAAACACACTTTGAAAACATGTTTTGAGTACAAGAATTCCCTTGTACTTTGCTTGTGTTCCCCCCTGAAAACAGTGAAAAGGGTAGGGGTATGAACTCACCAGACTCGGAAGTGTGTCGGTTTTGGATACTAGACTTTGGTTTGGGGTTTGATTATTCACGATGTCCCTATGTAAAATGAAATAATGTCCATATGTATATAATTAGGGATACATTCACTAATCATATGGAACATTACACTCCAACGAGGTTAAACACCTCAAAACGAGCGTTTGGAGTGACCCGGGTGACATCTTCGGACGTGTAATGGCACTAGGGACTTGGGACTTGAGTTTACTCCCCAAGAGAAAATATTTCAAAGAGTTTACAGCCACATAACACACTCACACATGAGTTTACGGTCGTAAACTCATGTTGGTGTGGTTTTGAGTGTTTAAATGGCTTAAATGGACATGGGGATTGTTGGAATGGATTTCTAAAATGCCTTGGAATTAATTGAATGAAATTATAACACTTAAAAGGGAGTTTACGGACATCCCATAAGAGTTTACGGCCGTAAACTCACCTATGGCCAAGGAAAATTGATTTTGAGCTACAAGTGACAATCACATGTGATTCTAGTTAATTTTCCAAGCCTTGTTATGGGTTTAAAACATCATTTTACATACTTTTTGGAGTTTACGGCCTAGAGGTATGTTCTAAGGTCGTAAACTCTCTTATACCCAAGAAAAGATAGTTTTTGATGCTAAGAACAATCACATGTGATTTCTAGGAATTTATCCAAGCCTTTGGGGTGGTTTAATGCATCATTTGACAAAGTTTTATGAGTTTACGGCCAAGGGTATGTTCCTAGGCCGTAAACTCCTATAAATGATACTTTTGATATGTTTCAAACCCTTAAATTATTTTTAGATGCATCTAGATTTTACCACAAGGCCATTGGTTGAGTTTCAAGGCATTTGGACATGATTTAAGGCACTAAATCCCCCTTTAAGTGGAGTTTACGGACTAAGAATGTGTCTTGGCCGTAAACTCACCTTTTTCTCCCAAAAATCATGTTTAAGGTGTTCCAAGTCCAGATTAGTAAGCCTTAAGGTCATATCTAAGTCCCAACTATGATTTGGAAGGGTTAATTGGCTCAAAAACCCCTTGAATATGAGTTTACAGCCCAAGAATATGTCTTGGCCATAAACTCACTTTTGTCCCTCAAAATTAATGTTTTACATGTTATAATTCCTTTCCATTAAGCCATATCTAATGTCCAACAATGCTTAGGAAGGGTTTTAGGGCTTAAAAACCCCATTTCTAGGAGTTTACGGCCCAAGCTAGTTCCTTGGCCGTAAACTCATGTTCTTGGTCCCAAAACACAAATTAAACATCAATTTGAAGGCTAAAGAGGTTGAATAACAAGTTAGGGGTGTTACCTCTTTGATTTCAAGCCTTAAATCTTTGTTTTTGGACCTTGATTTTGGGTTGAGGAGAGAGGTTGTGAGAGTTAAATGAGAAATTGACCAAAGGCTTCAAATGGAGGCTTAAACACATTTATATAGTGTTTAAGTTTTGGACACGGTGGAATTCTACCCGATACTGGCGTTAGACGAGGCTTTTGGTCGTACCCGATTGAGTTGTCGTAACCCGATACGGTAAATTCTAGAAATATTCCGATCAGTAAAGTTGGGTGTTAAAATGTTTTCTAAATGTATTAAGACACCCATTAAGTCATTTTAAATGTGTACCATTAAATGACTTAATTAAACGGAAGATCGGAAATCGAATTTGGAAACGACGATTGGTTGCGTGAATTGAACTACGAAAGAGTTACAATAAATGATACGGAAATTTCGGGTTGTTACACAACGCTGGGATGAGGAATTCTATAATGGATTTGGCTCGAGAAATACTCCCATAGTATTTCATGATTCGCTGCAGCGACGACTCGTTGTTTGAGATATTAGGTAAGTTTTATGCATGATGCGTACCACAGTCACTCCCAAGCACATGTTGGCCGTGTCTCGAATGAATATAGTTGGCCAGGCTATATTGATACTAGACACGACTACATAACTGCCCAGGTTTAACCGCAGTGTACAACACCTATTTACTTATGTTTTGTTCTACTTGTAGTTACGGATTTCGACGGTTCGGTATACTTGTATACTTTTGAAAATACTTATAATTGAGGTATACTTTTAGTTCAGAGCATTTTGGCCCTTTTTTGTTTATAGTTTTATATCATGTAAGGTTTGGTATACTCCATTCACTATAAACAAGGGCTCTGATACCAATCTGTCACACCCCGAAAACCGAAGGGGGAAACATTTCTGGGGTTGACTCCACGTTGAGTATCAAATCCAATGCACATAGTAAGTAAAGTAAAACAACCATTACATTACATATCAAAGTTTACATTTGTTCAAAAGTAAAGTTGTAGATTCGTAATACATAGTATATATGAACAAAAGTAGAGACAAGTCTTCTGTACGCTCCGCCTTCTCCAAAAGATTCGCTAGGTACCTGTCTAATGTTGACCTGAGAATACAAGCAGTTTGAAAATCAGCATAAAGCTGGTGAGTTCATAAGATGTTTGCTTTGTGAAAATGTATGAGTTTCATTTAGTTTACCAAAAAGTTGTTATCCAAGAAAATCCCATATTTTCTTAAAAGAGAAGGTTGGTTGATTGTTAGGTTTTACGGTTCTGATTGTTTAACTATGATCCCAGGAAAGTCCCATACTTTCCTGATTGTATATTACTAATTGTGAAAGATGTATAGTTGTCTAGTTTATCACTCCTTCTTAGTTATATGATGATTCCCTAGGAAAGTCCCGTACTTTCCTAAAAGTAATTTTAGTTATTAGATTTCGATATACTGATTTACTTCCATTCGTACGTATTGTATTAACTAGGTATTCTGATATCCTAATGATAATATCTCGGAATATACGTAGATTCACATCTTCATATTCGTGTTCTCATTCTTAAATATATTCTTGTACTTATTCGTGTTCGTATTCGTATTCGTTACTGTATTCGTTTCCCTATTCCTACTCCTATTACTATTCGTATTCGTATTCGTAGTCGTATTCGTCTCCCTATTCCTACTCCTATTACTATTCGTATTCGTATTCGTATTCGCAGTCGTATTCGTATTCATTCTGTTCCTTATTATAGTTTCGTTATCCATTCTGTTCCTAGTTATAGATGTGTTATTTGTTCTATTTCTAGTTGTAGTTTTGTTATTCATTATGTTCCTAATTATAGTTTCATATTCGTTCTATTCCTAGTTATAGCTTCGTATTCGTTTTCGTATTCGTAATTAGTTATAATTGGAAATTAGTAGAAGTTATTCGTAGATTATGAAACATAGATTAGATTAGAACATTTTATCAAGAAATTTATGATTAGTTTGAAAGCTAAATTCGTAATTCGAACTATTTGATAAACGCAGTTATTGATATTAGAACATACAGAATGAAAACGATTAAACTGAAAACAATAAGTTTGAGTACAACATTTCCTTGTACTTTTGCTTGTATTCCCCCTGAAAACAGTGAAAACAGTTGAAAAAGGGTAGGGGTATGAACTCACCAGATGAGAAATGTGGCGAATTCGGATGCTAAGTGTTGGTCCGGGGCTTGTAAAGACACGAGGTTCCTAAGTATAATGTAAAGATACACATTTGTATCTAATTAGGACTTAGATTGGTTATTTGATAAGGACAAATGTTTCTAGTCGCGAAAACACCCTGATACAAGTTTTTGGAGGGACCCGGGTGGCGTTTAGGGACACATATAGTTAGGATAATGAGTTGGGACATCAAAGGAACACTCCTTAAGGAGTTTACGACCACAAGACCCTCTACCCATGAGTTTACGGCCGTAAACTCATGGTGGGGTGAGTTAAGGGCAAAAATGGCTTCAAATCACTTAAGGGAATTTTCTAGTTTTGGATTTAAAGGCTTGGAATGGATTTAAATCATCAAAATGATTAATTTATGGGACTTTATGGCCTAGCATAGGCTCCTAGCCGTAAACTCCTTAAGTCTCATGAAAATGTTGTTTAATGATGCTAAAACAAATCACATGTGATTGGTAAAATTGTTCCAAGGCCTTATATGCATTTGTTTGAAGATTTGAAAGAGTTTTTGGAGTTTATGGCCATGGAGTATGTTCTATGGCCGTAAACTCTCATATATGGGATTTTGTTATGTTTAAAGCCTTAAAACTATTTTTGGTTGGTCCTTTGATTTATTCCAAGGCTTTCGGTGGTGTTGGATGGCTTTCTAACACCTTAGAAGTCAGTTTGCACCCAAGTTTAAGGAGTTTACGGCCCAAGCACATGCCTTGGCCGTAAACTCACATAAAACCCTCAAAAATTATGTTTCAATTGTCCAAATGCTAATACCAATATTCTATAATTCATATCTAAGCCTTGTTTGTGATTTGGAAGGGTTTAAGGTCATGAAAACCCCTTTTATATGAGTTTACGGCCCAAGCATGTGCCTTGGCTGTAAATTCCTTCAAACCTCTCAAAATCCATGTTTTAAATGTTTTAAGTCCATATCTTGAAGTCATTTAGCCATATCTAGGTCCCAAAGTTGTCTAGGAGGGGTTTAAGGGCTCAAAACCCTTCAAACTTAGTGTTTACGGCCTAGGCACCTTCCTGGACCGTAAACTCATATGTCATGTCCAATTCCATGATTAAATCTCGAATTTGGAAGTCAAATAAGCTATACAATAAGGTTAGGAAGTTACCTTAAGGATTTGAGACCTTAAAATTGAGTTTTGGACCCTTAAACTTGGATTTAGGAGAGAGGTTAGAGAGAGAGAGTAGAGAGAGGAAGAAAAAGCTTCAAATGAAAGGTTTAACACGTTTATATAGTTCCTAAAACTTGGACACGGTGGAATTCTACCCGATACCGGCCCTAAACGAGGCTTTAGGTCGCACCCGATTAAGTTTTCGTCACCCGGCGGGAATGTTTCTAACTTTTTGAAATGAATACTTTTGGGTTAATTTCATGAGTTCCAAGAGGTTTGGACACTCATTCAATTATAATAAACATATAAATTTAATTAGTTTAACCCAAAGCGAGAACGAAACGAATCTACTAACGGCGAAATCTCACGGGTAGAACAAGTTTTCGACGATGGAAAACTTCGGGTTGTTACATTATCCCCCCGTTATAGGGAATTTCGTCCCAAAATTCAAAGATTCGAACTCAATTTGCAAGTTGAAATGAGAATCGAGGATGAGTCTACTGTTTCGGGTTTTTACGCTTCCAAGTGGAATCGGGCCTCCGCTTGACGTTCCAGCGAACCCTCACTTTCAGGATGTGTCTTGGTTTCGTTGAGTAGATATTTCTAAAAGACCGAGACGTGAAGTATCATAGGAATGTTTCTAAGTTTCGAGGTTAATCGAAGTTTGTAGGCTACGAGATCAATCCAAATGAGGATTTCGAAAAGTTCTACGTTTATGGAGAGATTCGAATGAATAGATAACAGTTTATCTTTCTAGATTAGAATTGAAAAAGAATTGCAAGTAAAATGGTTGTTGAAAAGGAATATACTTGGGGCAACTATGGAACAACCATTTGTGAAATATATGTAAAACATAACAGTTTAAAGACCTATTTCACAAATATATGTTACGTAATCTGCATGTTCAAATGGTTATCCGTTGTGGTAATCAGTAATAAAAGCATATGAAATATGAAACACACTTTGAAAACATGTTTTGAGTACAAGAATTCCCTTGTACTTTGCTTGTGTTCCCCCCTGAAAACAATGAAAACAATGAAAAAGGGTAGGGGTATGAACTCACCAGACTCGGAAATGTGTCGGTTTTGGATACTAGACTTTGGTTCGGGGTTTGATTATTCGCGATGTCCCTATGTAAAATGAAATAATGTCCATATGTATACAATTAGGGATACATTCACTAATCATATGGAACATTACACTCCAACGAGGTTAAACACCTCAAAACGAGCGTTTGGAGTGACCCGGGTGACATCTTCGGACGTGTAATGGCACTAGGGACTTGGGACTTGAGTTTACTCCCCAAGAGTAAACATTTTAAAGAGTTTACAGCCACATAACAAACTCACACATGAGTTTACGGCCGTAAACTCATGTTGGTGTGGTTTTGAGTGTTTAAATGGCTTAAATGGACATGGGGATTGTTGGAATGGATTTCTAAAATGCCTTGGAATTAATTGAATGAAATTATAACACTTAAAAGGGAGTTTACGGCCATCCCATAAGAGTTTACGGCCGTAAACTCACCTATGGCCAAGGAAAACTGATTTTGAGCTACAAGTGACAATCACATGTAATTCTAGTTAATTTTCCAAGCCTTGTTATGGGTTTAAAACATCATTTTACATACTTTTTGGAGTTTACGGCCTAGAGGTATGTTCTAAGGCCGTAAACTCTCTTATACCCAAGAAAAGATAGTTTTTGATGCTAAGAACAATCACATGTGATTTCTAGGAATTTATCTCCTACGTACGAACTCCGTTTTTGACGTTCTTTATATCCCCGCGAAGGTGAGACTACGATCTACAACTTTCATTTAGATTCCGTTGGCAAATTCCAGAATTATTTTTATTATTTATTTATTAAAATGACGTGATTAAGGAATTTCTTTAAAAATTCATAACTTATTCATACGATGTCCGATTTGAGTGTTCTTTTTATGCATGTTTGTAGTTTAACGATATCTATGACTTTCATTTAGACACCTAAGGTCAGAAAGTGTTTTATTGAAACTTTGCATTTTTACGCAACTTCGTATTGCCGGTTTTTGTCGGAAAACTTAGAATGATCATAACTTCTTTGTTATAACTCGGATTTTTGTGTTATTTATATGTTTGGAAACCTTAAGAAGATACCTACCACATAGTGTACTCCAAATAGAGTTTTTGAACACTTCATTTTTTGATGATATTCTAATTCCTTTCTCAAAGAGGTTACAGGACTCGATTTTTGCTGACTTGAAATAACGGGTTGTTACATCATCCCCCCGTTAGAGGGAATTTCGTCCCGAAATTTTAATACAAAAGAAGAGTCTTAGGGGATGAGGAAGAGATGTGGATACTTCTGTTGCATTTGATCTTCTCGTTCCCACGTGAACTCAGGTCCCCTGCTAGCATTCCATCGAACCTTTACTATTGGAATGCGACTCTGTTTAGTTCGTTTGACTTCCCTATCCATGATCTCGACGGGTTCTTCCACAAAATTAAGATTTTCATTTAGTTCGATCTCATCAAGTGGAATTGCAAGTGTTTCGTCGGACAAGCACTTCTTCAGGTTTGATACGTGGAATACTGGATGTACTTTGTTAAGCTCGATTGGAAGTCGGAGTTTGTAGGCTACTGGACCAACCCTTGAAATGATTTTGAAGGGTCCAATGTACCTAGGATTTAGCTTCCCACGTTTTCCAAAGCGTATCATGCCCTTCCAGGGTGAGACCTTCAGTAGTACCCGATTGCCAATTTGAAATTCCAAGGGTTTACGTCTTTTGTCGGCATAGCTCTTTTGCCTATCCCTCGAGGATTTCAGTCGTTCTCGTATTTGCACGATCTTTTCAGTAGTTTCTCTGATGATCTCTGGAGCAGTGAGGGTGCTATCAGGGACTAGACCTTTTGCTAGTTGTGTGTCGCCCACTTCCGTCCAGCACAGAGGTGATCTGCACTTACGGCCGTAAAGGGCTTCAAACGGAGCAGTATTGATACTAGTATGATAACTATTGTTATAAGAGAACTCAACCAACAGTAAGTGAACATCCCATGCTTTACCAAAGTCGATTACACATGCTCGCAACATGTCTTCCAAGGTTTGGATCGTTCTTTCACTCTGTCCGTCAGTTTGGGAGTGATAGGCTGTACTCATGTCCAATCTTGTTCCCATGGATTTTTGCAATGATTGCCAGAATCTAGACATGAATCTACTGTCTCTATCCGAGATGATAGACATTGGCACTCCATGGAGTCGTACGATCTCTCGGATGTAGATTCTCGATAGCTTTTCCATTTTATCAGTTTCCTTGATTGGTAGGAAATGAGCGGACTTGGTTAATCTATCGACGATTACCCAAATAGTATCTTGGCCACCCTGAGTTTTGGGCAGTTTCGTTATGAAGTCCATGGAAATCTGCTCCCATTTCCACTCAGGAATTTCAGGTTGTTGGAGTAGTCCTGAGGGTTTCTGGTGTTCTATTTTGATCTTGGCGCAAGTCAAACACTTTCTCACATATGTAGCGATCTCTGCTTTCATGTTTGGTCACCAGTAGAGTTGTTTGAGATCTTGATACATCTTGTCTGACCCGGGGTGCACAGAGTATGGAGTCTTGTGTGCCTCCCTCATAACTACCTCTCTAAGTCCACCAAACTTGGGTGTCCATATTCGGTTCATGAGGTAGCGCGCTCCATCACTCTTGATTTCTAAATTCTTGTCCATTCCCTTAAGGGTCTCACCTGTCACATTTTCGGGTTTCAAGGCCTCTATTTGAGCTTCCTTGACTTGCGTTGACAGGTGCGAACGGATCGACATGGCTAATGACTTCACTCTTCAGCCAGAGTACACCTTACGACTAAGGGCATCTGCCACGATGTTAGCCTTTCCTAGATGATAGCGAATCTCACATTCGTAGTCGTTGAGCAATTCGACCCAACGTCGCTGTCTCATGTTCAACTCCTTCTGGTCGAAGATGTGTTGTAGGCTCTTGTGGTCTGTAAAGATAGTGCATTTGGTACCATATAGGTAGTGTATCCAGATTTTAAGAGTGAAGACCACCGCCCCAAGTTCTAAATCATGAGTGGTGTAGTTGACCTCATGCGTTTTCAGTTGTCGTGAGGCATATGCAATAACCTTTCCCCTCTGCATTAGTACACAGCCTAGCCCTTGCTTCGAAGCGTCGCAATACACCACAAAATTTTCGGTCCCTTCTGGGAGAGGAAGGATGGGCGCACTGCAAAGGGCCTGTTTCAAAGTCTGAAATGCAGCATCTTGCTTTTCTCCCCAATTGTAGGTCACCCCTTTCTAGGTTAAGGCGGTAAGAGGCTTTGCGATGCTGGAGAAATTCTGAATGAACCTTCGGTAATAACCAGCAAGACCTAGAAATTGGCGAATTTCTGTTGGTGTAGTTGGCGCAGACCAGTTTTTGATAGCCTTGATTTTTGATGGATCCACGTGGATTCCTTCCTTGCTGACCACGTGGCCGAGGAAGTCCACCTTTCTAATCCAAAACTCACATTTTGAGAATTTTGCATACAGTTTCTCAATCCGTAACGTCTCTAAAACTTGCCTCAGATGTTGACCATGCTCTTCTTTATTCTTTGAATAAATGAGTATGTCGTCTATGAATACTATCACGAATTTATCCAAGAATGGATGACATACCCGATTCATTAGATCCATGAATACGGCCGGGGCATTGGTTAGTCCGAACGGCATCACTACAAACTCGTAATGTTCGTATCGTGTTCGGAAGGCCATCTTGGGAATATCACTCTCCAGGACTCGCAGCTGGTGATATCCCGACCTCAGATCGATCTTGGAGAAGTAGTTGGCTCCTTGGAGTTGGTCGAATAAGTCATCGATTCGGGGTAGGGGTATCGGTTCTTGATGGTAAGTTTGTTGAGTTCTCGGTAGTCGATGCACATTCTGAATGATCCATCCTTCTTTTTCACGAATAGTACGGGTGCTCCCCATGGCGAGAAGCTCGGCCTGATGAATCCTTTTCCAAGTAGTTCATTCAGTTGGCTGGGTAGCTCTTGCATCTCTGCCGGGGCTAATCGATAGGGTGCTTTGGCTACTGGGGTAGCTCCGGGAACCAGATCGATTCTGAACTCAACTTGTCTCGCGGGGGGTATTCCCGGAAGGTCCTCGGGAAAAACATCGGGAAAATCGCATACGTCGGGCACACTCTTGATGTCCTGGACTTCGCGTTTCACATCTACAACATGTGCCAAGAACGCGTGACACTCCTTGCCTAGGCATTTTCGAGCTTGGATACTTGAGATGATATGAAGAGTGATACCGGGTTTGTCACCCAAGACAATGAAAGCTTCGCCGGTTGGCAGATTAAGGCGAACGGCCTTATCATAACATAGAATGTCCGCATGATGAGAACTCAGCCAATCCATGCCAACGATGACATCGAAACTCTTAATCGAGACTGGCATTAGGTTGATTGAAAAGGGATTATCGTTTAAAGTTACGGTGCAGTTTAAGTATATCTCCTTAGTGCCTTCGGTTTTCCCGTTGGCCATTTCTACTATGAATGGTTCACTTAATGATTGTGGTATTGATTTTAGCAGGCCTTTAAAGTCGTGACTCACAAAACTCCTTTCCGCTCCACTATCAAACAAAATGCATGCATACGAGTTATCGAGAAGAAACGTACCCGTAACAACCGTAGGGTCCGCAACGGCTTCATCTTGTCCCATTGCGAAAACTCGGCCCCTTCCGCCGGTATTCCGGTTGTTTGCCTTTGGGCAGTCCCTGCGGTAGTGCCCCGTGTCTCCGCACTCAAAGCAGGTGCGGCTTACCCCGGTATTAGTAGTGGGGACGGATGGTTGGGTTGGCTCTTTGCAATAGCGGGCTGTATGTCCCTTCTTATTACACTTGGTGCATTGAAGATCATGGCAAGGACCGTGGTGGTGGAAGCTGCATCGGTTGCACTTAGGAAGTTTCCCATTATATGAGCTTGTGGGGGCAGGGTTGGCAGGTACAGTCATAGCGTGGGACGCTATTACTTGTTGTTTCTTGGGGTTTTCCTGGAGGGTTTGTCCCCTCCTTTTGTTCCAAGGCCTACTCTGGCCTTGAGCCTCCCTAGGTGGATTTGCGGTTGTTGAAATGATACCGTGTTTTACTCCGTGGTCGATGAGTCGCTGAGCCAGGCGTTTAGCGCTGTTGTAGGTAACTGGGCTGGAAGCTAGGACATGCCCTTGAATCTGGGGTGACAACCCCCAAATGTACCTTTCAACCTTCTTTGATTCTGGGTTAACCATGGTAGGGCACAGTACAGCGAGATTGTTGAACCTAGCTGTGTAGGTGACTAGGTCAGACCCAGTCATTTTCAGATTCCAGAGCTCCTGCTCAAGCTTTTGCACTTCGCCCCTTGGGCAGTATTCTTCCAGTAGTAGAACCTTTAGATCGTCCCAACTCATGGCGTTGGCGACAGTGAGCATCACCGAATTCACATGGCTTTTCCACCAAGTGAGGGCTCGATCTACGAAAGTGCAAGCAGCGAACTTGACTTTGCTTGCTTCCAGGCATGAGCAGATCTCGAAGACCGTTTCGGTCTTCTCGAACCATTACATTAGTGCAATGACTCCCCCAGTTCCATTAAAAGTTTTTGGCTTAGCGTTAGAGAACTCCTTGTAAGTACATTCTCTTACTTGGCCATGACCAATGCCATGATTTGGATGATTCGTGCTGCTTCCCACCCCTCCATTTCCGTGGGAGTTTATTTGCGAGAGGGCTGCAGTTACTGCTGCTATGATGGCAGCCTGGACCATGGCTGGATCATAAGTTGGTGGTGGAGGTGGTGGTGGTGTCGTGCCGGCCTGGGCCATAGGTTTGGACGAGGAGGCATTGCGCTGCCAACAGAAAAATGGAAAATTTATAAGTTTTGGCAGTTCAGAGTTGAATGATATTGAGTTAACTTCTAATAGTTCTGAGAAGTTGGGTTTGACTGACACAATGTCTTGAGCTTGAAAGTAAAGTTTGAATAGATGTACCCATGAATCGAACGAATTGCGCTTGATTAACAACAACAAGAAAAAGGGTATACCCTTATATATATTAAACATATAGTTGTGTTACAGCGGGGTCTAGACAAAAGATCTTGACCTTTCTAAAGGCCTCCGAATTACAGAACAATAAAAAAAATAATACTTTTATCCGAAGTCCTAATTTATAACAAAATTTGAGAGTCGGGCAAGTACTACTTGTGGCGCGCTTTACGTTTGGAGCTCGACTCCATGAGGCGTCTATCAAACGTAGCTTGTTGTTCTCTCAATTCTGCGAAGGCCGCATTTGCTTGTGCTTGAAATGCTTCAGTGCGAATGTGGATGTCATTCTGCAACATCTCTAGGCGGTTGATATCGGCCGTGTGGATTTGTACCTCCACATTGACCTCTCGGATTCGGTTGGCTTGCACTCCGGATTGATAGCACTGGTTGGCGAGTTTGCCAACCATGACCGGAAGTGCTCAGTCGGCTGATCCCCCGCCTCTCACATCATAGAAGTCTCGGCACATGCCGTAGGGAGGGCGTAAGCTTTGTTGTTGGCTCCAATGATGGATGTGACTTCCCCACACAGGAGTGGGTCCTTGGAAGTTCCTCACATGGACGGGAGGTTGTGGGATTGGTGGATTTATAATTTCTGGCTCTGAATCCGTGCCAGAGTCATCCCCTCCCTCCAACTCTATAGGCTCTTCGTCTTCTTCAGGATCTTCTTTGATCCATCCTCCATTACCTTGGTTGGGGTAGTAGGGGTCATTGGGGTGATGGAATCCCGCCATTTAGACTGTACGAGAATAGAGTTAAAAATTTACTATAAGCTAGAGTACATGAAACTTACCCTTAAGTTTAATGGTTGACGGCACTCGAATACTCCCTTAGTATTCTTTAACAATATGCTTTTGGTAAGTTTTAAATTTGTTGTCCATTGCAGACACTCCTTGGCATACGTTAGTCGGCTCTTGGACAAATATAGTTGATCAGGCTATATTCTTCCTAGTTCGGATTACATGTCCCAAGGCATACCTGTACTGCACAACTTATTTATAATACTTCTAAAGTTATTTACTATGAAACTGTTCTTAGTATAAAATGAGTGCATGCTTACCCTAAAACTAATTTAATTTAATTTCAAAAGTATGAATTTTCTCAGAGTGTTTTTGCCCAGTTGAGTTTATAGTTGTATATCAAAAAGGAATGGTTTTTGATATACTTAATTCCCTATAAACAAAGCTTTGATACCAATCTGTCACACCCCCAAACCAGAACGGTGCAAAGTGTAATTTCATGGATTAGCACCTTATTCACATTTTCCTAAGTAACTAAGATTGGGTATTATTAAGAGTTTAGTTACTTAGTATTTATCATTAATACTTTTAATGAAGGGCGAATTATAGTCTTGTCAAACCCGTTCGGCTAACGACCCTCCACCAGTCAAGCAAGCGGTGGGTGAGAGTGGACACCCATTAAGTTGCCATTTTATAGGCAACAACCTTATACCCACCTTATAGACCGACTGTCACACCCCCAAACCAGAACGGCGGAAACGTTCGGGGCGGAGGACGTCATATTCAGTATCATAACAGTTCATAGAAAGGAAAGTACACACCACCATATATATTAAAGTTTCCAAGATGTTTACATAATTGTATTCATTACATGTTCAAAATATAAATACATAAACATCATTCAAAAGAAGTAATTAACGCCAACGCGTTAATCCCAAAAGTTGATTCCCAAACCTGCTTAGTGGTTCCCTGAGAATACAAGTTAATTCAAAGAAAAAGTGTCAACAATTAAGTTGGTGAGTTCATAAGTAGTTTAGAAAAATTGGATGCCATTCCAAAATGGGTGTATGTTTTCCAGAAAACGCAGCATTTCAAATGTAAAGAGTTGTGATTTGTTGTGTTGAAAGTGAATGTATTAGATCCAGAAAATCTCATATTTTCCCTAATGGTTGAGATACGAGTTGTTGTGTTTTTCAAGAAAAACCCTTATTTTCTTATAAAAATATGAAATGCATATGAATGTTCGTGTTATAAGTTGTAAATAATTGCACCAGGAAAATTCCTTATTTTCCTATTAGTTGTTTGGTTTGTATGCAGGAAAAACCCTTATTTTCCTATTAGTTGTTTGGTTTGTATGCAGGAAAAACCCTTATTTTCCTAACATAAATGGCAGTCTCTAAGACCGAAAATCGCAAGAAACCGACGTTCTCAAAAGTTGTGTCATAGTTTTATATAATAAAGCTATACGAAGATCACATTTGTTAGATGAAGAATAGTTTTAATAGCTACTCGTTCATAAAAGCATAATACCATAATAATTGTATATCCGATGAGTTTTATAACCATACTAAACATAATATGCCTGTAACAACGTTCTTCAGGCGTCGCAGCGTTATGACAACTGTCACCCCAAAAGACGGACTGTAGCTAACAGTCAGGGCGCGGGATCATGACTTCCCGTATAGATCTATACACATTTGACACGTTCTCCGAACGGGAGACTCTGGTTATAGACAGGACTTGCAGCATTACTTTCTAATAAAGAAAAGTAACATTTGAAGATATACACGTCTCATGGATTCTCAACTAAGCCTGTATTAAAGTGATAGTTTTTGTATGCAAAGTTTATTCTTTTTCACAATGTTTGACAAAGCAAAATCATAAGTTTTTAGAATGTATAAAACGACTTAACAATGAAAGGTACTTTGAAATCATTATATACTTTGTATAAGTCTAATGCACACAAAGTATGACAAGAGTTTTCCATAATAGTAATGAGTTCCAAGTGATTTATTCGGTAAAACAAGTAAAGTGAAACTTTATAAAATACACGATAATACCCGTATGTTTACTTGTATTCCCCCCCCCCCCCCTAAAAGAGTATAAAAGAATTTAAAAATGTATTTAAAGTGTGTTTGAAAGGGGTATGAACTCACTTGAAAGTTTGAAGATAGCAAGATGGAAAACCGGGCAGAGTTTCGTCTCGGGAAATGGATTTTCCTCGGGAGTAAAATTGACCTTCGGGACTAGCACAAAATGACCAGGGCTTCGGGGTAGTGCGAGCACGGAAAACGAGGTAAAACGCAAGAAAAAGGAGAGAGAATGAGCCATTTGCCCGGGAACCCTCGCATCCCTTTTATAGGGGGCTGAGAAGCATGCGTACGCGGGGCGTACTCCCGTACACGGTGCGTACGGGACGTCATTGCTGACCGCATCCTCAGCTGCAGCGTTTCGGACGGGACGGGGAGGGGGGTAGCACGCATAGGGGCGACGTGGACGATCCGAGGCCGTGGCCTCGAGTACGCGGGGCATACGAGGGTACGCGGCACGTACTACGGCCCTAGGCTGACTCCCCTTCGGATAATACCGAATTTTTAATAAAAATTATATATAAATTATTTATCAAACTTCAAAAATTCATATCTCCTTCGTACGAACTCCGTTTTTGACGTTCTTTATATCCCCACGAAGGTGAGACTATGATCTACAACTTTCATTTAGATTCCGTTGGCAAATTCCGGAATTATTTTTATTATTTATTTATTAAAATGACGTGATTAAGGAATTTTTTAAAAATTCATAACTGATTCATACGATGTCCGATTTGAGCGTTCTTTTTATGCATGTTTGTAGTTTAACGATATCTATGACTTTCATTTAGACACCTAAGGTCAGAAAGTGTTTTATTAAAACTTTGCGTTTTTACGCAACTTCGTATTGCCGGTTTTTGTTGGAAAACTTAGAATGATCATAACTTCTTTGTTATAACTCGGATTTTTGTGTTATTTATATGTTTGGAAACCTTAAGAAGATACCTACCACATAGTGTACTCCAAATAGAGTTTTTGAAAACTTCATTTTTCGATGATATTCTAATTCCTTTCTCAAAAAGGTTACAGGACTCGATTTTTGCTGACTTGAAATAACGGGTTGTTACACCGGCTTCGTGAATGAGGCGTACTAGCGGTAACACTGACTTTACTCTTATACATACATACATATATATATATATATATATACTATTAACTTATAATATTATAAAGTATAAGGGTTGAATTTTAACTTTTAAAATTCTAAGGGCTAACTTGGAATTAAAGTGTTCATGGGGAAAACTTTACAAATTCCAAAACATAAGGGCATGTTTTGAAACTATTCAAAACTCTTGGATTTTCATAACTTATGAGTTCAATTAAAGTTTTAAAAACTTTAATAAAGTGACTCTTGAACATCCATAACTTGAGGACAAGTTATGGAGTCATAAAACAATTTAATGAGGAAAAAGACTCTTCATTTTGTAACCTATGGCAACTTTTATGAGTTTTAAGATTCATAAATGTGACTTATAAGTTACATAAACACATTTTATGAACTTCTTTTAGATTAATTTGGATTGAAAACATATTATCACATAATTTTCTATTAATCTAAATCAACTCATAAGATCAAAATAATAAAAAAAAACTTTTAGATTCCATAACTTATGGAGTTTAATGTTTGTTTAATGATGAAACCTTTCATGTTTCATAACTTATGAAAAAGTTATGGAATTCTTTAAAACATTAACACCAATTTTTGTAACTCCATAAAAAACTTTGAATCAATTTTTTTTAAACCTGTTGATATCCATTACTTATGGAGATTTCAAAAAACTCTTTAGATCAAACTTTTAAAACTAATAAAATGATCATATTATTTTATATTTTACTAAATTTGACCTAATTTAACTCATATAGAAAATGATTCAAAATTTACAAATAATTAGTTTTTCACAAAAACAAGTAATCATCTTAAAATTTGACAAACATGAATTTTTTTTTCAATTTTTTTTCAACTTTGAAAATAAAATACTTGCATCAATATAATAGAAAACAACCCGTGGCTCTGATACCACTGTTGGGTTTTGAGCATTCTAACACTCCTATGGTGTACATGCAACCCTATAAACCTTGGATCTATGTTTTCTCTATAATACATGCAAATAAGAACTTTCCAAGGCTTTAATCCTAACTAGCATATTATGAAGTTTTTATACTACAAAATACTAGTTAGATGACATACCTTTTGATGTGGCTTGATGTCTTCAAGCTTTAAGAGCTTAGCCCCAATAGTGTGGAAGCCTCAAGTGGAATCACAAATCACCAAAACACCTTGGAAGACTTTAGAGAATATGAACACTCGTTCTCTTTAGTGAAATCGGATAGCCCTTCTTAGTGTACCCACACTAGTGCCAATTTCACCAACCAAGGACATCTTTATATAGTGTGGAGGATTAGGGTTAAACCCTAATACCCATGACCTTTCATTTCCTAGGATCCATGGGTTAAACACTCCATGGACTATCCATGAAAGCTTAGCCCAACCTAAATGAACTTGGCCCATTCCATATATATAAGAGTCCATATTTAATTAGTTCCTTTTGATCACTTAATTAATTATAAATTAATTCTTGATCAATAGTAATTAAATAATATGATTACATAATAATATATTAGAACTTATAATATATTAATATTAATCATAAACATACTATTCTCAAAAGATTATCCATATAAATTGTGTCGGTGAAGTGCAACCCAAATGGACCATGCTGGGTCGGATCAAGTACATACCAAATATAGTTATGGACTTAGACATTAATCCAACAGCTCTACATGGCCAAATGCATAAATCCGATATAACACAGGAAAGTACACTGAATATTTAACACATAACATACAATTGTCCCTATATTGAACTCACTATGAATTAATCGGGGGTTAAAATTGTAATTTGTGCAGCACTTCGTTATAATAAATAGCTTTCTTCGCTGAAAACCTGGAGTTTTATTGAAAACCAGGCCTTGCGAGGGTTGAGCTTCAAAACCGAAAAGATAAATTTTTCCAGGTCTTTGGGCACTTCGTGTGACAGCCAAAAAATTTCAGTCCAGTAAAGTCAATCAATTCAATCAAATGTCAGACTTGTTTCTGTTATCTTTTAGCTTTGTTAAGGGTCTGTTGGAGTGTTCTAAGCCTAATACTTATAAGGAATGAGTGTTAGGAAGTATATGCTTGACTTTACTATTCATCATTCAAGCCATAAACTCCATCTCAAGGAGTTTACAGCCGTAAATCTTGCCAGCCATGAACTCATGCCCTTAAGTATCATATTCCTTCACTTTTCTTCAATTCTTAAACTTTCATCTCAAGAACACTTGAATTCTCTCTTAAGTATCATCGAGTTCTTCATCCTAGATATTCAGAAACGTAAGAGATTCTTCCATCTTTGGGTTGTTATTTTTCTTAATCATGTATCATCCTTTGATTTCATCCATGAAAATCATCTTTTTTGGTAGATCTTCATCTTTCACCAAGAACACTAAGAACACACACTTGCTCTTGGTGGCCGTGAACCCTTTTAAAGCTTCTAAATCGTGAGTATTCCTTCCATATATCATGGTCGTAAACTCCCTTGGCCGTAAACACCCTAGACCGTAAACATCATGGTCGTAAATACCTAGGTGTGGCCGTAAACCCCCTTAATGCAATCACATGTGATTGTAACACTTAGTTTCTAGTGTTTCCGAGTCCCTAAGGGTGTTTCCTTGCATATAGTTTCTTCTAAACACTAATTCATGCCATTATATGTCATTAGGACTCGTTTGTGTCTCGAGAATTCATTCGTGGAACTTCTCATCCTTACTCGCATATTCGATTGAATCACCCACATAAGGTGAGTTCATACCCCTATAATGAATCTTTTAACTATTTTAAATGCTTTTAGGGGGGGGGGGGATACAAGTTGAACACAATGATAATTGTGTAAAGGTTTTGCTATAAACATCATTTTAATAGATTACTTATGTATTATAAGTGATCAAAACATTTCAAAAACTCTTTTTAAGTTATGTTACTTTATAGTTTATAAAACTCCATTTTTAAAGTATAATCATAAGTTAGTAGATAAATGATTATTTTCTTAAAGTTAGAACAGATCAAGTAAACAGACTAGTAAACTATAATAGGTATAGTTTAAGAGTTCAAACATACCATAATGAGAAACAGGGAGGAACATACTATAATGAGAAACAGGGAGGAACATACTAAACACTATACAAAGAAAACATACAATACACTAGAACAGAGAGAACATGCTATACTAATACAAGAATACTATAACATTAACACGAGCCACTACTTCACGACTTAGCAATATACTTGTTAGGTTGCGTTTGTAACCAGAGTCTCCTGGAAGGAGAGCATGAGTTTGTGTATAGATCTATACAGGATTGACACCCCACACCTTGTTGCTAGCTACATTGGGGCTTGCAAGTCTACGGGTGACAAATGTCACATCAGTTTCAGCGCCTTTAGGTCGTCGTGGTAAATCATGTGTCATATCAGTATGGTTATAATCACATCACATTTCAACCTTAATTAACAAACTGGTTTTAAGGTAGTTAGTGCTTTAGTAGTCACTTTTACAAACATTACTAAAAACTTGCATCATTACAAAAGACAAACAGAACAGTCGAGTCTTAGTACATTCAGTAGAAAGGGGGCTATACTGCTAGCTTTATGATTCCTTAGTTTATACATCAGGTATATGTCAGGTTATAAGATACAAATACAATACGTCCTTTTCTAGTACAAAACATACTTTTCAGATAGATCATGAGTGAACTAAACTAGAAACTTACCAGTAAAGGGTTTAATCCATTTTATTAAACAAGTATAACTTAAAAGGATCGTAAGTGGTTAATTCTATAATATCTTAGTTTATACATTAGGGTTATATATAATTAATATTTGGTAGGTAGTTAGATGTGTGATTTCCGCCTTACTTCCTGTTCCTTGTTTGGTTGTGGGCTTAGGGCAGATTCACACAATTAACTATCCGTTCGATATTAGATTATATATAACTAGTATAAACTAAGTGGTTATAGAAGGAACTATTGTGGTTACTATTTTACTAAAGTAAATAAGGGTTTTTTCTTAAAGAATGTTTTTACCAAATATAAAGGAACTATGACAGTTAACTCTGTGAGTACCATGTGAATACACCAAGGTTATATAAAACGAAGATCAAACAAACAATGTGATGTGTGACTTCCACCTCATTTCATGTTCCTAGTTTGGTTGTGGGCTTAGGGCAGATTCACACAACCGATTGTTTGTTTACTTTGGGTTTTATATAACTTGTATCCATTTAGTACTTATAGAAAGGATTGTAGAGTTATTTTTACTTATCTTTCATCATATTAGAATATATAGGACCTTATGGAGGAACTAGCGAACTTTTATAAAAAGAACTTACAACTTACATCACTAAAATCTTATGAACTCACCAAGTCAATGCTGGTCTACTCTTTCAAAATAACTTGTATTCTCAGGAGACCAGTAGACAGGTACGTGCACTGGTATTCAGAAGATGTAGCACAACAACTTCATGTCTTGTTTTGTTATTTACATATGTAGTCTATGTTTTGTGAACCATATACTTTGTAAACACTTTCTTTCTAATGAAATGGTTATTTGTTACTTTGATTACTATGATGCATGTCTTTTGATACTAAACATGACGTCCTCCACCTCCGAACGTTTCTATCGTTCCGGTTTTGGGGTGTGACACTTCGGAACGTACTTCACTTGTTGAAAATGATATCGGGGCTTAGGGGATTAAAAGTGGTTTGAAATCGTGTTTAGAGGTGAAAATGTGAGTAGTTCCAACCAATACTGTGAGATCTCACACCTCCCTTTATATAGGTGAGGCCTCGCCACCGAGGCCACACATGTCATCAGCTGAATGGACCGAACCTCGGACTCAAGAAGAACGTGACACGCGTTGGACACGGGCGGGTGACTCACCGTAATTGGACCTTATCCATGAGAGATTTCTCGAAAATTGTGCCCCGAACTTCTAAAATCCATATCTTTCGCATACGAGCTCTGTTTTTGACATTCTATATATGCACGCGTATGAGAGAATATATTCTACTACTTTTGTTTAGACTCCGTTGGCTAATTTTGAATTTATTTTTAATATTATTATTTTTAATAGACCGGGATAGAAAAATCCGTTAAAAATTCATAACTTCTTCATCTGACGTCCGTTTTCGTCAGTCTTTCAACCGTTGTACTACTATTGACGAGACCTTCAATTCCCAACTTCACCGCAACCATAGCAGGCTTGAACGATACTCGCTCCGGAAACTTGATTTGTTGATTGGGTTGGTGTTTTGCAGTTTCGTAGCATGTGGCCCTTTTTCCCACAGTTAGAGCATGAAAGTTCACGACATGGACCAGGGTTATGGTGGAAGTTACACTTGTCGCATCGGGGAAGGGTACCAGCATACCTACTGGTAGGTGCTTGAGCTGTAGAAGCGCCAGCAGAAACAGTAACGGGGGTAGTAGCAGCGTGTATTGCCACAATTTGCTGCTTCTTGGAGGATTCTTGCGAACTCTGACCCTTCCGTTTGCCCCATGATTTCTTCTTATATTCACTGCTCCCTTTAGCCGATTCAGGACCGGTGGTCACTTCTTCGATATCGTCACCATGGTCAATCATAGTTTGCGCTAGGCATTTGGCGCTGTCATAGGTGTCTGGCTTCGTAGCCAAAACATTTCCTTTAGTTGGTTGGGTCATCCCCCAGATGAATCTCTCAATCTTTTTGCTTTCCAGGGTAACCGTTCCCGGACAGAGAATCGTTAAGTCATCAAATCTGGAAGTGTAAGCGACGATATCGGAAACCTTCATCTTTACGTTCCAGAGTTAATGCTCCAGCTTCTGCATTTCGCCCCTTGGGTAGTACTCTGTAAGCAGAAGCTCCTTCATGCTCTCCCAACCCATAACATTGGTTACAGGCAGGGTTAAGGATTTGATCCGGCCGTTCCACCAAGTCAGGGCTTTAGCGGTGAAAGTGCAAGCGGCGAACTTCACCTTATCAGATTCTGAATAAGCACATATTTCGAAAATAGATTCGATCCTCTCGAACCATCGAGTTAGGGCAATGACACCTCCAGTGCCATTGAAGGGTGTGGGTTTCGCGTTCTAAAGTCTTTGTAGGAACACTTCTTCCGGTGTCCTGGACTACCTTCCTAGTGTTAGGGCTGAGTACCACCTCCTAGCCCGCCCGAACCACCGGGGTTTATTTGTGACATGGCAGCAGCCACAGCAGCACTAACAGCTGCTTGGAACATGGCAGGGTCAAATGGAGAGGGAGGTGGTGGTGGATGAGGATTGTAAGTCCTCTAAATAGATATAAAATGATCAGTAAAGAGAGGATGGTAAGTCCTCTAAATAGAATCAAGAGATATGAAACAAGATATATCTCATTATGACAGATATACTGTTCTACTAAGCGGTAAAACAGGAAGGAGTTATCAAAGCAGGTAAACTATCGCTAAGGAAAGAATGAGTAGCAACACTCGGAATGAATTTCTACAACCTATTCGGTTTTGGCTAAGATACTCCTATAGTATTTTAAGGTTTAGTGCGACGATGACCCATTGTTTGGATATTAGGTAAGTCTTAGGCATGTTGCACATCACAGTCACTCGCAAGCACTTGTTGGTCGTGTCTCGAATGAATATAGCTGATCAGGTTATATTGACCCTAGACACGACTACATAACTACTCAGGTTTAACCGCAGTACACAACACCCAATTACTTAGGTTTTGTTCTACTCGAGGTTACGGTTTCTGGCGTTTAGGTATTCTTGTATACTTTTGAAAAATACTTGTATTTTAAAGTATACTTTTAGTTCAGAGCACTTCGGCCCATTAGTGTTTATAGTCTTATACCATCTAAGGTTCGGTATACTTAGTTCACTATAAACCTGGCTCTGATACCAATCTGTCACACCCCGAAACCGATGGCGGAAACGTTCCGGGGCGGAGGACGTCATGTAAAGTATCACAACCAATGTACATAGTAAGCATAGTAAACATAACCATTACATTACGTAGGAATATTTACATTTGATTGAAAACAAAGTAATACATGTTTTATCTATACATTAGTATAACAAAAGTAAAGACGAGACTGCTAATGTGCTCCGTCTTCTCCAAAATATTGCGGGATACCTGTCTAACATTGACCTGAGAAGACAAGCAGTTTTAAAAATATCAGCATAAAGCTGGTGAGTTCATAAGAGGTTTGTTTCTGTAAAAGAACAAGTTTCCTTTGGTTTTCTGAAAAAGTTGTTATCCAAGAAAATCCCATATTTTCTTATAATAAAAGTTTAGTTATCCATTTTCTACACAATCTGGTTAAGAACAGTTAAGTTATCCTAGGAAAAACACTTATTTTCCTTAAAAGTTTGTGGTTGGTTATCGATTCAGAATGCAGTGTACAAGTATCTACCATACGTGTAGCTTTAAGATAAGTATCCTGAAAGCCTGGTTATCCTTGAAAAGTACGTTAGTTTTAACACGTATATAAAACTAATAAGTAGGTAGTAAAAGTTTTGATAATCTAAGTTGCGAGTTCCATAACCATACAATAAACTGGATAAGGCTTCTAACGAGACCAGTATCGTTTTATGACTTTTGTCACCTGTGGTCCAATCGGTCCGACTGTAGCTAGCAGCCAGGTGCGGGGTAGTTAATCCCGTATAGATCTATACACTCAAGTCACTTTCTCCCTCCATGATATTCTGGTTACGGGGGTAGTCCTACACTCTCGTATCCAGGGGAGTGTTACCAAGGACATGTTTCCAATCTTAAGATTAATGAAATTGGTCCTTCACTCTCGTATCAGTGGGAGTGTTACCAAGGATGTTAGAAAATCCTGTTGATTAGTCCTTCACTCTCGTATCCAGGGGAGTGTTACCAAGGACGTTAGAAAAATCCTGTTTATTAGTCCTTCACTCGCGTATCTAGGGGAGTGTTACCAAGGACGTTAGAAAAATCCTGTTTATTAGTCCTTCACTCTCGTATCCAGGTGAGTGTTACCAAGGATGTATCAAAAGTTATGAAGTTAATGCTTTTAATAGTAATTATGTGGAAAAAAAATTGTGAAATATAAAATATAGCATTTTATAATGAGTTTCACAAATAGTTTGAAAACTAACTCTGAAAGTTAAACGGTTGGTTATTACGGTTTCCAGTGTTAAAAGCATACGGAATATGAAACATTTCAAATGAAATAATAAGTTTGAGTATAAGATTTCCTTGTACTTTTGCTTGTATTCCCCCCCCCCCCCCTGAAAACATTGAAAAACACGGAAAAAGGTGTAGGGGTATGAACTCACCAGTCGAGAAATATGTCGGTTAGGATGCTAAGTGTCAGATTAGGGCTTTAACACACGTGAGGTTCCTATGTAATATGAAGAGATACATAATTGTATCTAATTAGTCTTTGGACCACTAATTAATTAACATAATACACTCTAAGATGCGGAAACACTTTATTTCAACTTTTAGGAGTGATCCGGGTTGCATCTAAGGAGGTGTAAAGCCTAGATATGGAGTTTGCTCTTCAAGAGTAAAATCCTAAGGGAAATTATGGCCCATAGATGATATCCCCATGAGTTTACGGCTATAAACTCATGGGTGTGTGTTCTTGGATGTTTAAAGGTCTTACAATGCACAAGGGAGTGTTCTAGGGTTGAATCAATGGCTTAGGAAGTGATTGGGACATGAAATGACCTTGGAAAAGGGGTTTCCGGTTCTTGAAGGACACTTGGGGAGTTTACTACCGTAAAAACATGAGTTTATGGCCGTAAACTTATGCGTGGTGCATTCTTCATGTGTTTTGGTGGTTGTAGGTTAAGCATGCAATGTTCTAGACCCAAATATAAGCCATGCAAGGTGTTAAGGGTACTTAAACACCCTTTGGAGGTGTTTACGGTTTTAGGAGACCTTCCCTAACCGTAAACGCAAGTGTGGCTCATTTGTACATGTTTTGGTGCATCGCATGAAGGAATACAAAGTCCTAGGCACTCATGCAAGCTTTTGGAGGTGTTTAAGGGGCAATTTAACACCTTAAAAGGTGTTTATGGTCTATGAAGGAGTGTTTACAGTCCAAGAATGTTCTTGGGCCATAAACTCATGTTTAATAACCAAATGACAGGATTTTGGTGATCTAATCTTGTACATGCAAGTCCTTAAGTCAAAGCTAAGCACTAGAAGGGATTTGGAAGGGTTTTCTTAAGAGAAGTTTGCAAGGGTTTGGGTTCCATCCGATAATGATTCAGTGGATTATGGCTTGTGTTTCTTCTCCGTGGTTCATGATTAATTTTAATTGTGAAGATCATGGGTATTTTGAAGGAAAGGGGGTCTTAGGCAGGGAGATCCTCTTTCTCCTTACCTATTTACTATAGTTATGGAGGTGTTTAATATGATCCTTGGTAAGCATATTGGAGAAAGCCAGAATTTTAAATATCATAATAAGTGTATGGCTCTTAAAATTTTGCATTTATGCTTCGCTGATGATTTGCTTGTCTTTTCTTATGGTAATGGGAATTCAGATAGAGTTATAAGGAATGCCCTTGATGAGTTCAAAATAGTTTTAGGGCTGAATGTGAGTATGGAAAAAAGCTAAATTTGTTTTAGTTGTGTTAAGCCTAATATGAGAAGGATTATCTTGGGTATTCTTCTTTTTGATGTGGGGAGATTTCCTTTTAAGTATTTGGGTTTTCCTATGTGTGTTACAAAGCTTTTTGATAGAGATTGTAAAAAGTTGATTGAAAAGATTAAGATGAGAATTTTCAATTGGAAATGCAAGACTTTATCGTTTGCCGGTAGGTTGTAGCTCATTAATTCTGCTTTGACATCTATTCATGTGTATTGGGCTTCGATTTTTAAAATTCCCATTGCTACTATTAAAGAGATTGAAAAGTTGTGTAGAAGCTTCTTGTGGGCGAATGGTGAGATAGTTAAAGGGAAAGCTAAATTCAAATGGAATGATATTTGTAAACCTAAAGTTTATGGTGGATTAGCGGTTAAGAATTTAAGAAAATGGAATGATGCTTTGTTAGCTAAACATGTGTGGAATGTAGTTAATAACAAAAAATATTTGTGGGTTCAATGGGTGAAATCAAATTATATGAGAAGCATGAATTTTTGGGATATTTTGCAGAAAAAGAGCATGAGCTGGACTTGGAAGAGATTCTTGGAAATTAGGAAAATTGTTAGACCCCATATTATTGCCTGTGTGGGAAATAGGAGGAATACTTCTTTATGGCATGATTGGTGGCACCCATTAGGCATATTATGTTATTTTATTTCGAGAAGAGATTGGGTTAGCTATGGGTTTAATGACTCATCTTTGGTTAGTGATGTTCTTGTTTATGATACCTATTTTTGGTCGGTTGAATGGGTTGATAAATTTCCTGGTCTGAAGGGGGCTCCCATGTTTTGTATTGAGCCAAATTTGAGGGATGTTGCTGGTTGGAGAGATAGGGATGGTAATTGCAAACAATTTTCATGCAAACAGGTGTGGTGTGATATTAATAACTTTGGATGCAAGGTTCCTTGGCATGATATTGTTTGGTATGGTAATTGAATTCCTAGAAATTCGTTTATTTTATGGATGGCCATTTTGAATAGATTGAAAACTCAGGATCGAGTGAGAGGATGGGAAGTTTCTGGTAACCTTCTTTGCCCGTTTTGTGCTGTTATGCCTGATTCACATAATCATCTTTTCTTTAAATGTGAGTATACTCATCTAATTTGGAGGTATTTTTGTAATAAGATGTGTATTAATATTTTGGTGGAAGACTGGAATGACCTGATTCTGAAGTTATGCAATTTGTTTAAAAAGAATTCTGGTGAGAATTTGATAAATAAATGTGTGTTGGCTAGTTGTGTTGCTCATATTTGGAAGGATAGGAATTCTAGACTTTTTAGTAATAGGAGAATTGCGGCTAAAGGGGTGATTGCTTGTGTTGAAAATGAAATTCGGATAAAGTTGTTGGGATTGAGGAAAAAGGCTAAATTGGTCAATGATAAAGTTATAAGGTATGGGGTATTTTTGGAATGGAAAAAGTCTAAGATATGGAAGTCAGATTCTGGGTTGCTAAATTGTTGATTGGTGAGTTTCGTCTTTGGGGTTCGCAGCGGAGGCAGTCTAATGTGGGTAATCTTATTGCTGGAACTTGGTGGAGGTATTTTTGGAATAAGTGTTTATACAAAGGAATTGCGGAATTTGTTACTGGTTGGAGTGTTTACTCTCAAATCTTATGACTTGTACCTATAGGATTTTCTGTTTGGATATGATCTTAACTGAGATTATCCAAATAGAGAATCCTAGACCTGTGATTGATGCCATGTCTAGTATGAAACTTATTATAATTTTCTGGTGTTTTGGTGTTAGTTTGTTGTGCTTTGGCTTATGTATGTTGTGTAGAAAGTTGCTGCATTGGATGGAGTTGGACCTTAGTTGCAAGAAGATGGAGGTTTCCTGTTGCAGATTAAGTGGAGGATGGAGGAGTGGAATTGGGACAGAAGATTCGGGAATGATTATTTCATGGGATTTTTTTATCTTTGAAATTTTGAGTTGTTTAATTGTGTTATCTTTTATTGGTTATATTTTGTGTATAGTGGTATGAGGTTTGTGGGTTTAGTGGGATTTTCCTTAAAGATTAGCCAATGGACTGAGGTTTTTTTTTTAATGGCCTTACCCCTTTCTTCGGTTTTTATAATTTTTGGGGTTTTTAGTGGTGCAAGGGGGTGAAGTTACCTTTTTTTCCCTCTTTCAATAAGTCTTTGGGCTAGCCTTAAGGATTTTAGGGTTTATTGGGCTTTTGGGTGGTTATTTTTAGTTATTAGAAAGTAGCTTGGTAGTCGATTATGGATACGTTGGTTAGTTTTGTATTTTGTTTCAATTTTTTGTTTTCGCTTTGCGTTGTATTCTTTTATTCTTTTTAATAAAGTTTGCTGAGCTTTGGCTCTTTCAAAAAACAAGTCATAGCTAAGCACTAGAAGAGATTTGGAAGGGTTTTGGGGCTTCAAAACCCCTTTATAGGAGTTTACGATTTTGGGAGATGTTCCCCAACCGTAAACACAAGTTTTTGAGAGTTTTGGATGGCTTAAACACAGATTTGCATGCTTAACAAGTTAAACAAGCTAGGATAGATCACTTACGATCTTGGAGCTTGAAGGGGCGTTTTTGGATCAAAACTCGAGTTGTAAAGAGAGAGTAGAGAGAGAAAGTTATGAGGATGTGGGAAAAAGCTTAAATGAAGGTCACTCATCCTTTATATAAGGCTTGAGTTTGTGGCCCGGTGGAAATCTACCCGATACCAACGTTAAACGGGGTTTATGGTCGTACCCGATTAAATTGTCATAACCCGACTTAGTTGTAACTAAAAATCTTTCAAATGAATATTGAGGGTGTTTTCACGTGTTACTAATGTGTTTGGACACTCATGAAGTCATAATAAAAGTCTCAATTTAATTAACGTAATCCAAAGTTAACGGAAAATTGGAATACAAACGGGTTTTATTAACGGGAACGGGTTACAGTGACGGAATAAATTTCAGGTTGTCACATTATCCCCCGTTAGAGGGAATTTCATCACGAAATTTAGAATTAAGATACAAATCATGGATTTGGAAAGAGATGAGGATATTTCTGTTTCATCGAGTCTTCACGCTCCTAAGTGAATTCGGGTCCCCGCTTGGCATTTCAGCGAACCTTCACTATCGGGACACGACTTTGTTTCGTACGCTTGATCTCTCGATCCATGATTTTGATTGGTTCTTCCACAAAGTTCAGGTTTTCGTTGATCTCGATCTCATCAAGAGGGATCATGAGGGTTTCATCGGATAGGAACTTTTTAAGATTAGAGACGTGGAAGACAGGATGTATGTTGCTAAGTTCTTGAGGTAGTCGAAGGTTATAGGCTATGGGACCGATCCTAGCGAGGATCTCAAAAGGTCCTATGTACCCCAGGTTAAATTTTCCGCACTTTCCAAAGCGTATCATGCCTTTCCATTTTGTTCATATATACTATGTATCACACTTGTACAAATTACTTTTGAAACAAATGTAAACTTTTACATATGTAATATAATGGTTGTTTACTTTGCTTACTATGTGCATTGGTTTGATACTCAACGTGGAGTCCGCCTCGGAAATGTTTCCGCCTTTGGGTTTCGGGGTGTGACAGATTGGTATCAGAGCCCTTGTTTATAGTGAATAAAGTATATCAAACCTTACATGGTATAAAACTATAAACAGTAAGGGGCCTAAGTGCTCTGAACTAAAAGTATCCTTCAAAATATAAGTATTTTCAAAAGTATACAAGTATACCTGACCGTCGAGATCCGAAACTACAAGTAGAACAAAACATAAGTAAATGGGTGTTGTATGATGTGGTTAAACCTGGGCAGTTATGTAGTTGTGTCTAGGATCAATATAGCCTCACCAACTATATTCATTCGAGACACGGCCAACATGTGCTTGGGAGTGACTGTGGTATGCGGAATGCCTAAACTCATATTCTTGGGGAGTAAACTCCTCTAAATGTGTTAAACTGCCACTTTAACACACCTAAAGCATTGGGATAAATTCTAGAATTGTTTACAAACAAGTATTGGACCTTAAAACATATCATCAGAGTTCACGGCCATGAGGGTGTTCATGGGCCGTAAACTCCTAAAAGCATGCCAAAAGTCCCCCAAAAATTGATACAAGGCTTAAAAAAATCATTAGAATCATGTGTGATTAATTTAGGACCAAAACTTTAACAATTGGATGTCAGGGGGAGTTTACAGCCGTAAACTCCAATAAATGGTCCTTATGTGTGTTATAATCCATTCCAAAGCCAAAACCCCAAGTCTAGCAATTATTCCCGAGTGTCATGAAGCCATTGTGCACCCAAAATCAACCTCCATGAATTCACGGCCGTGAAATCATATGGATGAGGTGTTTAGGGTAGTAAACTCCTTAAGGAGTTTACTCTTGAAGAGTAAACTCCATTCCCTAGTCATACAAGTCCTTAAATGCCACCCGGGTCCTTTCAAACACTCGAAATGGGGTGTTTCCGCAACTAGGAGTGTATGTCCCTAACAAATACATCAATCAAATTCTAATTAGATACAAATGTATATCATTTAATAATATCCATAGGAAGCTTGTGCATTCGTGAACCCAGAACTGACGTTTAGGATCCAAACTGATGCGTTTCTCAACCGGTGAGTTCATACCCCTACCCTTTTTCAGTGGTTTTTAAATGTTTTCAGGGGGGGGGGGGGGATACAAGCAAAAGTACAAGGATATCTTCTACTTAAATTCATTATTTCATCTTAAATGCTTTCATAATTCGCATACTTTTAAGAATTGAAACCCCACTAACAAACTGTTTTAACTTGCAGAGTTGTTTGTTCAAACGATTTCAATTCTTATTATTATATACAGTAATGCTTCACAATTGATTGTTCACACTTATATTGATAGAAAACATAACACATATGTAATGTCTTTAATAAAACACCCTAGGCTCGAGTGTAAAGGACAGACACCATTAGAAAACATAAAACATTTGTAATGTCCTTAATAAAACACCTAGGCTCGAGTGTAAAGGACATGATCCATTAAAACTTCGATAGTCATAGATACAACTTTCATAGGCACGAGAAGTAAAGCGAAATCTTAAAGATTGGAGACACGTCCTCTGTAACACTTCCTTGGCACGAGAGAGTGGAGGACTACCCCTGTAACCAGAGTCTCCGAATAGAGGAGAGCGTGACTTGAGTGTATAGATCTATACGAGACTGACAATCTCGCACCTGGCTGCTAGCTACAGCCGAACCGAAAAGTTCAAGGGTGACGAAAGTCATAAAAAGGATACTGGCCACGACCCGAGTCATATCTAGTCTGAAGTAAGGTTAAGGAATCGCAATCAAGATTATTAACACTTTACACTTATTTATTAGTTTTATGTACGTAATAAAACTAATGTGCATTTAAGGATAATCAGAATCGATAACAGTTCGCGCATACAGAATCGGTAACAGTTCACACACACAGACACACATTCAGGAAAACATGGGGTTTTCCTGGCGATAACATTGAACATAATCGAAATCGGTAACAGTTCGCACATACAGAATCATTAACAGTTCACAAATAAAACCTAAAGATTATGATATTCAAAAATTGTTAGTAAGAATCAATCTGCTTTCATTCCTGGAAGATCGATCTTGGATAATATTCTTCTTGCGCAGGAATTGATGGTGGGATATAATAACAAGAGGGGAGTTCCAAAGTGCACCTTAAAAATTGATATTCAAAAAGCATATGATACAGTGGATTGGGAGTTTCTGAATAGAAGTCTTAAAGGGTTTGGATTTCATCCGATTATGATTCAGTGGATTATGGCTTGTGTGTCTTCCCCATGGTTTATGATCAATTTTAATGGTGAAGACCATGGGTATTTTGAAGGAAAGAGGGGTCTTAGGCAGGGTGATCCTCTGTCACTTTACTTATTTACTATAGTGATGGAAGTATTCAATAAGATTCTTGGTAAGAAAATAGAAGACAGCCATAATTTTAAATACCATAATAAGTGTGAGGTGCTTAGCATTTCTCATTTATGCTTTGCTGATGATCTTCTGGTATTTTCTTATGGTAATGGGAATTCGGCTAGAATCATAAGGGAAGCTCTTGATGATTTCAAAAATGTTTCTGGGCTGAAGGTTAGCATGGAAAAGAGCCAGATCTATTTCAGTTGTGTTAAACCGAATATGAGGAGAATTATTTTGGGAATTCTTCCTTTTGATGTTGGGAAATTTCCTTTTAAATACTTGGGTGTTCCTATGTGTGTTACTAAACTTTTTGAAAGAGATTGCAAGAAGTTGTTAGAAAAGATTAGAATGAGAATTTTCAACTGGAAATGCAAAACTTTATCGTTTGCTGGAAGATTGCAGCTCATTAATTCTGTGTTGACTTCTATTCATGTGTATTGGGCTTCAATTTTTAAAATTCCCATTGCAACTATAAAAGAGATTGAAAAGATGTGTAGAAGCTTCTTATGGGCTAATGGTGAAAAAGTTAATGGGAAAGCTAAAGTTAAATGGGATGATGTTTGTAAACCTAAAGATTATGGAGGATTGGGGATTAAGAATTTAAGGAAATGGAATGATGCTTTACTTGCAAAACATGTGTGGAATGTTGTTAATAATAAAAATTCTTTATGGGTGCAATGGGTGAAAGCTTGTTACATTGGAAAGAGGAATTTTTGGGATATAATGCAAAAGAAAAGCATGAGCTGGACCTGGAAGAGATTTTTGGAAATTAGGAAAATTGTTAGACCTCATATTGTTGCTTGTGTGGGAAATGGGAGGAACACCTCTTTATGGCATGATTGGTGGCATCCTTTAGGTATTTTAAGCACTATCATTCCAAGAAGAGAATGGTTTAGTAATGGATTTAATGACTTTTCTTTGGTTAGTGATGTGCTTGAATATGATAATTATTGTTGGCCTGTAAATTGGGTTGATAAATTTTCAGGTCTAAAGGATGCTCCTATGTTTTGTATTGATCCTAATATGAGAGATGTTGCTGGTTGGAGAGATAAGGAGGGTAATTGCAAGCAATTTTCGTGTAATCAAGTGTGGAGAGATATTAATAATTTTGGGAATAAGGTGCCATGGAAGGAAATCGTTTGGTATGGTAAGGGCATTCCTAGAAATTCTTTCATTTTATGGATGGCTATCTTGAATAGATTGAAAACTCAGGATCGTGTTAGAGTTTGGGAAACTTCAGGAAGTCTCCTCTGTCCTTTTTGTAATCTTATTCCTGATTCACATGATCATCTCTTCTTTATTTGTGAATTCTCACAAAGTATTTGGAGACATTTTTGTGATAAGATGAGAATTAATTTGGTGATGGGAGGCTGGAATGAGCTGATTCTGAAGTGCTGCAAGCTGTTTTACAAGGATTCTGGTGAGAATTTAATTAATAAATGTATTCTTGCGAGTTGTGTGGCTCATATTTGGAAGGAAAGGAATGCTAGGATTTTTAATAAGAGGAGATTAACAGCTGAAGGAGTGATAACCTGTATTGAGAACGAAATAAGATTAAAGCTGTTAGGATTAAGGAATAATAAAAACTTGATTAATGAAAGAATCTATAAGGATTCGGGCATTTATGGAAAGGACAAAAATAAGAGATGATGTTCAGGTTCAGAATTGTGAAGTTGATGGTCGAAGTGATTTTTAATTGGGGTTGGCAGCGGAGAAATTATATTGAGTATGTTCTTAGTAGCGGTTTTAGATGGGGGCAATTTTGGAATAATTGGTTTTACAAAGGAATTGACGGAAATTGTCAATGGTTGGGGAGTTATCTCTCTAATCATTTGACTTGTACCAATGGGATTTTCAATTTGGATATGATCTTTTATGTGATTATTCAAATTGAGAATCCTAGACATGTGATTGATGCCATGTCAAGTCTGAAACTTTTTTTGAATTTCTGGAGTGTTGGTGTTAGTTTTTGGATCGTTGGGTTTTGTATTATTTGCAGGAATTTAGTGCATTGGATGAAGATGGATCATAGTGAAAAGAAGGAAGAGAGTTTTATGCAGAAAATCAAGAGGAGGATGAAGAATTGGAAAAGGGATAGAAGAAGAGGGATTGTTCAGCTCTTGGAGATTAATTCGGATCGCATTGTTAAATTGTATAGTAGTTTTAAATATGTTTGGGTTTTATTCGGATCGCAAGAATAATACCCTCTTGGTATGGTAGTTGTTGTTATACGAGAACTCAATTAAGGGTAAATGAGTGTCCCACGACTTTCCGAAATCGATGACACATGCTCTCAACATGTCTTCAAAGGTCTGGATAGTTCTCTCACTCTGTCCGTCTGTTTGAGGATGATAAGTTGTACTCATATCCAACCTAGTTCCAAGAGCTTTCTGAAGGGACTGCCAAAACCTTGAGGTAAACCTGCTATCTCGATCGGAGATAATGGACACAGGCCCACCGTGCAGTCGAACTATCTCTTGGATGTAAATTCGCATAAGTCTTTCCATCTTGAATGATTCTTTAATCGGAAGGAAGTGGGCGGATTTTGTCAATCGGTCGATAATTACCCAAATGATATCGTACCCACTCAGAGATTTGGGTAACTTGGTGATGAAATCCATGGTAATCATCTCCCATTTCCATTCAGATATCTCGAGCTGTTGAAGCAGACTCGAGGGCTTCTGATACTCGACTTTTACTTTGGCGCAAGTCAGACACTTGCCCACGAAGGTAGCGATTTCGGCTTTCATGTTTGGCCACCAGTATAGCTTCTTGAGATTCAAGTACATCTTATCTGAACCTGGGTGCACAGAGTATATGGTCCTGTGAGCTTCGTTCATGACAATTTCCCTGAAACCTCCGAACTTTGGGGTCCAGATTCGATCCATGAAACAGTAGACTCCATCACTTCTGATCTCAAGTTTCTTATCCATTCCTCTCAAGGTTTCGTTCGACACGTTTTCTAGTTTTAGGGCTTCCAACTGGGCTTCTCGGATCTGTGCGGATAAGTGGGAATGGATGGTCAATGTCAGTGTCTTCACCATGCGGCTTGAACTCTCCTTTCGGCTAAGGTCCTCTGCTACCACATTGGCCTTGTCGGGATGGTAGCAGATTTCATACTCGTAGTCACTGAGCAGCTCTACCCATCGTCGTTACCTCATGTTTAAGTCATTCTGATTGAAGATGTGTTGAAGGCTTTTATGGTCAGTGGAAATCGTGTATTTGGTTCCGTAGAGATAATGTCTCCAAATCTTCAGTACGAAGACCACTGCTCCTAAATCTAAGTCGTGAGTTATGTAATTAACTTCGTGTGCCTTCAACTATCTCGAGGCATAAGCGATAGCTTTTCCTCTATGCATAAGCACACAGCCTAAGCCGTGATTGGATGCATCGCAAAAGGCAACGAAATCCTCTATCCCTTCGGGCAGGGAGAGGAGGTGCGCTGCACAAGGCTCGTTTCTATGTTTGGAATGTTGTATCTTGTTTTCACTCCAGCAAAAGGGCATACCTTTCTGTGTCAGAGTGGTTAGAGGTTTGGCGATTCTGGAAAAATTCTGAATGAATCTACGATAGTAGCCGGCGAGACCCAAAAATTGACGGATTTCTGTGGGTGTCTTCGGTGCCGACCAATTCTCTATCGACTTGATTTTGGACGGGTCCATTTGTATACCCTCCTCGCTTACCACATGACCAAGGAAAGTTACCTTCCGAATCCAGAATTCGCATTTGGAGAATTTCGCGTACAGCTTCTCCGACCTAAGAGTTTCCAACACTAACCTCATGTGTTGTTTGTGATCTTCTTCTCTTCAGGAATAGACAAGTATGTCGTCAATGAACACGATGACAAACTTTTCCAGAAAGGGGCGACACACCCGGTTCATCAGGTCCATGAACACAGGCGGTGCATTGGTTAGACCGAAAGGCATCACTACGAACTCGTAGTGACCATATCGAGTCCTGAATGCTGTCTTGGAAACATCATTCTCGTGAACTGGAAGTTGATGGTACCCTCATCTAAGGTCTATCTTCAAGAAGTAACTGGCTCCCTGAGGTTGATCGAAAAGTTCGTCTATTTGAGGAAGAGGATATCGGTGTTTGACGATCAACTTATTCAACTCGCGGTAGTCTATACACATCTGAAAGGATCCATCTTTCTTCTTCACAAATCATATCAGGGCTCCCCAGGGTGAGGAACTCGGTCTGATGAACCCTTTATCAAGCAGCTCATAAAGTTGCCTGGATAACTACTGCATTTCTGTTGGAGCTAAGCGATACAGAGACTTGGCTACATGATTAGCTCCGGGAATTAGGTCGATGCGAAACTCGACATGGCGTTCGAGAGGAATTCCCAGGAACTCTTCGGGAAAGACATTAGGAAAGTTGCAGACTTCAGGGATACTCTCGAGGTCTTTAACTTCCTGTTTCTCGTTGATTACACGAGCTAGAATGCGTAACACTCCTTTCGCATGAGCTTTTGAGCTCTGATGCACGAAATGATGCGAAGATTGGAACTAAGTTTATCGCCGTAGATCATGAGAGTCTGACCAGAGGGGAGATTGAGACGGATGGCCTTTTCATAACAAACGATATCAGCATGATTGGGACTCAACCAATCCATGCCAATAATAACATCAAAGCTCTTTATGGAAACTGGCATTAGGTCAATGGGAAAAGAATGATCATTCAGGGTAAGGGAACAACCTATGAATATATCGTTAGCATTCTCTTTCTCACTGTTAGCCATCTCGACGGTAAATGTTTCGGTTAATGGTTGGGGATTATATTTAAGAAGATGTTTGAATGAATGGCTAACAAAACTTCGTTCAGCACCATAATCAAAAAGGATGAAAGCATAAGAGTTATCGAGAAGGAACGTACCCGAGACAACAGTGGGATCGGCGGCTGCCTCATCTCGTCCCATAGTTAGAACTCTCCCTGTTTTTCTAGTTGTTGCTGCCTTGGGGCAGTTTCTCTTGAAATGCCCAACTTCACCGCAACCATAGGAGGCTTGAACGATACCCGCTCCGAAAGCTTGATTTGTTGATTGGGTTGGTGTTTTGCAGTTTCGCGTCGTGTGGCCCTTTTTCCCAAAGTTGGATCATGATAGTTCACGACATAGACCAGGGTTATGGTGGAAGTTACACTTGTCGCATCGGGGAAGGGTACCAGCATACCTACTGGTAGGTGCTTGAGCTGTAGAAGCAGCGGTAGAAACAGTAATGGGGGTAGTAGCAGCGTGGACTGCCACAGTTTGCTACTTCTTGGAGGATCCTTGCGAACTCTGACCCTTCCATTTGCCCCAAGATTTCTTCTTATATTCATTGCTCCCTTTATCCGATTCAGGAGCGGTGGTCACTTCTTGGAGATCATCACCATGGTCAATCAAAGTTTGCGCTAGGCATTTGGCGCTGTCATAGGTGTCTGGCTTCGCAACCAAAACATTTCCTTTAGTTGGTTGGGTCAGCCCCCAGATGAATCTCTCAATCTTTATGCTTTCCGGGGTAACCATTCCCAAACAGAGAAGCGCTAAGTCATCAAATCCGGAAGTGTAAGCGGCGATATCGGAAACCTTCATCTTTACGTTCCAGAGTTCATGCTCCAGCTTCTGCATTTCGCCCCTTGGGTAGTACTCTGCAAGCAGAAGCTCCTTCATGATCTCCCAACCCATAGCATTGGTTACAAGCAGGGTTAAGGATTTGATCCGACCGTTCCACCAAGTCAGGGCTTTATCGGTGTAAGTGCAAGCGGCGAACTTCACCTTATCAGATTCTGAACAAGCACAGATTTTGAAAATAAATTCGATTCTCTCGAACCATCGAGTTAGGGCAATGACACCTCCAGTGCCATTAAAGGGTGTGGGTTTTGCATTCTAAAGTCTTTTTTGGAACACTCCTTCCGGTGTCCTGGACTACCTTTCTGGTGTTAGGGCTGGGTACCACCTCCTGGCCCACCCAAACCACCAGGGTTCATTTGTGACATGGCAGCAGCCACAACAGTAGTAACAGCTGCTTGGAATGTACAAGAGTAGAAAACTTTTACTCTTACATTTGACAAGTGTTTTAAACCTTCTTTGCGATATGTCACTCAAGTTACAATCTTAGAGTATAACTCTAACAATTGTTTTGGAACGAAGTATGACTTATCTTCTTGATTTAACCACTTCAACAATTCAAGTTTCTCTTCTTAGTCATAAGAATGCACTAAGATTTTCCTTAGAGAACTAATTGTGCTATGGTTTCTTAATCATTAAGATGATAACAAAACTGATACTAAAGTACTCTCCCATCTTTTCAGATTTGAGAAACTTCTATCCTTCTACCTAATTTGATTCTTCTTATTCGCTCTGTCATACATTGGAACCTTTTTCCAATGTCTCAGAATTACACTTAAGCTTGTAATTATAATCATATTTACTGAGCTTTAGTAAACTATGACGAATAGTTTTATCAATCTTTTGTGGTGGACTTAATCAGTGCACAATGATGTGCACTCGATCCCTTAGTCCTTTACTTGACTCACACATCCATGTGAGCAAGTAATTAGTCTTAATTTTTCAATACTTGAAGGTTCTTGTTCATCATACTATACAACTTGCATGATTCCAAGTTCTGGTCCAATTGAAACTTGGGTGATGAGAATCTTTCCTTATTTGGTAAATCTAGACATTACCACAAATGGAAGAATCAATTTCATATTTCCACTCTTGCTCTTAATGGAATCATATAAGCAACAATTTTTCCTCAAATGCCATTGTAAGGATATTTTAAAATAAATAAAATAAAAAATTTCCTTTTATTTTAAAACTTTGCGGAAAAACTTATCCTTACAATCCATATGAAATCTTGTTGTTATCTATTCCTAAGCAATATCTCATAACTCCTAAGAAGTAGCTTAAGAATCCGATCTTCAAACTACGCGATAGAAATCCATCTACTCGATCAGATTCAGCATATTCTTTCTTTAAGTTTCTTCACTTTTCTAAGACCCATTCACATCATGTATCAAGAATCTCAGAATAGAAACTTAACAGAGTTAGATAGTGGACTTTACCTGAAGTAGAGTCAAACTTATTGACTTTAACATCCTTAGGTAAATTTGGAAACTTCGCAACCAATGCCCCTTCCTTTGGCAATATAAACATATGGACCCTTTTGATAATGGTACATGAGACTATCACAGACTTAGCTTTTCTCTTTACCATTTGGTCAACCGAGTTGACTATGGCCGATCCCTTTCCACTGGGAAGAGAGAGCTTTACTAGATATCCAATGTCATCATTGTCAATGTCCATAAAGTTTTAGGAAGTTGATCTTAGCAAATAGATAAGATCATTAAGGGTCTTGTCATAGTCTATTTCATAGGTGTTCCAAAACAACTATGTCACTTAGAAAGTAGTTAAACCTACAACTTTCTCAAGACTTTGACACCCAACTCTCCCGGCTTGTCAATATGTGACAACATCTCCAAGATGTGGCCACACCTAGACCTTGCCTTGCCAATAGGGATTGAGTGACCTTAAACTTTTTCAAGAACTTGTGGGTTAGGGAGAATAATTGGAGGAGATGGAGGAAGTGAGGTTCCAAGATATTTAGGAAGATCATAGATGTCTGAACTTGACATCTTTTGGGAGATATTCAAGATAGTTGATTTAAAGTCCTTAATATAACACCCAATATGAAATATTAAGGCTAGGACCCAACAAACTATTTTATAACTTGGAAGAGGGATGCCGTAATCCAAGCTATAGAATATTTGAAGGTAGGTGAATGACGATTCACCAATTTCCACCATGAAAAACGAAATAATTAATTAGGTTTTAATTGGATTTGAAATTCCTAGATCTTTGAGATTCATTGAACTTTCAATGGCATGTTTCAATCTCGAGTGTGCCCTTCAGGTTTTGTGACTGGGATGCCGAGGATCACAAAACAAGGTGTGAAGTAACCATGCAAATTACTTGGTACCCTTAAGTGTTTACCCCTCAATCGATGTGCCGGTTAACCACACACGCTCCATCGATACTATGATAAGCATTAAGTTACCCTTTGCCTACCTTGATAAATACGAGTTAGTGTGTCGGTTAACCACACATGCTCCACTAACCGACTTAAACAAAGTGCAAAGTGTAATTTCATGGATTAGCACCTTATTCACATTTTCCTAAGTAACTAAGATTGGGTATTATTAAGAGTTTAGTTACTTAGTATTTATCATTAATACTTTTAATGAAGGGAGAATTATAGTCTTGTCAAACCCGTTCGGCTAACGACCCTCCACCAGTCAAGCAAGCGGTGGGTGAGAGTGGACACCCATTAAGTTGCCATTTTATAGGCAACAACCTTATACCCACCTTATGGACCGGCTTCGTGAATGAGGCGTACTAGCGGTAAGACTGACTTTACTCTTATATATATATATATATATATATATATATATATATATATATATATATATATATATATATATATATATATATATATATATATATATATATATATATATATATATATATATATATATTATTAACTTATAATATTATAAAGTATAAGGGTAGAATTTTAACTTTTAAAATTCTAAGGGCTAACTTGGAATTAAAGTGTTCATGGGGAAAACTTTACAAATTCCAAAACATAAGGGCATGTTTTGAAACTATTCAAAACTCTTGGATTTTCATAACTTATGAGTTCAATTAAAGTTTTAAAAACTTTAATGAAGTGACTCTTGAACATCCATAACTTGAGGACAAGTTATGGAGTCATAAAACAATTTAATGAGGAAAAAGACTCTTCATTTTGTAACCTATGGCAACTTTTATGAGTTTTAAGATTCATAAATGTGACTTATAAGTTACATAAACACATTTTATGAACTTCTTTTAGATTAATTTGGATTGAAAACATATTATCACATAATTTTCTATTAATCTAAATCAACTCATAAGATCAAAATAATAAAAAAAAACTTTTAGATTCCATAACTTATGGAGTTTAATGTTTGTTTAATGATGAAACTTTTCATCTTTCATAACTTATGAACAAGTTATGGAATTCTTTAAAACATTAACACCAATTTTTGTAACTCCATAAAAAACTTTGAATCAATTTTTTTAAACCTTTTGATATCCATTACTTATGGAGATTTCAAAAAACTCTTTAGATCAAACTTTTAAAACTAATAAAATAATCATATTATTTTATATTTTACTAAATTTGACCTAATTTAACTCATATAGAAAATGATTCAAAATTTACAAATAATTAGTTTTTCACAAAAACAAGTAATCATCTTAAAATTTGACAAACATTAATTTTTTTTCAATTTTTTTTCAACTTTGAAAATAAAATACTTGCATCAATATAACATAAAACAAACCGTGGCTCTGATACCACTGTTGGGTTTTGAGCATTCTAACACTCCTATGGTGTACATGCAACCCTATAAACCTTGGATCTATGTTTTCTCTATAATACATGCAAATAAGAACTTTCCAAGGCTTTAATCCTAACTAGCATATTATGAAGTTCTTATACTACAAAGTACTAGTTAGATGACATACCTTTTGATGTAGCTTGATGTCTTCAAGCTTTGAGAGTGTAGCCCCAATAATGTGGAAGCCTCAAGTGGAATCACAAATCACCAAAACACCTTGGAAGACTTTAGAGAATATGAACACTTGGTTCTCTTTAGTGAAATCGGCTAGCCCTTCTTAGTGTACCCACACTAGTGCCAATTTCACCAACCAAGGACATCTTTATATAGTGTGGAGGATTAGGGTTAAACCCTAATACCCATGACCTTTCATTTCCTAGGATCCATGGGTTAAACACTCCATGGACTATCCATGAAAGCTTAGCCCAACCTAAATGAACTTAGCCCATTCCATATATATAAGAGTCCATATTTAATTAGTTCCTTTTGATCACTTAATTAATTATAAATTAATTCTTGATCAATAGTAATTAAATAATATGATTACATAATAATATATTAGAACTTATAATATATTAATATTAATCATAAACATACTATTCTCAAAAGATTATCCATATAAATTATGCCGGAGAAGTGCAACCCAAATGGACCATGCTGGGTCGGGTCAAGTACATACCAAATATAGTTATGGACTTAGACATTAATCCAACAGCTCTACATGGCCAAATGCATAAATCCAATATAACACAGGAAAGTACACTGAATATTTAACACATAACATACAATTGTCCCTATATTGAACTCACTGTGAATTAATCGGGGGTTAAAATTGTAATTTGTGCAGCACTTCGTTATAATAAATAGCTTTCTTCGCTGAAAACCTGGAGCTTTATTGAAAACCAGGCCTTGCGAGGGTTGAGCTTCAAAACCAAAAAGATAAAATTTTCCAGGTCTTTGGGCACTTCGTGTGACAGCCCAAAAATTTCAGTCCAGTAAAGTCAATCAATTCAAACAAATGTCGGACTTGTTTCTGTTATCTTTTAGCTTTGTTAAGGGTCTGTTGGAGTGTTCTAAGCCTAATACTTATAAGGAATGAGTGTTAGGAACTATATGCTTGGCTTTACTATTCATCATTCAAGCCATAAACTCCATCTCAAGGAGTTTACAGCCGTAAACTCTTGCCAGCCATGAACTCATGCCCTTAAGTATCATATTCCTTCACTTTTCTTCAATTCTTACACTTTCATCTCAAGAACACTTGAATTCTCTCTTAAGTATCATCGAGTTCTTCATCCTAGATATTCAGAAACGTAAGAGATTCTTCCATCTTTGGGTTGTTATTTTTCTTAATCATGTATCATCCTTTGATTTCATCCATGAAAATCATCTTTTTGGGTAGATCATCAAGATCTTCATCTTTCACCAAGAACACTAAGAACACACACTTGCTCTTGGTGGCCGTGAACCCTTTGAAAGCTTCTAAATCGTGAGTATTTTTTCCATATATCATGGTCGTAAACTCCATTGGCCGTAAACACCCTAGACCGTAAACATCATGGCCGTAAATACCTAGGTGTGGCCGTAAACCCCCTTAATACAATCACATGTGATTGTAACACTTAGTTTCTAGTGTTTCCGAGTCCCTAAGGGTGTTTCCTTGCATATAGTTTCTTCTAAACACTAATTCATGCCATTATATGTCATTAGGACTCGTTTGTGTCTCGAGAATTCATTCGTGGAACTTCTCATCCTTACTCGCATATTCGATTGAATCAGCCACATAAGGTGAGTTCATACCCCTATAATGAATCTTTTAACTATTTTAAATGCTTTTAAGGAGGGGGGGATACAAGTTGAACACAATGATAATTGTGTAAATGTTTTGCTATAAACATCATTTTAATAGATTACTTATGTATTATAAGTGATCAAAACATTTCAAAAACTCTTTTTAAGTTATGTTACTTTATAGTTTATAAAACTCCATTTTTAAAGTATAATCATAAGTTAGTAGATAAATGATTCTTTTCTTAAAGTTAGAACAGATCAAGTAAACATACTAGTAAACTATAATAGGTATAGTTTAAGATTTGAAACATACCATAATGAGAAACAGGGAGGAACATACTATAATGAGAAACAGGGAGGAACATACTAAACACTATACAAAGAGAACATACAATACACTAGAACAGAGAGAACATGCTATACTAATACAAGAATACTATAACATTAACACGAGCCACTACTTCACGACTTAGCAATATACTTGTTAGGTTGCGTTTGTAACCAGAGTCTCCTGGAAGGAGAGCATGAGTTTGTGTATAGATCTATACATGATTGACACCCCACACCTTGTTGCTAGCTACATTGGGGCTTGCAAGTCTACGGGTGACAAATGTCACATCAGTTTCAGCGCCTTTAGGTCGTCGTGGTAAATCACGTGTCATATCAGTATGGTTATAATCACATCACATTTCAACCTTAATTAACAAACTGGTTTTAAGGTAGTTAGTGCTTTAGTAGTCACTTTTACAAACATTACTGAAAACTTGCATCATTACAAAAGACAAACAGAACAGTCGAGTCTTAGTACATTCAGTAGAAAGGGGCGTATACTGCTAGCTTTATGATTCCTTAGTTTATACATCAGGTATATGTCAGGTTATAAGATACAAATACAATACGTCCTTTTCTAGTACAAAACATACTTTTCAGATAGATCATGAGTGAACTAAACTAGAAAATTACCAGTAAAGGGTTTAATCCATTTTATTAAACAAGTATAACTTAAAAGGATTGTAAGTGGTTAATTTTATAATATCTTAGTTTATACATTAGGGTTATATATAATTAATATTTGGTAGGTAGTTAGATGTGTGATTTCCGCCTTACTTCCTGTTCCTTGTTTGGTTGTGGACTTAGGGCAGATTCACACAATTAACTATCCGTTCGATATTAGATTATATATAACTAGTATAAACTAAGTGGTTATAGAAGGAACTATTGTGGTTACTATTTTACTAAAGTAAATAAGGGTTTTTTCTTAAAGAATGTTTTTACCAAATGTAAAGGAACTATTACAGTTAACTCTGTGAGTACCAAGTGAATACACCAAGGTTATATAAAACGAAGATCAAACAAACAATGGGATGTGTGACTTCCACATCATTTCATGTTCCTAGTTTGATTGTGGGCTTAGGGCAGATTCACACAACCGATTGTTTGTTTACTTTGGGTTTTATATAACTTGTATCCATTTAGTACTTATAGAAAGGATTGTAGAGTTATTTTTACTTATCTTTCATCATATTAGAATATATAGGACCTTATGGAGGAACTAGCGAACTTTTATAAAAAGAACTTACAGCTTACATCACTAAAATCTTATGAACTCACCAACTTAATGCTGATCTACTCTTTCAAAATAACTTGTATTCTCAGGAGACCAGTAGACAGGTACGTGCACTGGGATTCAGAAGATGGAGCATAACAACTTCATGTCTTGTTTTGTTATTTACATATGTAGTCTATGTTTTGTGAACCACATACTTTGTAAACACTTTCTTTCTAATGAAATGGTTATTTGTTACTTTGATTACTATTATGCATGTCTTGTGATACTAAACATGACGTCCTCCACCTCCGAACGTTTCTATCGTTCCGGTTTTGGGGTGTGACACTTCGGAACGTACTTCACTTTTTGAAAATGATACCGGGGCTTAGGGGATTAAAAGTGGCTTGAAATCATGTTTAGAGGTGAAAATGTGAGTAGTTCCAACCAAAACCGTGAGATCTCACACCTCCCTGTATATAGGTGAGGCTTTGGACCGAGGGGGCACGCAGCAGTAGCGAAGGCCAGGTGGTGGTGCGAGGTGAAGACACGTGTCGGATGTGAGGGCTCGCCACCGAGGCCACACATGTCATCAGCTGAATGGACCGAACCTCAGACTCGAGAAGAACGTGACACGCGTTGGACACGGGCGGGTGACTCACCGCAATTGGACCTTATCCATGAGAGATTTCTCGGAAATTGTGCCCCGAACTTCTAAAATCCATAACTTTCGCATACGAGCTATGTTTTTGACATTCTATATATGCACGCGTACGAGAGAATATATTCTACTACTTTTGTTTAGACTCCGTTGGCTAATTTTGAATTTATTTTTAATATTATTATTTTTAATAGACCGGGATAGAAAAATCCGTTAAAAATTCATAACTTCTTCATCTGATGTCCGTTTTCGTCAGTCTTTCAACCGTTGTACTACTATTGACGAGACCTTCAATTCTCATTTAGGTTGCGTCGGCTAAAAATCATTCAATCTTTATTTTGAGTTTTTAGTTGTCTACTGTTATCCCGAAACTTAGAAAAATCATAACTTCCTCATACGAAGTTAGATTTGGACGTTCTTTTTATGAAAATTCTCGGTTTAACAAATAGTATGACTTTCATTTAAATCACCAAGGTTAAAAAGTAATTTATCAAAAACTCACTTTTTACGTTATTCGGTGTCATGTTGTTTTTGTCGCGGATCTTCGATTGGTCATAACTTCTTTGTTCTAACTCGGATTTCGATGAGGTTTTCGCCTAAATGTTTCAAATGAAAATAACGATAGCTTTCAATAGTACATTTTAGGAAAGACATCAAGAAAGTTGCAGACTTAGGGGATGCTCTCAAGGTCTTTAACTTCCTGTATCTCGTTGATTACATGAGCTAGGAATGCGTAACACTCCTTTCGCAGGAGCTTTTGAGCTCTAATGCACGAAATGATGCGGAGATTGGAACTAAGTTTATTGTCGTAGATCATGAGAGTCTGGCCAGAGGGGAGATTGAGACAGATGGCCTTTTCGTAACAAAGGATATCAGCATGATTGGGACTCAACCAATCCATGTCAATAATAACATCAAAGCTCTTTATGGAAACTGGCATTAGGTCAATGGGAAAAGAATGATCATTCAGGGTAAGGGTACAACCTATGAATATATCATTAGCATTCTCTTTCTCACTGTTAGCCATCTCGACGGTAAATGTTTCGGTTAATGGTTGGCGGTTATATTTAAGAAGATGTTTGAATGAATGGCTAACAAAACTTCGTTCAACACCATAATAGAAAAGGATGAAAGCATAAGAGTTGTCGAGAAGGAACGTACCCGAGACAACAGTGGGATCGGCGACTGCCACATCTCGTCCCATAGTTAGAACTCTCCCAATGTTTCCAGTTGTTGATGCCTTAGGGAAATTTCGCTTGAAATGCCCAACTTCACCGCAACCATAGCAGGCTTGAACGATACTCGCTCCGGAAGCTTGATTTGTTGATTGGGTTGGTGTTTTGCAGTTTCGTAGCATGTGGCCCTTTTTCCCACAGTTATATCATGACAGTTCACGACATAGACCAGGGTTATGGTGGAAGTTACACTTGTCGCATCGGGGAAGGGTACCAGCATACCTACTGGTAGGTGCTTGAGCTGTAGACGCGGCAGCAAAAATAGTAACGGGGGTAGTAGCAGCGTGGACTGCCACAATTTGCTGCTTCTTGGAGGATCCTTGCGAACTCTGACCCTTCTGTTTGCCCCTTGATTTCTTCTTATATTCACTGCTCCCTTTAGCCGATTCAGGACCGGTGGTCACTTCTTCGATATCGTCACCATGGTCAATCATAGTTTGCGCTAGGCATTTGGCACTGTCATAGGTGTCTGGCTTCGCAGCCAAAACATTTCCTTTAGTTGGTTGGGTCAGCCCCCATATGAATCTCTCAATCTTTTTGCTTTCCAGGGTAACCGTTCCCGGACAGAGAATCGCTAAGTCATCAAATCTGGAAGTGTAAGCGGCGATATCGGAAACCTTCATCTTTACATTCCAGAGTTCATGCTCCAGCTTCTGCATTTCGCCCCTTGGGTAGTACTCTGCAAGCAGAAGCTCCTTCATGCTCTCCCACCCCATAACATTGGTTACAGGCAGGGCTAAGGATTTGATCCGGCCGTTCCACCAAGTCAGGGCTTTAGCGGTGAAAGTGCAAGCGGCGAACTTCACCTTATCAGATTCTGAACAAGCACATATTTCGAAAATAGATTCGATCCTCTCGAACCATCGAGTTAGGGCAATGACACCTCCAGTGCCATTGAAGGGTGTGGGTTTCGCGTTCTAAAGTCTTTGTAGGAACACTTCTTCCGGTGTCCTGGACTAACTTCCTGGTGTTAGGGCTGATTACCACCTCCTAGCCCGCCCGAACCACCGGGGTTCATTTGTGACATGGCAGCAGCCACAGCAGCACTAACAGCTACTTGGAACATGGCAGGGTCAAATGGAGAGGGAGGTGGTGGTGGATGAGGATTGTAAGTTCTCTAAATAGATATAAAATGATCAGGAAAGAGAGGATGGTAAATCCTCTAAATAGAATCAAGAGATATGAAACACGATATATGTCATTATGACAGATATACTGTTCTACTAAGCGGTAAAACAGGAAGGAGTTATCAAAGCAGGTAAACTATCGCTAAGGAAAGAATGAGTAGCAACACTCGGAATGAATTTCTACAACGTATTCGGTTTTAGCTAAAATACTCCGATAGTATTTTAAGGTTTGCTGCGACGATGACCCGTTGTTTGGATATTAGGTAAGTCTTAGGCATGTTGCACATCACAGTCACTCGCAAGCACTTGTTGGTCGTGTCTCGAATGAATATAGCTGATCAGGTTATATTGACCCTAGACACGACTACATAACTACTCAGGTTTAACCGCAGTACACAACACCCAATTACTTATGCTTTGTTCTACTCGAGGTTACAGTTTCTAGCGTTTAGGTATTCTTGTATACTTTTGAAAAATACTTTTATTTTAAAGTATACTTTTAGTTCAGAGCACTTCGGCCTCTTAGTGTTTATAGTCTTATACCATGTAAGGTTCGGTATACTTAGTTCACTATAAACCTGGCTCTAATACAGATCTATCACACCCCGAAATCGATGGCGGAAACATTCCGGGGCGGAGGACGTCATGTAAAGTGTCACAACCAATGTACATAGTAAGCATAGTAAACATAACCATTACATTACGTAGGAATATTTACATTTGTTTGAAAATAAAGTAATACATGTTTTATCTATACATTAGTATAACAAAAGTAAAGACGAGACTGCTAATGTGCTCCGTCTTCTCCAAAATATTGCGGGATACCTGTCTAATGTTGACCTGAGAATACAAGCAGTTTTTAAAATATCAGCATAAAGCTGGTGAATTCATAAGCGGTTTGTTTCTGTAAAAGAACAAGTTTCCTTTGGTTTTCTAAAAAAGTTGTTATCCAACAAAATCCCATATTTTCTTATAATAAAAGTTTAGTTATCCTTTTTCTACACAATCTGGTTAAAAACAGTTAAGTTATCCTAGGAAAAACACTTATTTTCCTTAAAAGTTTGTGGTTGGTTATCGATTCGGAATGCAGTGTACAAGTATCTACCATACGTGTAGCGTTAAGAGAAGTATCCTGAAAGCCTGGTTATCCTTGAAAAGTACGTTAGTTTTAACACGTATATAAAACTAATAAGTAGGTAGTAAAAGTTTTGATAATCTAAGTTGCGAGTTCCATAACCATACAATAAACTGGATAAGGCTTCTAACGGGACCAGTATCGTTTTATGACTTTTGTCACCTGTGGTCCAATCGGTCCGACTGTAGCTAGCAGCCAGGTGCGAGGTAGTTAATCCTGTATAGATCTATACACTCAAGTCACTTTCTCCCTCCATGATATTCTGGTTACGGGGGTAGTCCTACACTCTCGTATCCAGGGGAGTGTTACCAAGGACATGTTTCCAATCTTAAGATTAATGAAATTGGTCCTTCACTCTCGTATCAGTGGGAGTGTTACCAAGGACGTTAGAAAATCATGTTGATTAGTCCTTCACTCTCGTATCTAGGGGAGTGTTACCAAGGACGTTAGAAAAATCCTGTTTATTAGTCCTTCACTCGCGTATCTAGGGGAGTGTTACCAAGGACGTTAGAAAAATCCTGTTTATTAGTCCTTCACTCTCGTATCCAGGGGAGTGTTACCAAGGATGTATCAAAAGTTATGAAGTTAATGCTTTTAACAGTAATCATGTGGAAAAATAAATTGTGAAATATAAAATATAGCATTTTATAATGAGTTTCACAAATAGTTTGAAAACTAACTCTGGAAGTTAAACGGTTGGTTATTACGGTTTCCAGTGTTAAAAGCATACGGAATATGAAACATTTCAAATGAAATGCTAAGTTTGAGTATAAGATTTCCATGTACTTTTGCTTGTATTCCCCCCTGAAAACATTGAAAAACACGGAAAAAGGTGTAGGGGTATGAACTCACCAGTCGAGAAATGTGTCGGTTAGGATGCTAAGTGTCAGATTAGGGCTTTAACACACGCGAGGTTCCTATGTAATATGAAGAGATACATAATTGTATCTAATTAGTCTTTGGACCACTAATTAATTAAGATAATACACTCTAAGATGCGGAAACACTTTATTTCAACTTTTAGGAGTGATCCGGGTTGCATCTAAGGAGGTGTAAGGCCTAGATATGGAGTTTGCTCTTCAAGAGTAAAATCCTAAGGGAGATTATGGCCCATAGACAATATCCCCATGATTTTACAGCCATAAACTCATGGGTGTGTGTTCTTGGATGTTTAAAGGTCTTACAATGCACAAGGAATGTTCTAGGGTTGAATCAAAGGCTTAGGAAGTGATTGGGACATGAAATGACCATGGAAAAGGGGTTTATGGTTCTTGAAGGACACTTGGGGAGTTTACTGCCGTAAACACATGAGTTTACGGCCATAAACTCATGCTTGGTCCATTCTTCATGTGTTTTGGTGGTTGTAGGTTTAGCATGCAATGTTTTAGACCCAAATATAAGCCACGCAAAGTGTTAAGGGCACTTTAACACCATTTGGAGGTGTTTACTGTTTTGGGAGACATTCCCAAATTGAAAACTCAAGTGTGGCTCATTTGTGCATGTTTTGGTGCATCACATGAAGGAATACAAAGTCCTAGGCACTCATACAAGCTTTTGGAGGTGTTTAAGGAGCAATTTAACACCTTAAAAGGTGATTATGGTCTATGAAGGAGTGTTTTACGGTCCAAGAATGTTCTTGGGCCGTAAACTCATGTTTACTACCCAAATGACAAGATTTTAGTGGTCTAAGCTTGTACATTGTCACACCCCAAAGCCAGGAATGGCGGAAACATTCTGGGGCGAAGGACGTCATGTACAGTATCACAACAATGAATAGTAGTAAACAAGCAACAACATCATCCATTGCATTAAAAATATAATTTAATACAAGTTTTCCAACATGTTTAATAGACACTAAAGTATGAATCAAAATGAAAGATGAATCTTGAATGAGCTCCATCTTCTCTAAACCTTGCATCGGTACCTGTCTACTGTTGACCAGGATACAAGTTATTTTAAAAGAGACTATCAACTTTAAAGTTGGTGAGATCATAAGTATTTTAGTGTCTGTATTTGTAATAATGTATTTGTAAGAATGTATTTATAAGACTGTATTTGTAAGATTGTATTTGTAAGACTATATTTGTAAGACTGTATTTGTAAGACTGTATTTGTAAGAATGAGTATGTAAAAGTTTTGAATAACCTAGAAAACCCTATGCTTCCTACTGAAAGTAGCCTTCTACTAAGGCATCTAGTATCTGACTGTGTCTCTTGTAAGAGTGTGTATTTTCCCAAATCTAACTATCATTTACCAAAAATATAGTATTTACATTATCGTGCATCGTGTGAATGTTCGTGAAGTGAATGTAATGGGGAAATAATAATGTATTGTAGTTTTATAAGAAGTGACTACTACTGTCCTAACTACCTTAAACCAAATGAAATTTAAAGTAACATGTGATCGGTCTGTATCTTGCTACTGACTCAATATAAAGCGAGGATGTAAGACGCCATAAGAAATGGCATTTGGCACCCGTACTCTTGCAAGTCCCACTGTAGCGAGCAACAAGGTGTAGGATAGTCAATCCAGTATAGATCTATACGCAAACTCATACGCTCCCAAATTAAGGAGATTCTGGATACAAAAACGGTCATGGCAGGTAGTGTCATGACCCGTTTAATAGCTCACATAACTGAATGTAATGTATGCTAGCTGTATTGTATGTTCTCCCTCTATCTAGCCTATATGTTCTCTCTGTATAGTATTGTAATGTATTGTGTGTACTAGTTTTATTGTGTGTTCTCTCTATCTAGCAAGTATTGTAATGTTATATGTGTACTAGCTGTATTGTGTGTTCTCTCTATCTAGCAAGTATTGACTCATGCATGAATTGACTCTTTGTATGATTCATTGTTCTTGTATTAGTATTATTAAAACCCTAAACTACACCTATTGTAGCTTACTAGTAATATAACTTGTACGTATGAACATGGAAGTATACCCTTGCTACCCAAGGGTATTGAATTGAGTGGAAGAACCTTTATGTCTATATATGTACATATGAAATATAACTAATAGTTAAACGACCTTCGGACGGATACCCGATACCCCACCAAACCACATCCCAACGGGGAAAAGGAAATAAGGTGGGTTAGCCTTCCTAAGTCCTTCAAACATTACTTATATAACTATACATATATAAGCATGTAGTTGACAATATAAAAATATAAAAGATGTTTTGTAAGACCTTTGAAGAGTTTAAGAACTAAGAAAAGGTGACTTGATGTTAGTTTGTAAAACAGTTTGAAAACAGTTTATTTGATAAGGACATTTTAAAGTATAATGAATCCTTTGTTTTGGAAAACACAATTGTAACAGAGTTTTGAAAAGAAACATTCAGTATGTAAGACAGTTTGATAAAGAGTTGTAAACTAGTAAAAATGTTTTGGAAAGTCATTTGAAGTAATATGTTCTGTAAAACCGCTAAAAGTGTAGAAAATCTATTTGCATGCTAGTTATTAATCACATGTGATTGATTTAATAACTAGCATGTTTCAACTTGTATCCCCCCATAAAGCATTTAAAACATTTAAAAAGGTTAATTAAGGGGCATGAACTCACATGTTGTGAGCGCATCGGATGGAAGTGTCAGACAAGGTGCTAGGTGTCAAGTGAGGACTTGAACACACACAATGGTCCTAGTTAAGATATAATATCACATATATGTCACCAATTAGCCTTTAAACAATTAACTAAAAAGGCTAAGACATCCTAAAACATGTTAAACACTTTATATAAGTGTTATAAGTGCTAAGGATTGCATCTAAGTGTTGTAGGACAAGGCTATTGAGTTTTAGGGTTCAAGGGAACCCTCTTTTTGAGTTTACTCCCTAAAGACCATAACCCATGGAGTTTACGGTTGTAAACTCATGGGTTTACGGCCGCAAACTCAAATCTTCTTGACCATGAGTTGTTTTGAAGTCTTGTAAGTCCCTTGAAGCATTTCTACATTGAAGTATAAGCCTATGGAAGTGTTTGTGGCATCAAAATACCTCTAAATGTAGTTTACGGACCATGGACCATTTCTCCATGAGTTTGCTACTATAAACTCCTATGGAACATGGTTTTATGATGTTTTCAAGTTCCATCCATATCAAGGAATAAATCTAGACTAGTTTCCTAAGCAAATGAAGGTTCTAGGGCCATTTTTGACCCCTTAAGAAGGGTTTACGGCCCAAGATGTTATTGGACCATAAACACCTTTAATCTTGGTGTTTTCTTGTGATTTTCTTGATGTAAGGACGTATACTAAGCAATATGATACTCTAGGATAGAAACACTTACGATATAGAAGCTTGAAATGTGCCAAAAGTCCAAGAACACTAGTGTGTGTTCTTGGTGTTTTGGAAATCTAATCAAATCATGAAAATTGATGGATTAAATGATGTATAATCACTAGTTGTTATGATATAACAACAAATTAATCTAAGAAGTACTTACATTTTCGGGAAATCGGGTGAAAATCGGGATGGTACTTGAGAGAGAATAGCTTTGGTTCTTGAGTTTGGAAATGAGGAAATGAAAGAATGGAGAGTAAACTCATGCCTAAGGCATGAGTTTTCGGCCGTAAGAGAGTTCATAGCCCAAAACTCTTAGTTTGGCCATGAACACCGAATCAAGGTATTGCTCGTTCCATTACATTCCTGATTAACTAGCAATCACTTCCTTTTATCTGTCCGATTCGTGAATAATTAATTAAAATACTCAAACGGACTTTAAACTGGCTAAAAATTAGCAGAAAAGCATTTAACTTTTAATTGAAGTGTTTGACTGTACTGGATGGAAAATTTCGGGTTGTCACATCATCCCCCCGTTAGAGGGAATTTCGTCCCGAAATTAGAATTTAGGTAAGGAAGTAGGCATGAGTAAGCGAGCCAAAAAGTGGGGATACTTCCTAAATGATTGATTTTCGCACTCTCAAGTGAATTCGGGTCCTTGGTTGGCATCCCATCAAACCTTCACTAAAGGGAAACGACTATGAAGCGTTCCTATGACCTCTCGGTCCATGGTCACTACAGTTCTTCCATGTAGGTGAGGCTCTTGTGGGACTCGATCTCTTCGACTCGGATTTCAAGAGTCTTTTCGGATCGTTACTTTTTACAAGTTCGAGTCGTGAAGTGTAGAATGTATGTTACTAAGCTCGCAGAGTAGGTCTAGTCTACGAGATAGAGGACCGATTCTGGTAAGAATCTCGGAGGTCTTAGATATCTTGGATTTAGCTTTCCACGTGTTTCGAAGCGTATTAAGCCATTCCTAGAGTGAGATTTCCTAAAGAATTTGGTCTCTCACTTGGAATTTCAAGGGTTTCTCTCTCTTGCTTCTTTTCCCAGTCAAGGGACACTCCCTCCTAGGTCAAAGTCGTAAGAAGTTCCGTAATTTGCGAGGAGTTCTAAATAGACTACTATAGTAGGTCTTCAAGGCCTAAAATTTGATGAATTCCTAACGGCGTCTTTGGTGCTGACAAATTCTCAACGGTTTTGATAATATGCAAGGGTCCTAAAGAATTTCCACATCACTAATAGTGTGTCTTAGGAAATTTTGACTCTTCAATTCCAAAACTCATATTTAGAGAACTTTGCGTAACGCTTCTCTGGTCGTATTGGTTCCATGGTTTGTTGTGGGTGCTCTTTATGATTTCCTTCTTACTACGAGGTTAGATAAGTAAGTCATTTACAAGGTTAATGACGAACTGATCCAAGTAAGAATGGCGTACTCTATCCATTAAGTTCATGAACGTTATGGGCGTATTGGTCCTATCCAAGGGGTATCACTACGGACTCGTAGTGTCCGTATCGAGTTCGGAAGGTCATCTTCGGGACATCCTTCTCTAATGCTCGAAAATGGTGACCTTCGGATCTCAGGTCCATTTCTGAAAAGTAATTCGTTTTTTGTGTTTGGTCAACCAACTCATCCATGCGAGGCAGAGATAATGATTTCCAATGAGGAAAAGAAGTTAAAGTGGAATCATCAATTCTAAACCTGTAGAACCTTGATTATATACCACCCATATGTATACATTCTTCAGCGATAGATCAACCGTATGGATCCTTGGATCGAACTTGACGTACTGTATTAGTGGTACTTCGGGGAGGTTTGCTGAGTTTTCTTCAGAAAGGAAAAGAAACATGATGTACTCCTTGCATGAGTACTTCCGAGTTCTGAAATGATGGCTTTGCTAAAAAGATGTTTACTGAGAAAGAGATGTACGTACGAAGCTGGTATTGAGCGGATCAAATTGAATCTAGTTGTATGATAATGTCGGAATCATATGGGAATTAAAGACATTAGATTTGAACATAAGGCGTTACAAACAAAACACAACTGTGCATCCATCAACATAGTTACAGTACTTTAGACTTACTACAAGACTATTGCTACAAACAAGGTATACTACAAAAGACAAGTATACACAGCACGAGCATCCCTTTACTGATGGGAAATCGCAAAAGATACAACTCTAGTTGCACTAGTTTTGGATGGTTTATAAGTCTATTACAACGAACTCCCTAGACGTTCTAATGAAGGTCTGTCGTAGTTTCTCCTGCAGCTGTGATCCTGAGAATCTTCCCATCAGCGCCCGAGTTCTTCGCTATCGGGCAATCCTTCTTGAGGTGTCCAATTTCACCACATTGGTGACATATCTGGACAACACCAACATTGGTGGTGGAGCTGATGTGTCGAGCTAGAGTGACGTGGACACGAGTGTTCTCATTGTTCATCCACTTTGAAACTTTCCTTTCATAGGGTCTAGTTTTAACACCACCATCGTAAGCCTAGTTGACTCTGATGTTAGGGGCTTGAGTAATGGGTCGTGCCGGTGCTTCACAGCTACAAGCATGGTGCCCTATTTTTAGGCAATTGCAACATTGCACCTCATAGAAAGCCCCATGATGATGGAAACTACACTTATCACACTTCGGAAGTTTTCCCTCGTATGGTCTACTCAATACGGGGAGGGCAGGGGTTTCCACTTGTTGTTGTTGCATGGAAAGCTTTTAGGATTTCTTGCGTTCTCTCTGGGCTTGGCGCTTTCATATATTCCTCTCAGTTTTTCGGCTTTGTAGTTCCGTCATTGTTGTCATCTGTTGGTTTCCCGGTTTAGTACTACAATTGGAATTGTCAACTCCTTTGCCAGGCTTGTTTGCGTTACTGCAGTTTGTAACGTAGCAGCGTCGATATGGAGGATAAGGGTTTCGTTGTTCGGCTGATTGTTTCCAGATGATGACATGATTCTGTAACACAAAAGATAAGGATTTTGTGAGCGATTTTGGTTGACCCTAGATGTACTTTGATTGATCAAGTAAAGAGTAAGAGTATGTTCTCGAAAGTTTGACCTACATCCCTATGATGCAGTTCTAGAAAGAGTAGAAGTAAGTTCGTAGACTGGTCTCTAGACGTTTGTCGTTCAAGCCGAGGTACTAATGGTTGGTGGATAATATTATCCAACCTTTGAAAGAGGCTTGAAGATGATCCCGGAGTTAAATTACTATAGTCCAAAGACTTGACTAAAGCAAGTTTAATATAGAATCCAAATGAAGGTATGACGAAAGTTTTTGAACAAAGAGTGACACAGGAGTTAGTCGACTGTCAATATCATCGATGTTTAAGATGTAATAAGTTTGGGAAAAATTGACCTGGTAGTAGGTCTTACATCACATCTGAAGTAATAAAGTAGTTGACAACATCAAGACCTAACTAAAGTACTTACAGTACAAGGTAGTCACATAGATAAGTGCTACACAGAACATGGATAGGAACATAGTTTTTTAAAAACAAAGAAGGGAAATAAATTATCTCCTACTGGCGATGGTCAGCCCTATGGCGAACCCTTAGTTTAGCTAGTTGACGTTCCATATAAAGCGTGCATCTTTCTTCGGCTCGGGTTTCAGCTAGTGCTTGCAGCAGGGTTTTATGGTCTCTCTCAGATCTATCACAAGCATGTTCAAGGTGGTTGGTGCGAAGTATATGCATCCCTCCATTGGTTTCAACTTCCGCGATACGGCGTAGAGCTGTCCTGCCCTGAATTTTGTTTCGGGCAACTCTACGGATCAGGATTGGTAGAACTCTGTTTGCTGTGCTCCCTTGGTTTCCGTTGTAGATACTCAGCTAGCCAGAGGGCAAGTCCCTGATAGCACCCTTACGGGGCCGGAAATCATAAGGGAAACCACAGAAAAGATCATTCAAATTCGGGAAAGACTAAAAGCGTCTCGTGATCGACAAAAGAGTTACGCGGATAAGCGACGCAAACCTTTAGAATTCCAGGTCGGAGACCGGGTACTACTAAAAGTTTCCCCCTGGAAGGGGGTGATACGTTTCGGTAAACGGGGGAAACTAAACCCAAGGTACATCGGTCCGTTCGAAATCCTTGCTAGGATTGGTCCTGTGGCATACAAACTCCGACTACCGCAAGAACTTAGTAATGTGCACCCTATCTTCCACGTGTCCAACTTAAAGAAGTGTCTGTCTGACGAGACACTCGTAATACCACTCGAAGAAATCGAAGTTAATGAAAATCTCCACTTTGTGGAGGAACCCGTCGAGATCATGGATCGAGAGATCAAGAGAACAAAACAAAGTCGCATTCCCATAGTGAAGGTTCGTTGGAACGCGAAACGAGGGCCTGAGTTTACCTGGGAACGTGAAGATCAAATGAAGCAAAAGTATCCACATCTTTTCCCAAACCCTTGAAGTCCCAGCCGAATTTAAATTTCGGGACGAAATTCCCTCTAACGGGGGGATGATGTGACAATCGTCAAACTTGAGTCAAGTCAAGTCATCAAGTCAAGCCGGTCAACTCTATTAAACCTTGTGTATTAGGGTTTGTGTTATGTTCGTACTGTATAACTTGCTATATTAATGGGAAAACATCACAGGAGAAAAGTTTTGTGTTAAAAATTTCCTAAGCCTTAGTACTAATCAATGAATTAAACTGATGAAAACCATGTTGCATACTCATTAGGAGTGTGTGGGATCCTTAATCATGACTTAACGGGCTCAAGAGACTCGCATTACGGAACCAAACACTCACAAATGCCACACTTGAAATCTCTCTCAAATATCTCTCTGTATGAGAAATCTCTCCAAGAATGTCAAATCTCTCCTAAATCTCTCCAAGTATGTGAAATCTCTCTCAAATATCTCTCTGTATGAGAAATCTCTCCAAGAATGTCAAATCTCTCCTAAATCTCTCCAAGTATGTGAAATCTCTCTCAAATATCTCTCTGTATGAGAAATCTCTCCAAGAATGTCAAATCTCTCCTAAATCTCTCCAAGTATGTGAAATCTCTCTCGAATATCTCTCTGTATGAGAAATCTCTCCAAGAATGTCAAATCTCTCCTAAATCTCTCCAAGTATGTGAAACCTCTCTCAAATATCTCTTTGTATGGGAAATCTCTTCAAGAATGTGAAATCTCTCCCAAATCTCTCCAAGTGTGAGAAATCTCTCCCAAATCTCTCTCAAAAAGTTTCCCGTAACTTTTTAGAATCATTCGGGTCATTCCGGTCCTTAACCGGGTCAAAAACGGCTTAAAACGGGGCGAAAACGAGAAAATTGGACATTAGGAACCGAAGGTCCTCTTAGGGACCAAGAGCAAGGAGGAGCCGAACCCTCCTGAGCCGAAGGACCTCTCGGGACCGAACCTCGCCCAGGAGGAACCGAAACCGAGAACAAGAAGCAAGAACCGAAACTACTGTTCACGACAGAGCGCTCGGTGCCTCTCGGTCCGCCCCCACTCTCTGTTCGCTATTTAGCCTCTCTGTTCGCTAACTCCGCCTCTCTGTCTCTCGCGCACTCTCGGTTCCCTTCCCTCCGCCTCTCTGCCTCTCGCGCACTCTCGGTTCCCTTCCCTCCGCCTCTCTGTCTCTCGCGCACTCTCGGTTCCCTTCCCTCCGCCTCTCTGCCTCTCGCGCACTCTCGGTTCCCTTCTCTCCTCTCTGTCTCTTCGTGCTCTCGGTTCTTCCCTCCTTCTCCTCTCCTCTCGGTTCCGCCTCCCTCTCTCTCTCGGTTCAGCATAAGAGGGCCGAGCCTCGGCCAGATTTCGCATTTTTGTCATTTTCAGCCCATTTTTGATATTTTTGACATTTTAAGCCCGTTTTTCATGATTTTAAAGCGGGATTTTCTCCAGAAATTATATTTTAACATAATAAACTCTAAATATTCATAATTTAAACATATTTTGATGAAAATCATTATTTAAATAATAAAAATCAAATGGATGAATTATTAAAGGTGGAGTGTTGACTTTGCCTTATCCAAAGCCACAAGCAACCACCCCACACTCACTCTTTGACTAACCACACCTCTCCACCTTACCTAGGTCACTTCAATGTTCCCTCACACTCAAATTTCACCCACTCCCACGTTTTTGAGCTGGAACAAACAACTACACTCCTCATTTTCTCTCATTTCTCTCATTCCACTAAGTAACAAACACCACTTTTTTCTCTCAAACTCTTCTACACAAATTTTCGAGATCCAAGGCTGATTTCAAGTGTTCTTCCACACTTAGTAAGTAAAAATTCATCCTCCCTATTACTATTTCACTTCATTCTACTCAAATCTTTGGTTGCTTACACAAACTCCCTAACTATGATGTTAGATTCTCGAAAACCTTCAAGGCATCTCCAAGTGTTCTTGAATTAAACACTTCCATTCTTCAACAATCATCTACTGAAATCACTCAAGGTGAGTTCATACCCCTACATTTTCATGATTTCTCAAGTTTTCAGGGGGTGAATACAAGTTAAAACACTAAGAACCTATCAAAAATTTTCTAACAGCCTTCATCAGAAAAGGTTCAACTCCATTCACGGACTGTTTTGGGAATCTTAAATATTTTTGTTTTCAAAACTGTACAAGGTGCAAATAGTTCAAGTTTTTAGCTTTAAAATGGCTACTTGCACATCTCCATACGATTTTTCTACAATTTATGGTGATTTTTACAAAACTGCCTATCATTTCAAACAACAATCCGGACCAGTCTGTGATTTTGGACTTTTTCACCCAAGTTAGAGGTCATTATAAATTGAGATAAAATTTATGAGCAAACTAGACACATTTTGTGAACTCTCAGAATTTACGGATCTAGTTTTCGACTTCGTATGATTTTTCTATGATTTTTCCAAATACAGGGCAGAATGGCTAAAGTTAGCCAACAGCATGTAAATATCATAACACTTTGTATTATGTTGAGCAAAGTGTATAATCATAAGTTCTAATATTTGAATGTGTTTCCATGTTAGTTTATCATTATGAACTGAAACTAAGACATTCATATTAAATATTATTCTTTCATTTTAGAACACGGATTATTTAACTATAAAAAGTATAGTTTGATAATTTCATAACACTAATACATTTCCATAAAAGAGTTTATACATATCACATACACTTTAGATAAACTATAATAGGTATAGTTTGTGATACATCACTCACGCACTCGTACAAAAAGGGTACATTCATACAAGAAAGATTTATATTCACACACATTTCAAGTAAACTTGTTAACCTATGTTGTGAGACTCTCTCTCTCTCTCTCCCCGTACGTCCGGGTGCGGGATATAATTCCTGGTAGTTATAATCAGAATCTCCTTGAGGGAGAACGTGATACTTGTATATAGATCTATATTGGGTTTGACACCCCACACCTTGCTGCTAGCTACAGTGGGACCTGCAGGTCTACGGGTGACAAATGTCATTTCATTTTCGCGACGCCTGAGAAACGTTGTGGCAGGTTCACATAATCACAGTATGATTATAGCGACTCACTTAGGGAGACAACAATTCATAAAGTTTACGGGGTTTCATAAAACCGAAGTAGGTTTTAGGTTGATAAAATAAATTTACTTTCCATTTCATTTTAAACTCACAACATCCCTACTAAGAAACGATGATTTCTCATACATTCTAGTCTTTGGTTGTAAGGCTACATTTTTCGGATTTCAAGGAAAATATCAGATTTTTCTGAAACAACGCGACATTTACATGTGAAAGACTTCTACTAAGATTATTAATAAAAGCTTATGAACTCACCAACCTTTGTGTTGACACTTTTCAAATAACTTGTATTCACAGGAAAACACTAATCAGGTTATCAAGTGCTTTTGAGGATGGGACGTTAAGTCGTCAAACTTTTCATATTTTGACAACATATTGTAATTGATTTTGAAACATGTAATTCATACAAGTGATGTAACTTTTTCAATTATATATATGTTGGTTGTGTTTGCTTGAATTACTATTGAAATTATGGTTATGATGCTATACATGAAGTCCTCCACCCCCGGACGTTTCCGCCATCCTTGGTTTGGGGGTGTGACAGATTGGTATCAGAGCATGGTTTATAGTGAATTAAGTATGTCAACCACATAAGATATACAAACTATAAACACATTTGGGACTAAAAGTCTCTGATTCTTAAAGTGATTTAAAGAGTTGTACTTTTAGAAAACAAATAATTTCTTGTTTTAAAGTATACTTGCATGCATTCTATGTTAGCATGGTGTCATAACTTAGGAGAACGTAAATTGAAAGAGGAGGAGTCGAACATTATTAATACGCCTTAGCATGTGTAATCAGTTCTGGGAAGGATATAGCCTGATCAACTATATCCGTCCAAGAAGTAACTTACGCACACTAAGGAATAGTAGTAATGAGCGACAAATCTGAAAACCAAATAACACTCCATAAAGAACACGCTAAGAACCAAATATAAACATTTAAAAATACTATAGGAGTATTTGTACGTTTCTATAGCGCCAAATTATTATTTTCCGATACGTACTTCTTAACCCCGTTTCTCGTGCAGACGACATGACAGGATTTCACATACCCGGGGACCCCTATTTTCCCAATCAGGGAAACGCGGGATGGATCGAAGACGAGCCCGAGGAGAATCCCGAAGAGGAACCCGAGGAGGATCCCGAAGAGGAACCCGAGGAGGATCCCGAAGAGGATCCCGAGGAGGAGCCCGAGGAGGAAGACGAACAAGAGGAAGAAGAGGAAGATGACCAAGAAGAAGAGGGAGAAGAGGAAGAAGAAGAAGAAGAGGAAGGTGATGAGGTAGTCATGGTTGGGAACGAAGCGGAGGAACCACCAGAAGTATTCAACCCTCCCTACATCGCGAGGGTACCCGCGCACCGTTTTGGTTACAATGGACCTGAACCCCCTTGGGTAACAACGATCGAAAGATGGAGCCGACAACAACGCCAACGGTCACCATATGGCTACCAACGAGGTTACTATGATCTCACTCATGGTGGACCGGCTGACAGGGCTCTCCCCGTCACGATACAACGAATGGCAAGAATGGATGATCGTGGTAGGACAACGACAGATCAGGTCCGGGAGTTAAGTGCCATTGTACAGTCTACTACGGATCGCACCAGAAACCTGGAACGAGACTCCCACCACCGAGACCAACTCATTCGAGACCTTCTTGCGGCTCAAGCAGAAACAAGAAAGTATCGGGAAAGATACATGGCACTCGAAGAGAGAATGGTTGCAGCAGAACGCAAATTGGCGGAACTACAGGGCGCATCGACATCATCGCAGCCTCCGTCAAAGAAGGGTCGTAGTGATTAGAACTTGTTGCTATTCTCCCGTCTTGGTAGTAGGATTTTATGAGTACACGTTGGTGCTACTCCTTGTATGTAGGTCGACCCTGCGACTATGTGATTACACTATTCAAAGGGCTTTTGTAATGCCAAAAACTACCTTTTGTAACGATGTAATGTAGACCCTTATGAGGTCAAACTTTTCCCTCTAAACGTTATGTACTAAAAGTTATCAATGAAATTTGGCATGTGTTTTATTTATTGAATGTTTGGCACTATACATCATAACCTGATCACACAAACATTTTACGAATAATAAAGTTATGATAAAAATACAAGAGGGATGGAACCAGTATCACTCGACTCGTTATCACTATTGAAGTCTTACCGACTAGTCATTTTTTTTTATGACAGAACCATGCCACCAAGGAAAAGACCAAGGCCTTCCAACAACCCAGTGCCGCCTCCACCACCACCTCCGCAGTTTGATCCTGCAATGTTCCAGGCTGCAGTGACGGCAGCCGTGGCGGCAGCAATGTCGCAAATGGGAACCCATGGTTCCGGCGGTTCTGGATCCGGAGCTACCAATTCCATTCATGGGGACAGCACGGGGCGTACGAGGGAGTGCACTTACAAAGACTTCACGAATGGCAAACCCGATCCTTTCAATGGAAGCGGGGGCGTCATCACACTGGTGCAATGGTTCGAAAGGACCGAGGCAGTTTTTGAAATCTGCGCTTGTCCCGAAGCGAGCAAGGTCAAGTATGCGGCATTCACTTTCACTGGAAAAGCACTTACTTGGTGGAATGGCCGAGTTAAGTCACTTACTCCTGCAGTAGCTAACGCAATCAGCTGGGAGGATTTGAAAGCCCTAATGTTAAAGGAATACTGCCCGAGGGGCGAAATACAAAAACTTGAAGAAGAACTTTGGAACCTCAGGATGACAGGCACTGATCTTGAAACTTATACTGCCCGCTTCAACGACCTAGCACTCCTCTGTCCAACAATGGTCACTCCAGAAGAGAAGAAGGTGGAACGATATCTCTGGGGCCTATCATCCCAGATTCAAGATAGTGTCTTGGCCTCGAAACCCACTACCTTTGAGAGTGCCAAGGAATTGGCACAACAACTCATAGATCACAGGGCTAGCCGTGGTACCGTGATAACCACCACCGACCGAACAAAAGGAGGGAACAACAAGAGGAAGTTCTGGAGCAATAAAAGGAAGCAACCAATTCAAGACCCCGCCAAAAAGCAACCGATTGTTGCTGTACGTGCCGCCACTACTGCCGTCGCTCCAGCGCCACCGAAACCGTATACAGGAACTCTTCCCAAGTGCAACAAGTGTAACTACCACCATAACGGTGCTTGTCGAGAGTTACACTGCAATAACTGTAACAAAAAGGGGCACACTGCACGATTCTGTAGAGCGACTACCCAACCCGCCACACAAGTCGCTACGACCGCCAACACTGGGGCAAGCCAAGCCTGCTATGGATGTGGTGAAACGGGACACTTCAGGAGGAACTGCCCCAAGGCACGAGCCCCTAATGCTGGGGGTGTAGGGAGAGTCCTAACTTTAGGGCAGGGAGAAGCAGTCAAGGATCCCTCTGTGGTTACTGGTACGTTCCTCCTCAATAACTCTTATGCATGCGTACTTTTCGATAGTGGGGCAGAAAGAAGTTTCATAAGTCACCAATTCAAACATATACTTAAGCAAAATTCTCAACCACTAGAAGATTCTTACATCATAGAAATGGCAAATGGAAAGGTTGAGCGCGCTAATGATATTTACATAGGGTGTACTCTCACTCTAGACAACCATTTGTTCAAAATCGACCTTATGCCGGTCACCATAAAAAGCTTCGATATAATCATTGGTATGGATTGGCTAAGCCTTCATCGTGCCGACATTCTATGTTACGAAAGGGCCGTCCGCCTCAATCTGCCGAATGGCAACGTTCTCACCGTTTATGGCAATAAACCTAGTGCGAACCTACAAATCATCTCTTGTGTTAAAACCCAAAAGTACCTCCGAAAGCAATACCATGTTTTCTTAGCCCACATCGTAGATAAGAAACAGGAGGTGAAGGACATCAAAGAAATTCCAGAAGTATGCAACTTCCCTGATGTTTTCCCAGACGATCTGCCTGGTGTACCACTCGCACGACAAGTCGAATTTCGGATCGACTTAATCCCAGGAGCTACCCCCGTCGCCAGGGCTCCATATCGCTTAGCACCGGCAGAAATGCAAGAACTATCCAGCCAGTTGAATGAACTATTGAGCAAAGGGTTCATCAGGCCAAGCTTCTCGCCCTGGGGAGCACCAGTCTTATTTGTAAAGAAGAAGGATGGGTCTTTTCGCATGTGCATAGACTATCGAGAACTAAACAAACTCACTATCAAGAACCGTTATCCCCTACCCCGAATCGACGACCTCTTCGACCAGCTCCAAGGAGCCAGCTACTTTTCAAAAATCGACCTGAGGTCGGGCTATCATCAACTGCGAGTTTAGGAAGAGGATATCCCCAAGACGGCATTCAGAACTCGTTATGGGCACTATGAGTTTGTGGTGATGCCATTCGGGTTAACAAATGCTCCTGCGGTATTCATGGATTTGATGAATCGAGTGTGTCGACCCTTCTTGGATAAATTCGTCATCGTATTCATCGACGATATCCTGGTCTATTCGAGGAGCGAAGAAGAGCACCGACATCACCTACGACTAGTTCTGGAAGTTTTAAGGACCGAGAAGCTTTATGCTAAATTCTCAAAGTGTGAATTTTGGCTCCGAGAAGTAGGATTCCTTGGCCATGTAGTAAGCAAAGAAGGAATACATGTGGACCCCTCGAAGATCAAAGCAATCGAAGATTGGTCAACACCTACAACGCCGACAGAAATCCGACAGTTTTTGGGACTCGCAGGCTACTATCGAAGATTCATACAAAACTTCTCCAAAATCGCTAAGCCTCTCACCACCTTGACTCAAAAAGGGGTGGTGTTCGAATGGGAAGATAAACAAGAAGCCGCCTTCCAGACACTAAAGCAAGCCCTATGCAGCGCACCAGTCTTGTCTCTTCCAGAAGGAACTGATGATTTTGTGGTGTATTGCGATGCTTCAAATCAAGGCCTCGGCTGTGTGCTCATGCAAAGGGGAAAAGTCATCGCTTATGCATCAAGGCAACTGAAGACACATGAAGTTAATTACACCACCCACGACCTTGAATTGGGAGCTGTGGTGTTCGCCCTGAAGATTTGGAGGCACTACCTCTACGGCACCAAGTGCACCATCTTCACTGATCACAAAAGTCTTCAACACATTCTCAATCAGAAAGAACTAAACATGCGCCAAAGAAGATGGGTGGAATTACTGAATGACTACGAATGTGAAATTCGCTACCACCCGGGCAAGGCTAATGTAGTAGCCGACGCCTTAAGCAGGAAAGAATACTCGGGTCGCCGAGTAAAATCCCTAGCCATGACCATCCACTCCCAACTGGCCACCCAGATCAAGGACGCCCAATTAGAAGCCCTGAAACCAGAAAACGTGGCAAGCGAAGCACTAAGGGGGATGGATAAGAACTTGGAAGTCAAAGGGGATGGAGCTCGTTATCTCATGAATCGAATCTGGACACCGAAGTTCGGTGGGTACAGAGACGTTGTAATGGACGAGGCCCACAAGACTCGATACTCCATTCATCAGGGGTCAGATAAGATGTATCTAGACCTCAAAAGGTTATACTGGTGGCCAAACATGAAGGCTGAAATTGCTACTTATGTGAGCAAGTGCCTCACTTGCGCCAAGGTCAAGGTGGAATACCAGAAGCCATCAGGACTACTTCAACAACCGGATATACCCGAGTGGAAGTGGGAGCGAATAACCATGGACTTCGTAACCAAACTGCCTAAGACATCAGGTGGGATGGATACCATATGGGTGGTTGTGGACAGATTGACCAAGTCCGCGCACTTCCTGCCAATAAAGGAAACAGACAAGATGGAAAAGTTGACCAGGACGTACATTAAGGAGATCGTGCGACTACATGGTGTACCAACATCCATTATCTCGGATCGAGATAGTAGATTCACCTCGCGTTTCTGGCAGTCCCTACAAAAGTCTCTGGGAACCAGGTTAGACATGAGTACGGCCTACCATCCACAAACGGACGGACAAAGCGAGAGAACCATCCAGACGTTGGAAGACATGCTGAGAGCCTGTGTGATAGATTTTGGTAAGGCATGGGATACCCATCTACCGCTTATCGAATTCTCTTATAATAACAGTTATCACACTAGCATTGGAGTCGCTCCATTCGAAGCTCTCTACGGCCGCAAGTGTAGATCACCACTGTGTTGGGCCGAAGTTGGAGATACTCAGCTAGCCAGAGGGCAAGTCCCTGATAGCACCCTTACGGGGCCGGAAATCATAAGGGAAACCACAGAAAAGATCATTCAAATTCGGGAAAGACTAAAAGCGTCTCGTGATCGACAAAAGAGTTACGCGGATAAGCGACGCAAACCTTTAGAATTCCAGGTCGGAGACCGGGTACTACTAAAAGTTTCCCCCTGGAAGGGGGTGATACGTTTCGGTAAACGGGGGAAACTAAACCCAAGGTACATCGGTCCGTTCGAAATCCTTGCTAGGATTGGTCCTGTGGCGTACAAACTCCGACTACCGCAAGAACTTAGTAATGTGCACCCTATCTTCCACGTGTCCAACTTAAAGAAGTGTCTGTCTGACGAGACACTCGTAATACCACTCGAAGAAATCGAAGTTAATGAAAATCTCCACTTTGTGGAGGAACCCGTCGAGATCATGGATCGAGAGATCAAGAGAACAAAACAAAGTCGCATTCCCATAGTGAAGGTTCGTTGGAACGCGAAACGAGGGCCTGAGTTTACCTGGGAACGTGAAGATCAAATGAAGCAAAAGTATCGACATCTTTTCCCAAACCCTTGAAGTCCCAGCCGAATTTAAATTTCGGGACGAAATTCCCTCTAACGGGGGGATGATGTGACAATCGTCAAACTTGAGTCAAGTCAAGTCATCAAGTCAAGCCGGTCAACTCTATTAAACCTTGTGTATTAGGGTTTGTGTTATGTTCGTACTGTATAACTTGCTATATTAATGGGAAAACATCACAGGAGAAAAGTTTTGTGTTAAAAATTTCCTAAGCCTTAGTACTAATCAATGAATTAAACTGATGAAAACCATGTTGCATACTGTCACACCCCCAAACCAAGGATGGCGGAAACGTCCGGGGGTGGAGGACTTCATGTAGAGTATCACAACAATGAGTATAATAGTGCTCAAAGTAAAAACAACCAACACAAATATAATTGAAAACGTTACATCAAAGCACAAGTTTACATAATTCACATCAATTACATTATAATACAAAATGAACTGTTTGACGATTTATCGTCCCATCCTCAAAACGTTGTTGATTTCCTGTTTTCACTGAATTCCTGAGAATACAAGTAGTTTTGAAAAGTGTCAACACAAAGGTTGGTGAGTTCATAAGAGATTTCGTTAGAACAGTAAATCGTTTTCCAAAAAAAAAAAACGTTAGAGTATGTATCCAGAAAACCCGATGTTTTCTTTAAAACCTGTGTAATGTCGTTCTACGACTGAAGACCAAAATGTATAAGTAACCCTTCTTATTGGTAGAAAATGTTATGTATTTAAATGGACATGGACGCTTTTGAATTAAACGAAATTTCTGTACGTTCTCATGTTTGTTAATACATTATCTATATGTAGCCCTAAATTAGAGGACCGAGTAATACAAGTATTGACCATACTTAAAAGTATAAATGTGGTTTCAAATGATGTGTAGTCGTAACTACCAAAACCAAAGGTGTACAGTAATATCTGTACTCATAGAGATAAAAAGGTGATTTTAAATCGACATAAAACTCAGCTAGGTTTTAAAAATAAAATCCCGTAAACTTATGGATTGTTCCCTATGTGAGCCGTTATAATCATACTATGACTATGTGAACCTGCCACGACGTTCTCAGTGTCGCGAAAAATAAAATGACATTTGTCACCCGTACACCTGCAGGTCCAACTGTAGCTAGCAGCAAGGTGTGGGGTGTCAATCCCAATATAGATCTATATACAAGTATCACGTTGTCCCTCAAGGAGATTCTGATTTTAACTACCAGGAATTATATCCCGCACTCGGACGTACGGGGAGATAGAGAGATAGGGATCGAAAAATAGAGAAACTCACAATATAGGATAACAAGTTTACGTTAATTGTGTGTGAATATAAATATTTCTTGTATGAATGTACCTTTCTTGTACGAGTGCGTAGAGTGATGTATCATAAACTATACCTATTATAGTTTATCTAAAATGTATGTACTATGTATGAACCCTTTTTATGGAAATGTAACTAGTGTTGTGAATTTATCAAAACATAGATTAACTTTCGTGAAATGTGTGCGAATAGAAATCTTTCTTGTATGAATGTACCCTTTTTGTACGAGTGCGTAGAGTGATATATCATAAACTATACCTGTTATAGTTTATCTAAAATGTTTGTAATATGTATGAATTCTTTTATGAACATGTATTAGTATTGTGAATTTATCAAACTATACCTCTTATAGTCTAATAATACGTGTTCCAAAATGAATGAATAATATTTAATATTTAATATGAATGTCTTAATTCCAGTTCATAATGATAAACTAACATGGAAACACATTCAAATATTAGAACTTATGATTATACACTTTGCTCAACATAATACAAAGTGTTATGATATTTACATGCTGTTGGCTAACTTTAGCCATTCTGCCCTGTATTTGGAAAAATCATAGAAAAATCATACGAAGTCGAAAACTAGATCCGTAAATTTTGAGAGTTCACAAAATGTGTCTAGTTTGCTCATAAATTTTATCTCAATTTATAATGACCTCTAACTTGGGTGAAAAAGTCCAAAATCACAGACTGGTCCGGATTGTTGTTTGAAATGATAGGCAGTTTTGTAAAAATCACCATAAATTGTAGAAAAATCGTATGGAGATGTGCAAGTAGCCATTTTAAAGCTAAAAACTCGAACTATTTGCACCTTGTACAGTTTTGAAAACAAAATGTTTAAGATGCCCAAAACAGTCCGTGAATGGAGTTGAACTTTTCTGATGAAGGCTGTTAGAAAAATCTAGTTATATTCTTAGTGTTTTAACTTGTATTCCCCCCCTGAAAACTTGAGAAAACATGAAAATGTAGGGGTATGAACTCACCTTGAGTGATTTCAGTAGATGATTGTTGAAGAATGGAAGTGTTTAATTCAAGAACACTTGGAGATGCCTTGAAGGTTTCGAGAATCTAACATCATAGTTAGGGAGTTTGTGTAAGATATTCATGACTTGAGTAGAATGAAGTGAAATAATCATAAGGAGGATGACTTTTACTTACTAAGAGTGGAAGAACACTTGAAAACCAGCCTTGAATCTCGAAATTTGAGTGGGAAAAGTTTGAGAGAAAAGTGGTGTTTGATACTTAGTGAAATGAGGGCAAATGAGAGGAAATGAGGAGAGAGGATGAATAATCAGCCCTCAAAAACGTGGGAAGAGGGATAATTGAGTGGAAAAGACATTGATGTGACACAGGTAAGGTGGGGAGGTATGGCTGGTCATAGAGTGGGTGTGGGGTGGTTGCTTGTGACTGCGGATCAATAACACTGCTTTGAATGCGAAGTTGGATTTAGCTTTGCTATAAGTTTCAATCGATTTTGAAATTGAGTATTGTTCGCATTTGTATGAGTGTAGTCGATGAATCGATAAAGCAAGAACATATGAGTTTTGATTCGCAATTGGATTGATGATTGAGGGATGATTCGTGAAGAAAAACGCGAAGTCAAGGACTATGAAATTGTTGTTTGCAAGAATTTAAAACCTCGATTGTGGAGTTGTTGATGCTCATTTTGCGAAAGTAAAACAATCGAGTGTTCGCATCTATGAATCAATTTGAAGTCAATTGGGTTAATATTCGCATATGGGTTCAACATATGAATTTTTGATTTCGCAAGTTTAGAGTTCAAGAACTAAACTGTGTTCGCATCTGGAATGAAAATTTTGTGAATCGCATTTGATTAATTAGGTTAAAATGCGAAGGTGATTAATGCGAAGGGATGCGAAAGGTGTAAGAATGAAAATGCGAAGTATTTCACAGTAGAATGCGAATTGGGGAAGAAAACAGAAGATTTCAATTATTGTCCCTGGAGTTTCGCATTTTTGGAATGAAAATTTTGTGAATCGCATTTGATTAATTAGGTTAAAATGCGAAGGTGATTAATGCGAAGGGATGCGAAAGGTGTAAGAATGAAAATGCGAAGTATTTCACAGTAGAATGCGAATTGGGGAAGAAAACAGAAGATTTCAATTATTGTCCCTGGAGTTTCGCATTTTTGGAATGAAAATTTTGTGAATCGCATTTGATTAATTAGGTTAAAATGCGAAGGTGATTAATGCGAAGGGATGCGAAAGGTGTAAGAATGAAAATGCGAAGTATTTCACAGTAGAATGCGAATTGGGGAAGAAAACAGAAGATTTCAATTATTGTCCCTGGAGTTTCGCATTTTTGGAATGAAAATTTTGTGAATCGCATTTGATTAATTAGGTTAAAATGCGAAGGTGATTAATGCGAAGGGATGCGAAAGGTGTAAGAATGAAAATGCGAAGTACTTCACAGTAGAATGCGAATTGGGGAAAGAAAACAGAAGGTTTCAAATATTGTCCCTGGAGTTTCGCATTTTTGGATATAAATACTCAACTTCGCAAATGGGGGTCATAAAATGATGAAATTGCAGAATTTTTTTTTTTTTTTTTTTTTTTTTTTTTTTTTTTTTTTTTTTTTTTTTTTTTTTTTTTTTTTTTTTTGGAGATACACACACATAGACAACCACACATATATTTAGGTTAAGGAGGTATAGGTGTTCGCACTTTTTGCTTTATGATTTCTCATTAGAATAGAGAGTTATGTAGAAGTTTCATAGTGTGAATTTTAGTACTCATGGGCAAATTGAGTCGAACGGTTTGACTTGCTGACTTTAGTTGACTTTGACTTGACCGAAATTTGACGGTTGTCACATCATCCCCCCGTTAGAGGGAATTCGTCCCGAAATTTGAATTTAGGAAAGGAGTAGGCATGAATAATCAAGCTGAGAAGTGAGGATACTTCTTAATCGACTGACTCACGCCCTCCCATGTGACTCTAGGTCCGTGGTTAATATTCCAGCGAACTTTCACTAATGGGAAGTGGCGTTGTTACATCCGCTTGACCTCGTTCCATGGTCACCATGGTTCTTCTGAGAAGGTGAGGCTCTTGTGGAACTCGATCTCGTCGAGGGGAATTGCAAGAGTCCTGTCGGATAGGTACTTCTTGTAACTTTGGGACGTGTTGGGTAGAGCGTACTTTACTAAACTCGCGGGAGTAGATTGAAGGAGCGAGTTACAGGGCTGATTCTGACAAGAATCTCGAAAGACACAATTATTTGGGGTATTGGCTTTCCATGCTTTCCGAAGCGTACTAAGCCTTCCCAGAGTGAGTGTTTCTAGAGGAATTCGGTCGGTCATACCGGAGTTCTAGAGGTTTCTTCTTCTTGTTTCTCTTCCTGTCACGGGTTGCTCCCTTTAGGGTCAAAGTTGGGAGGGGTTTCGTATTTTTTGAGAAGTTCCAAAGGAACTAAGACAGTAGGTCAGCAAGACCCAGAATCTTGGCGTATTTCTGCTAACGCCTTCGGTGCTGACTGTTTCTCTATGGTTTTGATCGATTGAAAGGTTCCTTATGAATTTCCACCCTGGGTAATGATGTGTCTTGGGAATTGAACTCCTCAATTCCTAAACTCGTATCTGGAGAACTTCGGGAAATACTTCTCTTATCGTATTTCTTCCGTGGTTTGTTGTAGCTGCTCTCCTTGGTTTCCTTCTTACTACGAGGGTAGATAAGTAAGTCATTTGTAATGACGATGATGAGTTGATCTTAGCAAGAAGGGTATATCCTATTTATTACGTTCATGAATCCAACGAGTGGATCTGGTCCTATCCGAGGGTTATCACAACGAACTTTCAGCGTTCTTATCGAAATTGGAGGATCGTTCTCAGATATCTTTCTTCAATACTCGTGATTGGTGATATTCAGATCTCAGGTCCAATTCCTGAAGGGTACCTCATCTCTTGAGGTTGGCCGGCCTATTCGTCAATGCGAGGTAGATAGTAAAGGTTTCTATAGAGATGTTGTCGGGGCCTCTGAAGTCGATGGAATCATGAGCAATTTGTCTTTCTAATTTGAAAAAAATAAGATGAGAGCTTTTCAGGGTGAGAAACTTGGTTCTTCAATTTCATTGTTGAGTAGTTCGACAGGTTTGACCCGACAGCTCTTGTAGCTCGGTAGGAAGTATGTGGGTTTGGTCCACACGACTATGACCTTTTTTTTTTTTTTTTTTTTTTTTTTGAAAGGTAGGGGATTTACTCGTCCTTCTGGGCAACCTTAGCCCAAAGCTCATGGCAGGACTCGTACTCTATCTGTCCCAAGCTTCTATGCTTGAACCTTGTCAGCTACATGCGTGACATTCCCGAAGGTCTCCTGTATATACATGTGATAAAGCTTCGGGAAGTATGACACTCCTCTGGTGCGTGTTTTGGAGCTCCACAGCGAGAGACGACCCAAAGGTCCGTGCTGGGTGTTTACGAGAGACGATAGTTTCGATAATCAAGGGTTAGGCGAAAAGCCCCTTTTTATAGTCGTTTAATCAAGAAGACGAGGGCAATATCAATCAAAATTGGAATACGACAACACTATCTTTTTAGATAGCAGGAGATAAGTTGTATTCGAAGGAAGAGATCACTAGAGTGATAGAGTGTCCTGTATTTCTTTTCTGTGTGTTCCGTTTTGTTTAATGTTATGATTATTGTAGATGATTTCATACCACAGTGTCTAGCACTGGTAGCGGGTGTGTTTTCGATAGCCAGTAATGATACTTGATATCATGACTCCTGGAAGGTTTCCTTACGATCGAGCGGTATATGATTGTCGTATGAAAATTGACATCGTGAAATTTGTCGAGTGGGTGACCCCACTCAACCCCTAATACTAGACATGGAATCGGAGCCAGGATGGAATTTTCTATTTCAAGACTTAAGTATTTCGATTTTAAATTAACCCCGATGTATGGACAAGGTCATTACAACTTACAAGTAATGCTCCTATGGTCACATATGAATGTCTTTGGTTTGATTTGCATGAGAGAGAGAAAATATTTTAGCTACTTTTTTTTTTTTGGAAAGAAGGTTACTTTAGTAAGTGTACCAAATTCATTACAAACATATAGTACTTAAACGTTTTATCGTTGGGAACATTACAAAAGTCCTAACATGGTTCCCTTGCTGCTCCTGTTGGTGTGTTCATCACATTCCTCCTGTTCCTTCGTCATTCTTCTCAGTTGGACATTTTCTCTTGAAGTGTCCCATTTCACCACATAGGTAGCATACTGGGCCTACCTTGGTGAAGTTGATTGAAGGGAGGTGATGGGCCGAGGCCCTACAGAAACGAGCGGTATGGCCTTTCCTGTTGCAGTTTTTACAGTGTATCTCCCGGCAAGCCCCATGGTGATGAAAGCCACATTTGTTGCACTTTGGGAGTGATCCCTCATATGGTCTGGCAGGCATTTGGGTGGCAAACCCCGAGGCTAGTGTCGAGGCATTTGTCATGACTGCTGTTGTGATGGTAGGGGCGGCCTTAGGCTGTTGTCTTTTAGTGTATCCCTTTGATTGGTGGCACTTTTTCGTGTCCCAAAACTTTCTCTTCTTGTTCGTAGGTTCGTGGCCTGAGGTATTTTTGTTGGTAGGTACCGATTGGTGTCCCTGATTGTTACCACAATTTGTATTGTTAGTACCGCTTCCACCCTTGTTGATGTTGTTAGCATTGAAATGCACCATGATGGCTGCCACGGCTGCTGTGACTGCAGCTTGAAAAGTAGCAGCGTCTATCCGAAGTGTGGGCGCCTTGCTAGTTGGTTTGTTGCCTCTTGGTGAAGACATAGCTCTGTTTCATGACGAAAAACGACTTCGTTAGTGGAAATGATTGTCTTAAGTGCATCCTTACAATTTATATTTATGCATATAAATTTTTGCACATTACTGTACTATACTTAGTGTTTCTACTAACGCTCCCGAGATGGAGTTATGGCAGTAGGTAGGAGTGGGTTTCATACGGACGTTAAATCTTACTCCTCTTAGAATCACGTTTGTCCTAACAATCTTGGCTGAGGAAATTTTGAGGGGATCCGGTGCATTAGTGCTGGTATGATCGCACACATAGGTCTGTGAAGAAGAAACTTCTCAATAAATGCTTAAAGGCAAGACGATAATGAGTTTCTGGGATGGCTATATGTCGCGAGTTTTTCTAACTAAGTTTATCTCATATCGATTTGTATCAAAGTTTGGTTGTTTAGGGTGTTCTGAAAACAATTTATAACGAGATTCTTTGTATAATAAACTCATGTACTTTAGTAGTTCTGTTTCCAAGTGAAACCTTATACTTGACCCAAGCTAGGTCCTTATCACGACCTATTGATGTATGCTTAATTATATAATTAAGGCTAGATAATCCTTCGAGTCTGTTAGGTACGTCCTAAATCCATCTTGTTAATATGACTCTAGAAATCGTGGTTTCAGTGAAAATTCTGACCTCGATGCAGGTCTACTTCACATTTGTGCATGGGCGGGTTTTGATAATAGATAGTTTCCTCGATTAGTATGACCATTTAGTTTGTAGTGTCGTGATTTTACTTACAATAGAGTAGCACCAACGCGTACTTATGGAGCTAATTTACCAGGTCTGGTGAGCGGCATGAACTCTACTCACGATGATCCATCCCTTGTGATGCCTGAGGCAAGGTCGATGCAATTTTGTAGCTTTGCCAATCAACGCCTGGCTACAATCATCCTTTCTTTGAATGATGTGTGTCCTACCCTGTTACTCTCTTTCCTCTTCACGAGTTGCGATAAGGTCCTAAAAAGAGAGTTGGTCTCGGGAATAGTAGTATAATTCTGAGTCACCGGTACATGAGATGGTGGGGTTTATAGTAGCGTGCAGTTTTCTGAACTCAGATTGTAGTCTTCCTGTTTTGATCCATGATCATCGCGATCTGCCGGGTCCTTGCCGGGAGGGCTCTGTCCGTCGGTCCCCCGTGGTTGAGGTCATAGCACCCTCGTTGGTCTCCACATGGTGGTTGTTTTCATTGTTGTCGACATTCAACCCTCGATCACGATTGCCCAACGGTTCACGGTTTCGTTATAGTCGAAACGGTTCACGGAACCCTTGCTATGCATGGAGGATTGATTACCTCCGGTCCCGCTTATGATTCTTCTCATAATCATTCACCATTCCTCGAGTTCGGATTAGGAAAGTAAGGATCGTCCGGTGAGTAGGATTTTTTTGCTAGGCCGTATTTGCGAGAGTAGAAGTGGAGGAGTTAAGTACTATGCGTCTAACTCTATTATCAATTACTCATAGGGGGGTGATCCTTATTAGTTACTTCTATAATGACATAGTGCATACTAATTACATATAACACGATACGATAGACCTTTGAATAAGTGATCCCACTCTAAGTCCACATCCAAACAAGAAAAAGGAAATAAAGTAATGACCACAAATTCTAAGTCTATAATTTCTAAGTTATATATAACCTTAAGGTATCCACCTAGGGACTATAGACCTATCATTGAGGATCTATTTACTTTTCATATAAATTATGATATTACAAAATACTCCTATAGTATTTTAAACTCATGATCTATTCTTATGTTCTCATTGTGGTAGTGTTGGTAAGTTTTTAGACTTGTTGCCGTATCACAACTATTCTTGGGCATGTGCTAATCACTCCTCGGACCAGCATAGTTGATCAGGCTATGCCACTCCCAAGACTGACCATACATCCCCGAGCTTACCTGTGATATTCAACAATCATTACTTTTCTTTTATTCTAGAGTGGTGCTGACTTTAATATGTATGTATGCATGTATACCTTTTATAAGAAACTATTTATTTCTAAAAGTATGGTTGTTTTGAAACTTTAAATCAGAGACTTAGTCCCAATGCATTTATAGTTTGTATATCTTATGTGGGTTGATATACTGAGTTCACTATAAACAATGCTCTGATACCAATCTGTCACACCCCCAAACCAAGGATGGCGGAAACGTCCGGGGGTGGAGGACTTCATGTAGAGTATCACAACAATGAGTATAATAGTGCTCAAAGTAAAAACAACCAACACAAATATAATTGAAAACGTTACATCAAAGCACAAGTTTACATAATTCACATCAATTACATTATAATACAAAATGAACTGTTTGACGATTTATCGTCCCATCCTCAAAACGTTGTTGATTTCCTGTTTTCACTGAATTCCTGAGAATACAAGTAGTTTTGAAAAGTGTCAACACAAAGGTTGGTGAGTTCATAAGAGATTTCGTTAGAACAGTAAATCGTTTTCCAAAAAAAAAAAAAACGTTAGAGTATGTATCCAGAAAACCCGATGTTTTCTTTAAAACCTGTGTAATGTCGTTCTACGACTGAAGACCAAAATGTATAAGTAACCCTTCTTATTGGTAGAAAATGTTATGTATTTAAATGGACATGGACGCTTTTGAATTAAACGAAATTTCTGTACGTTCTCATGTTTGTTAATACATTATCTATATGTAGCCCTAAATTAGAGGACCGAGTAATACAAGTATTGACCATACTTAAAAGTATAAATGTGGTTTCAAATGATGTGTAGTCGTAACTACCAAAACCAAAGGTGTACAGTAATATCTGTACTCATAGAGATAAAAAGGTGATTTTAAATCGACATAAAACTCAGCTAGGTTTTAAAAATAAAATCCCGTAAACTTATGGATTGTTCCCTATGTGAGCCGTTATAATCATACTATGACTATGTGAACCTGCCACGACGTTCTCAGTGTCGCGAAAAATAAAATGACATTTGTCACCCGTAGACCTGCAGGTCCAACTGTAGCTAGCAGCAAGGTGTGGGGTGTCAATCCCAATATAGATCTATATACAAGTATCACGTTCTCCCTCAAGGAGATTCTGATTTTAACTACCAGGAATTATATCCCGCACTCGGACGTACAGGGAGATAGAGAGATAGGGATCGAAAAATAGAGAAACTCACAATATAGGATAACAAGTTTACGTTAATTGTGTGTGAATATAAATATTTCTTGTATGAATGTACCTTTCTTGTACGAGTGCGTAGAGTGATGTATCATAAACTATACCTATTATAGTTTATCTAAAATGTATGTACTATGTATGAACCCTTTTTATGGAAATGTAACTAGTGTTGTGAATTTATCAAAACATAGATTAACTTTCGTGAAATGTGTGCGAATAGAAATCTTTCTTGTATGAATGTACCCTTTTTGTACGAGTGCGTAGAGTGATATATCATAAACTATACCTGTTATAGTTTATCTAAAATGTTTGTAATATGTATGAATTCTTTTATGAACATGTATTAGTATTGTGAATTTATCAAACTATACCTCTTATAGTCTAATAATACGTGTTCCAAAATGAATGAATAATATTTAATATTTAATATGAATGTCTTAATTCCAGTTCATAATGATAAACTAACATGGAAACACATTCAAATATTAGAACTTATGATTATACACTTTGCTCAACATAATACAAAGTGTTATGATATTTACATGCTGTTGGCTAACTTTAGCCATTCTGCCCTGTATTTGGAAAAATCATAGAAAAATCATACGAAGTCGAAAACTAGATCCGTAAATTTTGAGAGTTCAAAAAATGTGTCTAGTTTGCTCATAAATTTTATCTCAATTTATAATGACCTCTAACTTGGGTGAAAAAGTCCAAAATCACAGACTGGTCCGGATTGTTGTTTGAAATGATAGGCAGTTTTGTAAAAATCACCATAAATTGTAGAAAAATCGTATGGAGATGTGCAAGTAGCCATTTTAAAGCTAAAAACTCGAACTATTTGCACCTTGTACAGTTTTGAAAACAAAATGTTTAAGATGCCCAAAACAGTCCGTGAATGGAGTTGAACTTTTCTGATGAAGGCTGTTAGAAAAATCTAGTTATATTCTTAGTGTTTTAACTTGTATTCCCCCCCTGAAAACTTGAGAAAACATGAAAATGTAGGGGTATGAACTCACCTTGAGTGATTTCAGTAGATGATTGTTGAAGAATGGAAGTGTTTAATTCAAGAACACTTGGAGATGCCTTGAAGGTTTCGAGAATCTAACATCATAGTTAGGGAGTTTGTGTAAGATATTCATGACTTGAGTAGAATGAAGTGAAATAATCATAAGGAGGATGACTTTTACTTACTAAGAGTGGAAGAACACTTGAAAACCAGCCTTGAATCTCGAAATTTGAGTGGGAAAAGTTTGAGAGAAAAGTGGTGTTTGATACTTAGTGAAATGAGGGCAAATGAGAGGAAATGAGGAGAGAGGATGAATAATCAGCCCTCAAAAACGTGGGAAGAGGGATAATTGAGTGGAAAAGACATTGATGTGACACAGGTAAGGTGGGGAGGTATGGCTGGTCATAGAGTGGGTGTGGGGTGGTTGCTTGTGACTGCGGATCAATAACACTGCTTTGAATGCGAAGTTGGATTTAGCTTTGCTATAAGTTTCAATCGATTTTGAAATTGAGTATTGTTCGCATTTGTATGAGTGTAGTCGATGAATCGATAAAGCAAGAACATATGAGTTTTGATTCGCAATTGGATTGATGATTGAGGGATGATTCGTGAAGAAAAACGCGAAGTCAAGGACTATGAAATTGTTGTTTGCAAGAATTTAAAACCTCGATTGTGGAGTTGTTGATGCTCATTTTGCGAAAGTAAAACAATCGAGTGTTCGCATCTATGAATCAATTTGAAGTCAATTGGGTTAATATTCGCATATGGGTTCAACATATGAATTTTTGATTTCGCAAGTTTAGAGTTCAAGAACTAAACTGTGTTCGCATCTGGAATGAAAATTTTGTGAATCGCATTTGATTAATTAGGTTAAAATGCGAAGGTGATTAATGCGAAGGGATGCGAAAGGTGTAAGAATGAAAATGCGAAGTATTTCACAGTAGAATGCGAATTGGGGAAGAAAACAGAAGATTTCAATTATTGTCCCTGGAGTTTCGCATTTTTGGAATGAAAATTTTGTGAATCGCATTTGATTAATTAGGTTAAAATGCGAAGGTGATTAATGCGAAGGGATGCGAAAGGTGTAAGAATGAAAATGCGAAGTATTTCACAGTAGAATGCGAATTGGGGAAGAAAACAGAAGATTTCAATTATTGTCCCTGGAGTTTCGCATTTTTGGAATGAAAATTTTGTGAATCGCATTTGATTAATTAGGTTAAAATGCGAAGGTGATTAATGCGAAGGGATGCGAAAGGTGTAAGAATGAAAATGCGAAGTATTTCACAGTAGAATGCGAATTGGGGAAGAAAACAGAAGATTTCAATTATTGTCCCTGGAGTTTCGCATTTTTGGAATGAAAATTTTGTGAATCGCATTTGATTAATTAGGTTAAAATGCGAAGGTGATTAATGCGAAGGGATGCGAAAGGTGTAAGAATGAAAATGCGAAGTACTTCACAGTAGAATGCGAATTGGGGAAAGAAAACAGAAGGTTTCAAATATTGTCCCTGGAGTTTCGCATTTTTGGATATAAATACTCAACTTCGCAAATGGGGGTCATAAAATGATGAAATTGCAGAATTTTTTTTTTTTTTTTTTTTTTTTTTTTTTTTTTTTTTTTTTTTTTTTTTTTTTGGAGATACACACACATAGACAACCACACATATATTTAGGTTAAGGAGGTATAGGTGTTCGCACTTTTTGCTTTATGATTTCTCATTAGAATAGAGAGTTATGTAGAAGTTTCATAGTGTGAATTTTAGTACTCATGGGCAAATTGAGTCGAACGGTTTGACTTGCTGACTTTAGTTGACTTTGACTTGACCGAAATTTGACGGTTGTCACACATACTCATTAGGAGTGTGTGGGATCCTTAATCATGACTTAACGGGCTCAAGAGACTCGCATTACGGAACCAAACACTCACAAATGCCACACTTGAAATCTCTCTCAAATATCTCTCTGTATGAGAAATCTCTCCAAGAATGTCAAATCTCTCCTAAATCTCTCCAAGTATGTGAAATCTCTCTCAAATATCTCTCTGTATGAGAAATCTCTCCAAGAATGTCAAATCTCTCCTAAATCTCTCCAAGTATGTGAAATCTCTCTCAAATATCTCTCTGTATGAGAAATCTCTCCAAGAATGTCAAATCTCTCCTAAATCTCTCCAAGTATGTGAAATCTCTCTCGAATATCTCTCTGTATGAGAAATCTCTCCAAGAATGTCAAATCTCTCCTAAATCTCTCCAAGTATGTGAAACCTCTCTCAAATATCTCTTTGTATGGGAAATCTCTTCAAGAATGTGAAATCTCTCCAAGTGTGAGAAATCTCTCCCAAATCTCTCTCAAAAAGTTTCCCGTAACTTTTTAGAATCATTCGGGTCATTCCGGCCCTTAACCGGGTCAAAAACGGCTTAAAACGGGGCGAAAACGAGAAAATTGGACATTAGGAACCGAAGGTCCTCTTAGGGACCAAGAGCAAGGAGGAGCCGAACCCTCCTGAGCCGAAGGACCTCTCGGGACCGAACCTCGCCCAAGAGGAACCGAAACCGAGAACAAGAAGCAAGAACCGAAACTACTGTTCACGACAGAGCGCTCGGTGCCTCTCGGTCCGCCCCCACTCTCTGTTCGCTATTTAGCCTCTCTGTTCGCTAACTCCGCCTCTCTGTCTCTCGCGCACTCTCGGTTCCCTTCCCTCCGCCTCTCTGCCTCTCGCGCACTCTCGGTTCCCTTCCCTCCGCCTCTCTGTCTCTCGCGCACTCTCGGTTCCCTTCCCTCCGCCTCTCTGCCTCTCGCGCACTCTCGGTTCCCTTCTCTCCTCTCTGTCTCTTCGTGCTCTCGGTTCTTCCCTCCTTCTCCTCTCCTCTCGGTTCCGCCTCCCTCTCTCTCTCGGTTCAGCATAAGAGGGCCGAGCCTCGGCCAGATTTCGCATTTTTGTCATTTTCAGCCCATTTTTGATATTTTTGACATTTTAAGCCCGTTTTTCATGATTTTAAAGCGGGATTTTCTCCAGAAATTATATTTTAACATAATAAACTCTAAATATTCATAATTTAAACATATTTTGATGAAAATCATTATTTAAATAATAAAAATCAAATGGATGAATTATTAAAGGTGGAGTGTTGACTTTGCCTTATCCAAAGCCACAAGCAACCACCCCACACTCACTCTTTGACTAACCACACCTCTCCACCTTACCTAGGTCACTTCAATGTTCCCTCACACTCAAATTTCACCCACTCCCACGTTTTTGAGCTGGAACAAACAACTACACTCCTCATTTTCTCTCATTTCTCTCATTCCACTAAGTAACAAACACCACTTTTTTCTCTCAAACTCTTCTACACAAATTTTCGAGATCCAAGGCTGATTTCAAGTGTTCTTCCACACTTAGTAAGTAAAAATTCATCCTCCCTATTACTATTTCACTTCATTCTACTCAAATCTTTGGTTGCTTACACAAACTCCCTAACTATGATGTTAGATTCTCGAAAACCTTCAAGGCATCTCCAAGTGTTCTTGAATTAAACACTTCCATTCTTCAACAATCATCTACTGAAATCACTCAAGGTGAGTTCATACCCCTACATTTTCATGATTTCTCAAGTTTTCAGGGGGTGAATACAAGTTAAAACACTAAGAACCTATCAAAAATTTTCTAACAGCCTTCATCAGAAAAGGTTCAACTCCATTCACGGACTGTTTTGGGAATCTTAAATATTTTTGTTTTCAAAACTGTACAAGGTGCAAATAGTTCAAGTTTTTAGCTTTAAAATGGCTACTTGCACATCTCCATACGATTTTTCTACAATTTATGGTGATTTTTACAAAACTGCCTATCATTTCAAACAACAATCCGGACCAGTCTGTGATTTTGGACTTTTTCACCCAAGTTAGATGTCATTATAAATTGAGATAAAATTTATGAGCAAACTAGACACATTTTGTGAACTCTCAGAATTTACGGATCTAGTTTTCGACTTCGTATGATTTTTCTATGATTTTTCCAAATACAGGGCAGAATGGCTAAAGTTAGCCAACAGCATGTAAATATCATAACACTTTGTATTATGTTGAGCAAAGTGTATAATCATAAGTTCTAATATTTGAATGTGTTTCCATGTTAGTTTATCATTATGAACTGAAACTAAGACATTCATATTAAATATTATTCTTTCATTTTAGAACACGGATTATTTAACTATAAAAAGTATAGTTTGATAATTTCATAACACTAATACATTTCCATAAAAGAGTTTATACATATCACATACACTTTAGATAAACTATAATAGGTATAGTTTGTGATACATCACTCACGCACTCGTACAAAAAGGGTACATTCATACAAGAAAGATTTATATTCACACACATTTCAAGTAAACTTGTTAACCTATGTTGTGAGACTCTCTCTCTCTCTCTCCCCGTACGTCCGGGTGCGGGATATAATTCCTGGTAGTTATAATCAGAATCTCCTTGAGGGAGAACGTGATACTTGTATATAGATCTATATTGGGTTTGACACCCCACACCTTGCTGCTAGCTACAGTGGGACCTGCAGGTCTACGGGTGACAAATGTCATTTCATTTTCGCGACGCCTGAGAAACGTTGTGGCAGGTTCACATAGTCACAGTATGATTATAGCGACTCACTTAGGGAGACAACAATTCATAAAGTTTACGGGGTTTCATAAAACCGAAGTAGGTTTTAGGTTGATAAAATAAATTTACTTTCCATTTCATTTTAAACTCACAACATCCCTACTAAGAAACGATGATTTCTCATACATTCTAGTCTTTGGTTGTAAGGCTACATTTTTCGGATTTCAAGGAAAATATCAGATTTTTCTGAAACAACGCGACATTTACATGTGAAAGACTTCTACTAAGATTATTAATAAAAGCTTATGAACTCACCAACCTTTGTGTTGACACTTTTCAAATAACTTGTATTCACAGGAAAACACTAATCAGGTTATCAAGTGCTTTTGAGGATGGGACGTTAAGTCGTCAAACTTTTCATATTTTGACAACATATTGTAATTGATTTTGAAACATGTAATTCATACAAGTGATGTAACTTTTTCAATTATATATATGTTGGTTGTGTTTGCTTGAATTACTATTGAAATTATGGTTATGATGCTATACATGAAGTCCTCCACCCCCGGACGTTTCCGCCATCCTTGGTTTGGGGGTGTGACATATAGTAACACCAAATACCCCTATAGTATTTTAGGTTTATGTTATATTGTTTTCCTTGTGGTATTGTTGGTAAGATTTTAGACTTGTTGCAACCTCACAACTACACTTAGGCACATGCTAGTCAACCCACAGATAATATAGTTGATCAGGCTATATCTTCCCAGTTTTGACTATATGTCTCTAAGTCCACTTGTGTTGCCCAACAATCGTAATTATTTTGCATTGTCCTAGTGACACTGATTTTAGCATGAATGTAGGCACGTATAATTAATTAAATATTTTATTATTTAAAGTATAAACTCTTGGTCAGACTATTTTAATCCCATTGTATTTATAGTCTGTATATCTTTTATGGGTTGATATACTCAATTCACTATAAACAATGCTCTGATACCAATCTGCCACACCCCAAAACCTGGAACGGCGGAAACGTTCTGGGGCGGAGGATGTCATGTACAGTATCACAACAATGAATAGTAGTAAACAAGCAACAACATCATCCATTGCATTAACAATATAATTTTAATACAAGTGTTCCGACATGCTTAATAGACACTAAAGTATGAATCAAAATGAAAGATGAGTGTTGAACGAGCTCCATCTTCTCTAAACCTTGCATCGGTACCTATCCACTGTTGACCTGAGGATACAAGTTATTTTGAAAGATAGTATTAGCTTTAAAGCTGGTGAGATCATAAGTATTTTAGTGTCTGTATATCTAATAATGTATTCGTAAGACTGTATTTGTAAGAATGAGTATGTAAAATTGTTGAATAACCTAGAAAACCCTATGCTTCCTACTGAAAGTAGCCTTCTACCAAGGCATCTAGTATCTGATTGTGTCTCTTGTAAGAGTGTGTATTTTCCCAAATCTAACTATCACTAACCAAAAATATAATATTTACATTATCGTGCATCGTGTCAATGTTCACGAAGTCAATGTAATGGGGAAATAATAATGTACTGTAGTTTTATAATAAGTGACTACTGATGTACTAACTACCTTAAACCAAATGAAATTTAATGTAACATGTGATCGGCCTGTATCCTGCTACTGACTCAATAGTAAAACGACGATGTAAGACGCCGTAAGAAATGACGTTTCGCACCCGTAGACTTGCAAGTCCCACTGTAGCGAGCAGCCAGGTGTTGGATAGTCAATCCAGTATAGATCTATACGCAAACTCATACGCTCCCCAATTAAGGAGATTCTGGATATAAAAACAATCATGGCAGGTAGTGTCATGACCCGTTTAATAGCTCACATAACTGAATGTAATGTATGCTAGCTGTATTGTATGTTCTCCCTCTGTCTAGCCTATATGTTCTCTCTGTGTCTAGCCTATATGTTCTCTCTGTATAGTATTGTAATGTATTGTGTGTACTAGTTGTATTGTGTCTTCTCTCTATCTAGCAAGTATTGTAATGTTTTGTGTGTACTAGTTGTATTGTGTGTTCTCTCTATCTAGCAAGTATTGACTCATGCATGAATTGACTCTTTGTATGATTCATTGTTCTTGTATTAGTATTAGTAAAACCCTAAACTACGCCTATTGTAGCTTACTAGTAATATAACTTGTACGTATGAACATGGAAGTATACCCTTGCTACCCAAGGGTATTGAATTGACTGGAAGAACCTTTATGGCTATATATGTACATATGATATATAACTAATAGTTAAACGACCTTCGGACGGATACTCGATACCCCACCAAACCACATCCCAACGGGGAAAAGGAAATAAGGTGGGTTAGCCTTCCTATGTCCTTCAAACATTACTTATATAACTATACATATATAGGCATGCAGTTGACAACATAAAAGTATAAAAGAAGTTTTGTAAAACCTTTGAAGAGTTTAAGAACTAAGAAAAGGTGACTTCATGTCAGTTTGTAAAACAGTTTGAAAACAGTTTATTTGATAAGGACAATTTAAAGTATAATGAATCCTTTGTTTTGGAAAACACAAGTGTAACAGAGTTTTGAAAAGAAACATTCAGTATGTAAGACAGTTTGATAAAGAGTTGTAAACTAGTAAAAATGTTTTGGAAAGTCATTTGAAGTAATATGTTCGGTAAAACCGGTAAAAGTGTAGTAAATCTATTTGCATGCTAGTTATTAATCACATGTGATTGATTTAATAACTAGCATGTTTCAACTTGTATCCCCCCCCCCCCATAAAGCATTTAAATCATTTAAAAAGGTTAATTAAGGGGTATGAACTCACCTGTTGTGAGCGGATCGGATGGAAGTGTCGGACAAGGTGCTAGGTGTCAAGTGAGGACTTGAACACACACAATGGTCCTAATTAACATATAATATCGCATATATGTAACCAATTATCCTTTAAACTATTAACTAAAAAGGTTAAGACATCCTAAAACATGTTAAACAGTTTAATATAAGTGTTATAAGTGCTAAGGATTGCATCTAAGTGTTGTAGGACAAGGCTATTGAGTTTTAGGGTCCAAGGGAACCCTCTTTGTGAGTTTACTCGCTAAAGACCATAAGCCATGGAGTTTACGGTCGTAAACTCATGGGTTTACGGCCGTAAAATCAAATCTTCTTGACCATGAGTTGTTTTGAAGTCTTGTAAGTCCCTTGAAGCATTTCTACATTGAAGTATAAGCCTATGGAAGTGTTTGTGGCATCAAAACACCTCTAAATGTAGTTTACGGCCCATGGAAGATTTCTCCATGAGTTTGCTACTGTAAACTCCTATGGAACATGGTTTTATGATGTTTTCAAGTTCCATCCATATCAAGGAATAAATCTAGACTAGTTTCCTAAGCAAATGAAGGTTCTAGGGCCATTTTTGACCCCTTAAGAAGGGTTTACGACCCAAGATGTTCTTGGACCATAAATGTAACGCCCGTGTTTATGGGCTTGCCATTTTTAGCAATGTAATAGTCTAGGTTAACCTTTGTAACCCAATTTGAAATAATAAGAATGTATTATTTGAGTATTATGTGTTTCGTCCTTAATTGCTTAATTATGTGATATGATTAATTAAGAATAAAATGAGCGTCAAAATTTAAGTGTAAAATAAACTCGATATCTTTGGATAATGTTGTAATAGTTGAAACGAGGTTTCCAAATATATATAGAACGCCCAAATCTGACTTCGTATGAGGAAGTTATGATTTTCTGAAGTTTCGACTTGGCAGTATGCAGCCCGAATACTCGATTTGAGATCGAGCGGTTTTTAGCCGAAACAATCTAAATGAGAATCGAAGATCTCGTTGTTAGTAGCGAAACGATGAAAAGTTAGGCGAGAACGGACGTCGGACGAAGAAGTTATGAATTTATAATGAAGTTTTTCTGTCCCGGCCTCCTAAAAACTAAATAATAAAAATAAACTCAAAGTTAGCCGACGGAGTCTAAACGAAAGTTGTAGAGCGTAGTCTCATCTACGCGTGGATATAAAGAACGTCGAAAACGGAGTTCGTATGAAGAAGATATGAATTTTAAAAGTTTATTAAATAATTAATATTTAAATTTATTTATTATATCCGATACTATCCGAAGGGGAGTCACCGGACTCATCCGAAGTACGCCCAGCGTACTCGTGTACGCCCCGCATACCACTCAAGTGTTTGGAGTTCGTATGCGATGACGTAGAGGGCCGATGACGCACGCAGTGACACCTCCAGAGGAGTACGCCCTGCGTACCTCGAAGTTACGCCCAGCGTACTTCCGAGGATCAGCCCTATAAAAGGGGATGCGAAGCCAGCTTCTTTCTTTTACAAACTCTTCCTTTTTCTCTCATCTTTTGCCTCGTTTAGAGTGCCGTTTATACCCCGAAGCCTCGGTAATATTCCCGAGCCCCGAAGCAAGATCCGAAGCCCCAAGGATCCCGAAGAGCGTTATTCCCGAGCCGAAGCCCTGCCCGCGAGGAGCCCGAGTTTTTTGAAGATCTTCCAGATCTACGGAGAAACACTACTTCTGCAAGCCGTAGTGCTGCCCGATCATCATCTGATCAAGTGAGTGTGTAGTCATTTTCATTCCAACGCAATATTATGAAGTATTTTATATAAAATACGTGTTATGTGTATATATTTTGTTGTTATACGTGTGAGTGTATATTCACTCTCTTCTATCTCATAGATTTGATTTATTCTCTATGAAATACGTGTTATGTGTGTGCCTCATCTGTTATGTGGAATATGTATTGATTAAAACATGCTATACAGGTTTTTAAACTATGTATAAAAATGTATATTTTTATCTACTAATATGTTGGGTAGAACATGGGTAGATAGTTGGTGTGTAATAAACAGATGAGATGCCTCAGTGTTGTTGGTGTTATTCTAGTCATTCAGCAGAGTATGGATGACGACCATGGACTATTCTAGACTGTCCTTTGGAACACTAGCAGGCTCATAACCTGTAGGTGTTGTGAACGACGTGTTCACTGGTGTACTCTATCCCCCACATGGTTGCCTTTAGGACACTTATTGTTGAGGAAGCCCCACTGCAGTAATGTCTGTCCTGTCACACCCCCAAACCAGAACGGCGGAAATGTTCGGGGGCGGAGGACATCATATTCAGTATCATAACAGTTCATAGAAAGGAAAGTACACACCACCATATATATTAATGTTTCCAAGATGTTTACATAATTGTATTCATTACATGTTCAAAAGATAAATACATAAACATCATTCAAAAGAAGTAATTAACGCCAGCGTGTTAATCCAAAAGTTGATTCCCAAACCTGCTTAGCGGTTCCTTGAGAATACAAGTTAATTCAAAGAAAAAGTGTCAACAATTAAGTTGGTGAGTTCGTAAGTAGTTTAGAAAAATTGGATGCCATTCCAAAATGGGTGTATGTTTTCCAAAAAACTCAGTATTTCAAGTGTGAAGAGTTATGACTTGTTGTGTTGAAAATGAATGTATTAGCTCCAGAAAATCCCATATTTTCCCTAATGGTTGTGATATGAGTTATTGTGTTTTCCAAGAAAATCCCTTATTTTCCTATAAAAGTATGAAATGCATATGAATGTTCGTGTTATAAGTTGTAAATAATCGCACCAGGAAAATCCCTTATCTTCCTATTAGTTGTTTGGTTTGTATACAGGAAAAACCCATATTTTCCTAACGTGACTGGCAGTCTCTAAGACCGAAAGTTGCAAGAAAACGACATTCTTAGAAGTTGTATCATAGTTTTATATAATAAAGCTATACGAAGATCGCATTTGTTAAATGAAGAATAGTCTTAACAGTTACTCGTTCATAAAAGCATAATACCATAATAGTTGTATATCCGATGAGTTTTATAACCATACTAAACATAATATGCCTGTAACGACGTTCTTCAGGCGTCGCAGCGTTATGACAACTATCACCCCAAAAGACGGACTGTAGCTAACAGTCAGGGTGCAGGATCATGACTTCCCGTATAGATCTATACACATTTGACACATTCTCCGAACGGGAGACTCTGGTTATAGACAGGACTTGCAGCATTACTTTCTAATAAAGAAAAGTAACGTTTGAAGGTATACACGTCTCATGGATTCTCAACTAAGCCTATATTAAAGTGATAGTTTTTGTATGCGAAGTTTATCCTTTTTCACAATGTTTGACAAAGCATAAATCATAAGTTTTTAGAATGTATAAAACGACTTAACAATGAAAGGTACTTTGAAATCATTATATACTTTGCATAAGTCTAATGCACACAAAGTATGACAAGAGTTTTCCATAATAGTAATGAGTTCCCAGTGATTTATTCGGTAAAACAAGCGAAGTGAAACTTTATAAAATACACGATAATAACCGTATGTTTACTTGTATTCCCCCCCCCCCCCTAAAAGAGTATAAAAGCATTTAAAATGTATTTAAAGTGTGTTTGAAAGGGGTATGAACTCACATGAAAGTTTGAAGATAGCAAGATGGAAAACCGGGCAGAGTTTCGTCTCGGGAAACGGATTTTCCTCGGGATTCTCGGGATTTCTCGGGAGTAAAATTGACCTTCGGGACTTGCACAAAATGACCAGGGCTTCGGGGTAGTGCGAGCATGGAAAACGAGGCAAAACTCAAGAAAAGAGAGAGAGAATGAGCAATTTTTCCGGGAACCCTCGCATCCCTTTTATAGGGGGCTGGAACCGCCTCGTATGCGGGGTGTACGCGTACGTCACGCGTGACCGAGTCCTCGACTGCATCGCGTTTCGGACGGGACTCACATAGGGGCGACGTGGATGATCCGAGGCCGTGGCGTCGATTACGCTGGGCGTACTCGTGTACGCTGGGTATACGCACGTGACTCAGGCTTCGGATAATACCGAATTTTTGAATAAAAATATATATTATTTATTTATCAAACTTCAAAAATTCATATCTCCTTCATACGAACTCCGTTTTCGACGTTCTTTATATCCACGCGTAGGTGAGACTAAGATCTACAACTTTCGTTTAGATTCCATCGGCAAATTCCGAAATTATTTTTATTATTTATTTATTAAAATGACGTGATTAAGGAATTTCTTTAAAAATTCATAACTTTTTCATACGATGTCCGATTTGAGCGTTCTTTTTATGCTTGTTTGTAGTTTAACGATATCTATGACTTTCATTTAGACACCTAAGGTTTGAAAGTGTTTTATTGAAACTTTGCGTTTTTACGTAACTTCGTATTGCCGGTTTTTGTCGGAAAACTTAGGATGGTCATAACTTCTTCGTTATAACTCGGATTTTTGTGTTATTTATATGTTTCGAAACCTTAAGACGATACCTACCACATAGCGTACTCCAAACAGAGCTTTTGAATACTTCATTTTTTGATGATATTCTAATCCCTTTTTCAAAGAGGTTACAAGACTCGATCTTTGATGACTTGAAATGACGGGTTGTTACATCATCCCCCCGTTAGAGGGAATTTTGTCCCGAAATTTTAATACAAAAGATAAGTCTTAGGGGCTGAGGAAGAGGTGTGGATACTTCTGTTGCATTTGATCTTCTCGTTCCCACGTGAACTCAGGTCCCCTCTTAGTATTCCATCGGACCTTTACTATTGGAATGCGGCTCTGTTTAGTACGTTTAACTTCTCTATCCATGATCTCGACGAGTTCTTCCACAAAGTTAAGATTTTCATTTAGTTCGATCTCATCGAGTGGAATTACAAGTGTTTCGTCGGACAAACACTTCTTTAGGTTTGATACGTGGAATACTGGATGTACTTTGTAAAGCTCTGTTGGAAGTCGGAGTTTGTAGGCCACTGGACCAACTCTTGAAATGATTTCGAAGGGTCCAATGTACCTAGGATTTAGCTTCCCACGTTTTCCAAAGCGTATCATGCCCTTCCAGGGTGAGACCTTCAGTAGTACACGATCGCCAATCTGAAATTCCAAGGGTTTACGTCTTTTTTCGGCATAGCTCTTTTGCCTATCCCTCGAGGATTTTAGTCGTTCTCGTATTTGCACGATCTTTTCAGTAGTTTCTCTGATGATCTCCGGACCAGTGAGGGTGCTATCAGGGACTAGACCTTTTGCTAATTGTGTGTCGCCCACTTCCGTCCAGCACAGAGGTGATCTGCACTTACGGCCGTAAAGGGCTTCAAATGGAGCAGTATTGATACTAGTATGATAACTATTGTTATAAGAGAACTCGACCAAAGGTAAGTGAACATCCCATGTCTTACTAAAGTCGATTACACATGCTCGCAACATGTCTTCCAAGGTTTGGATCGTCCTTTCACTCTATCCGTCAGTTTGGGGGTGATAGGATGTACTCATATTCAATCTTGTTCCCATGGATTTTTGCAATGATTGCCAGAATCTAGACGTGAATCTGCTGTCTCTGTCCGAGATGATAGATATTGGCACTCCATGGAGTCGTACGATCTCTCGGATGTAGATTCTCGCTAGCCTTTCCATTTTATTAGTTTCCTTAATCGGTAAGAAATGAGCGGACTTGGTTAATCTATCGACGATTACCCAAATAGTATCTTGGCCACCCTAAGTTTTGGGCAGTTTCGTTATGAAGTCCATGGAAATCTGCTCCCATTTCCACTCAGGAATTTCAAGTTGTTGGAGTAGTCCTGAGGGTTTCTGGTGTTCTATTTTGATCTTGGCGCAAGTCAAACACTTGCTCACATATGTAGCGATCTCTACTTTCATGTTTGGCCACCAGTAGAGTTGCTTGAGATCTTGATACATCTTGTCTGACCCGGGGTGTACGGAGTATGGAGTCTTGTGTGCCTCGCTCATAACTACCTCTCTAAATCCACCAAACTTGGGTGTCCATATTCGGTTCATGAGGTAGCGTGCTCCGTCACTCTTGATTTCTAAGTTCATGTCCATTCCCCTAAGGGTCTCACCTGTCACGTTTTCGGGTTTCAAGGCCTCTATTTGAGCTTCCTTGACTTGTGCTGACAGGTGCGAATGGATCGACATGGCTAATGACTTCACTCTTCGGCCAGAGTACTGCTTACGACTAATGGCATCTGCCACGACGTTTGCCTTTCTTGGATGATAGCGAATCTCACATTCGTAGTCGTTGAGCAATTCGACCCAACGTCGTTGTCTCATGTTCAACTCCTTCTGGTCGAAGATGTGTTGTAGGCTCTTGTGGTCTATAAAGATAGTGCACTTGGTACCATATAGGTAGTGTCTCCAGATTTTAAGAGCGAAGACCACCGCCCCAAGTTCTAAATCATGAGTGGTGTAGTTGACCTCATGCGTTTTCAATTGTCGTGAGGCATATGCAATAACCTTTCCCCTCTGCATTAGTACACAGCCCAGCCCTTTCTTCGAAGCGTCGCAATACACCACAAAATCTTCGGTCCCTTCTGGAAGAGAAAGGATAGGCGCACTGCAAAGGGCCTGTTTCAAAGTCTGAAATGCAGCAGCTTTCTTTTCTCCCCAATTGTAGGTCACACCTTTCTAGGTTAGGGCGGTAAGAGGTTTTGCGATGCTGGGGAAATTCTGAATGAACCTTCGATAATAACCAGCAAGACCTAGAAATTGGCGAATTTCTGTTGGTGTAGTTAGTGCAGACCAGTTTTTGATAGCCTTGATTTTTTATGGGTCCACGTGGATTCCTTCCTTGCTGACCATGTGACCGAGGAAGTCCACCTTTCTAATCCAAAACTCACATTTTGAGAATTTTGCATACAGTCTCTCAGTCCGTAACGTCTCTAAAACTTGCCTCAGATGTTGACTATGCTCTTCTTTATTCATTGAATAAATGAGTATGTCGTCTATGAATACTATCACAAATTTATCCAAGTATGGACGACATACCTGATTCATTAGATCCATGAATACGGCCGGGGCATTAGTTAGTCCGAACGGCATCACTACGAACTCGTAATGTCCGTATCTCGTTTGGAAGGCCGTCTTGGGAACATCACTCTCCAGGACTCGCAGCTGGTGATATCCTGACCTCAGATCGATCTTGGAGAAGTAGTTGGCTCCTTGGAGTTGGTCGAATAAGTCATCGATTCGGGGTAGGGGGTATCGGTTCTTGATGGTAAGTTTGTTGAGTTCTCGGTAGTCGATGCACATTCTGAATGATCCATCCTTCTTTTTCACGAACAACACGGGTGCTCCCCATGGCGAGAAGCTCGGCCTGATGAATCCTTTTCCAAGTAGTTCATTCAGTTGGCTGGATAGCTCTTGCATCTCTGCCGGGGCTAATCGATAGGGTGCTTTGGCTACTGGGGTAGCCCTAGGAACCAGATCGATTCTGAACTCAACTAGTCTCGCAGGAGGTATTCCCGGAAGGTCCTCGGGAAAAACGTCGGGAAAATCGCATACGTCGGGCACATTCTTGATGTCCTGGACTTCGCGTTTCACATCTACAACATGTGCCAAAAACACGTGACACTCCTTGCGTAGGAATTTCCGAGCTTGGATACTTGAGATGATACGAAGAGTGGTACTGGGTTTGTCGCCCAAGACAATGAAGGTTTCGCCGGTTGGCAGATTAAGGCGAACGGCCTTATCATAACATAGAATGTCCGCATGATGAGAACTCAGCCAATCCATGCCAACGATGACATCAAAACTCTTAATCGAGACTGGCATGAGGTTGATTGAAAAGGGATTATCGTTTAATGTTAGAGTGCAGTTTAAGTATATCTCCTTAGTGCCTTCGGTTTTCCCGTTGGCCATTTCTACTATGAATGGTTCACTTAATGATTGTGGTATTGATTTTAGCAAGCCTTTAAAGTCGTGACTCACAAAACTCCTTTCCGCTCCACTATCAAACAAAATGCATGCATACGAGTTATCGAGAAGAAACGTACCCGTAACAACAGTAGGGTCCGCAATGGCTTCATCTTGTCCCATTGCGAAAACTCGGCCCCTTCCGCCGGCATTCCGGTTGTTTGCCTTTGGGCAGTCCCTGCGGTAGTGCCCCGTGTCTCCGCTCTCAAAGCAGGCGCGACTTACCCCAGTATTAGCAGTGGGGACGAATGGTTGGGTTGGCTCTTTGCAATAGCGGGCTGTATGTCCCTTCTTATTGCACTTGGCGCATTGAAGATCATGACAAGGACCGTGGTGGTGGAAGATGCATCGGTTGCACTTAGGAAGTTTCCCATTATATGAGCTTGTGGGGGCAGGGTTGGCAGGTACAGTCATAGCGTGGGTCGCTATTACTTGTTGTTTCTTGGGGTTTTCCTGGAGGGTTTGTCCCCTCCTTTTGTTCCAAGGCCTACTCTGGCCCTGAGCCTCCCTAGAGGGATTTGCGGTTGTTGCAATGGTACCCTGTTTTACTCCGTGGTCGATGAGTCGCTGAGCCAGGCGTTTAGCGCTGTTGTAGGTAACAGGGCTGGAAGCTAGGACATGCCCTTGAATCTGGGGTGACAACCCCCAAATGTACCTTTCAACCTTCTTTTATTCTGGGTTGACCATGGTAGGGCACAATGCAGCGAGGTCATTGAACCTAGCTGTGTAGGCGACTAGGTCAGACCCAGTCATTTTCAGATTCCAGAGCTCCTGCTCAAGCTTTTGCACTTCGCCCCTTGGGCAGTATTCTTCCAGTAGTAGAACCTTCAGATCGTCCCAACTCATGGCGTTGGCGACAGTGAGTGTCACCGAATTCACATGGCTTTTCCACCAAGTGAGGGCTCGATCTATGAAAGTGCAAGCAACGAACTTGACTTTGCTTGCTTTCAGGCATGAGCAGATCTCGAAGACCGTTTCGGTCTTCTCGAACCATTGCATTAGTGCAATGACTCCCCCAGTTCCATTAAAAGTTTTTGGCATAGCGTTAGAGAACTCCTTGTAAGTACATTCTCTTACTTGGCCATGACCAGTGCCATGATTTGGATGATTCGTGTTGCTTCCTGCCTCTCCATTTCCGTGGGAGTTTATTTGCGAGAGGGTTGCAGTTACTGCTGCTGTGATAGCAGCCTGGACCATGGCTGGATCATACGTTGGTGGTGGAGGTGGTGGTGGTGCTGTGCCCGGCCTGGGCCTTAGGTTTGGACGAGGAGGCATCGTGCTGCCAAAAGAAAAATGAAAGATTTATAAGTTTTTGTAGTTCATAGTTGAATGATATTGAGTTAACTTCTAATAGTTCTAAGAAATTGGGTTTGACCGACACAAGGTTTTGAGCTTGAAAATAAAGTTCGAATAGATGTACCTATGAATTGAACGAACTACGCATGATTGACAACAAGAAAAGGGATATACCCTTATATATATTAAACATATAGTTGTGTTACAGTGGGGTCTAGACAAAAAGTTCTTGACCTTTCTAAAGGCCTCCGATTACAGAACAATTTAAAGAAAATAATACTTTTATCCGAAGTCCTAATTTATAACAAAATTTGAGAGTTGGGCAAGTTCTACTTGCGACGCGGTTTGCGTTTGGAGCTCGACTCCGTGTCGGACTGCTTCGACTCCATGAGGCGCCTATCAAACGCAGCTTGTTGTTCCCTCAATTCTGCGAAGGCTGCATTTGCTTGTGCTTGAAATGCTTCGGCGCGAATGTGGATGTCATTCTGCAACAGCTCTAGGCGGTTGATATCGGCCGTGTAGATTTGTACTTCCACATTGACCTCTCGGATTCGGTTGGCTTGCACTCTGGATTGATAGCACTGGTTGGCGAGTTTGCCAACCATGACCGGTAGTGCTCGGTCGGCTGATCCCCCACCTCTGACATCATAGAAGTCTCGCACATGCCGTAGGGAGGGCGTAAGCTTTGTTGTTGGCTCCAATGATGGAGGTGACTTCCCCACACAGGAGTGGGTCCTTGGAAGTTCCTCACGTGGACAGGAGGTTGTGGGATTGGTGGATTGATAATTTCTGGCTCTGAATTCGTGCCAGAGTCATCCCCTTCCTCCAACTCTATAGGCTCTTCGTCTTCTTCAGGATCTTCTTCGATCCATCCTCCATTACCTTGATTGGGATAGTAGGGGTCATTAGGGTGATGGAATCCTGCCATTTAGACTGTACGAGAATAGGGTTAAAAATTTACTATAAGCTAGAGCACATGAAACTTACCCTTAAGTTTAATGGTTGACGGCAACACAAAAAAACTCCCTTAGTATTATGTAATGATCTGCTTTTGGTAAGTTTTTAAAATCGTTGTCCACTGCAAACACACCTTGGCATACATTAGTCGGCTCTCAGACAAATATAGTTGATCGGGCTATATTCTCCCCAGTTCCGATTACATGTCCCAAGGCGTACCTGTACTGCACAACTTATTTATAATACTTCTAAAGTTACTCGATATGAAACTGTTATTAGTATGAAATGAGTGCATGCTTACCTTAAAACTAAATAAATCTAATTTCAAAAGTATGACTCTTCTCAGAGTGTTTTTGCCCAGTTGAGTTTATAGTTGTATACCAAAAAGAGATGGTTTTGATATACTTAATTCTCTATAAACAAGGCTCTTATACCAATCTGTCACACCCCCAAACCAGAACGGCGGAAATGTTTGGGGGCGGAGGACGTCATATTCAGTATCATAATAGTTCATAGAAAGGAAAGTACACACCACCATATATATTAATGTTTCCAAGATGTTTACATAATTGTATTCATTACATGTTCAAAAGATAAATACATAAACATCATTCAAAAGAAGTAATTAACGCCAGCGCGTTAATCCCAAAAGTTGATTCCCAAAGCTGCTTAGCGGTTCCCTGAGAATACAAGTTAATTTAAAGAAAAAGTGTCAACAATTAAGTTGGTGAGTTCGTAAGTAGTTTAGAAAAATTGGATGCCATTCCAAAATGGGTGTATGTTTTCCAGAAAACTCAGTATTTCAAGTGTGAAGAGTTATGACTTGTTGTGTTGAAAATGAATGTATTAGATCCAGAAAATCCCATATTTTCCCTAATGGTTGTGATATGAGTTATTGTGTTTTCCATGAAAATCCCTTATTTTCCGATAAAATTATGAAATGCATATGAATGTTCGTGTTATAAGTTGTAAATAATCGCACCAGGAAATTCCCTTATCTTCCTATTAGTTGTTTGGTTTGTATACAGGAAAAACCCTTATTTTCCTAACATGACTGGCAGTCTCTGAGACCGATAGTTGCAAAAAAACGACATTCTTAGAAGTTGTATCATAGTTTTATATAATAAAGTTATACGAAGATCGCATTTGTTAGATGAAGAATAGTCTTAACAGATACTCGTTCATAAAAGCATAATACCATAATAGTTGTATATCCGATGAGTTTTATAACCATACTAAACATAATATGCCTGTAACGATGTTCTTTACGCGTCGCAGCGTTATGACAACTGTCACCCCAAAAGACGGACTGTAGCTAACAGTCAGGGCGCGGGATCATGACTTCCCGTATAGATCTATACACATTTGACACGTTCTCCGAACGGGAGACTCTGGTTATATACAGGACTTCCAGCATTACTTTCTAATAAAGAAAAGTAACGTTTGAAGATATACACGTATCATGGATTCTCAACTAAGCCTGTATTAAAGTGATAGTTTTTGTATGCGAAGTTTATCCTTTTTCACAATGTTTGACAAAGCATAAATCATAAGTTTTTAGAATGTATAAAACGACTTAACAATGAAAGGTACTTTGAAATCATTATATACTTTGCGTAAGTCTAATGCACACAAAGTATGACAAGAGTTTTCCATAATAGTAATGAGTTCCCAGTGATTTATTCGGTAAAACAAGCGAAGTGAAACTTTATAAAATACACGATAATAACCGTATGTTTACTAGTATTCCCCACCCCCCCCTCCCTAAAAGAGTATAAAAGCATTTAAAATCTATTTTTAAAATGTATTTAAAGTGTGTTTGAAAGGGGTATGAACTCACATGAAAGTTTGAAGATAGCAAGATGGAAAACCGGGCAGAGTTTCGTCTTGGGAAACGGATTTTCCTCGGGATTCTCGGGTTTTCTCAGGAGTAAAATCGACCTTCGGGACTTGCACAAAATGACCAGGGCTTCGGGGTAGTGCGAGCACGGAAAACGAGGCAAAACGTAAGAAAAGAGAGAGAGAGAATGAGCAAATTTTCCGGGAACCCTCGCATCCCTTTTATAGGGGGCTGGAACCGCCTCGTACGCGGGGCGTACGCGTACGTCACGCGTGACCGAGTCCTCGACTGCATCGCGTTTCGGACGGGACGGGGGGGGGGGGGGGGGTAGGCTCGCATAGGGGCGACGTGGACGATCCGAGGCCGTGGCCTCGAGTACGCTGGGCGTACGCGCGTGACTCAGGCTTCGGATAATACCGAATTTTTGAATAAAAATATATATATATTAATTATTTATCAAACTTCAAAAATTCATATCTCCTTCATACGAACTCCGTTTTCGACGTTCTTTATATCCACGCGTAGGTGAGACTAAGATCTACAACTTTCGTTTAGATTCCGTCGGCAAATTCTAAAATTATTTTTATTATTTATTTATTAAAATGACGTGATTAAGGAATTTCTTTAAAAATTCATAACTTTTTCATACGATTTCCGATTTGAGCGTTCTTTTTATGCACGTTTGTAGTTTAACGATATCTATGACTTTCATTTAGACACCTAAGGTCAGAAAGTGTTTTATTGAAACTTTGCGTTTTTACGTAACTTTGTATTGCCGGTTTTTGTCGGAAAACTTAGGATGGTCATAACTTCTTCGTTATAACTCGGATTTTTGTGTTATTTATATGTTTGGAAACCTTAAGACGATACCTACCACATAGCATACTCCAAACAGAGCTTTTGAATACTTCATTTTTCGATGATATTCTAATGCCTTTTTCAAAGAGGTTACAAGACTCGATCTTTGATGGCTTGAAATGACGGGTTGTTACACGTCCTGATGAAAATCCTGAACTAGGTTCCTTATAATAGATGTTATTTTTAGGGACGTAAACTTAGGATAACGGGAATGGGTAATCGGGTTTATTGTTGATTGTTAAATTAAATATTTATTGTGGGTTGAAAACCCTATATGCTCACCAGGCTCCCAAGCCAGACCCACTCAGTTTATTTGTATTACAGGAAGTGGCGCAAGAGCTTAAGATGGATGAATCATCGAGTTGTTTTGTTTATAAGTCTGTATATGTATATATTTGTTGAATGACTTGTAATGCTATCTTTTATGCTTTATGATCTGTATCGGAACATGACATCCCGACTTTTGATTATGAAATGAAATTATATTTCTTTATGAAATGTTTTGATAAATATCTATTTTATCATGTTTTGTTTTTGGGAACAAATTCCGCATCTCTTTTAAAATTAAAAGGATTTACTCTGAAATTATTTTAAAAAACATAAATGAAATCGGTCTTTTCTGGCCAAGATTTTGGGGATGTCACAGTTGGTATCAGAGCATTAGTTTAAGCGAACTAGGAATTTGTAGGATTTCTAGACTTAAACTTAGAATGCTAAGTGGAAATTTGAGTTGAGTGTCTGTTGGATTTTAGACACAAGCACTAGTAAATTTTAGGAAGTTGCCTAAAATGCTTTTACGTGTTAAATGTTATATGTTTCCATATATGATATTATTTGTTCGGATCTACGGTTTGTTGCCAACCGGATCTGAAGGTTTATGTGTGTAGGATTCTAAGAGTATGTCTATGGTATTAGAACTAACATGTAATCGTTTCGGAGTGATAAGGATGATTTGAATATCTATCGTGAATGAAGATCTAAATTTCACCTTATTCGGTGTATAGATTAAAAATGGTGAGAACAAGAAGCGGTGTTGGAAACGCAAACGAGAACAGGAATCAACCACCTGTAATTCAACAAGTAGTTGTTGAAGCTGCTACACCAGAACAAATCACCATGGCTAGAGTGCAAGCCATGATTCGGGTTATGTTAGCCGAACAAAGGGAAGAAATTCGACAGATGCTGCATGGAAATAGGGACAAACCTATCATACCTAATGTAGAACCCGAATCGATTCCCGAACGATCGGAGGAAGGGAACAATAGTCACATCGTGAGTCAAATTGGGACTCAAGAGGAACGATACGAAAAGGAGAAACAACAACGATGGGCGAATGTACAAGAATTTCTTGGGCGCCAAGCCGCCAAGTCTTTCTGGAAGCCCAAAGCCTGTTGAGATAATGGATTGGATCTCCGAAAGGGAGATGGTATTTGAAAGTTGCGACTGTAGCAACAAACAGAAGACTGTCTTTGTAGTTAGGCAACTGAAGACTAGAGTCTTGAGCTGGTGGAAGTTGTTGGCAGATACTACGCCACGAGGAGAAGCTCTGAAAATTGCATGGGAGGAGTTCTTGGAACAACTAAGGGTGCAATATTGTTCAAAGATAGATCTGATTGATCTGAACAATGAGTTCCAAAACTTGAAGAAGGTAAGGATGAGCATAGATGACTATGCTATTGCGTTCACTGAGAAAATGAAGTTATTTCCGTACCTAGTACCAACGGAACTCTCCAAGATTGAAAGGTTCGCTAATGGACTGCCTGCCGACTTTGGTCTGACAGTCAAGATGGCAATTACTCTAAAAACGGTTGTTTGAGCAGCTAAGAACGTGGAGGCCCAATGGAAGGAAAAGGGTCTGGAAAGGATAGATGTTGGTGAAAAGAGGAAGTTCGAAGGATCTTCAGGATCCAGCAAGAAAAATAAATTCTCGAAATCTGGTTCGAGAGGAAGTGGAGGAAAGGTAGAGGCAAAATGGTGCCACAAGTGCAAGAAGAAGCATCATGGGAAATGTGATGGGGAAGTGGTCACATGCTTCAAATGTGGAAATCCAGGGCATTATGCCAACGATTGCACCCTCGCCAAGAAAGTTTGCTATGGTTGTGGTGAGAAGGGGCACATCTCAAGGGATTGTCCGAAAAAGAAGGAAGCAGCTAGACTCAACATTCTGGCAAAGCCGAAGGCGAGAGCATTCTAGATGACACTGGAAGCTGCTAAAGATGAAGCTGATGTCGCTTCAGGTACCTTTCTCGTTAACAATTTTCCTGCCCAAATTTAATTTGATTCTAGAGCCAACTACTCCTTTATATCGCATGAATTTGGTAGAAAACTAGCTTTGCCTGTTGATAGAGTAGATAATGCCTTAATAGTCGAAGTTGCTAGTGGCAAGTTTGTACCTGTTAGCCATCGTATGAAAAACATCTTAATTGACTTGAATGGGAATAAATTCCACGATGAATTATTGCCTATTGAACTAAACGGTTTCGACATCGTACTTTGGGACAACCCGATATTTCAACTACATGTAAATGAACTAAAAAGTCAAGTATTGTAACCACGTTAATTGTAATAAAATTAACATCGAAAATAAAATATCCAAAAATCACTAATTAAATTACCTATTATGTTAGATGTCATTAAACCGTGATCGTACGTAAAAAGAACGCCCAAATCCGACTTCGTATAAGAAAGTTAGGAATTTTTCAGGTTCGGCTTAACGGCAGACGGCTAAAAACTCGAATCAGAGATCAAGCGACTTTTGACCGGAATGGCCTAAACTAGAATCGAAGGTCTAAATAATGGTATTTCAACGGTAAAAAGTCTGGTAAAAACTGACGTCAGATAAAGAAGTTATGAATTTCTAAAGAAATTCTCTTACCGCGACCTTTTAAAAATAAATAATAAAAATAATTTCGGAATTTTTGTAACATCCTGAAATAGCAAGGGTTGAGTGGAAGGGCTAAATGTGTAATTTGGGAAAGAGTGACTCGGGTTTCCGTGAATGGACTCGGCGAGTAGAATCACGACTTGGTCGCGTGTTAAATAGCCGACTCGGCGAGTCAATGAGATGGACTCAGCGAGTAGGCGCTGAGTGGAGAAAAACCCTAATTCTCGGGGTTGAGCCCTATATAAAGAGCATTATGTTTCCTCCCCAACCTCTTTATCACCCTTTGAGTCCCGGAAACCCTAAAATCATGGAGAAGCACCATTGTTGAGTGGATTGGGGCTTGGAGAAGTATTTGTTGAAGAAGGTTTGGAAGTTTGAAGGTGTGGAGCAAGGGGCTTTGCTTGGATTCGAGTTCCTTGCAGATTGGGGCGTTCTTTTGAGGTAATATCTCATTCTTAGGCTGTTGTTATCTTGTTTATTCATTTTGGGGTTTGAGGGAGGCTTATCTTGGGTGATATTTGTAACAACTGCCAATTCAGGTCATTCTCGGACTCATGCATCTTTATAAAAACCATTCATGCACAACATGCCATGACCTAGTAGTATAGATTAGGTCAAAAATCTTGCATAAACTAGGATCCAACTAAGGTCTAGGACTAATATACTTGATACTTACAATTCTAGTAAGTTGCTTAGCTACAATAGGAAATGCCAATACTATAATTAGAATAAAGCTTCAAGCTTTGTTATAATTGAAATAGGGTATAAAACTCTAAAAATAAATTAAAACATTCTAATTATACTTCAACATGTTGTTGAATATCAAACAATATTCCAAAACCCTAAAGAGCCAAAAATCCAAAGTTATAAATTATAAAGCTTAAAAACTTTATAAAATTTGGCTATAAACTTCCTAATATCAAATTTTATTAATCAAATTATGGATTATACCAATGAACTAGAAATATAAATTACAAGTATTAATCATAAATTATTTGTTGAAAACAAGATTTTTAAATAAATCAAATTGCTTAATAAACATTTTATAAAAATGAATGTTTTTATATAAAATATAGGAGGGAAATTTATAAAGTTTAAAATTTAGGAGAGAGGAGGCCTAAATGCATGCAAGAGCCGACCATCCCCTCTCCCCATGCATTCTCTCTTCCCCAAAACACAATCATTAAGCTTAAACCCTTACTCCACCTCTTTCCTCTTCACTCTCTCACTTCACTCTCTTCACACACTTCACTCTCTTCTTCCCTCTCTCTAAACTCACGAAAATCCTCTCATTTCTCTGCAAAATTTCGAGATTGTGAAGCCCTTGAAGTGTCTTACTTCTCTCAAGGTCAAAACCAAGGTAAACAACAACATCTTCTTCCATAGTTTCATGGTTAAACCTCTTTTTCTTCTTAGTCTTCTCTACTTTTCGGATTCTATGCGTTTCCATGGCTAGAAATATTTATTCTCCCCTTGTGGTTTGTAGATTCTCACCATAACACAATGCATGTGTTAAAGATGGTGAAAATCCGGGATCAAACCCATGCAAGGAGTGGAAAAGATGCACATATGATCATGTGACATCAAAACATAATATTTCATGTTCTTCTCCTTTCCTTTTGTGTTCATGCATGACCAAAAGCATTTAAACCATTTTGTAGTACATCTTGGATGCTCATTCATTCCATGCATGTGTTAGAAATCGGGCCTTACCAAAGACATGCATGATGTTCTTGTTGAAATACCCTAATAATGCACACAAGCAAACATGCAATCTGCCAGATTACTTTGTTCGACTTTGAACAGTCATAACTCAGTCATTTCTTAACCAAATCATGATATTCTTTTTGTATTGGTTAGTTCGACGAGTTAACTTTCAAACCCAACTGGTCTCACTGTAAAATATTAAATATCCGATTTTTAGCAGATTTTACAAAAAGGTTGCGCATACAGCTCTTTTTCTGTGATCACTATTTTTATCTTGCTTAAACAATGGCCTTAAACCCAACCATAAATCTGAGGAAAAATACCTTAGAAACTTAACATATCTAGTGAATTATGGTTAAAATTTCGTGGCTTAAAACCCCACTGAATGGACTACAAAAATTCATGAACTTCAGCCACATCTACACTTCATGCATTATTGCATGCAACTTTTCTTAAATTGTTTGGAACCATTACCCTCATTTCTCTTCTGAATACATTTTTTTTACATTTTTCCTTTTGAAAGCCCTTGCATGCATGAGATAATTTGGAAAACTTCAAGAGCTTTTGTTATTTCTTTGATTTATTAGAATTATTGCTAAAACCAAGGGCATAAATCATATAAAATACTTCCAGAGGTCAATAAATCGTAAATAAATTCATGGATGATCCTTATGGGGAATAATGACCCCTCACCAAATTTCAATAATTTTTGTTACTGTTTAATATGATTTCTAATTTTATTTTGTTTAGGGAATGATAAATTACAAAACCACTTTATAGGATGTGAAAATTGTATCTAACAATTTTCGCATAGCGTACCTGTGATGGGTGACTCCAGAAAATAATTTGAAGATTTTCCATCATGTTTTACTATTTTTCCCAATTTTTGGTAATTATAATGGTCTAAAAATGGGAGAAATAGTTCTGATTATCCAAAATTCATGAAAATTTACCAGGATATAATATTATAGAGTAGGAGGTTACATAAAAATTTTGAATATTTTTCTCTACTGTAAACTATTTTTCTCTTATTTTCTAAAGTTAATTGCACTAAAATACACTTAAATATACATAAATACCCAAAACCAGTTTATACATTATGAAAACCACTTTTGATATTTTTCCCATGATATTTATACTGTAAATGATGTTACAAAAATTTATGGTGATTTATTTTAACTGTTTAATATTATTTCTTTAATTAATGACTATTTAAAGGAATAAAACAAGAAAAAATAGAAATACCCATTGAAAAATATCTTTTATATTTTTTTCCAGCCTAGTTATGTATAATAACAATTAAATAAAAAGTTTGGGTAATTTTGGAAACTGTTTTCTATTTATTTCATATTTATTGGAATAAATGCCCATAAATCATAAAATATAATTAAACAGCTTGAATATCCATTGTTATATTTTTCCCAGCCTTGTATTGTGTAATATCAGTTAAATAAAAAGTTTGGGAATTTTTATCCCTCGAATGCTATTTTTCGTGAAATTATGTTGTTATTGAGACTTAAAATTTGGAAAATTAACCTTCCAAGGTTGTAATTAATCGCACGACTTGTAAAATTTCAATACATCAGAAAAAGTGTAACAAATTGATATAAAATCCAATACTAAAACATAAATTGGCATTTCCCTATATGTAGAGTTTAGTATATTAGCATTAGATATCGACATGGAAACTCACTAGTGCGCATGTTTGATGTCGTAGGATCCCGGTAGTAAGACGTTGGTGCATCCCGAAGTACCGCTTGTGCCTATACAAAACATCGTGAGTATTCACCAATCCCCTATTTTATGTTTTTAAATGTTTTGGGGAGGAAAAGCATGTCCTAAACTATTTATATCCGCTGTATTTATCTAACTCGTATAAACTTGGTTGCTATATTTAGCATACTGTGAGTATTCACGCACTCCCCTATTTTCGGTTTTTATGTTTTGGGGTGGAAAAGCATGTCCAGAAAACTATTGTTTGCATGATGTATTTAAATTGTTTATTATCAAACATGATTGCTATTGTATTGCTATGTATCTTTATGTATGTTTATGCAACACGGAACATGAGAACTTATCGTACTAAGGCCCTTCCCTTATCTCTAACCATTAACTCTTTGAGCCAATGGCCGTTATGGATAGCGCTATTAGGAATTGACAACTCCTCACTCGCCCGAATCGCTGGAGTGCATGATACCATATTCATCTATGGAACGATAAGCATAGATCTCGATAGGGCTTCAGTCATAGGTTTGGTTGAGACTCATTGTTTGCTCATACACATACAAACGCGTTTCTCGTTATAGCAATAAACTTGTATTCCTTAATAGCAATCAACTTTGTTTTATCATTAAAGCAATGTACTTGTACTTACGAAAAGCATTATTGTACCCTCGATTTATAAACTTGTGATACTCACCAACTATTTTCATAGTTGACGCTTGTTTTACATGCCTTTTCAGGAAGTAATTAGTAAGTGGATGTAAAGATTCATCATCATAGAGCATGTTGCATCGTGTTGAAGCTATTATGAAGCTATATTTTGAACAATGTTATTTTGAAAAACTTGTATTTTGTTTCTTTTGAAGCTATGGGTTGTAAACTTTTAAATACTGCTATGGTGATGTATCTTTATCTTTTGCATTGAAACTGTTATCGCTGTCATACCTTGCGTTTCCGCTTTAGCGGGGTGTGACAGAAGTGGTATCAGAGCTAAAGTTATAGAGAACATCGGTTTTTCTTTAAGAAAACACAACCTATAACTAAAACTTACAAAGAAATTCTTTTTACATCAAACATATTACTAGTATAATTAGGTCGGGAGTTGTATTATTGGACCTTGAATAAACATAGCCTGATCACCTATGTTTAATTAAGAAAAGATTTATACAAAGCTTGAGCTAATTATAATGGGAATATGTTGAACAAAAATATTTGAGAAAACTTTATTTCAAAATTTCAAAAGGTTAATTTTGGTGTGTGTAAGCATTGCATATTATAGGCATGCATTGTCATTTATTTCATATCTCATTGAAACTATGTCACAATCCACTATGTCAACATCGTCATCTTCCCGCGCTACCGCCTCAACCGATGAATCCAGCTACGTCACTGTTATCCCTAGATGTAATCCCCCCGCCTCGGTAGAAGAAGACCCATCAGAGGATACAGAAGATATTGGGAACTCGGTGGAGATCAGCAATGACAACGCCCCGAGTCAACGACGCGAGGCATCACCTACATCGGTGTTGCCACAACCACCGCTTTATGGACTTCGCATTCGGAGGACGGCGAGGAAGAGTGTTCCCATTCCAGGAAGGATACCCGCCAGCACAGTAGGACATGGCACGGCAGGACCTAGCAGAGCAGGACCCAGCGTTGCAGGACCGAGAGCACCGCCACCACAGCGAGTCATAGGGATACCTGTCAGGCAGCCAGGTATGACCCCAGAGGAGTCCTGGAGGATGTATTCGATGGCAGCAGATCTGCACCACAGCCTCGCTGTAATAGCCGGGCAACAGGAGGTATTGAACGAAGTGATGACAGGGATGGAAATCCTGTTCCAACATTCGATGGAGGCTGCTGACACTACTAGTGCTGCTAGACGAGAGGCAGGTCATGCAATGACAGCATATTATGTGCTTGGTGGGCTATTACTAATTGTGATGTGATAAGGATGGGATCATCGACAAAGGAAAGCTCTAGTAGCAAGAGGAAGCTAGCAGATCAGGGAGATAAGAAGTATGGAGGCAAGTCAGGGAGGAAGCAGAAAGTCTCAAGAAACTTTATGGTAAGAGCCCAGGAGCATGAACCAGTGAAAACTCAAGGACAAGAAGTGCAGGAGCGAAAGCAGTACTCAGGGCCGCTTCCGAAGTGCAATAAGTGTAACTTCCATCACAAGGGAGCTTGCCCAGTGTGCCAAAACTGTAAGCAAACAGGCCATTACTCGAAGTATTGTAAGGTGAATAAGGAGGGAAAAAGGGTATGTTACGAGTGCGGGAGTACTGATCATCTCCGTAGAGCATGTCCCAAACTGAACAATGGACCTGGTAACAATGGACAAGGCCAAGCCAAGCAAGACTTCCAAGGAAATCAAGTTGGACGACCAAGAGGTGTAGCCTTTGTGATTGGTGCAGAAGAAGCTCGTCAGAACCCTGAAGTGATAACAGGTATGTTTCTCCTGAACAACCATTTTGCATCAGTAATATTTGATGCAGGAGCAGATAGGAGTTTTGTTTCTTTAGCATTGAGATCGTTAATTGGCTTGAAATCAGTAAAGATGAGGAATGCTTATGCTGTTGAATTTGCTGATGGATATGAAATTAGGGCTAGTGATATAATTCCTGGTTGCACTCTGAATTTAGATGATAAACTCTTTAGCATTGACCTAATTCCGATAGAGCTAGGTAGTTCTGATGTGATAGTAGGGATGGATTGGTTATCCAAAAATAGAGCAGACATTGGTTGTTACGAGAAAGTCATTAGAGTGCCTCTCCCTAATGGAGAAACCCTTATCATACACGGTGAAAAGCCAGGAAGAAGTTTAAACATAGTATCAAGCATGAAGATTCACAAATACCTGAAGAAGAATTGTATTGCATTCATGGCCCACATGCTAGAGAGAGAACCTGAAGTTAAGCAACTCAAGGATATTCCGGTGGTTCAAAACTATCCCGAAGTGTTTCCGGAGGAATTGCCTGGTCTACCCCCTTATAGACAGGTCGAATTTCAGATAGACTTAATTCCCGGAGCGGCACCGGTAGCAAAAGCACCATATCGCCTTGCACCATCCGAGATGCAAGAACTATCCGGACAACTTCAAGAACTTTTAGACAAAGGGTTTATTCGACCAAGTTCTTCACCGTGGGGAGCCCCAGTGTTATTCGTCAAAAAGAAAGATGGTTCGTTCCGAATGTGCATTGATTACAGAGAACTGAACAAGTTGACAATCAAGAATCGATATCCCCTCCCTAGAATAGATGACTTATTCGATCAGTTGCAGGGCGCTTCCTACTTCTCAAAAGATCAGTTGCAGGGCGCTTCCTACTTCTCAAAAATCGACCTTCGGTCAGGGTATCATCATCTAAGAATTCACGAAGAGGACATTCACAAAACAACATTTAGAACCCGTTATGGACATTATGAGTTCTTAGTCATGCCTTTTGGACTAACGAACGCACCCGCTGTATTCATGGATTTGATGAACAGGGTCTGTAGACCATACCTAGACAAGTTTGTAATTGTATTTATCGATGACATACTTGTTTACTCGCAAACCAAAGAAGATCACAATAGACATCTGAAGCTAGTGTTGGAGATGTTGAAGGAGCAGAAATTGTATGCCAAGTTCACTAAGTGTGAATTTTGGATTCGGGAAGTACATTTTCTTGGTCATGTGATCGGCGAAAGAGGAATCCATGTAGATCCAGCTAAGATAGAGGCAATCAAGAAATGGGAGGCCCCCAAAACCCCGACAGAAATACGACAATTCCTAGGATTAGCTGGGTACTACAGACGCTTCATTGAGAATTTCTCTAGGATTGCTCAACCATTGACATCTTTGACCCAAAAGGATAGAAAATTTCTCTGGGAAGAAAAACACGAAGAGGCGTTTCAAATCCTGAAAAACAAGCTGTGCAATGCACCAATTCTGGCTTTACCAGAAGGATTAGAGAACTTTGTGGTGTATTGTGATGCGTCTCATCAAGGATTAGGATGTGTGTTAATGCAAAAAGATAAGGTCATTGCGTATGCTTCCAGACAACTCAAACCGCATGAGAAGAATTATACCACCCATGATCTAGAACTAGGAGCAATAGTTTTCGCTCTTAAGATATGGAGGCATTATTTGTATGGAACCAAGTGCACCATTTATACCGATCACAAAAGCCTTCAGCATATCCTAGATCAGAAAATGTTAAACATGTGGCAGAGAAGATGGGTAGAGTTGTTTAGTGATTATGATTGTGAGATACGATATCACCCAGGAAAGGCTAACGTTGTAGCCGACGCTCTTAGTAGGAAAGAAAGAGTGAAACCTTCCCGTGTGAGAGCTTTAGGAATGGTAATTCAGACAAGCTTGAAATCTCAAATCATTAATGCCCAGGAGAAAGCGTTATGCAAGGAAAATCTTCCAGGCGAAACTTTGCATGGTTTGGAAGAAAGATTTGAAACCAAACCTGATGGAGTTCGTTATTTTAAAGATAGGGTCTGGATTCAAAGGGTTAACAACCTGAGAGACATGGTACTAGAGGAGTCTCATCGATCTAAATACTCCATCCACCCTGGAGCAGATAAGATGTACAAGGATCTTAAAGAGTACTATTGGTGGCCTAGAATGAAAAAGGATATTTCCTTGTACGTTTGGAAGTGTTTGACATGCTCAATAGTCAAAGCTGAACATTAGAAACCATCCGGGTTGTTGCAACAACCTGAAATTCCCCAATGGAAATGGGAGCAAATATCTATGGATTTCGTTACCAAACTCCCTAGAACTGCTAGAGGTCACGACTCAATTTGGGTCATAGTGGATCGACTGACGAAATCTGCTCACTTTCTCCCCATTCGAGAAGATTTCAAGATGGAAAAATTGGCCCAAATCTACATCGACAAAATTGTTTCTCTGCATGGTGTACCCCTATCTATCATTTCTGATAGAGATAGTCATTTTACATCTCGATTTTGGTGGATGTTACAGAGGGCACTAGGAACCAAGATAGATTTGAGCACAACTTACCACCCTCAGACAGATGGGCAAACAGAGAGAACAATACAAACATTGGAAGACATGCTACGAGCGTGTGTCATTGAGTTCAAAGGAAATTGGGATACTCATTTACCCCTAATTGAGTTTTCCTACAATAACAGTTACCACACGAGTATCTAATGTGCTCCATATGAAGCATTGTATGGATGCAAGTGTCGTTCGCCCTTATGCTGGACATAAATCGGAGACAGACAGTTGACTAGAGTCAAACTTATACAGGAAACATCCGACAAGATTGCTATCATCAAGGATAAGCTTAAAGCTGCTAGAGATCGTCAGAAAAGTTATGCGGATAATCGTCGAAAACCATTAGAATTCCAAGTAGGAGACAAGGTACTTTTAAAAGTGTCGCCTTGGAAAGGGCTTGTGCGTTTTGGTAAGAAAGGAAAACTAAGCCCGAGATATGTTGGACCCTTTGAAATCCTTGAAAGGATTGGTCCAGTAGCGTATAAACTCCAATTGCCCCAAGAGTTAAGCGTCATTCACGACACATTCCACGTCTCCAACCTTAAGAGCGTGTGTCATTCTTAGGCTGTTCTTATCTTGTTTATTCATTTTGGGGTTTGAGGGAGGCTTATCTTGGGTGATATTTGTGACAACTGCCAATTCAGGTCATTCTCGGACTCATGCATCTTTACAAAAACCATTCATGCACAACATGCCATGACCTAGTAGTATAGATTAGGTCAAAAATCTTGCATAAACTTAGTCTAGGACTAATATACTTGATACTTACAATTCTAGTAAGTTGCTTAGATACAATAGGAAATGCCAATACTATAATTAGAATAAAGCTTCAAGCTTTGTTATAATTGAAATAGGGTATAAAACTCTAAAAATAAATTAAAACATTCTAATTATACTTCAACATGTTGTTGAATATCAAACAATATTCCAAAACCCTAAAGAGCCAAAAATCCAAAGTTATAAATTATAAAGCTTAAAAACTTTATAAAATTTGGCTATAAACTTCCTAATATCAAATTTTATTAATCAAATTATGGATTATACCAATGAACTAGAAATATAAATTACAAGTATTAATCATAAATTATTTGTTGAAAACAAGATTTTTAAATAAATCAAATTGCTTAATAAACGTTTTATAAAAATGAATGTTTTTATATAAAATATAGGAGAGAAGTTTATAAAGTTTAAAATTTAGGAGAGAGGAGGCCTAAATGCATGCAAGAGCCGACCATCCCCTCTCCCCATGCATTCTCTCTTCCCCAAAACACAATCATTAAGCTTAAACCCTTACTCCACCTCTTTCCTCTTCACTCTCTCACTTCACTCTCTTCACACACTTCACTCTCTTCTTCCCTCTCTCTAAACTCACGAAAATCCTCTCATTTCTCTGCAAAATTTCGAGATTGTGAAGCCCTTGAAGTGTTATTACTTCTCTCAAGGTCAAAACCAAGGTAAACAACAACATCTTCTTCCATAGTTTCATGGTTAAACCTCTTTTTCTTCTTAGTCTTCTCTACTTTTCGGATTCTATGCGTTTCCATGGCTAGAAATATTTATTCTCCCCTTGTGGTTTGTAGATTCTCACCATAACACAATGCATGTGTTAAAGATGGTGAAAATCCGGGATCAAACCCATGCAAGGAGTGGAAAAGATGCACATATGATCATGTGACATCAAAACATAATATTTCATGTTCTTCTCCTTTCCTTTTGTGTTCATGCATGACCAAAAGCATTTAAACCATTTCTAGTACATCTTGGATGCTCATTCATTCCATGCATGTGTTAGAAATTGGGCCTTACCAAAGACATGCATGATGTTCTTGTTGAAATACCCTAATAATGCACACAAGCAAACATGCAATCTGCCAGATTACTTTATTCGACTTTGAACAGTCATAACTCAGTCATTTCTTAACCAAATCATGATATTCTTTTTGTATTGGTTAGTTCGACGAGTTAACTTTCAAACCCAACTGGTCTCACTGTAAAATATTAAATATCCGATTTTTAGCAGATTTTACAAAAAGGTTGCGCATACAGCTCTTTTTCTGTGATCACTATTTTTATCTTGCTTAAACAATGGCCTTAAACCCAACCATAAATCTGAGGAAAAATACCTTAGAAACTTAACATATCTAGTGAATTATGGTTAAAATTTCGTGGCTTAAAACCCCACTGAATGGACTACAAAAATTCATGAACTTCAGCCACATCTACACTTCATGCATTATTGCATGCAACTTTTCTTAAATTGTTTGGAACCATTACCCTCATTTCTCTTCTGAATACATTTTTTTTACATTTTTCCTTTTGAAAGCCCTTGCATGCATGAGATAATTTGGAAAACTTCAAGAGCTTTTGTTATTTCTTTGATTTATTAGAATTATTGCTAAAACCAAGGGCATAAATCATATAAAATACTTCCAGAGGTCAATAAATCCTAAATAAATTCATGGATGATCCTTATGGGGAATAATGACCCCTCACCAAATTTCAATAATTTTTGTTACTGTTTAATATGATTTCTAATTTTATTTTGTTTAGGGAATGATAAATTACAAAACCACTTTATAGGATGTGAAAATTGTATCTAACAATTTTCGCATAGCGTACCTGTGATGGGTGACTCCAGAAAATAATTTCAAGATTTTCCATCATGTTTTACTATTTTTCCCAATTTTTGGTAATTATAATGGTCTAAAAATGGGAGAAATAGTTCTGATTATCCAAAATTCATGAAAATTTACCAGGATATAATATTATAGAGTAGGAGGTTACATAAAAATTTTGAATATTTTTCTCTACTGTAAACTATTTTTCTCTTATTTTCTAAAGTTAATTGCACTAAAATACACTTAAATATACATAAATACCCAAAACCAGTTTATACATTATGAAAACCACTTTTGATATTTTTCCCATGATATTTATACTGTAAATGATGTTACAAAAATTTATGGTGATTTATTTTAACTGTTTAATATTATTTCTTTAATTAATAACTATTTAAAGGAATAAAACAAGAAAAAATAGAAATACCCACTGAAAAATATCTTTTATATTTTTTTCCAGCCTAGTTATGTATAATAACAATTAAATAAAAAGTTTGGGTAATTTTGGAAACTGTTTTCTATTTATTTCATATTTATTGGAATAAATGCCCATAAATCATAAAATATAATTAAACAGCTTGAATATCCATTGTTATATTTTTCCCAGCCTTGTATTGTGTAATATCAGTTAAATAAAAAGTTTGGGAATTTTTATCCCTCGAATGCTATTTTTCGTGAAATTATGTTGTTATTGAGACTTAAAATTTGGAAAATTAACCTTCCAAGGTTGTAATTAATCGCACGACTTGTAAAATTTCAATACATCAGAAAAAGGGTAACAAATTGATATAAAATCCAATACTAAAACATAAATTGGCATTTCCCTATATGTAGAGTTTAGTATATTAGCATTAGATATCGACATGGAAACTCACTAGTGCGCATGTTTGATGTCGTAGGATCCCGGTAGTAAGATGTTGGTGCATCCCGAAGTACCGCTTGTGCCTATACAAAACATCGTGAGTATTCACCAATCCCCTATTTTATGTTTTTAAATGTTTTGGGGAGGAAAATCATGTCCTAAACTATTTATATCCGCTGTATTTATCTAACTCGTATAAACTTGGTTGCTATATTTAGCATACTGTGAGTATTCACGCACTCCCCTATTTTCGGTTTTTATGTTTTGGGGTGGAAAAGCATGTCCAGAAAACTATTGTTTGCATGATGTATTTAAATTGTTTATTATCAAACATGATTGCTATTGTATTGCTATGTATCTTTATGTATGTTTATGCAACACGGAACATGAGAACTTATCGTACTAAGGCCCTTCCCTTATCTCTAACCATTAACTCTTTGAGCCAATGGCCGTTATGGATAGCGCTATTAGGAATTGACAACTCCTCACTCGCCCGAATCGCTGGAGTGCATGATACCATATTCATCTATGGAACGATAAGCATAGATCTCGATAGGGCTTCAGTCATAGGTTTGGTTGAGACTCATTGTTTGCTCATACACATACAAACACGTTTCTCGTTATAGCAATAAACTTGTATTCCTTAATAGCAATCAACTTTGTTTTATCATTAAAGCAATGTACTTGTACTTACGAAAAGCATTATTGTACCCTCGATTTATAAACTTGTGATACTCACCAACTATTTTCATAGTTGACGCTCGTTTTACATGCCTTTTCAGGAAGTAATTAGTAAGTGGATGTAAAGATTCATCATCATAGAGCATGCTGCATCGTGTTGAAGCTATTATGAAGCTATATTTTGAACAATGTTATTTTGAAAAACTTGTATTTTGTTTCTTTTGAAGCTATGGGTTGTAAACTTTTAAATACTGCTATGGTGATGTATCTTTATCTTTTGCATTGAAACCGTTATCGCTGTCATACCTTGCGTTTCCGCTTTAGCGGGGTGTGACAATATTGGAATCTAGAGGTTAGATCTGAGGTTGCTACCTCAGATCTGGAATGGAGGAGAGATGGAATGCAGGAAAGTCCCTGTGTTGAGTGTTGGATGAAGCTATCTTGTCCCAAACCTTAGCCCTAATGTGAAAAATGCATAGATCTCTTTGGATTCACATAAAGATTGCCACTTTACGTGATGGATGAGTTGTAGGAGGCTAGATCTATGTTTTGGATCAATTGCATCGTCTGGAACGCTTCTGTTTGGATGCAGACCGGTGGTACTCGACGAGTCACATGGGTGGACTCGACGAGTTGCTTGAAGATGAGTTGGAACTCGACGAGTTCGATGAACAACTCGGCGAGTAGGTTGAAGATAGCCTTAGACTCGGCGAGTCTGTTCTTGGACTCGGCGAGTCTTGTCGAAGAGTCCCAATATTTTTTGGTTGAGTCGAAGAATCGGCGAGTCAAGGGATGACTCGGTGAGTTAGGTGCAAGTGGACTCAGAGTTGTTGGACTCGGCGAGTCTCGGGGTGACTCGGCGAGTTAGGTCGCGAATTGAGTGAAGTTTTGAGTTGGGAACTCGGCGAGTCATAGGGTTGACTCGGCGAGTAGGGCCAGTCAGGGGTTGACTTTGACTCAGTCTTTGACCAAGGGTTGACCAGTGGTTTCCAGGGGTATTTTGGTAATTGTTAATTATGGTTTTGAGTTCAGTGCATTGGTGGCTGTCCAGTGGTGGAGATCGTATCAGTGGTGGAGATCGTATGAGTGATCGGAGCAGCTTGGGTTATCTGTTCAGTCGGTAGTTTCGAGGTAAGTTATCCTCACTATATCTATCGGGTTTAAGGCACCAAGGCCGACCCTTTTATCGGATGGAAATTCGGGTAATTGTCTGTTGTATGATATTGCGGGATATGGGCCGGAAGGCGTTACGTTATGGGCCGGAAGGCATTATATGTTGCGGGCTGGAAGGCATTACATGTTGCGGGCCGGAAGGCAAAGCGATGTGGACCGGAAGGTCATGGCCTGGAAAGGCGTATGGGCATAATTACTATGTTGGTTGAGTCGTAGGGTGATGTTATGCTAGTGATCGGCTAGGCTGGTATCTTGGTTAGGGTAATGATATGTTATGTGATCCGTTGATCGATTTGCTAACTGTGAACTGTTATATGATTACATGTTATGTGTATGGTTGTCTGGTCTGGAGTGTAACCCGGTATGCATGGTTGTTCTATGTTCTGTCATGATATATATATATATATGCTTTTACGTTGCGGGCAGGAAAGTGATACGTTATGGGCCGGAAGGCAATATGTTATGGGTCGGAAGGCAATATGTTATGGGTCGGAAGGCAATATGTTATGGGCCGGAAGGCAATGTGTTATAGGCCGGAAGGCACTACGCTATGGGCCGGAAGGTGATATGTTTTGGAGCGGAAGGTTGTGGCCTGGAAGGGCGTATATGTGGTTGGTATTTTGGGGGTATCTCATTAAGCTTTCGGGCTTACAGTTGTGGTTTTTTATGTTTTCAAGTTCTCAGGAGTCTGTGGCAAGGCAAAGGCGTGATCGTACCGTTCCTCGCGTTGGTGTTTTATTAAATGGACCTGGGAAAATGCTCTGTTAAATAATGTATTGAAAACCGTTTTGTAACAACGCAATTAAAATGGATTGTTTTGAAAAGTTTTAATTGTTTCGAAATTTTGGTCGTTACAATTTTCCAACGGGATCTAAACGAAAGTTGTAGAGTATGGTCTCACCTTCGCGTGGATATAAAGAACGTCGAAAACGGAGATCGTATGAAGAAGATATGAATTTTTGAAGTTTGCTAAATAATTAATATATAAATTTAATTCAAAAATCGGTATTATCTGAAGGGTGAGTCACCGGGTCCATCCGAGTTACGCGCCGCGTACAGGCGTACGCCCCGCGTACTCAAGGCCTAGGCTCCAGTTCGTCCACGTCGCCCCAATGCGAGACTACCCCGTCCCATCCCATCCGTGTAACAGCCCGGATCCCCAGGTACCTTCATTTTGCATATTTTTGATATTCTGTGAGGGGACTCGGCGAGTTGGAGGTCGAACTCGCCGAGTCGGGTCGCGGTTTTGGGCGGAGGTTCGCGTCCGGACTCGGCGAGTCCAAGGGATGGACTCGGCGAGTCCGCGTTGTTTAATGAAACCCTAATTTCCCGGTCCTAAGCCCTATTTAAAGGACCTTATGGCCCTCATTTGCGGCCACCTTGAACCCTAAGAGCCCCCATATGACTGTGAGCCCTTGTGAGTGTGTTTGGAGGCCATTTGTTCATCATTTTGTGTGTTATTGCAAGAAAGGAGGGAGAGGATCAAGCTTGAAGAGTTGGGGAGCTTGGATCTGTTGCTATTTCATCAAGGGAGCCTTCTTGAGGTAACTTTCAGAGCCAAACTTCGTGTTTTGGGTTGATGTGTCAAATCTAGGGTTTCTTCTTGCATTTCTTGGCTTGAATTGGAAGTATGAAAGGTCCCATGGAGATTTGGAACCTAGATCTGGACCTTAGCAGGTCCAGGAGACCCCATATGACAAGCTTTATGTCCATTCTTTTGAGTTAGAAGCTAAGGTTGCCATATTAGAGGTTGTTTCTCCAAAATAAGCCTTGTATGCATTGCATGGCGACCAAGACTGAGAATTTACGTGACAAATAAGCTTGGGAAGGCCAGATCTATGTATGTATGGAACGGATCTGACCGCAAAAGCCAATTTTAGCTGGTGCATGGCATGGACTCGCCGAGTCTGAAGAACAGACTCGACGAGTCGCTTGAAGATTGTCCTTGAGACCACCCAGTGTGTAGTCCTGACCGAGTTGTGGGCGACTCAGTGAGTCGCAGAGAGTTGGAGAAGTTTTGACAGGGGAACCGAGTCAAGTTGGGACTCGTCGAGTTGTCCTTGCGACTCGGCGAGTTGAGTCGCGGTGGCCCTGTGATTCAGGCCCAGGTGGAACTCGTCGAGTCGGGGGAGTACTCGACGAGTCAAAGGGAAAATCCTTGAGAGTTGGTTAAAACACGTAGACTCGCTGAGTCACTATAGTGCACTCGCCGAGTCCGGTCCAAATTGACTTAAGACTGTTGACCAAGTCAACCTGTGTTGACTTGATATGGATGGTCAACCTTAGTGGCACAAGTAATAATTATAGATTTATAATATCATAGGAGGATTGCAGCTCGAGGGTTCGAGCACGAGTGATTCCAGGATTCACGATTAGTGACTTAGCGAGGCATACGAGGTGAGTCTTCTCACTATATTGTACCCGGAAGGGTTTTGATTGTGTGACCGGAAGGTCGAATATGATATGAGATATATGCCCTATGTGTGTGAAGTTATTCGTTATATGTGCCATGTATGATATGCTTGATTTGGGCCGGAAGGCAACATGTTATGGGCCGGAAGGCGTGGTCATATGGACTGTAAGGTTGACGTGGGTAGGACCGGAAGGTTTACCCAGTCGGGACGGAAGTCCCCTGAGACACATGGACCCGAAGGTCAAGGCCTGGAAAGGCGTACGTGCGTAGGTTGTATTTTGGGGAACTCACTAAGCATTTATGCTTACAGATGTTGTGTTATGTGTTTCAGGTACTAGCGAGGACCGTGGGAAGGCACCGACGTGATCATACACACACTCGGGGAAACCATTTTGTGATCTTTTGTTATGTCATCGGTTGTGACTAAATTGTTACATTGGAACCTAAACTTATTACTCATGTTTTGATGATTGTAAAAATGAAAATTTTTGGTTTGGAATTTTATGACGTTACAATCCGAAGCCAAGGCAGTCGAGGACTCGGTCACGCATGACGCACGAGTACGCCCCGCGTACCGAGGCCTCTCCGCCCCTATAAAAGGGTTGTGAAGGTTCCGGGGAAACTTGCTCATTTTCTCTCGTTTTTCTTGCGCTTTGACTCATTTTCCATGCAATAATTATCCCGAAGCCCCGGTTCCCATACTCAAGCCCCGAAGGAAGTTTCACGCTCCCGAGATTCCCGAGAATCCCGAGAGAATCCGCTTTTTCAAGCCAAAGTTCTGCTTGGTTTCCGACACACCTTCTTCAATCTATCAAGTGAGTTCATACCCCTATAATTCACACTTTTAAATGTTTTATGAGTACTTTTACATGCTTTTAAGGGGGGGGGGGAATACAAGTAAAACACTCGATTATTATCATGTGTTATATAAACTTTCACTATACACGTTTTATCAAAGTAATCATATGTGATTTAAAACTATTATAGGGAAACTTTCATATGCAAATTATACCACGACAACATTTCATCTTTTGAAATGAGAAACGATTTATGTATTTATATAAATCAAATACCTTGCTTATACTACATTTCTGTGTGTCGATTTGGCACTACAAAAACTACACCTTTCATAACAAGTGAACATTTTCACTAAGGGTTTATTATACAAACGAAACACACTTTTAGGAAACTATAATAGGTATAGTTTTACGAGAATACTACGAACTTTTACATACATGGAAATACTATTTCAAGGAGCTACTTTCATATACAATAACAAACAAACGTTTTCACACGTAAATCTGTTTTATACTAAGTTTTGTGAGACATTAACTTCACGTACGTTCGAGTACACATTTCAATCCCTTGGAGGGGGAGCATGGTGTTTGTGTATAGATCTATATGGGCTTGACAACCTGCGCCCTGACTGTTAGCTACAGTCCACCATTTGGGGTGACAAACATCAGAACATTCCAACGCCTGAAGAACGTTGTGTATAGGCATTTCTAGTCAATAGCATGGTTATAAACTCACATAGAGTATTAAAAACACAATGATTTACGTGGTTTTTAAAAAGTATTGTAAATTTTATACGTACATACTTTTACTAGAAACAAACATTGGTCTTGAAAGAAGGCTACATTTATACTAGTAGAAAATATAGGATTTTCTAGGAACAAACAAACAAGAACAAAAACATTTCATTTTATACAAACATTGTCATTAAATACTTATGAAACTCACCAGCTTAAATGTTGATCTACTCTTTCAAAACTCCTTGTATGTCCCAGGGATTCAGTAATTACAGGTAACAAATAGGAGTTGAAGAAGGGACGCTGCGGCGCAGGTTTAATTTAATATTTTGACATCATATTGTAATTTGTTTTGAACATGTACTCTTTTAAACAATGTAAACTTTCAATTATATATATGATGGTTGTATTGCTTTCTTTACTATGTATTCATTTGTTACGTTACCACATGAAGTCATCCGCCCCCGAACGTTTCCGCTGTTCCAGTTTGGGGGTGTGACAGATTGGTATCAGAGCAATGTTTATAGTGAACTAAGTATATCGAACCTCATAAGATATACAAACTATAAATGCTTAGGGACTCAAAGTCTCTGACAAAAGGTTTCGTACCTAAAATCCTTATTTCATATAAATAGATTATTTTAGGTTATGAAAATCCAAAATACATGCATACAACGACATATTTTCATGATGAGAACTATACAAAAGTATTAAGACATGTTGGACACTACGATTAGTTCTCGAGATATGTAATCAAATTTGGGACGAATATAGGCTTATCAACTATGTTTATCCGAAATTAGACTAACGTATATCGAGGAATGATCGTAGTGAGCAACAAGTCAAAACTTAACAAAATAGACACTAGTATCTAACGTATAATTTAAATAATATAGGAGTATTTGGTGCATACACTAGATTAATTAGTATTACATGTCTCAAGTTTTATTCGGATCTTATAACCCTATTCTCGTATAGTCAAATGGCTGGATTTCACCCACATGGGGACCCCTACTACCCAAACCAAGGCAACGGAGGATGGATAAAGGAGGATCCAGAAGAGGATGAAGAACCTATCGAGTTAGATGGGGGGACCACTCCGGTACAGACTCAGAACCAAAGATAATCAACCCTCCAGTCATTAGGAGGAACTTCCAAGGACCGACTCCCGTTTGGGGAAGCCACCTCGTCCACTAGAGCCAACAACAAAGGATACTATCTCCCTACGGTATGTGTCGAGAATTCTACGACATCAGGGACAGAGGTTCAGCCTACCGAGCACTTCCGGTGATAGTAGGTAAACTGGCAAACCAGTCCTACCAATCAGGGGTTCAAGCAAACCGAATCCGAGAAGTCAACGTGGAAGTACAAGTCCACACGGCCAATTTCCGCCGTCTGGATATGTTGCAAAATGACATCCACCTTTGCGCCGAAGCATTCCAAGCACAAACGAATGCAGCCCTTGCAGAGTTGAGGGAACAACAAGCCGCCTTCGATAGGCGTCTTATGGAGTCGTAGCAATCGGATACGGAGTCGAGCTCCAAGACCAACACACGTCGCAAGTAGTTCTTGCGAAAACCTCAAATTTTGTTATAAGATAGGACTTCGGCTAAAAGTTTTTACTTCCTTTAAATACTTGTAATCGGAGACCCTTTTAAGGGTCAAATTTTCGTGATCGTTGTATCATCTATCATATTAATATAATTCGCACGCTATTACTACTACGTTGAGCATCGCGTTCAATCTCCAAAATATTATGGAAAAACCATACGCTTGTTCATATACTCGGATTTACGAATAACCTTCGCTCTTCTATCTGTGAGACTCATACTATCATCTGTTGTTGAACTATAGCAATTTAGTTCATGAGACACATTCATTATTCATTTATTCTTATCCATATCGTCATCTTTTAAACGTATAGTTAAAGATGCTGCCATGCAAGAATCCCAGGCGTAACATTTTATCTTTTGAAATGAGAAACGATTTATGTATTTATATAAATCAAATACCTTGCTTATACTACATTTTTGTGTGTCGGTTTGGCACTACAAAAACTACACCTTTCATAACAAGTGAACATTTTCACTAAGGGTTTATTATACAAACGAAACACACTTTTAGGAAACTATAATAGGTATAGTTTTACGAGAATACTACGAACTTTTACATACATGGAAATACTATTTCAAGGAGCTACTTTCATATACAATAACAAACAAACGTTTTCACACGTAAATCTGTTTTATACTAAGTTTTGTGAGACATTAACTTCACGTACGTTCGAGTACACATTTCAAGTCCTGTATTATATACCAGAATCCCTTGGAGGGGGAGCATGGTGTTTGTGTATAGATCTATATGGGCTTGACAACCCGCGCCCTGACTGTTAGCTACAGTCCACCATATGGGGTGACAAACGTCAGAACATTCCAACGCCTGAAGAACGTTGTGTATAGGCATTTCTAGTCAATAGCATGGTTATAAACTCACATAGAGTATTAAAAACACAATGATCTATGGGGTTTTTAAAAAGTATTGTAAATTTTATACGTACATACTTTTACTAGAAACAAACATTGGTCTTGAAAGAAGGCTACATTTATACTAGTAGAAAATATAGGATTTTCTAGGAACAAACAAACAAGAACAAAAACATTTCATTTTATACAAACATTGTCATTAAATACTTATGAAACTCACCAGCTTAAATGTTGATCTACTCTTTCAAAACTCCTTGTATGTCCCAGGGATTCAGTAATTACAAGTAACAAATAGGAGTTGAAGAAGGGACGCTGCGGCGCAGGTTTAATTTCATATTTTGACATCATATTGTAATTTGTTCTGAACATGTACGCTTTTAAACAATGTAAACTTTCAATTATATATATCATGGTTGTATTGCTTTCTTTACTATGTATTCATTTGTTACGTTACCACATGAAGTCATCCGCCCCCGAACGTTTCCGCCGTTCCGGTTTGGGGGTGTGACATACTTGGACTGGATTGGCTTAGCGCCAATGATGCTAAAATTTTATTCAAGAAGAGAATAGTGAAAGTGAACCCGCCTGGGAAAGAGTCATTTATGGTGTATGGAGATAAACGCATAGTAAATTAAGGAATCATTTTTCTAATGAAAGCCAGAAAATGTTTGACCAAGGGGTGTACATCATACTTAGCATTCGTGATTGATCCTGAGAAGGAAAAGAAGGTGATACAGAATATTCCCATTGTATGTGATTATCCAGAAGTGTTTCCCGAAGATCTTCCTGGATTACCGCCTGATCGACAAGTGGAATTCCATATTGACGTGTTACCTGGAACAACACCAATTGCAAAAGCACCTTATCGATTAGCACCGACGGAGATGAAGGAGCTGATGATGCAACTTCAGGAGTTATTGGACAAAGGTTTCATTAGACGTAGTTCATCACCCTGGGGAGCTCCGGTGTTATTCGTGAAGAAGAAAGATGGAAGTATGAGAATGTGCATCGATTATAGAGAGCTGAATAAGGCAACGATAAAGAATAGACATCCGTTGCCGAGGATTGATGACCTATTCGATCAACTACAAGGTTCAATTTATTTTTCTAAGATCGACCTAAGGTCAGGATATCATCAGCTAAAAGTAAGAGAGCAGGATATAGAGAAGACTACATTCAGAATGCGATATGGACACTACGAGTTTTGGTTATGTCGTTTGGACTAACCAATGTTCCAGCAGCATTCATGGATTTAATGAACAGGGTTTGTAATCCATTCCTTGATAAATCTTTGATAGTATTCAAAGATGACATTCTGATTTATTCAAAAATCCAAGAGGAGCATGGAAGACACTTGCGAGAAGTGTTGGAAGTCTTGAAGAAGGAGAAGTTGTATGCGAAGTTCTCCAAATGTGATTTTTGGATTCGTGAAGTCCAATTCTTGAGTCACGTGGTCAACCAAGAAGGGATAATGGTTGATCCAACAAAGATCGATGTTGTGATGAAGTGGGAACAACCAAAAAGTGCCACGGAGATCCGACGCTTTTTGGGATTAGCCGGATATTACCGAAGGTTTATCCAAGTCTTTTCTTCGATCGCTAGTCCATTAACAGCTTTGACCCACAAAGGAGCTACTTATGCTTGGATTAATAAGCATAAAGAAGCGTTCGAGAAGCTAACGAAGAAACTATGCGAGGCACCGATACTTTCTTTACCCGATGGAGTTAAAGACTTCGCTGTTTATAACGATGCATCTAGTGTTGGATTGGGTTGTGTTTTGACCAAAATAGATATGGTGATCGCATATGCGTCTCGACAATTAAAAGAGCATGAAAGGAACTACCCAACTCATGATTTGGAGTTGGCAGCGGTAGTTTTCGCCTTGAAAATATGGAGGCATTACCTTTATGGCACGAAGTGCAAACTTTTCACTGATCACAAAAGTCTCCAATATCTCTTTAATCAGAAGGAATTGAATATGAGGCAATGACGTTGGCTAGAATTGCTTAAGGACTACGACTGTAAGATACTTTACCACCCTGGTAAAGCAAATGTTGTTGCTGATGCTCTCAGTCAGAAAGTCAATCTTGAAAGAAAAAGGCCAAGAGCATTGAGAATTGAAGTTGTCTCGACCATTGTGGAAAGTATAAAGAAAGCTCAAGAGGAAGCTTCTGAGAAGAATGACCTGAAAGAGGAACGTTTGGGAAAAATGTTGGTGTTCGGTATAAACAGTCATGGACTGAAGGTGTTCCAAGATCAGATTTGGATACATAAGACAGGACGAGTCTGAGATCTTCTGATGGAAGAAGCTCACAAGACCATGTACTCGACTCATCCCGGTAGCACTAAAATGTATAGGGACCTGAAACCCTACTACTGGTGGCCGACGATGAAGCTTGATGTTGCAAATTATGTGGCTGAGTGTGTGACTTGTGCAAGAGTCAAGAGACAACATCCGAAACCGTACGGGAGTTTAGAACCATTGCCTGTGCCTATGGGTAAGTGGGAAGACATTGCTATGGATTTTGTCACTAAAATGGCCAGAACAAAGAATGGTCACGACATGATTTGGGTGGTCGTTGATCGATTCACTAAGAGTGCACATTTCATAGCAGCCAAAGAGAAATGGTCTATGGAAAAGCTTGTGAATTCTTACGTGAAGGAAATTGTGAGTCTTCACGGTGTTCCGTTAACGATTATATCGGATCTTGATAGCCGTTTCACCTCAAGGTTTTGGAAAAGTCTACAAGAGGAAATGGGTACCAAGTTGTGTTTAAGTACAGCTTACCATCCGCAGACTAATGGTCAGAGCGAACGGACAATACAAACACTTGAAGATATGCTGAGAGCATGTACTCTGTAATCCCAAGGTAATTGGGATGAACATTTACCTTTGGTAGAATTTTCCTATAATAATAGTTTTCACTCGAGCATAAAGATGGCACCTTATCAAGCTTTGTACGAACATAAGTGCCGTACGCCGTCTTGTTGGCTTGAGGCTGGGGAAAACAGTTTATGGGACCGGAGATAGTCCGTCAAACTGCTGAAAAGTTGAAAATAATTAGGGAAAGAATGTTAGCAGCTCAGGATCGTTAAAAGAGCTATGCTGACAACAAGCGAAGACCGATGACTTTTCAAGTTGGAGATTCGGTTTTTCTTAAAGTCTCGCTGTGGAAGGGACTCATAAGATTTGGAAAAAGGGGAAAATTAAGTCCAAGGTTTATTGGATCATTTAAAGTTCTTCAGAGGATTGGAAACCAAGCTTACAAGCTCGAACTACCAGAAGAACTGAATGGAATGCATAACACATTCCATGTGTGTTATTTGAGGAAGTTCACGGGAGAAGTTCCCAACATGATACCACTTTCGTAGTTAAGAATCGATGAGAAAAAAAGGTTGATTGAAGAACCATAGGCAATCGTTGACCGAAAGACTAAGAAGCTGCGAACTAAGATGGTTGAGTTAGTGCTTGTTCGATGGAAACACGCGAATGGGCCGAATCTCACCTGGGAAACGAAGAATGACATGATGGGTCGCTATCCGCATTTGTTTGTTGATGTGTGATTTCGGGGACGGAATCATTCTAAGGTGGAGAGAATTGTAACGCTTGTGTTTCTGGGCTTGCCATTTTTAGCAATGTAATAGTCTAGATTAACCTTTGTAACCCAATTTGAAATAATAAGAACGTATTATTTGAGTATTATGTGTTTCGTGCTTAATTGCTTAATTATGTGATATGATTAATTATATATAAAATGAGCGTCAAAATTTAAGTGTAAAATAAACTCAATATCTTTGGATAATGTTGTAGTAGTTGAAAGGAGGTTTCCGAATATATATAGAACGCCCAAATCTGACTTCGTTTGAGGAAGTTATGATTTTCTGAAGTTTCGACTTGGCAGTATGCAGCCCGAATACTCGATTTGAGATCGAGCGGTTTTTAGCCGAAACAATCTAAACGACAATCGAAGATCTCGTTGTTAGTAGCGAAATGATGAAAAGTTAGGCGAGAACGGACGTCGGACGAAGAAGTTATGAATTTACAACGAAGTTTTTCAGTCCCGGCATCCTAAAAATAAATAATAAAAATAAACTCAAAGTTAGCCGACGGAGTCTAAACGAAAGTTGTAGAGCATAGTCTCACCTACGCGTGGATATAAAGAATGTTGAAAATGGAGTTCGTATTAAGAAGATATGAATTTTAAAAGTTTATTAAATAATCAATATTTAAATTTATTTATTATATCCGATATTATCCGAAGGGGAGTCAGTGGACTCATCCGAAGTACGCCCAGCGTACTGGTGTACGCCCAGCATACCACTCAAGTGTTCGGAGTTCGTATACGATGACGTAGAGGGCCGATGACACACGCAGTGACGCCTTCGGAGGTGTACGCCCCGCGTACCTCGAAGTTACGCCCAGCGTACTTCCGAGGATCAGCCTCTAAAAAGGGATGCGAAGCCAGCTTCTTTCTTTAACAAACTCTTCCTTTTTCTTTCATCTTTTGCCTCGTTTAGCGTGCCGTTTATACCCCGAAGCCCCGGTAATATTCCCGAGCCCCGAAGCAAGATCCAAAGCCCCGAGGATCCCAAAGAGCGTCATTCCCGAGCCGAAGCCCTAGCCGCGAGGAGCTCGGTTTTTGTGAAGATCTTCCAGATCTACAGAGAAACACTACTTCTGCAAGTCGTAGTGCTGCCCGTCATCTTCTGATCAAGTGAGTGTGTAGTCATTTTCATTCCAACGCAATATTATGAAGTATTTTATGTAAAATACGTGTTATGTGTATATATTTGGTTGTTATACGTGTGAGTGTATATTCACTCTCTTCTATCTCATAGACCTAATTTATTCTCTATGAAATACGTGTTATGTGTGTGTGCCTTATCTGTTATGTGGAATATGTATTGATTAAAGCATGCTATACATGTTTTTAGACTAAGTATAAAAATGTATATTTTTATCTACTAGTATGTTGGGTAGAACATGGGTAGATAGTTGGTGTGTAATAAACAGATGAGAGGCCTCGGTGTTGTTGGTGTTATTCTAGTCATTCAGCAGAGTATGGATGACGACCACGGACTATTCTAGACTGTCCTTTGGAACACTAGCAGGCTCATAACCTGTAGGTGTTGTGAACGACGTGTTCACCGGTGTACTCTATCCCCCACATGGTTGCCTTTAGGACACTTATTGTTGAGGAAGCCCCTCTGCAGTAATGTTTGTCCCGATGAAAATCCTGAATTAGGTTCCTTATAATAGATGTTATTTTTAGGGACGTAAAGTGAGGATAACGGGAATGGGTAATCGGGTTTATTGTTGATTGTTAAATTAAATATTTATTGTGGGTTGAAAACCCTATATGCTCACCATGCTCCCAAGCCAGACCCACTCAGTTTATTTGTATTACAGGAAGTGGCGCAAGAGCTTAAGATGGATGAATCATCGAGTTGTTTTGTTTACAAGTCTGTATATGTATATATTTGTTGAATGACTTGTAATGCTATCTTTTATGCTTTATGATCTGTATCGGAACATGACATCCCAACTTTTGATTATGAAATGAAATTATATTTCTTATTGAAATGTTTTGATAAATATTTATTTTATCATGTTTTGTTTTTTGGAACAAATTCCGTATCTCTTTTAAAATTAAAAGGATTTACTCTGAAATTATTTTAAAAAGCATAAACGAAATCGGTCTTTTCTGGCTGAGATTTTGGGGATGTCACAGTTGGTATCAGAGCATTAGTTTAAGCGAACTAGGAATTTGTAGGATTTCTAGACTTAAACTTAGAATGCTAAGTGGAAATTTGAGTTGAGTGTCTGTTGGATTTTAGACACAAGCACTAGTAAATTTTAGGAAGTTGCCTAAAATGCTTTTACGTGCTAAATGTTATATGTTTCCATATATGATATTATTTGCTCGAATCTACGGTTTGTTGCCAACCGGATATGAATGTTTATGTGTGTAGGATTCTAAGCGTATGTCTACGGTATTAGAACTAACATGTAATCATTTCGGAGTAATAAGGATGATTTGAATATCTATCGTGAATGAAGATCTAAATTTCACCTTATTCGGTGTATAGATCAAAAATGGTGAGAACAAGAAGCGGTGTTGGAAACGCAAACGAGAATAGGAGTCAACCGCCTGTAATTCACCAAGTAGTTGTTGAAGCTGCTGCACCAGAATAGATCACCATGGCTGGAGTGTAAGCCATGATTCGGGCTATGTTAGCCGAACAAAGGGAAGAAATGTGACAGATGTTGCATGGAAATAGGGACGAACCTATCTTACCTAACGTGGAACCCGAACCGGTTCCCGAACGATCGGAGGAAGGGAACAATAGTCACATCGTGTGTCAAATTGGGACTCAAGAGGAACGAAGGAACGATCTGGAAAGGAGAAACAACAACGATGGGCGAATGTACAAGAATTTCTTGGGCGCCAATCCGCCAAGTCTTTCTGGAAGCCCAAAGCCTGTTGAGATAATGGATTGGATCTCCGAAATGGGGATGGTATTTGAAAGTTGTGACTGTAGCAACAAACAGAAGACTGTCTTTGCAGTTAGGCAACTGAAGACTGGGAGGAGAAGCTTTGAAAATGTCATGGGAGGAGTTCTTGGAACAACTAAGGGTGCAATATTGTTCAAAGATAGATCTGATTGATCTGAACAATGAGTTCCAAAACTTGAAGAAGGGAAGGATGAGCATAGATGACTATGCTATTGCGTTCACTGAGAAAATGAAGTTATTTCCGTACCTAGTACCAACGGAACTCTCCAAGATTGAGAGGTTCGCTAATGGACTGCCTGCCGACTTTGGTCCGACAGTCAAGATGGCAACTACTCTAAAAACAGCTGTTCGAGCAGCTAAGAACGTGGAGGCCCAACAGAAGGAAAAAGGTCTGGAAAGGATAGATTTTGGTGAAAAGAGGAAGTTCGAGGGATCTTCAGGATCCAGCAAGAAAAGTAAATTCTCGAAATCTGGTTCGAGAGGAAGTGGAGGAAAGGTAGAGGCGAAATGGTGCGACAAGTGCAAGAAGAAGCATCATGGGAAATGTAACGGGGAAGTGGTCACATGCTTCAAATGTGGAAAGCCAGGGCATTATGCCAACAATTGCACCCTCACCAAGAAAGTTTGCTATGGTTGCGGTGAGGAGGGGCACATCTCAAGGGATTGTCCGAAAAAGAAGGAAGCAGCTAGACCCAACATTCCGCCAAAGCCGAAGACAAGAGCATTCCAGATGACACTAGAAGCTGCTAAAGATGAAGCTGATGTCGCTTCAGGTACCTTTCTCGTTATCAATTTGCCTGCCCAAATTTTATTTGATTATGGAGCCAACTACTCCTTTATATTGCATGAATTTTGTAGAAAACTAGTTTTGCCTGTTGATAGAATAGATAATGGCTTATTAGTCGAAGTTGCTAGTGGCAAGTTTATACCTGTTAGCCATCGTATGAAAAACATCTTAATTGACTTGAATGGGAATAAATTCCACGAGGAATTATTGCCTATTGAACTAAACGTTTTCGACATCGTACTTGGAATGGATTGACTTAGCGCCAATGATGCCGAAATTTTATGCAAGAAGAAAATAGTGAAAGTGAACCCGCCTGGGAAAGACTCATTTATGGTGTATCGAGATAAACACAGAGTAAATTATGGAATCATTTCTCTAATGAAAGCCAGAAAATGTTTGACCAAGGGGTGTACATCATACTTAGCATTCGTGATCGATGCTAAGAAGAAAAAGAAGATGATACAAAATATTCCCGTTGTATGTGATTATCCGGAAGTATTTCCCGAAGATCTTCCTGGATTACCGCCTGATCGATAAGTAGAATTCCGTATTGACTTGTTACCCGGAACAACGCCAATTACAAAAGCACCTTATCGATTAGCACCGACGGAGATGAAGGAGCTGATGATGCAACTTCAGGAGTTATTGGACAAAGGTTTCATTAGACCTAGTTCATAACCCTGGGGAGCTCCGGTGTTATTCGTGAAGAAGAAAGATGGAAGTATGAGAATGTGCATCGATTATAGTGAGCTGAATAAGGCAACGATAAAGAATAGACATCCGTTGCCGAGGATTGATGACCTATTCGATCAACTACAAGGTTCAATTTATTTTTCTAAGATCGACCTAAGGTCAGGATATCATCAGCTAAAAGTAAGAGAGCAGGATATAGAGAAGACTACATTCAGAACGCGATATGGACACTACGAGTTTTGGTTATGTCGTTTGGACTAACCAATGTTCCAGCAGCATTCATGGATTTAATGAACAGGGTTTGTAATCCATTCCTTGATAAATCTTTGATAGTATTCAAAGATGACATTCTGATTTATTCAAAAATCCAAGAGGAGCATGGCAGACACTTGCGAGAAGTGTTGGAAGTCTTGAAGAAGGAGAAGTTGTATGCGAAGTTCTCCAAATGTGATTTTTGGATTCGTGAAGTCCAATTCTTGAGTCACGTGGTCAACCAAGAAGGGATAATGGTTGATCCAACAAAGATCGATGTTGTGATGAAGTGGGAACAACCAAAAAGTGCCACGGAGATCCGACGCTTTTTGGGATTAGTCGGATATTACCGAAGGTTTATCCAAGTCTTTTCTTCGATCGCTAGTCCATTAACAGCTTTGACCCACAAAGGAGCTACTTATGCTTGGATTAATAAGCATAAAGAAGCGTTCGAGAAGCTAACGAAGAAACTATGCGAGGCACCGATACTTTCTTTACCCGATGGAGTTGAAGACTTCGTTGTTTATAGCGATGCGTCTGGTGTTGGATTGGGTTGTGTTTTGACCCAAAGAGATAAGGTGATCGCATATGCGTCTCGACAACTGAAAGAGCATGAAAGGAACTACCCAACTCATGATTTGGAGTTGGCAGCGGTAGTTTTCGTCTTGAAAATATGGAGGCATTACCTCTATGGCACAAAGTGCAAACTTTTCACTGATCATAACAGTCTCCAATATCTCTTTAATCAAAAGGAATTGAATATGAGGCAACGATGTTTTCTAGAATTGCTTAAGGACTACGACTGTGAGATACTTTACCACCCTGGTAAAGCAAATGTTGCTGCTGATGCTCTCAGTCAGAAAGTCAATCTTGAAAGAAAAAGGCCAAGAGCGTTGAGAATTGAAGTTGTCTCGACCATTGTGGAAAGTATAAAGAAAGCTCAAGAGAAAGCTTCTGAAAAGAATGACCGAAAAGAGGAACGTTTGGGCAAAATGTTGGTGTTCGGTATAAACAGTCATGGACTGAAGGTGTTCCAAGATCGGATTTGAATACATAAGACAGGACGAGTTTGAGATCTTCTGATGGAAGAAGCTCACAAGACCATGTACTCGATTCATCCCGGTAGCACTAAAATGTATAGCGACCTGAAACCCTACTATTGGTGGCCGACGATGAAGCTTGATGTTGCAAATTATGTGGCTGAGTGTGTGACTTGTGCGAGAGTCAAGAGACACCATCAGAAACCGTACGGGAGTTTAGAACCATTGTCTGTGCCTATGGGTAAGTGGGAAGACATTGCTATGGATTTTGTCACTAAAATGCCCAGAACAAAGAATGGTCATGACATGATTTGGGTGGTCGTTGATCGATTCACTAAGAGTGCACATTTCATAGCAGCCAAGGAGAAATGGTCTATGGAAAAGCTTGTGAATTCTTACGTGAAGGAAATTGTGAGTCTTCACGGTGTTCCGTTAATGATTATATCGGATCTTGATAGTCGTTTCACCTCAAGGTTTTGGAAAAGTCTACAAGAGGAAATGGGTACCAAGTTGTGTTTAAGTACAGCTTACCATCCGCAGACTAATTGTCAGAGTGAACGGACAATACAAACACTTGAAGATATGCTGAGAGCATGTACTCTGTAATTCCAAGGTAACTGGGATGAACATTTACCTTTGGTAGAATTTTCCTATAATAATGGTTTTCACTCGAGCATAAAGATGGCACCTTATCAAGATTTGTACGAACATAAGTACCGTACGCCATCTTGTTGGCTTGAGGCTGGGGAAAACAGTTTATGGGACCGGAGATAGTCCGTCAAACTGCTGAAAAGTTGAAAATAATTAGGGAAAGAATGTTGGAAGCTCAGGATCGTCAAAAGAGTTAGCTGACAACAAGTGAAGACTGATGACTTTTAAAGTTGGAGATTTGGTTTTGCTTAAAGTCTCGCCGTGGAAGGGACTCATAAGATTTGGAAAAAGGGGAAAATTAAGTCCAAGGTTTATTGGACCGTTTAAAGTTCTTAAGAGGATTGGGAACCCAGCTTACAGGCTCGAACTACCAGAAGAACTGAATGGAATTCATAACACATTCCATCTGTGTTATTTGATGAAGTTCACGGGAGAAGTTCCCGACATGATACCACTTTCGGAGTTGAGAATCGATGAGAAAAAAAAGGTTGATTGAAGAACCATAGGCAATCGTTGACCGAAAGACTAAGAAGTTGCGACGTAAGATGGTTGAGTTAGTGCATGTCCGATGGAAACACACGAATGGGCCGAATCTCACCTGGGAAACGGAGAATGACATGATGGGTTGCTATCCGCATTTGTTTGTTGATGTGTGATTTCGGGGACGGAATCATTCTAAGGTGGAAAGAATTGTAACGCCTGTGTTTCTGGGCTTGCCATTTTTAGCAATGTAATAGTCTAGGTTAACCTTTGTAACCCAATTTGAAATAATAAGAACGTATTATTTGAGTATTATGTGTTTCGTCCTTAATTGCTTAATTATGTGATATGATTAATTAAGAATAAAATGAGCGTCAAAATTTAAGTGTAAAATAAACTCGATATCTTTGGATAATGTTGTAATAGTTGAAACGAGGTTTCCAAATATATATAGAACGCCCAAATCTGACTTCGTATGAGGAAGTTATGATTTTCTGAAGTTTCGACTTGGCAGTATGCAGCCCGAATACTCGATTTGAGATCGAGCGGTTTTTAGCCGAAACAATCTAAACGAGAATCGAAGATCCCGTTGTTAGTAGCGAAATGATGAAAAGTTAGGCGAGAACGGACGTCGGACGAAGAAGTTATGAATTTATAACGAAGTTTTTCTGTCCCGGCATCCTAAAAATAAATAATAAAAATAAACTCAAAGTTAGCCGACGGAGTCTAAACGAAAGTTGTAGAGCATAGTCTCACCTACGCGTGGATATAAAGAATGTCGAAAATGGAGTTCGTATTAAGAAGATATGAATTTTAAAAGTTTATTAAATAATCAATATTTAAATTTATTTATTATATCCGATATTATCCGAAGGGGAGTCACTGGACTCATCCGAAGTACGCCCAGCGTACTGGTGTACGCCCAGCATACCACTCAAGTGTTCGGAGTTCGTATACGATGACGTAGAGGGCCGATGACACACGCAGTGACGCCTTCGGAGGTGTACGCCCCGCGTGCCTCGAAGTTACGCCCAGCGTACTTCCGAGGATCAGCCTATAAAAAGGGATGCGAAGCCAGCTTCTTTCTTTAACAAACTCTTCCTTTTTCTCTCATCTTTTGCCTCGTTTAGCGTGCCGTTTATACCCCGAAGCCCCGGTAATATTCCCGAGCCCCGAAGCAAGATCCAAAGCCCCGAGGATCCCGAAGAGCGTTATTCCTGAGCCGAAGCCCTGCCCACGAGGAGCCCGGTTTTTGTGAAGATCTTCCAGATCTACGGAGAAACACTACTTCTGCAAGTCGTAGTGCTGCCCGATCATCTTCTGATCAAGTGAGTGTGTAGTCATTTTCATTCCAACGCAATATTATGAAGTATTTTATATAAAATACGTGTTATGTGTATATATTTTGTTGTTATACGTGTGGGTGTATATTCACTCTCTTCTATCTCATAGATCTGATTTATTCTCTATGAAATACGTGTTATGTGTGTGTGCCACATCTGTTATGCGAAATATGTATTGATTTAAGCATGTTATACAGGTTTTTAAACTATGTATAAAAATGTATATTTTTATCTACTAATATGTTGGGTAGAACATCGGTAGATAGTTGGTGTGTAATAAACAGATGAGAGGCCTCGGTGTTGTTGGTGTTATTCTAGTCATTCAGCAGAGTATGGATGACGGCCATGGATTATTCTACACTGTCCTTTGGAACACTAGTAGGATCATAACCTGTAGGTTTTGTGAACGATGTGTTCACCGGTGTACTCTATCCCCCACATGGTTGCCTTTAGGACACTTATTGTTGAGGAAGCCCCTTTGCAGTAATGTCCGTCCCGATGAAAATACTGAATTAGGTTCCTTATAATAGATGTTATTTTTAGGGACGTAAAGTGAGGATAACGGGAATGGGTAATCGGGTTTATTGTTGATTGTTAAATGAAATATTTATTGTGGGTTGAAAACCCTAAATGCTCACCAGGCTCCCAAGTCAGACCCACTCAATTTATTTGTATTACAGGAAGTGCCGCAAGAGCTTAAGATGGATGAATCATCGAGTTGTTTTGTTTACAAGTCTGTATATGTATATGTTTGTTGAATGACTTATAATGCTATCGTTTATGCTTTATGATCTGTATCGGAACATGACATCCTGACTTTTGATTATGAAATGAAATTATATTTCTTTATGAAATGTTTTGATAAATATCTATTTTATCATGTTTGTTTTTGGGAACAAATTCCGCATCTCTTTTAAAATTAAAAGGATCTACTCTAAAATTATTTTAAAAAACATAAATGAAATCGGTCTTTTCTGGCCGAGATTTTGGGGATGTCACAATAAACACCTTTAATCTTGGTGTTTTCTTGTAATTTTCTTGATGTAAGGACGTATACTAAGCAGTATGATAGTCTATGATAGAAACACTTACGATATAGAAGCTTGAAATGAGCCCAAAGTCCAAGAACACTAGTGTGTGTTCTTGGTGTTTTGGAAATCTAATCAAATCACGAAATTTGATGGATTAAATTGTAACAACCTGAAGTTTTCCATCGTCGAAAACCCATGCTACTCGTAAAAATTCGTCGTTTGTCAATTCGTTCCGTTTTCGTTTTGGGTTAAATTATTTAAATTTATATGTTTATTATAATCCAATGAGTGTCCAAACCCTTTGGAACTAATGAAATTAGCCCAAAAATATTTATTTCAAAAAGTTAGAAACGTCCCCGTCGGGTTACGGAAACTTAATCGGGTGCGACCTAAAGCCCCATTTAATGCCGGTATCGGGTAGAATTCCACGGTGTCCAAGTTTTAGGACCTATTTAAACGTGTTCAAACATCCATTTGAAGCTTTTTCTTCCTCTCTCTACTCTCTCTCTAACCTCTCTCCTAAATCCAAGTTTAAGGGTCCAAATCATCAATTTAAGGCTCCAAATCTTTGAGGTACCTTCCATAACTTGTTATGCAACCTCTCTAGCCTTCAAATTCGAGTTTAAACCATGGATTAGGACCATTATCATGAGTTTATGGTCCTAGAACAGTCCTAGGCCCAAATCATCAATTTAAGGCTCCAAATCTTTGAAGTACCTTCCATAACTTGTTATGCAACCTCTCTAGCCTTGAAATTCGAGTTTAAACCATGGATTAGGACCATTATCATGAGTTTATAGCCCTAGAATAGTCCTAGGCCGTAAACTCAAGTAAATGGGGTTTTTGGAGCAACAAAAACCTTCCAAACCACAATTGGACCTTAGATACGGCTAGATGACTTTATGGAATGGACCTAGAATGCCTTAAACTATAATTTAGAGCCTTGTATATGAGTTTACGGCCCTGGATGGTTTTTAGGCCGTAAAACCATAATTAAAGGGTTTTTAAGCCCTTAAACCCTTCCATGACTCAAACTAGACCTGGATATGACTTTTAGAAATTTGGTAATGGACTTAGAACACTTCAAACATGAATTTTGAGGGATTTGTATGAGTTTACGGCCAAGGCATGTGCTTGGGCCGTAAACTCCTCAAACATGGGTGTAAACTCATTTCCAATGTGTTAGAAAGCCATCCAACACAACCAAAAGCCTTAGAATAAATCATAGATCCAACCAAAAATAGTTTTGGGGCCTTAAACTCAACCAAACCCATCATTTGAGAGTTTACAGCCATAGCATGTGTCCCATGGCTGTAAAATCCTAAAAGTGTGTCAATTGGTGCCCCAAATTCATTTCAAGGATTGAAGGGATTTTTAGAATCACATGTGATTGATTAAGGACCAAAAACATTAAGGATTCTATGTACGGGGGAGTTTACGGCCGTAAACTCCATGTTTACAGCCGTAAACTCCAATAAATGGTCCCTATGTGAAGTTAATCCATTCGAAGGCCTTAGATTTAATCCTAGCAAATTTTCCCTAGTCATATGAAGCCATTTAACAACCAAAAACACCCCACCATGAGTTTACGGCCGTAAACTCATGGGGAATGGGTGTTATGGGCCGAAAACTCTTGTATGAGTTTAATCTTGGGGAGTAAACTCAAATTCCAAGTCCCTAGTGCCATTACACGTCCGTAGATGTCACCCGGGTCCTTCCAAACACTTGAAATGAGGTGTTTCCGCAACTAGAAGAGTTTGTCCCTAACAATTAAATAATATAAGTCCTAATTAGATACAAATGCGTATCTTTTCATTATACATAGGAATCTCGTACGTTTGCAAGCCCCGATCCAACGTTTAGCATCCGAAATCGTCACATTTCTCGTCCGGTGAGTTCATACCCCTACTCTTTTTCAATGGTTTTTCAATGTTTTCAGGGAGGAATACAAGCAAATTACAAATATTTTCAATACATAACATTGATGTATTTCAAATAATATCTAGCAAATTTATTAATACCTTTACCCCTTATGTATTATGCTGAGCATAAGGGATGATTTATCAACTACAACTATACGAATTTCAGTTAAGGAAATAACCAAACTAATCAAATTATTATGGGAATAATTTGGGGTTCTTTAGTTCTTGTTTCATCACGTTCCGATATGTATACAAAGTTATTAGATAAACTATGTCCGCTTCAGTTTATCTCCGTTTCATTTTGAGTGTATTGCCAAATGATTTCATTATATATAGCTGTATTCACTGGATTATGTTTTATAATCTTTTGTATGTTTGATATCATATGAGAACCCTATGCATAGTTTAGTACTACCTTGTGAGTTTGTCACTATCCTTTATGGATGATCAGTAAATCCTCCTCGGAAGTGTAACCAGAGTCTCCAGGAGGGAGAGCGAGGAATTTGTGAATAGATCTATTCGGGACTGACAATCCCACACCTTAACTGCTAGCTACAGTTAGGCGGGCACGCCTGGGGTGACAAATTTCTGGATATCATTCGACGTCTGACAAGCGTCAAGGAGGTCTCTTTGTTGTATCAGCATGGTTAACCGACTCACAATACGTATTAATATAACTTTATTCACGGTATTGCTTGGGGTTTGGTTTAGACTTTGTTTCAATTCCATATCTACTATCTATCTATAGTTTCCATATCTAGTACGGGATGGTAGTCCCATGGTTTTCAGTCTATCAATCTTATATCTAATGCGGGATGGTAGTCCCAGGGTCTTTAACTTGTATCTAGTACGTGATAGTGATCCCATGATTTCAACCTATATCTTGTACGGGATGGTAGTCCCATGGTTTTGAAACTATATCTAATACGAGATGATAATCTCATGGATTTGAATCTATATCTAGTACGGGACGGTAGTCCCATGGTTTCTAATCTATAATTCCATGAATATTAAACTATATTGTATCTAGTACGGGACGGTAGTCCCATGGTTTCAATCTATATTTTCATGTATATCAAACTGTCTTGTAACAACCCGGATCCCCAGGTACCTTCATTTTCATATTTATGATATTCTGTGAGGGGACTCGGCGAGTTGGGGGTCGAACTCGCCGAGTTAGGTCGCGGTTTTGGGCGGGGGTTCGCGCCCGGACTCGGCGAGTCCAAGGGATGGACTCGGCGAGTCCGCGCTGTTTAATGAAACCCTAATTTCCCGGTCCTAAGCCCTATTTAAAGGACCTTATGGCCCTCATTCGCGGCCACCTTGAACCCTAAGAGCCCCCGTACGACTGTGAGCCTTGTGAGTGTGTTTGGAGGCCATTTGTTCATCATTTTGTGTGATATTGCAAGAAAGGGGGGAGAGGATCAAGCTTGAAGAGTTGGGGAGCTTGGATCTGTTGCTATTTCTTCAAGGGAGTCTTCTTGAGGTAACTTTCAGAGCCAAACTTCGTGTTTTGAGTTGATGTGTCAAATCTAGGGTTTCTTCTTGCATTTCTTGGCTTGAATTGGAAGTATGAAAGGTCCCATGGAGGTATGGAACCTAGATCTGGACCTTAGCAGGTCCAGGAGACCCCATATGACAAGCTTTACGTCCATTCTTTTGAGTTAGAAGCTAAGTTTGCCATATTAGAGGTTGTTTCTCCAAAATAATCCTTGTATGCATTGCATAGCAACCAAGACCGAGACTTTACGTGATAAATAAGCTTGGGAAGGCCAGATCTATGTATGTATGGAACGGATCTGACCGCAAAAGCTAGTTTTAGTTGGTGCATGGCATGGACTCGCCGAGTCTGAAGAACAGACTCGACGAGGCGCTTGAAGATTGTCCTTGAGACCACCCAGTGTGTAGTCCTGACTGAGTTATGGGCGACTCAGTGAGTCGCAGAGAGTTGGAAAGGTTTTGACAGGTGGACCGAGTCAAGTTGGGACTCGCCGTGTTGACCTTGCGACTTGGCGAGTTGAGTCGCGGTGGCCCTGTGATTCAAGCCCAGGTGAAACTCGTCGAGTCAGGGGAGTACTCAACGAGTCAAAGGGAAAATCCTTGAGAGTTGATTAAAACGCGTAGACTCACCGAGTCACTATTGTGCACTCGCCGAGTCCGGTCCAAATTGACTTAAGACTGTTGACCAAGTCAACCTGTGTTGACTTGATATGGATGGTCCACCTTAGTGGTACAAATAATAATTATAGATTTATAATATCATAGGAGGATTTCAGCTTGAGGGTTCGAGCCCGAGTGATTCCAGGATTCACGATTAGCGACTTAGCGAGGCATACGAGGTGAGTCTTCTCACTATACTGTACCCGGAAGGGTCTTGACTGTGTGACCGGAAGGTCGAATATGATATGAGATATATGCCTTATGTGTGTTAAGTTATTCGTTATGTGTGCCATGTATGATATGCTTGATTTGGGCCGGAAGGCAACATGTTATGGGCCGGAAGGTGTGGTCATATGGACTGTAAGGTTGACGTGGGTAGGACCGGAAGGTTTACCCAGTCGGGACGGAAGACCCCTGAGACACATGGGCCGGAAGGTCAAGGTCTAGAAAGGCGTACGTGCGTAGGTTGTATTTTGGGGAACTCACTAAGCATTCATGCATACAGTTGTTGTGTTATGTGTTTTAGGTACTAGCGAGGACCGTGGGAAGGCGCCAGCGTGATCGTACACACACTCGGGGAAACCATTTTGTGATCTTTTGTTATGTAATCGGTTGTGACTAAATTGTTACATTGGAACCTAAACTTATTACTCATGTTTTGATGATTGTAAAAAAAAATGAAAAATTTTTGGTTTGAAATTTTATGACGTTACAAGTTGGTATCAGAGCCTTGGTTTGAGAGATTCGGGTGCACCTTCGGGCGTAACTGAACTCAAACCGGGGATTTGAGAAAATTTTAATTAATAAATCAATAAAAAAAATTTGATAAGTGATTTTGAGACAACCAAAGAAGAAAGAGTGTGTACGGTCAGCCAGCGCCCGAACGGTAAAAATCCCCAAAATACTCTTACAATATGTGTTATGAGATATGATATGATATGATACGCATGCTAGTAGACTAGGTATACATATTAGGACTAGAGTGGCCTGATTTTGTGATGCCTTAGTCTAGGGGAACCTGCTTCTATGATGTGCTTGAGAGCGAGTGGGTAACTAGTGTATGACAAGAATAGAGTACTCAGGATTCGGGGTTTGGGGAGGAGGACTTGGGGTGAATACCGATGCGGTGTAATTGGTAGTATTGGGCCCGTACTAACAAGGACACCGGGTCAGTGAGCAGCCCATGTAAGAATCCCTGGGTATCGGAGACTGAGTAGGACTGCGTTATCAAGTGCGATTATGCCCAATAGGGTCTCTGATATTTTTATGTTGTATTTCAGAGACATCATGGTTGGACCACGACACAAACCTGGTACGAGTGGTGTGACTGAAGAGGAGCTTCGTCAGATGATTCATGAGGAGGTAGCTGCGGCGATCCGAGCCGAAATTCCGGAGATGTTTGTGTCTATTAAGACCACGCTGATGGAGACATTTGATGAGCGGTACGCCGCGTTGACTGAGGCTGCCGCCGCTGCAGCTACCGCAGCTGTGGCCGCTGCCAGACCACAGGGGGGTGACTCGTTGCTGTTCCGGGAGTTCAGCAACACGAAGCCACCAGAGTTTGATGGGACGCAGGATCCGATTACTGCGATGAGATGGATTGCTGATATTGAGGGATGCTTCTATACTTGTTCATGTCCGGAGCATCTGAGGGTTCGGTTCGCCCTGAACCAGCTCCGCCTGGGAGTAAAGGACTGGTGGAAGTTTGTGACGGCGAACTTCACTCTGGCAGAGGTCTCAACTGTGACTTGGGAGAGGTTTACTGATATGTTCAGAGACGAGTATGTTCCCCCGGTGGAGAGGGAACGGTTGGTTCAGGTGTTCTTGACCCTCAAGCAGGGTAATGATTCGATTACGGTGATCACGCGGAAGTTTCATGAGAGGGCGATGTTCTGCCCCGAGCAGGTGTCCACGGAGCAGGCTCGGATGAGCCGGTATTTGGGAGTGCTGAGGAGGGATATCCGGGAGTTCGTATCGAACTCGTCATATCAGACTTTTGCTGAGCTTCAGGCGAATGCCAGGAAGCGTGAGATCGAGTTGGAGACCCAGGCCAGGGAGGAGGCCGAGTCTCAACGGGTGGATCGACGGCCGGCTCAGTCTCAGCCGGCAGCCAAGCGGACCAAGTCCGCTGATTTGAGATCCGGAGGTCAGAAGAGCCACACTTGTGGGAAGTGCGGCAAGGGTCACGAGGGGGCATGTCGATCGGGTGCTTGCTACAAGTGTGGCAAGGAGGGGCACATTGCTAGGGATTGCCCCAAGGGATTCATGGTTTGCTTCCATTGCAACCAGACTGGCCATCGGAAGGCCGAGTGCCCCCAGCTTCACCAGGGATCTTCGCCTGCTGCCAGGGTTCCCGAGGTTCGGCCAGTGAAGGCCGAGGCTCCGAAGGCTCGTGGGAGAGCTTTCCAGTTGACTGCGGAGGAGGTCCGCGCGGCGCCTGATGTCGTGGCTGGTATGTACTCTTTTATGTATTTACATTTATACTGAGATATTGTGCTTATATTATTATATGCGTAGGTACTTTTCTTGTGAATCATGTGCCTGCTTTGGTATTATTCGACTCGGGTGCGAGTCGGTCCTTTGTTTCGTTGGCTTTTAGCCAGCACATCGATATCGATCGGGAGGCGATGAGTCGTCCCCTGCGAGTTGCTATACAAATGAGAAAGCGGTATACGCCACCGAGGTGATTCGAGGATGCGTGCTCGAGATTTTTGGGGTCGAGTTTCCTACAGACTTGGTCCCTATAGCTATGGGGGATGTTTGCGTTATCATGGGCATAGATTGGTTGAGCAAGTTTGGAGCAGTCATTGACTGCGAGAGACAGCTGGTGATGATTCGAGACCCTAGTGGGGGAGTGCTCACGGTTTATGGCGAGGGGACCCGGTGTGGGTCGGCGTTTTGTTCGGCTGCCAGGGCAAGGCAGAGTTTGCAGCAGGGCTGTGATGGATTCATAGCCTATGTGATGGATACTCGTGTGACCGCGGAGAGGCCCAATTCGATTGATGACGTTCCGGTTGTATGCGAGTTTTCGGATGTGTTCCCCGAAGTGTTACCAGGTGTGCCTCCAGAGAAGCAAGTGGAGTTTCGTATCGATTTAGTTCCGGGAGCGGCATCCATCGCCAAGGCGCCTTATCGTCTCGCTCCGCCGGAAATGCAGGAATTATCCTCACAGCTTCAGGAGCTGTTGGGAAAGGGATTCATTCGACCGAGTAGCTCGCCTTGGGGAGCGCCGATTTTGTTCGTCAAGAAAAAGGATGGTTCACATCGGATGTGTATCGATTATCGGGAGTTGAACAAGTTGACGGTTAAGAACCGATATCCGTTACCTAGGATCGTCGATCTGTTCGATCAGTTGCAGGGGGGCATCTTGGTTTTCCAAGATTGACTTGAGGTCGGGATATCATCAGATGAGGGTTCGCGAGGAGGATATCCAAAAGACTGCTTTCAGGACTCGTTATGGACATTATGAGTTTGTGGTGATGCCTTTTGGGCTCACCAATGCCCTGGCCGCATTCATGGATCTCATGAACCGGGTGTGCCGACCAATGCTGGATCGGTCGGTGATCGTATTCATCGATGATATTTTGGTGTATTCGAGGACTAGGGACCAGCATGAGGAACATTTGAGGGAGATTCTTGGGGTTTTGAGATCGGAGAGACTGTATGCCAAGTTCTCCAAGTGTGATTTCTGGTTACGACAGGTCCAGTTCCTCGGGCATCTTGTGAACCAGAAAGGGATATTGGTCGACCCGGCCAAGATTGAGGCAGTGTTGAGGTGGGAGGTGCCGAGATCGCCCACCGAGATCAGGAGTTTTCTGGGTTTGGCTGGATATTATCGCAGATTTATCAAGGATTTCTCCAAAATCGCTGTGTCACTTACTAGGATGACCCGGAAGGGTGTTACGTTCTCATGGGGATCGGAGCAGCAGTCCTCATTCGAGACGCTTCGTCAGAAATTGTGCGAGGCTCCAGTGCTTGCACTCCCGGAAGGGATGGAGGATTTTGTGGTATACTGTGATGCCTCCATATCGGGTTTGGGGTGGTGCTTATGCAGAGGGGTCATGTGATAGCGTACGCTTCGAGGCAGTTGAAGCCCCATGAGTCGAGATATCCAACGCACGACCTGGAATTGGGGGCGGTGGTGTTTGCCCTCAAGATCTGGCAACACTATTTGTACGGGGTTTGGTGTACGATTTACACGGACCATAAGAGTTTGAAGTACTTGATGGATCAGCCAAATCTGAATATGAGACAGAGAAGGTGGTTGGATGTGGTGAAGGACTACGATTGTGAGATCCTGTACCACCCGGGCCAGGCTAATGTGGTAGCCGACGCGTTGAGCCGCAGGGCGGATGGCGCCCCGATCCGAGATATTTGTATGAGATTGATGGTTTTGACCCTGATTCTGGATATTATTCGAGGGGCTCAGGTGGAGGCTGCAAAGCCGGAACATCAGAAGAAGGAACGGGTTGTAGGTCAGGTATCAGGATTTGTTACGGATGGTCGAGGGTTTATGACTTTTCTGGGTCGGATTTGGGTGCCGTTTGTGGGCGGTGCGTGCACTATTTTGATGGAGGAAGCATATCGATCGAAATTCTCAATTCATCCTGGTGCTACGAAAATGTATTTGGATCTCAAGAAGGAGTACTGGTGGCCATGTATGAAAAGGGATGTTGCTTGGTTTGTCGAGAGGTGCTTGACTTGTCGGCAGGTCAAGGCCAAGCACCAGCGGCCGCACAATAAGCTGCAACCGCTAGAGATTCCCGAATGGAAGTGGGAACAAATCTCTATGGATTTCATCACAAAGTTACCGCGAACGGCGAGAAGAGTCGATGCGATTTGGGTGATCGTGGATCGGCTGACAAAGAGCGCTCATTTTCTAGCCATTAGCGAGAGCTCTTCTGCAGAGAAGTTGGCCAAGTTGTATGTGAGGGAAGTAGTATCTCGGCACGGGGTGCCGATCTCGATTATTTCGGACCGTGACGTGCGTTTCACTTCCAGGTTCTGGAAGAAGTTCCATGAGGAGTTGGGTACTAGGTTACATTTCAGTACGGCATATCATCCTCAGACAGACGGCAGAGTGAGCGGACAATTCAGACACTCGAGGATATGCTTCGGGCATGTGTGTTGGACTTCGGAGGGAGCTGGGACACTTATCTACCTTTAGCAGAGTTCTCGTATAACAACAACCATCACTCAAGCATTGGTATGCCGCCCTTTGAGCTGTTGTATGGGCGGAGGTGTCGCACCCCCATCTGTTGGGGTGAGGTGGGACAACAGGTTATGGGTAGTACGGAGATCGTGCTTCAGACGACCGAGCAAATTCAGATGGTCAGGCAGAGGTTGTTGACCGCTCAGAGCCGACAGAAGAGTTATGCAGACAGGAGACGGTCCGAGCTTGAGTTCCAAGTTGGTGATCTCGTACTCCTGAAGGTCTCTCCGTGGAAAGGAGTGATTCGGTTCAGGAAGAGGGGCAAGTTGGGGCCCCGATATATTGGTCCTTTCCGTGTGATCGTGAGGGTGGGCTGGGTAGCCTACCGTTTAGACTTGCCAGCAGAGTTGGGACAGATTAACGACACTTTCCATGTGTCGCAACTGAGGAAGTGTATAGTTGACGAATCGGCGGTGGTTCCATTAGGGGATATTCAGGTGGATGCAAGCCTGAATTATGCTGAAAGACCTGTAGCCATCAGAGATCGGAAGATCAAGGTTTTGAGAAACAAGGAGGTACCCCTGGTATTCGTTTGGTGGCAGCATCGGAAGGGATCAGAGATGACCTGGGAGCCGGAATGTGAGATGCGGGAGCAGCATCCGGAGCTATTTTCCTAGCGGGACTTCGAGGGCGAAGTCTTTTTCTAGTGGGGGAGAATTGTAACAGCCCGGATCCCCAGGTACCTTCATTTTCATATTTATGATATTCTGTGAGGTGTCACACCCCGCTAAAGCGAAAACGCAAGGTATGACAGCGATAACGGTTTCAATGCAAAAGATAAAGATACATCACCATAGCAGTATTTAAAAGTTTACAACCCATAGCTTCAAAAGAAACAAAATACAAGTTTTTCAAAATAACATTGTTCAAAATATAGCTTCATAATAGCTTCAACACGATGCAGCATGCTCTATGATGATGAATCTTTACATCCACTTACTAATTACCTCCTGAAAAAGCATGTAAAACGAGCGTCAACTATGAAAATAGTTGGTGAGTATCACAAGTTTATAAATCGAGGGTACAATAATGCTTTTCGTAAGTACAAGTACATTGCTTTAATGATAAAACAAAGTTGATTGCTATTAAGGTATACAAGTTTATTGCTAGAACGAGAAACGCGTTTGTATGTGTATGAGCAAACAATGAGTCTCAACCAAACCTACGACTGAAGCCCTATTGAGATCTATGCTTATCGTTCCATAGATGAATATGGTATCATGCACTCCAGCGATTCGGGCGAGTGAGGAGTTGTCAATTCCTAATAGCGCTATCCATAATGACCATTGGCTCAAAGAGTTAATGGTTAGAGATAAGGGAAGGGCCTTAGTACGATAAGTTCTCATGTTCCGTCTTGCATAAACATACATAAAGATACATAGCAATACAATAGCAATCATGTTTGATAATAAACAATTTAAATACATCATGCAAACAATAGTTTTCTGGACATGCTTTTCCACCCCAAAACATAAAAACCGAAAATAGGGGAGTGCGTGAATACTCACAGTATGCTAAATATAGCAACCAAGTTTATACGAGTTAGATAAATACAACGGATATAAAAATAGTTTAGGACATGCTTTTCCACCCAAAAACATTTAAAAACCGAAAATAGGGGACTGCGTGAATACTCACGATGTTTTGTATAGGCACAAGCGGTACTTCGGGATGCACCAACGTCTTACTACCGGGATCCTACGACATCAAACACACGCACTAGTGAGTTTCCATGTCGATATCTAATGCTAATATACTAAACTCTACATATAGGGAAATGCCAATTTATGTTTTAGTATTGGATTTTATATCAATTTGTTACACTTTTTCTGATGTATTGAAATTTTACAAGTCGTGCCATTAATTGCAACCTTGGAAGGTTAATTTTCTAAATTTTAAGTCTCAATAACAACATAAATTCACGAAAAATAGCATTCGTGGGATAAAAATTACCAAACTTTTTATTTAACTGATATTACACAATACAAGGCTGGGAAAAATATAAAAATGGATATTCAAGCTGTTTAATTATATTTTATGATTTATGGGCATTTATTCCAATAAAAATTGAAATAAATAGAAAACAGTTTCCAAAATTACCCAAACTTTTTATTTAATTGTTATTATACATAAATAGGCTGGAAAAAATATCAAAGATATTTTTCAGTGGGTATTTCTATTTTTCCTTGCTTTATTCCTTTAAATAGTCATTAATTAAATAAATAATATTAAACAGTTAAAATAAATCACCATAAATTTTTGTAACATCATTTACAGTATAAATATCCTGGGAAAAATATCAAAAGTGGTTTTCATAATGTATAAACTGGTTTTTGGTATTTATGTGTATTTAAGTGCATTTTAATGAAATTAACTTTAGAAAATAAGAGAAAAATAGTTTACAGTAGAGAAAAATCCTCAAAACTTTTATGTAACCTCCTACTGCATAATATGATATCCTGGTAAATTTTCATGAATTTTGGATAATCAGAACTATTTTTCCCATTTTTAGACCATTATAATTACCAAGAATTGGTAAAAATAGTAAGACATGATGAAAAATCTTGAAATTATTTTCTAGAGTCACCCATCACAGGTAAGGTATGCAAAAATTGTTAGATACAATTTTCACATCCTATAAAGTGGTTTTGTAATTTATCATTCCCTAAACAAAATAAAATTAGAAATCATATTAAACAGTAACAAAAATTATTGAAATTTGGTGAGGGGTCATTATTCCCCATAAGGATCATCCATGAATTTATTTAGGATTTATTGACCTCTGGAAGTATTTTATATGATTTATGCCCTTGGTTTTAGCAATAACTCTAATAAATCAAAGAAATAACAAAAGCTCTTGAAATTTTCCAGATTATCTCATTCATGCAAGGGCTTTCAAAAGGAAAAATGTAAAAAAATGTATTCAGAAGAGAAATGAGGGTAATGATTCCAAACAATTTAAGAAAAGTTGCATGCAATAATGCATGAAGTGTAAATGTGGCTGAAGTTCATGAATTTTTGTAGTCCATTCAGTGGGGTTTTAAGCCACGAAATTTCAACCATAATTCACTAGATATGTTAAGTTTCTAAGGTATTTTTCCTCAGATTTATGGTTGGGTTTAAGGCCATTGTTTAAGCAAGATAAAAATAGTGATCACAGAAAAAGAGCTGTATGCGCAACCTTTTTGTAAAATCTGCCAAAAATCGGATATTTAGTATTTTACAGTGAGACCAGTTGGGTTTGAAAGTTAGCTCGTGGAACTAACCAATACAAAAAGAATATCATGATTTGGTTAAGAAATGACTGAGTTATGGCCGTTCAAAGTCTAACAAAGTAATCTGGCAGATTGCATGTTTGTTTGTGTGCATTATTAGGGTATTTCAACAAAAACATCATGCATGTCTTTGGTAAGGCCCGATTTCTAACGCATGCATGGAATGAATGAGCATCCAAGATGTACTAGAAATGGTTTAAATGCTTTTGGTCATGCATGAACACAAAAGAAATGGAGAAGAACATGAAATATTATGTTTTGATGTCACATGATCATATGTGCATCTTTTTCACTCCTTGCATGGGTTTGATCCCGGATTTTCACCATTTCAAACACATGCATTGTGTTATGGTGAGAATCTACAAACCACAAGGGAAGAATAAAGATTTCTAGCCATGGAAAGGCGTAGAATCCGAAAAGAAGAGAAAACTAAGAAGGAAAAGAAGTAGAATCATGAAACTATGGAAGAAGATGATGTTGTTTACCTTGGTTATGATCTTGAGAGAAGTAAGAACACTTCAAGGTCTTTAAAGTCTCGAAATTTGGCAGAGAAATGAGAGAAATTTCGTGAGTTTAGAGAGAGAGAAGAAGAGAGTGAAGTGTGTGAAGGGTGAGGTGTAAGAGAGTGAAGAGAGAAGAGGTGGAGTGAGGGTTTTGACTTAATGATTGAGTTTTGGGGAAGAGAGAGTGCATGGGGAGAGGAGATGGCCAGATTTTTGAGTGGGTTAGGCCTAATCTCTCCTAATTTTTAAACTTTATAAACATTCCCTCCTATATTTTATAAAAACCCAAATTTTATAAAAGTGCTTATTAAGTAATTTTGGATTTATTTAAAATCTTGTTTTCAACAATTAAATTATGATTAATACTTGGTAATTTAGTTTCTATTTCATTGACTATAATTCTTAATTTGATTAATAACAATTTGATATTAGGAAGTTTATAGCCAAATTTTATAAAGTTTTTAAGCTTTAAGATTTATAAATTTGGATTTTTGGCTCTTTAGGGTTTTTGGAATATTGTTTGATATTCAACAACATGTTGAAGTATAATTAGAATATTTTAATTTATTTTTAGAGTTTTATACTCTATTTCAATTATAACAAAGCTTGAAGCTTTATTCTAATTATAGTATTGGCATTTCCTATTGTAGCTAAGCAACTTACTAGAATTGTAAGTATCAAGTATATTAGTCCTAGACCTTAGTTGGATCCTAGTTTATGCAAGATTTTTGACCTAATCTATACTACTAGGTAATGGCATGTTGTGCATGAATGGTTTTTATAAAGATGCATGAGTCCGAGAATGACCTGAATTGGCAGTTGTCACAGTATCCCCCACTTAAAAAGAATTTCGTCCCGAAATTCATTCTATGTCATCGCTTGTCATCGCAAGGGAATAGTTGCGGATACTTTTCCTTTATGTAGTCCTCGCGCTCCTAGGTGTACTCCGGCCCGCGTTTTGAGTTCCATCGAACTTTCACAATCGGGATCTTACTCCGCTTAAGTTGTTTTACCTCCCTGTCAAGGATTTCTATCGGTTCCTCAACGAAGCTCAGCTTATCATTGATCTTAATTTCCTCCAGGGGTACTATCAATGTTTCGTCGGCTAGACATTTCTTAAGGTTGGAGACGTGGAATATGTCGTGAATGGCGCTTAACTCTTGGGGCAATTAGAGTTTATACGCTACTGGACCAATCCTTTCAAGGATTTCAAAGGGTCCAACATATCTCGGGCTTAGTTTTCCTTTCTTACCAAAACGCACAAGCCCTTTCCAAGGCGACACTTTTAAAAGTACCTTGTCTCCTACTTGGAATTCTAATGGTTTTCGACGATTATCCGCACAACTTTTCTGACGATCTCTAGCAGTTTTAAGCCTATCCTTGATGATAGCAATCTTGTCAGATGTTTCCTGGATAAGTTCGAGTCTAGTCAACTGTCTGTCTCCAATTTCTGTCCAACAAAAGGGCGAACGACACTTGCGTCCATACAATGCTTCATATGGAGCACATTGGATACTCGTGTGGTAACTGTTATTGTAGGAGCACTCAACTAGAGGCAAATGAGTATCCCAATTTCCTTTGAACTCAATGACACACGCTCGTAGCATGTCTTCCAATGTTTGTATTGTTCTCTCTGTCTGCCCATCTGTCTGAGGGTGGTAAGTTGTGCTCAAATCTATCTTGGTTCCTAGTGCCCTCTGTAACATCCACCAAAATCGAGATCTAAAACGACTATCTCTATCAGAAATGATAGATAGGGGTACACCATGCAGAGAAACAATTTTGTCGATGTAGATTTGGGCCAATTTTTCCATCTTGAAATCTTCTCGAATGGGGAGAAAGTGTGCAGATTTCGTCAGTCGATCCACTATGACCCAAATTGAGTCGTGACCTCTAGCAGTTCTAGGGAGTTTGGTAACAAAGTCCATAGATATTTGCTCCCATTTCCATTGGGGAATTTCAGGTTGTTGCAACAACCCGGATGGTTTCTGATGTTCAGCTTTGACTATTGAGCATGTCAAACACTTCCCAACGTACAAGGCAATATCCTTTTTCATTCCAGGCCAGCAATAGTACTCTTTAAGATCCTTGTACATCTTATCTGCTCCAGGGTGGATGGAGTATTTAGATCGATGAGACTCCTCTAGTACCATGTCTCTCAGGTTGTTAACCCTTGGAATCCAGACCCTGTCTTTAAAATAACGAACTCCATCAGGTTTGGTTTCAAATCTTTCTTCCAAACCATGTAAAGTTTTGCCTGGAAGATTTTCCTTGCATAACGCTTTCTCCTGGGCATTAATGATTTGAGATTTCAAGCTTGTCTGAATTACCATTCCCAAAGCTCTCACATGGGAAGGTTTCACTCTTTCTTTCCTACTAAGAGCGTCGGCTACTACGTTAGCCTTCCCTGGGTGATATCGTATCTCACAATCATAATCACTAAACAACTCTACCCATCTTCTCTGCCGCATGTTTAACATTTTCTGATCAGGATATGCTGAAGGCTTTTGTGATCGGTATAAATGGTGCACTTGGTTCCGTACAAATAATGCCTCCATATCTTAAGGGCGAAAACTATTGCTCCTAGTTCTAGATCATGGGTGGTATAATTCTTCTCGTGCGGTTTGAGTTGTCTGGAAGCATATGCAATGACCTTATCTTTTTGCATTAGCACACATCCTAATCCTTGATGAGACGCATCACAATACACCACAAAGTTCTCTAATCCTTCTGGTAAAGCCAAAATTGGTGCATTGCACAGCTTGTTTTTCAGGATTTGAAACGCCTCTTCGTGTTTCTCTTCCCAGAGAAATTTTCTATCCTTTTGGGTCAAAGATGTTAATGGTTGAGCAATCCTAGAGAAATTCTCAATGAAGCGTCTGTAGTACCCAGCTAATCCTAGGAATTGTCGTATTTCTGTCGGGGTTTTGGGGGCCTCCCATTTCTTGATTGCCTCTATCTTAGCTGGATCTACATGGATTCCTCTTTCACCGATCACATGACCAAGAAAATGTACTTCCCCAATCCAAAATTCACACTTAGTGAACTTGGCATACAATTTCTGTTCCCTCAACAGCTCCAACACTAGCTTTAGATGTCTATTGTGATCTTCTTTGGTCCGCGAGTAAACAAGTATGTCATCGATAAATACAATCACAAACCTGTCTAGGTATGGTCTACAGACCCTATTCATCAAATCCATGAATACAGCGGGTGCGTTCGTTAGTCCAAAAGGCATGACTAAGAACTCATAATGTCCATAACGGGTTCTAAATGCTGTTTTGTGAATGTCCTCTTCGTGAATTCTTAGCTAATGATACCCTGACCGAAGGTCGATTTTTGAGAAGTAGGAAGCGCCCTGCAACTGATCGAACAAGTCATCTATTCTAGGGAGGGGATATCGATTCTTGATTGTCAACTTGTTCAATTCTCTGTAATCAATGCACATTCGGAACGAACCATCTTTCTTTTTGACGAATAACACTGGGGCTCCCCAAGGTGAAGAACTTGGTCGAATAAACCCTTTGTCTAGAAGTTCTTGAAGTTGTCCGGATAGTTCTTGCATCTCGGATGGTGCAAGGCGATATGGTGCTTTTGCTACCGTTGCCGCTCCGGGAATTAAGTCTATCCGAAATTCGACCTGTCTATAAGGGGGTAGACCGGGCAATTCCTCCGGAAATACTTCGGGATAGTTTTGAACCACCGGAATCTCCTTGAGTTGCTTAGCTTCTGGTTCTCTTTCTAGCACGTGGGCCATGAATGCAATACAATTCTTCTTCAGGTACTTGTGAACCTTCATGCTTGATACTATGTTTAAACTTCTTCCTTGCTTCTCACCGTGTATGATAAAGGTTTCTCCATTAGGGAGAGGCACTCTAATGACTTTCTCGTAACAACCAATGTCCGCTCTATTTTTGGATAACCAATCCATTCCCACTATCACATCAAAACTACCTAGCTCTATGGGAATTAGGTCAATGCTAAAGAGTTTATCAGCTAAATTCAGAGTACAACCAGGAATTATATCACTAGCCCTAATTTCATATCCATCAGCAAGTTCAACAGCATAAGCATTCCTCATCTTTACCGATTTCAAGCCAATTAATGGTCTAAATGCTAAAGAAACAAAACTCCTATCTGCTCCTGCATCGAATATTACTGATGCAAAATGGTTGTTCAGGAGAAACGTACCTGTTATCACTTCAGGGTTCTGACGAGCTTCTTCTGCACCAATCACAAAGGCTACACCTCTTGGCCGTCCAACTTGATTTCCTTGAAAGTCTTTCCTGGCTTGGCCTTGTCCATTGTTACCAGGTCCATTGTTCAGTTTGGGACATGCTCTACGGAGATGATCAGTACTCCCGCACTCGTAACATGCCCTTTTTCCCTCCTTATTCACCTTACAATACTTCGAGTAATGGCCTGTTTTCTTATAGTTTTGGCACACTGGGCAAGCTCCCTTGTGATGGAAATTACACTTATTGCACTTCGGAAGCGGCCCTGAGTACTACTTTCGCTCCTGCACTTCCTGTTCTTGAGTTTTCACTGGCTCTTGCTCCTGGGCTCTTACCATAAAGTTTCTTGAGACTTTCTGCTTCCTCCCTGACTTGCCTCCATACTTCTTCTCTCCCTGATCTGCTGGCTTCCTCTTGCTACTAGAGCTTTCCTTTGTCGATGCTCCCATCCTTATCACATCCTTGGTTAGTCGATTTGCTAGACTTACTGCACTTTGAATAGTAGTTGGGTTTGCTGAGGTAACCATTCCCCGAATCTCTAGTGCCAGACCCCATATGTAACAATCTATCCGTTTCTCTTCAGGAGTAACCATGTGAGGTACCAGTTTTTCTAGTTCATGAAATCGGATTGTGTACTTCTCTATTTGTGTTCCAACCATAGAATGGTTTTAGAATCAGACTCAAGCTTCTGGAGTTCATCCTTGGGACAATACTCCTCTATCAGCAGCTTCCATCGAATGCTGAAACATGATTTCCATCCCTCTCATCACTTCGTTCAACATCTCCTGATGCCCGGCTATCACAGCGAGACTGTGACGTAGATCTGCTGCCATCGAATGCATCATCCGGGACTCTTCCGGGGTCATACCTGCCTGCCTGACAGGTATCCCTATGACTTGCTGAGGTGAGGGTGCTCTCGGTCCTGCATTGCTGGGTCCTGCTCCGCTAGGTCCTGCAGTGCCATGTCCTGCTGTGCTGGCGGGTATCCTTCCTGGAATGGGAACACTCTTCCTCCCTGTCCTCCGAATGCGAAGTCCATAGAGCGGTGGCTGTGGCAACACCGATGTAGGTGATGCCTCGCGTCATTGACTCGGGGCGTTGTCATTGCTGATCTCCACCGAGTTCCCTATATCATCCGTATCCTCTGATGGGTCTTCTTCTACCGAGGCGGGGGGATTACGTCGAGGGATAACAGTGACGTAGCCGGATTCATCGGCTGAGGCGGTAGTGCGGGAAGATGAGATGTTGACATAGTGGACTGTGACATAGTTTCAATGAGATATGAAATAAATGACAATGCATGCCTATAATATGCAATGCTTACACACACCAAAATTAACCTTTTGAAATTTTGAAATAAAGTTTTCTCAAATATTTTTGTTGAACATATTCCCATTATAATTAGCTCAAGCTTTGTATAAATCTTTTCTTAATTAAACATAGGTGATCATGCTATGTTTAATCAAGGTCCAATAATACAACTCCCGACCTAATTATACTAGTAATATGTTTGATGTAAAAATAATTTCTTTGTAAGTTTTAGTTATAGGTTGTGTTTTCTTAAAGAAAAACCGATGTTCTCTATAACTTTAGCTCTGATACCACTTCTGTCACACTCCGCTAAAGCGGAAACGCAAGGTATGACAGCGATAACGGTTTCAATGCAAAAGATAAAGATACATCACCATAGCAGTATTTAAAAGTTTACAACCCATAGCTTCAAAAGAAACAAAATACAAGTTTTTCAAAATAACATTGTTCAAAATATAGCTTCATAATAGCTTCAACACGATGCAGCATGCTCTATGATGATGAATCTTTACATCCACTTACTAATTACCTCCTGAAAAAGCATGTAAAACGAGCGTCAACTATGAAAATAGTTGGTGAGTATCACAAGTTTATAAATCGAGGGTACAATAATGCTTTTCGTAAGTACAAGTACATTGCTTTAATGATAAAACAAAGTTGATTGCTATTAAGGTATACAAGTTTATTGCTAGAACGAGAAACGCGTTTGTATGTGTATGAGCAAACAATGAGTCTCAACCAAACCTATGACTGAAGCCCTATTGAGATCTATGCTTATCGTTCCATAGATGAATATGGTATCATGCACTCCAGCGATTCGGGCGAGTGAGGAGTTGTCAATTCCTAATAGCGCTATCCATAATGACCATTGGCTCAAAGAGTTAATGGTTATCAAACATGATTGCTATTGTATTGAGTACGATAAGTTCTCATGTTCCGTCTTGCATAAACATACATAAAGATACATAGCAATACAATAGCAATCATGTTTGATAATAAACAATTTAAATACATCATGCAAACAATAGTTTTCTGGACATGCTTTTCCACCCCAAAACATAAAAACCGAAAATAGGGGAGTGCGTGAATACTCACAGTATGCTAAATATAGCAACCAAGTTTATACGAGTTAGATAAATACAACGGATATAAAAATAGTTTAGGACATGCTTTTCCACCCAAAAACATTTAAAAACCGAAAATAGGGGACTGCGTGAATACTCACGATGTTTTGTATAGGCATAAGCGGTACTTCGGGATGCACCAACGTCTTACTACCGGGATCCTACGACATCAAACACACGCACTAGTGAGTTTCCATGTCGATATCTAATGCTAATATACTAAACTCTACATATAGGGAAATGCCAATTTATGTTTTAGTATTGGATTTTATATCAATTTGTTACACTTTTTCTGATGTATTGAAATTTTACAAGTCGTGCCATTAATTGCAACCTTGGAAGGTTAATTTTCTAAATTTTAAGTCTCAATAACAACATAAATTCACGAAAAATAGCATTCGTGGGATAAAAATTACCAAACTTTTTATTTAACTGATATTACACAATACAAGGCTGGGAAAAATATAAAAATGGATATTCAAGCTGTTTAATTATATTTTATGATTTATGGGCATTTATTCCAATAAAAATTGAAATAAATAGAAAACAGTTTCCAAAATTACCCAAACTTTTTATTTAATTGTTATTATACATAAATAGGCTGGAAAAAATATCAAAGATATTTTTCAGTGGGTATTTCTATTTTTCCTTGCTTTATTCCTTTAAATAGTCATTAATTAAATAAATAATATTAAACAGTTAAAATAAATCACCATAAATTTTTGTAACATCATTTACAGTATAAATATCCTGGGAAAAATATCAAAAGTGGTTTTCATAATGTATAAACTGGTTTTTGGTATTTATGTGTATTTAAGTGCATTTTAATGAAATTAACTTTAGAAAATAAGAGAAAAATAGTTTACAGTAGAGAAAAATCCTCAAAACTTTTATGTAACCTCCTACTGCATAATATGATATCCTGGTAAATTTTCATGAATTTTGGATAATCAGAACTATTTTTCCCATTTTTAGACCATTATAATTACCAAGAATTGGTAAAAATAGTAAGACATGATGAAAAATCTTGAAATTATTTTCTAGAGTCACCCATCACAGGTAAGGTATGCAAAAATTGTTAGATACAATTTTCACATCCTATAAAGTGGTTTTGTAATTTATCATTCCCTAAACAAAATAAAATTAGAAATCATATTAAACAGTAACAAAAATTATTGAAATTTGGTGAGGGGTCATTATTCCCCATAAGGATCATCCATGAATTTATTTAGGATTTATTGACCTCTGGAAGTATTTTATATGATTTATGCCCTTGGTTTTAGCAATAACTCTAATAAATCAAAGAAATAACAAAAGCTCTTGAAATTTTCCAGATTATCTCATTCATGCAAGGGCTTTCAAAAGGAAAAATGTAAAAAAATGTATTCAGAAGAGAAATGAGGGTAATGATTCCAAACAATTTAAGAAAAGTTGCATGCAATAATGCATGAAGTGTAAATGTGGCTGAAGTTCATGAATTTTTGTAGTCCATTCAGTGGGGTTTTAAGCCACGAAATTTCAACCATAATTCACTAGATATGTTAAGTTTCTAAGGTATTTTTCCTCAGATTTATGGTTGGGTTTAAGGCCATTGTTTAAGCAAGATAAAAATAGTGATCACAGAAAAAGAGCTGTATGCGCAACCTTTTTGTAAAATCTGCCAAAAATCGGATATTTAGTATTTTACAGTGAGACCAGTTGGGTTTGAAAGTTAGCTCGTGGAACTAACCAATACAAAAAGAATATCATGATTTGGTTAAGAAATGACTGAGTTATGGCCGTTCAAAGTCTAACAAAGTAATCTGGCAGATTGCATGTTTGTTTGTGTGCATTATTAGGGTATTTCAACAAAAACATCATGCATGTCTTTGGTAAGGCCCGATTTCTAACGCATGCATGGAATGAATGAGCATCCAAGATGTACTAGAAATGGTTTAAATGCTTTTGGTCATGCATGAACACAAAAGAAATGGAGAAGAACATGAAATATTATGTTTTGATGTCACATGATCATATGTGCATCTTTTTCACTCCTTGCATGGGTTTGATCCCGGATTTTCACCATTTCAAACACATGCATTGTGTTATGGTGAGAATCTACAAACCACAAGGGAAGAATAAAGATTTCTAGCCATGTAAAGGCGTAGAATCCGAAAAGAAGAGAAAACTAAGAAGGAAAAGAAGTAGAATCATGAAACTATGGAAGAAGATGATGTTGTTTACCTTGGTTATGATCTTGAGAGAAGTAAGAACACTTCAGGGTCTTTAAAGTCTCGAAATTTGGCAGAGAAATGAGAGAAATTTCGTGAGTTTAGAGAGAGAGAAGAAGAGAGTGAAGTGTGTGAAGGGTGGGGTGTAAGAGAGTGAAGAGAGAAGAGGTGGAGTGAGGGTTTTGACTTAATGATTGAGTTTTGGGGAAGAGAGAGTGCATGGGGAGAGGAGATGGCCAGATTTTTGAGTGGGTTAGGCCTACTCTCTCCTAATTTTTAAACTTTATAAACATTCCCTCCTATATTTTATAAAAACCCAAATTTTATAAAAGTGCTTATTAAGTAATTTTGGATTTATTTAAAATCTTGTTTTCAACAATTAAATTATGATTAATACTTGGTAATTTAGTTTCTATTTCATTGACTATAATTCTTAATTTGATTAATAACAATTTGATATTAGGAAGTTTATAGCCAAATTTTATAAAGTTTTTAAGCTTTAAGATTTATAAATTTGGATTTTTGGCTCTTTAGGGTTTTTGGAATATTGTTTGATATTCAACAACATGTTGAAGTATAATTAGAATATTTTAATTTATTTTTAGAGTTTTATACTCTATTTCAATTATAACAAAGCTTGAAGCTTTATTCTAATTATAGTATTGGCATTTCCTATTGTAGCTAAGCAACTTACTAGAATTGTAAGTATCAAGTATATTAGTCCTAGACCTTAGTTGGATCCTAGTTTATGCAAGATTTTTGACCTAATCTATACTACTAGGTCATGGAATGTTGTGCGTGAATGGTTTTTATAAAGATGCATGAGTCCGAGAATGACCTGAATTGGCAGTTGTCACAGTATCTCCCACTTAAAAAGAATTTCGTCCCGGCCTCGGCGAGTCCGCGCTGTTGAATGAAACCCTAATTTCCCGGTCCTAAGCCCTATTTAAAGGACCTTATGGCCATCATTTGCGGCCACCTTGAACCCTAAGAGTCCCCATACGACTGTGAGCCCTTGTGAGTGTGTTTGGAGGCCATTTGTTTATCATTTTGTGTGATATTGCAAGAAAGGAGGGAGAGGATCAAGCTTGAAGAGTTGGGGAGCTTGGATCTATTGCTATTTCTTCAAGGGAGTCTTCTTGAGGTAACTTTCAGAGCCAAACTTCGTGTTTTGTGTTGATGTGTCAAATCTAGGGTTTCTTCTTGCATTTCTTGGCTTGAATTGGAAGTATGAAAGGTCCCATGGAGGTATGGAACCTAGATCTGGACCTTAGCAGGTCCAGGAGACCCCATATGACAAGCTTTATGTCGATTCTTTTGAGTTAGAAGCTAAGCATGCCATATTAGAGGTTGTTTCTCCAAAATAAGCCTTGTATGCATTGCATGGCAACCAAGACCGAGACTTGACGTGACAAATAAGCTTGGGAAGGCCAGATCTATGTATGTATGGAACGGATCTGACCACAAAAGCCAGTTTTAGCTGGTGCATGGCATGGACTCGCCGAGTCTGAAGAACAGACTCGACGAGTCGCTTGAAGATTGTCCTTGAGACCACCCAGTGTGTAGTCCTGACCAAGTTATGGGCGACTCAGTGAGTCACAGAGAGTTGGAAAGGTTTTGACAGGTGGACCGAGTCAAGTTGGGACTCGCCGAGTTGACCTTGCGACTCAGCGAGTTGAGTTGCGGTGGCCCTGTGATTCAGGCCGAGGTGGAACTCGTCGAGTCAGGGGAGTACTCGACGAGTCAAAGGGAAAATCCTTGAGAGTTGATTAAAACGTGTAGACTCGCCGAGTCACTATTGTGCACTCGCCGAGTCCGGTCCAAATTGACTTAATACTGTTGACCAAGTCAACCTGTGTTGACTTGATATGGATGGTCCACCTTAGTGGTACAAATAATAATTATAGATTTATAATATCATAGGAGGATTGCAGCTCGAGGGTTCGAGCCCGAGTGATTCCAGGATTCACGATTAGCGACTTAGCAAGGCATATGAGGTGAGTCTTCTCACTATACTGTACCCGGAAGGGTCTTGACTGTGTGACCGGAAGGTCGAATATGATATGAGATATATGCCTTATGTGTGTTAAGTTATTCGTTATATGTGCCATGTATGATATGCTTGATTTGGGCCGGAAGGCAACATGTTATGGGCCGGAAGGCGTGGTCATATGGACTGTAAGGTTGACGTGGGTAGGATCGGAAGGTTTACCCAGTCGGGACGGAAGTCCCCTGAGACACATGGGCCGGAAGGTCAAGGCCTGGAAAGGCGTACGTGTGTAGGTTGTATTTTGGGGAACTCACTAAGCATTCATGCTTACAGTTTTTGTGTTATGTGTTTCAGGTACTAGCGAGGACCGTGGGAAGGCGCCAGCGTGATCGTACACACACTCGGGGAAACCATTTTGTGATCTTTTGTTATGTAATCGGTTGTGACTAAATTGTTACATTGGAACCTAAACTTATTACTCATGTTTTGATGATTGTAAAAAAAAATGAAAAATTTTTGGTTTGAAATTTTATGACGTTACATGTCTTATACTTAATACAGGATGTGAGTCCCATGGTTTTCAAACTACTTTCCATCTATAGATCGCACATTTCAAACTAATTCTTATTTAGTTCGGGATAGAAATACCATGATCCTCAATATATAGTTTTATGTATTAAACTATACTCTGTAATATACAACCGGTCTTACAATTAGGAAAATATGGGATTTTCCTGGGGTAAAATACAACACATAAACGAATTAGTAACAAGTGATAACTAAACTAAGTCTACATAAGAAAATATGGGATTTTCTTGGATAACAACGTCTTTGGTAAACCTACTTTACATAAGAAAATATGGGATTTTCTTGGATAACAACCTCTTTGGTAAACTAAAGGAAACTGGTACATTTTCAGAAAACAAACATCTTATGAACTCACCAGCTTTATGCTGATTTTCAAACCACTTGTGTTCTCAGGTCAGCGATAGACAGGTACTCAGCAATCCTTTTTGGAGAAGATGGAGCGTACGGAAGATCTCGCCTTTACTTTTGTTAATATGATGCATATATATCACTTGCACAACTTTACTTTTGAAACAAATGTAAATTTTATATGTAATGTAATGGTTGATTACTTTACTTACTATGTGCATTGGATTTGATACTTAACGTGGAGTCCGCCCCGGAAATGTTTCCGCCTTCGGTTTTTGGGGTGTGGCATAAATTATGTATAATCACTAGTTGTTATGATATAACAACAAATTAAGCTAAGAAGTACTTACGTTTTCGGGAAATCGGGTGAAAATCAGGATGGTACTTGAGAGAGAATAGCTTTGGTTCTTGAGTTTGGAAATGAGGAAATGAAAGAATGGAGAGTAAACTCATGCCTAAGGCATGAGTTTACGGCCCTAAGAGATTTCACAACCCAAAACTCTTAGTTTGGCCGTGAACACCAAATCAAGGTATTGCTCGTTCCATTACATTCGCGATTAACTAGCAATCACTTCCTTTTATCTGTCCGATTCGTGAATAATTAATTAAAATAATCAAACGGACTTTAAACTGGCTAAAAATTAGCAGAAAAGCATTTAACTTTTAATTGAAGTGTTTGACTGTACTGGATGGAAAATTTCGGGTTGTCACATACATGCAAGTCCTTATGTCATAGCTAAGCACTAGAAGGGATTTAAGTGTTTTGGGGCTTTAAAACCACTTTATAGGAGTTTACGGTTTTGGGAGATGTCCCCCAACCATAAACACAAGTATTTGTGAGTTTTGGTTGGCTTAAACACAGATTTGCATGCTTAACAAGTTAAACAACAAGCTAGGATAGATAATTTACGATTTTGGAGCTTGAAGGGGTGTTTTTGGATCAAAACTCGAGTTGTAGAGAGAGAAACTTATGAGGAGGTGGGAAAAAGATTAAATGAAGGTCAATCATCCTTTATATAAGGCTTGAGTTTGTGGCCCGGTGGAAATCTATCGGATACCAACGTTAAACGGGGTTTATGGTCGTACCCGATTAAATTGTCATAACCCGACTTAGTTGTAACTAAAAATCTTTCAAATGAATATTGAGTGTGTTTTCACATGTTTCTAATGCATTTGGACACTCCTGAAGTCATAATAAAAGTCTCAATTTAATTAAGCTAATCCAAAGTTAACAGATAAATTGGAATACAAACGGGTTTTTTCAACGGGAACGGGTTACAGTGACGGAATAAATTTCAGGTTGTCAAAGACTTCTGTCGATCCTAGGCTGCTTTCATTCTTTCTCGTACAATTTGAATCTTTTTGGTGGTGTCATGAATCATTTCAGGGCCTCCAAGGATCTTCTGTCCTATATCACGCCAACATAATTCCGTACGAAATTTGCGACAATATAATGCTTCATATGGTGGCATTTTGATTGAAGAGTGGTAACTATTATTATATGAAAATTCGACAAGAGGTAAGTATTTATCCCAGTTACCATCGAACTCCAAGACACATGCACGAAGCTTATCTTTTACTGTTTGGATTGTTCTCTCCGTCTGACCATCTGTCTGGGGATGATAAGATGTGCTCATAGCAACTCGAGATCCCAATTCACATTGCATACTCACCCAAAAGTGAGAAGTAAAGCGAGTATCACGATCAGAAATGGTCTTTAGTAGCACACCACGTCTTGCAACAATTTCATCCAAGTATACTTGTGCGTATTTCTCCATTCGATCCATTTCACGCATAGCAAGAAAATGAGCGCTTTTAGTCAGGCGGTCGACAATTACCCACATGTTATCATGCTGTCTAGCAGCCTTTGGCAATTTGGTAATAAAATCCATGGACAGTTCTTCCCATTTCCACACAGGAACACTAAGACTTTCTGGAGTTCCGTAAGGCTTTTGGTGCTCTGTTTTGACTTGTAAGCATATCATGCATTCCTACACATATCTTCCAATGTCTCTCTTTAATCCAAACCACCAATAAGCAGCTCTAACATCATAGTACATTTTACTTGTACCAGGATGTATTGACAGCTTAGACTTATGGGCTTCATCTAAAATCTTCTGTCTTAATCCATCAATATTTGGAATCCATAGTCGATTCTTGAATACCTTCAATCCTCGTGGATCATCAAGTAAAATATCAGTATAATGTACCATCCCTTCTTTCTTTACATTTTCTGGCTTTAGTGTAACGACGTAAATTTTAAAACCAATTTTTCATTTTTGTAAACATCAAAACAATCGATTAATATTTCAAATTCAAACGTAAACAATATTGTCACAACAGATTACATCCCAAAGATCATAAAAATAGTTTTCCCCCGATAATGTGTACGATCACGCCGGCACCTTCCCACGGTCCTCGCTAGTACCTGAAACACATAACACAACAACTGTAAGCATAAATACTTAGTGAGTTCCCCAAAATACAACTTACACTCATACGCCTTTCCAGACCCTGACCTTCCAGTCCATGTGTCTTAGGGGACTTCCGTCCCGACTAGGTAAGCCTTCCGGTCCTACCCATGTCAAACCTTACGGTCCACATCACAACGCCTTCCAACCCATAACATATTCGCCTTCCAGCCCATAATATAATGCCTTCCGGCCCATATCAAGCATATCATACATGGCACATATAACGAATAACTTATCACACATAACACATATATCTCATAGCATATCCGACCTTCCGGTCACACAGTCAACCCTTCCGAGTACAGTATAGTGAGAAAACTCACCTTGTGGAAAGTCTAAGATCTCGCGTCCTCGCTATCACCGAATCCAAACGACGGTTCAACCTCACCAAAACATAAAAATATCATTTAATGCACAAAGACTTCCACTACTAAAACTTTACCCCTTATCATCATTCCTCAGAGGGTAAAAGACCATTTTACCCTTCCTTGACCTAAAGTCCTCATGTTGACCAAAACCCTAAAAGTCAACAAAAGTCAACCCTGAGAGTACTCGGGGCGTACATCGCCAACCCCCCTGGATCGGGGTCTCCACCCAGTACGCTGCGCGTACTGGAAGTTACGCCCAACGTAACCACCAGAATCAGCCACTCTCCTTTTCTGGTCTTAATCGGTTAAGCCATTACTCCAACTTCTAGATCCGACTCTTTTAGTGTGTCTAAACCCATAAAGTCGAGACCTTTAAACCTTGGCATGGTTGTAAAGGCTCCAACATCACATAACAACATTCTATTCAAACTCAAGGATCTAGATCTCATGCATGGTGCAATACCCACGTCCAAGATGTCATTTTTATGAGTCTACAACTCCAATAGATCAGGAACATGAAATATCTAAGCTTATGGAGGCAATTTGCACAAAAAGTCTCCACCTTTGGGACTTAAACCCTAGCAAATGATACTTTAAGCATACAACTGTTGGGTTTTAAGCATTCTAACACTTCCTAAGTGTACATGCAACCCTAATAACCTTGAATCTATGTTTTCTCTATATACATGCAAATTTATTTTTCAAGGTTATTTCCTAACTAGCATGGCATGGGGATTACATAAAACATAAAGAACTAGTAGAAATACATACCTTGTTGTCGCTTGGATTCCTTCAAGACTTTGTGAGCCTAGCACGCCAAATGTTGTGCCTCAAATGCTTCACACAACACTACAACCTTGGAATAACTAGATAGAATATTTCTACACTCCAAAATCGGCTATGCCCTCACAAGAATACTCTAGTGCAAATTTTGCATGCTATAGGGTTTCTTTTATAGTGTGTCATAATTAGGAGTTCCAAATGTAAACCCTAATTGTCATGACTCTTCATTTCTCATGACCCATGGGTTTGTAACTCCCATGGACTATCCATGGAGCTCCATATGGTTATAACCAAACCCATAAACTATGGATCATTAATCCACCATAAAAGAATTGATGATTGTCATAATCAACCCTATATATTTAATTAGTCTCACTTTGATCACCAAATTAATTCTAGATTAATACTTGATCAAATACCAATTAAATAATACTATTATTAATATATTAGAACTTATAATATATTAATAATCATAAGTGCCTTATTCTCTCATTTAGTCTATCCAAGTATTGCAATGCCATGCAACCCAAATGGACCATGCCGTGTCGGGTCAAGTTCATACCAAATAAAGTTATGGACATAGACACTAGATCCAACAGTCTCCCACTTGGATAAGTCTAATAACTATATTTGCAAATATGACTTCAAAATCCGACTAGCAATCGTAGCTCTTTCAAAGTCTCTCGGAACTGAGATGATGATGATACGCCATTTAAGATAAGTGATCATATAATCCTCTATTTTCATGATACCAGCCGGACAAACACATGGAACATTGTCTTACTTATTGTCCAGCATTTGTTTCTCGATCTCCGATTTGTTTCGACATAGAACTAAATTGAACACATCAATTAGGTTCTGACCGGGCCCGGTACATAGGTCAAAACCAAATCATCGAGGGGCCCAGATATCGCTTCTATTTCTAGAAGGAACAAATAAACTTCGACTGATATGTTTGTACTAACTACTTGTTGAATTATTCACAAAGGCACGTTTTATAACATCGAGTTACCAATGCGTTTTCGTACAATCAATGAATAACCAACTCATAGTCAACAACTCATATCTCTAGGTTTGAAGATTTATATGATATTACCGTCTCACGATCACTCAAGATAAATTCCATGAAGTGATGCAAGTGAGCGTGGGTTGAATCCAATACTCAGCCGTTATGAGTACTCATCAATGTTGTAGCAACCATTGCATTGTCTAAAGCACTTTAGACAAATCATACAAGCCAAATTCATGACAGTCTTGATTCATATCTACTTCCAACATATGACTGATTGTGGATGGTTTGAATAATATGATATATTCCATAACATATTTATTCTGGAAGTCAAAACATGCAAAGTGAAACACAAGAATAATACTTAATCCTTATGGCCCCAACACTTGGGTGTAAATAAAACAACTTTTATCTAAGCACCATATTGATTACTCATTATTTATGTTTCGATTAATCAACTTTATGCTTGAATTAAAACATTAGTTGTCCCATGCTCCAAGCACGTACACTATGTTTTTCCAAACAACAATTATGCCATACTCCAAGTATGCATACTATGTTTACATATGGTCCTCTCTTTGTGAAATAGATCAATTGTCCATATTCCAATGATGCTCATTTCACAATTCCAATCCTTGTTGTAAATGCAAGAATACCAAACTCTTGCCATTTACTGTAATCTGTTAGATTCTAAACTTATATGCAATGATCCCCTTGTAACGACTATGCACAGAAGTCACAGAGACTTGGCAACATACATTACAAAGTATTCCAATGGGAAACAATTTCATGGAAATGAGGTCTCAAATTCAAAGTACATTCCTTTGAACATCCTTCTTAGCATTAAGTTCTTTAATCTTACACAGATTCAAAGAATAACTTCCACCTATGGAAACAATTCCATATTACCATTTTGACTATCACTTCTGAACAAGAGTTGCGTCTTTACAAAATATGTCAATATGGTCCTTACTCTATACTTCTAATTATCCATGAGCAACCAATCTTTGGTAAACCTCAGATTGTCCTTGACAATTTTGCTTAATCACTTTAGTCATTTCCAGTTCTATTCCTTTTTCCGTCTTAATGCCCTAGGCATTTGGAAAATTTAGAATGTTTGAATATTATAGCACATATAATCAAACCTATACCCAAAGCATATGGGACATGATTTATGCTATAAAATTTTTATTTGCCATGTTCTCAAAATTCGAACTATGAAGAGGGATGTCGTAATCATAATCGAATTTTGAGAACGCAACATATATAGAATTTCCTTATGTTGAACCATTCCAGCATAACATTCATATATATTCTTGACTAAAGTAGATTAAATGCTCAATCTAAGCTTGTAGAATTGGAGTGAAGTATAGAATCCTCTCCCTTAATTATAGCAAAACAACTTTCAAAGCAACTTGAAACTTTTGTTTTCTATAAATAACATTGCTAACTTGCAATACTTAACATAATCATCATGCTCCCACTAGCATAATGATTACCAGCATAACACTTTATGCTCCCACTAGCTTTGACATGTACTCAGAAATCAACTGGACTTCAAGAAATCAATACTTTATTGACTTTCTTACCAAAGTTCATATTTCTGATACTAGATTGCTTTGATAAGAATTTATCAAAAACATACACCTTTCCTTAGATAGCTCACATGTTTGTCTAGACCTTTTGCAATTCTCACTAGCTAGTGTGCCGGTTAACCACGCACGCTCCACTAACTATATGAGAATGCAAATATCACAACCGCTATCTACTTGAAATCTTCTTAGTGGAAGCGTTTCCTTACCATCATTTTCATGAATCGAAGAGAAACCTTATGACACTTAGATTTTATGGTGTATGTGTTCTTTTCCATGTGAATTTTGTCAAAACCATAATCACATGACTAGGTTAGTGACACTTCCAAATTCATATGGACTGAACTTGTGCAATCTTAATTTCTTGCCACCTGGTAGCACAATGCCCACCATTGCTTCCGGGTTGTTATGCAAACAATTGAGAACTCATAGAACTCACAAGCATAATCAACTTTCAACTGGAATAGATATAGAAATAAGAACATGATAGGTTACAAACCTCAAGTCGTGGGCTAGTGATTACCAAAACTCTTGATTAGTTCTTGAAACTATTTCAGAATCTTTTAGACTCCCACTGTCCTCTTGACATATAAGACTTATCTTTGTCAAGAACCATTCCTTGACAATACAAATATTCAAGAGCTAGTGCGGATTCTTATCAAGTTAAACACTTCCCATAATTGGACTTAGTTGGTCTTTGCTTTATCCAAAACATCACAACTAACCAACCTCAAACGTACAAGAGTATGACACATCTTACTCTACATTTGATAAGTGTTCTAAACTTTCTAAAGATTATGTGACTCAATGGCTCAATCTTGGAGTATGACTCTAAGATTTGATGTATGATTTATCTTTTGATTTAACCATTTCAACAACTCATGATTCCTCTCCTTAGCCAAACAAATGAACTAAGGTGTCTTTAGAGGATCAATTGTGATATGGTTTCATATTCACTAAGATAATCATAAAACAAAATACACACGTACTCTCCCATCTCTACAGATTGGAGAAACTTTTATCTTTCTGCCTTATTTGATTCTTCTTATTCATTCTGCCATACATTGAAACTTTTCCAATGTTTCAGAATTACACTTAAACTCGTAAGCATAACCATATTTACTAAACTTTAGTAAATCATAATGAATAATCTTATCTACCTTTGTGGTGGACCTAACTAGTGCACAACTTAATGTACCCGATCCGTTAGTCCTTCGCTTGAATCACATGCGAATGTGAACAAGGAATTAGTCTTAATTTACCAAAGATGAAAATTCTCATTCATCACACAATACAACTTGCATGATTCCAAGTTTCTATCCAAATGAAACTTGGGTGATGAGAATCTTTCCTTATTTGGTAAATATGACACTACCACTAATGAAAGAATCAAATCCATTTACCCATATTGCTTATCAATGGAAACATATAAGCAACAACCTTTTTCACAAATGCCATTGTAAGGATACTTAAAGTAAATAAAATCAAAACCATTTTCTTTTATTTTAAAACTTTGCGGAAAACTTATCCTTACAATCCATATGAAAAACTTGTTGTTATCTATTCCTAAGCAATATATCATAACTCTTAAGTAACAACTCAAAATTCTGATCACCGAACCATGCGATCGAAATCCATCTTCACGATCAGAATCAACATATACTTTCTTTAAGTTTCTTCACTCTTCTTTGATTCTTAAACATCAATATGTGACCCAGTCACATCATGCAATAAGAATCTCAGAATAGAAACTTAATAGAGTTAGATAATGGACTTTACCTAAGGCAGAGTCAAAAATTTGACTTTACTATCCTTATGGACTTTTAGGTAAATTTGGCAGCTTCGCAACCAATGCCCTTCCTTTCGCAACAAAAACATATGGACTCTTTGGAAACGGTATACGAGACTATCACATAATTAGCCTTTCTCTTTACCATTTGGTCAACCGAGTTGACTATTGCCAATCCCTTTCAATTGGGAAGAGAAAGGTTTTCTGGACTTCCTATGTTACCATTGTCAATGTCCATGGAAGTTTGGGAAGTTGATCTTCCAATCAAATTTTGCTTTACCAATGCTCCAAACCATTGTTGATTCAGCATCATCAAGCGAATAGGTAAGATCATTAAGGGTCATGTCGTGATCTGTCATCAAAGAGTGACCAAGTCAATAGCCAGCTACCTTGAGACTTCGACACCCGACTCTCCCGGCTTGTCAATATGTGACTTAATCTCCAAGACCTAAGCACATATAGACTTTGTTTGCCAATAGGGATTGAGTGACTTAGAACTTATCATGTCTTGAAACTTGTGGGATAGGGAGATTTATTGGAGTAGGTGAAGGAAGTGAAGTATGATTTTCAGTCCCACTAATGCACAACAAAGGGATTGATCTTTCACCTTGATTGCCATTCGGGATATCATCTTCATTAGGAAGCTTCTTCCTAATATTTGGGAAGACCATAGCTGTCTAAACTAGACATCTATAATGGGAGAAATTCAAGTTAGTTGATTTAAAGTCCTTAATATAACACCCAATATGAAATATTAAGGCTAGGACCCAATAACCTATTTATAACTAGAAGAGGGATGTCGTAATCCAAATTATAAAATAGTTAAAGGTAGGTAAATGACGATTTACCAATTTCCACCATGAAAAACGAAATTACGTTTTAATTGGATTTGAAACTCCTAGATCTTTTGAGACACATTGAACTTTCAATGGCATGTTTGAATCTCGATTGTGCCCTCTCAAGTTTGTGACTGGGATGCCGAGGATCACAAACAAGGTGTGAATAACCATACAAATTGACTTGGTACCCTTAACAATATTACCTAATCGATGTGCCGGTTAACCACACACGCTCCACCGATCTATAATAAAGTCAAGTTACCCTTTGCCACTCTTACTAGTCCATGTTAGTGTGCCGGTTAACCAGACACGCTCCACTAACGACTTGGTAAGGTACAAAGTGTAATTTTATGGGCTAGCACCAATTTCACATTTTCCTAAAGTAACTAAGATTGGGAATTTATAATGTATAGTTACTTTATAACGCATTATACTTTTAATGAGTATTTAAAGTCGTATCCTACCCGTTCGGCTAACGACCCTCCACCGATCAAGGAAGCGGTGGGTGAGAGTGGACACCCATTAAGTCACCATTTTATAGGCAACAACCTTATACCCCCCTTATAGACCGGCTTCGTGAATGAGGCCTACTAACGGTAAGAACGACATATTCTTATACATATCTATATAATAAAATTATAATAATAGTATAAGGGTGTATTTTAAACATTTAAAATACATGGTGGTTTAATCTATTAATTAAATTATACTCTTAATTTAATTAAACTTAAACCATGTCTTTATGGAATTATTAACTCTTTTAATTAAACACTTTAATTAATTTAATGAAGTCCATAAAGTTTGAATTTTTTCTTTAACCTTTAAAAAAAAGTTTGGAATTAAAGTGTAAGACTTTACAAATTCCAAAACTTGAGGGCAAGAATTGAAACTATTCCAAGTCTCTTCAATTTGTAACTTATGAGTTTTAAAGGTTCATAAAAATGAAGACTCTTCATTTTATGAAACCTCTTTAGTTCTTTAAACACAAATTAAATAAGTGACCTTTGGTAATCCATAACTTGAGGACAAGTTATGGACACCATTATTGCCATTAAGATCATGAATTAAACACACATGGAGGTTACACATAATTCCTATGATCTTCTAAAAACTCATAAGAACACAAATTCATGCCAAGCAATTTTCAAGAAATCATATAAACATATACAATACTTGAAAATTAATAAAAGTCATGTAAAATGGGTTAACATAATCATTATCATTTTGAAAAAAAAATAGATTTTACAAGTCCAAAACAGATTGGGATAATGATTTTAATCCATTTCCAGCAACAAAACACGAAAAGACTGCCCAACACGCACCTACTCGTCGAGTGCATTATCCTACTCGACTAGTAGGATGAATTTGTTCATGGACTCGACGAGTCCTCCCCATGGACTCGGCGAGTCCTCCTCATGAACTCGGCGAGTCCAGTCGTCAATGAGTAGATTTTTCGTTTTTTAAGTAGTTTTGCATCAAGTATACAGAAAACAACCCTAGGCTTTGATACCACTGTTGGGTTTTGAGCATTCTAACACTTCCTAAGTGTACATGCAACCCTAATAACCTTGAATCTATGTTTTCTCTATATACATGCAAATTTCTTTTTCAAGGTTGTTTCCTAACTAGCATGGAATGGGGATTACATAAAACATAAAGAACTAGTAGAAATACATACCTTGTTGTCGCTTGGATTCCTTCAAGACTTTGTGAGCCTAGCACCCCAAATGTTGTGCCTCAAATGCTTCACACAACACTACAACCTTGGAATAACTAGAGAGAATATTTCTACACTCCAAAATCGGCTATGCCCTCACAAGAATACTCTAGTGCAAATTTTGCATGCTATAGGGTTTCTTTTATAGCGTGTCATAATTAGGAGTTCCAAATGTAAACCCTAATTGTCATGACTCTTCATTTCTCATGACCCATGGGTTTGTAACTCCCATGGACTATCCATGGAGCTCCATATGGTTATAACCAAACCCATAAACCATGGATCATTAATCCACCATAAAAGAATTGATGATTGTCATAATCAACCCTATATATTTAATTAGTCTCACTTTGATCACCAAATTAATTCTAGATTAATACTTGATCAAATACCAATTAAATAATACTATTATTAATGTATTAGAACTTATAATATATTAATAATCATAAGTGCCTTATTCTCTCATTTAGTCTATCCAAGTATTGCAATGCCATGCAACCCAAATGGACCATGCCGGGTCGGGTCAAGTTCATACCAAATAAAGTTATGGACTTAGACACTATATCCAACAACAACATGAACCAAGTTAAAGATCCGAACATTATACCTAATAATGAAGCTTTAACCCTTGCAAAGCTCAGATCTACACTTGAGCACCACTTCTAGCCTCTCCAACAAGCTATTCTTCTCCTTTGCAACCTTGGAATGGCACCACCAAGCTTAGAATACACACACAATGGCTAAAGAACGAATGCACACTCTTTCTAGGGTTTCACTCTGAGGGATGGTGGCTGAGAAGTCCAGCCACACATTCCTTTTATAGCCCCTCCAGGGTTTGGATCTGAATAAGTTACGCCGGGTGTAACCTTGGGTACGCCCCGCGTACCTGAGGGTGAACGTGTCTAAATGAGGCGCGCGAGTACGCGCAGCGTACACCTTGTACGCCCAGCGTACTCGCCTACCATGAAAACCCTAAATTAACAATTTAATCCAAAACAGAAGAATACCTAGATTTCGGGCTGTTACAATTCTCCCCCACTAGAATCAAACTTCTCCTCCGAAGTCTCATACTGAAAACAACTCTGGATACTGATCTCGCATCTCAGCCTCGGACTCCCACGTCAGCTCGGACCCCTTCCGATGTTGCCACTGCACTTGTACCAGGGGTACTTCCTTATTCCTCAGAACCTTAACCTTCCGATCCCGGATCGCTACTGGTCTCTCCACATAGTTCAGGCCTGCATCCACCTGAATATCATCTAATGGCACCACTTCCAACTCATCGACAATACATTTCCTCAACTGTGAGACATGAAAGGTATCACGGATCAGCCCCAACTCAGCAGGTAGATCCAATCGGTAGGCTACCCGTCCTACCCTAGCAATTACCCTGAAGGGTCCAATGTATCGGGGTTCCAACTTGCCCCTCTTCCTGAATCGTATCACTCCTTTCCAAGGAGAGACCTTTAGGAGCACAAGGTCACCAACCTGATACTCGAGCTCGAACCGCTGTCTGTCCGCATAACTCTTGTGGCGACTTTGTGCGGTCAGCAACCTCTGCTTGACCTGCTAAATCTGCTCGGTCATCTGGAGTACAATCTTCGTGCTACCCATCACCCGCTGCCCCACCTCTCCCCAGCAGATGGGGGTGCGACACCTCCGCCCATACAACAACTCAAAGGGTGGCATACCAATGCTCGAATGATGGCTGTTGTTATACGAAAACTCTGATAAAGGTAGATAGGCATCCCAGCTCCCTCCAAAATCCAAAACACATGCTCGGAGCATATCCTCAAGCGTCTGAATTGTTCGCTCGCTCTGTCCGTCCGTCTGCGGGTGGTATGTGGTACTGAAATGTAGTCTCGTACCCAACTCCTCATGAAACTTCTTCCAAAGCCTGGAAGTAAAACACACATCGCGATCTGAAACAATCGACATCGGAACCCCATGCCGCGATACCACCTCCCTCACATATAACTCTGCCAACTTCTCCGCAGAAGAGCTCTCGCTGATGTCTAGAAAATGAGCGCTCTTCATCAATCTATCCACGATCACCCAAATTGCATCGACTCCCCTCGCAGTCCACGGCAATTTGGTGATAAAATCCATGGTAATCTGTTCCCACTTCCATTCGGGAATCTCTAGCAGCTGCAATTTACCGTGCGGATGCTGGTGCTCGGCCTTAACCTGTCGACAAGTCAGGCATCTCTCAACAAACCATGCAAAATCCCTTTTCATACAGGGCCACCAATACTCCTTCCTTAGATCCAAATACATTTTCGTAGCCCCGGAATGAATCGAGAATTTCGATCGATGAGCTTCCTCCATCAAAATAGTACGCGTACCGCCCACAAACGGTACCCAAATCCGACACTGAAAAGTCATAAGCCCTCGAACATCCGTAACGAATCCTGATACCTGACCTACAACCCACTCCCTCTTCTGGTTTTCTGGTTTCGCAGCCTCAGCCTGAGCTCCTCGAATAGTATCCAAAATCGGGGTCATTACCGTCAACCTCATACAAATATCTCGGATCGGGGCGCTTTCCACCCTACGGCTCAACGCATCGGCTACCACATTAGCCTTGCCCAGGTGGTACAGGATCTCACAATCGTAATCCTTCACCACATCCAACCATCTCCTCTGTCGCATATTCAGATATGGCTGATCCATCAAGTACTTCAGACTCTTATGGTCCATGTAGATGGTACACCGAACCCCATGAACGCAGCCGGGGCATTGGTGAGCCTAAAAGGCATCACCACAAACTCATAATGTCCATAACGAGTTCTGAAAGCAGTCTTCTGAATATCTTCATCCCGAACCCTCGTCTGATGATAACCCGACCTCAAGTCTATCTTGGAGAACCAAGATGCCCCCTGCAACTGATCGAACAAATCGTCGATCCTAGGAAACGGATACCGGTTCTTAACCGTCAACTTGTTCAACTCTCGGTAATCGATACACATCCGGTGTGAACCATCCTTTTTCTTGATGAACAAAATCAGCGCTCCCCAAGGTGAGCTACTAGGTCGAATAAACCCCTTCCCCAATAGCTCCTGAAGCTGCGAGGATAACTCCTGCATTTCCGGTGGAGCGAGACGATAAGGCGCCTTGGCTATGGGCGCCGCTCTCGGAACCAAATCGATACGGAACTCCACTTGCCTTTCCAGAGGCACACCTGGTAACTCTTCGGGGAACACATCCAAAAACTCGCATACAACAGGAACTTCGTCAACCGAATTGGGCCTCCCCGCGACCACTCGAGTATCCATCACGTAGGCTATGAATCCATTGCAGCCCCGCTGCAAACTCTGCCTCGCCCTGGCAGCCGAACAAAACGCCAACCCACACCGGGTCCCCTCGCCATACACCGTAAGCACTCCCCCGCTAGGGTATCGAATCGCCACCAGCTGTCTCTCACAGTCAATGACTGCCCCAAACTTACTTAACCAGTCCATGCCCACGATGACGCAGACATCCCCCATGGCTATAGGAACAAAGTCTATAGGGAACTCGACCCCAAAAATCTCGAGCACACATCCTCGAATCACATCAGTAGCGTATACCGCTTTCTCATCCGCTATAGAAACTCGCAGGGGTCGACTCATCACCTCCCGATCAATACCGATGTGCTGGCTAAAAGCCAACGATACAAAAGAATGACTCGCACCCGAGTCAAATAATACCAAAGCAGGTACAGAATTCACAAGATAAGTACCTAAGCATATCATAATATAAGCACAATATCTTAGCATAAAAGTAAATACGCGAAAGAATACATACCAGCTACGACATCAGGCACCGCGCGGACCTCCTTCGCAGTCAACTGGAAAGCTCTTCCACGAGCCTTCAGAGCCTCAGCCTTCACTGGCCGAGTCTCGGTAACCCTGGCAGCAGGCGTAGAACCCTGGCGAATCTGGGGGCACTCGGCCTTCCGATGGCCGGTCTGGTTGCAATGAAAGCAAACCATGAATCCCTTGGGGCAATCCCTAGCAATGTGCCCCTCCTTTCCACACTTGTAGCAAGCACCCGATCGACATGCCCCCTCGTGACCCTTGCCGCACTTTCCGCAAGTGCGGCCCTTCTGACCTCCGGATCTCGAATCGGAGGACTTGGTCCGCTTGGCTGCCGGCTGAGATTGAGTCGGCCGCCGATCCACCCGTTGAGACTCGGCCTCCTCCCTGGCCTGGGTCTCCAACTCGATCTCACGCTTCCTGGCATTCACCTGAAGCTCAGCAAAATTCTGATATGACAAGTTCAATACGAACTCCCGGATATCCCTCCTCAGCACTCCCAAATACCGACTCATCTGAGCCTGCTCCGTGGACACCTGCTCGGGGCAGAACATCGCCCTCTCATGAAACTTCCGCGTGATCACCGTAACAGAATCATTACCCTGCTTGAGGGTCAAGAACTCCTGAACCAACTGTTCCCTCTCCACCGGGGGAACATACTCGTCTCTGAACATAGCAGTAAACCTCTCCCAAGTCATAGCTGAGACCTCTGCTAGAGTGAAGTTCGCCGTCACGAACTTCCACCAATCCTTTGCTCCCAGGCGGAGCTGGTTCAAGGCGAACCGTACCCTCAGATGCTCCGGACATGAACAAGTGTAGAAGCATCCCTCGATATCAGCAATCCATCTCATCGCAGCGATCGGATCCTGCGTCCCGTCAAACTCCGGTGGCTTCGTGTTGCTGAACTCCCGGAACAGCAACGAGTCACCTCCCTATGGTCTGGCAGTGGCCACAGCTGCAGTAGCTGCAACGGCGGTGGCCTCAGTCAACGCGGCGTACCGCTCATCAAATGTCTCCATCAGCGTGGTCTTAATAGACCCAAACATCTCCGGAATCTCAGCCCGGATCGTTGTAGCTACCTCCTCATGAATCATCTGCGAAGCTCCTCGTACCTCACACTGCTTGTACCAGGTCTGTGGCGTGGTCCAACCATGATGCCTCTGAAATACAACATAGAAATATCAGAGACTCTATCGAGCATAATCGCACTCGATAACGCAACCCTACTCAGTCTCCGATACCTAGGGATTCTTACTTGGGTTGCCCACTGACCCGGTGTCTTCAGTAGTACAGGCCCAATACTACCAATTACACTGCATCAGCGCTCACCCCAAGTCCTCCTCCCCAAAACCCGGATCATGAGTACTCTATTCTTGCCATGCACTAGTTACCCACTCGCTCTCAAAGCACCTCATAGCAGCAGATTTCCCTAGACTAAGGCATCACAAATCAGTCCACTCTAGTCCTAATATGAATACCTAGTCTACTAGCATGCGTATCATATCATATCATATCTCATAACACATATTGTAAGAGTATTTTGGGGATTTTACCGTTCGGGCGCTGGCTGACCGTACACACTTCTTCTTCTTTGGTTGTTTCAAAATCACTTATCAAATTTTTTTATTGATTTTATTAATTAAAAATTTTTCAAATCCCTGGTTTGAGTTCAGTTACGCCCAAAGGTGTATCTGAATCCCTCAAACCAAGGCTCTGATACCAACTTGTAACGACGTAAATTTTAAAACCAATTTTTCATTTTTGTAAACATCAAAACAATCGATTAATATTTCAAATTCAAACGTAAACAATATTGTCACAACATATTACATCCCAAAGATCATAAAAATAGTTTTCCCCCGATAATGTGTACGATCACGCCGGCGCCTTCCCACGGTCCTCGCTAGTACCTGAAACACATAACACAACAACTGTAAGCATAAATGCTTAGCGAGTTCCCCAAAATACAACTTACGCACATACGCCTTTCCAGGCCCTGACCTTCCGGTCCATGTGTCTCAGGGGACTTCCGTCCCGACTAGGTAAACCTTCCGGTCCTACCCACGTCAACCTTACGGTCCACATCACAACGCCTTCCGGCCCATAACATATTCACCTTCCGTTCCATAATATAATGCCTTCCGGCCCATATCAAGCATATCATACATGGCACATATAACGAATAACTTATCACACATAACACATATATCTCATAGCATATCCGACCTTCCGCTAACACAGTCAACCCTTCCGGCTATAGTATAGTGAGAAAACTCACCTTGTGGAAAGTCTAAGATCTCGCGTCCTCGCTATCACCGAATCCAAACGACGGCTCAACCTCGCCTAAACATAAAAATATCATTTAATGCACAAAGACTTCCACCACTAAAACTTTACCAGTTATCATCATTCCTCAGAGGGTAAAAGACCATTTTACCCTTCCTTGACCTAAAGTCCTCATGTTGACCAAAACCTTAAAAGTCAACAAAAGTCAAGCCTGAGAGTACGCGGGGCGTACTGCTAGATGTACGTGGGGCGTACATCGCCAACCCCCCTGGATCAGGGTCTCCACCCAGTACGCTGCGCGTACTGGAAGTTACGCCCAACGTTACCACCAGAATCAGCCACTCTCCATTTCTAGTCTTAATCGGTTAAGCCATTACTCCAACTTCTAGATCCGACTCTTTTAGTGTGTCTAAACCTATAAAGTCGAGACGTTTAAGCCTTGGCATGGCTGTAAAGGCTCCAACATCACATAACAACATTCTATTCAAACTCAAGGATCTAGATCTCATGCATGGTACAATACCCACGTCCAAGATGTCATTTTTATGAGTCTACAACTCCAATAGATCAGGAACATGAAGTATCTAAGCTTATGGAGGCCATTTGCACAAAACGTCTCCACCTTTGGGACTTAAACCCTAGAAAATGATACTTTAAGCATACAACATGAACCAAGTGACAAGATCTGAACTTTATACCTGATAATGAAGCTTTAACCCTTGCAAAGCTCAGATCTACACTTGAGCACCACTTCTAGCCTCTCCAACAAGCTCTTCTTCTCCTTTGCAACCTTGGAATGGCACCACCAAGCTTACAATACACACATAATGGCTAAAGAACGAATGCACACTCTTCCAGGGTTTCACTCTGAGGGATGGTGGCTGAGAAGTCCAGCCACACATTCCTTTTATAGCCCCTCCAAAGGAAATTAGGGTTTGGATCTGAATAAGTTACGTCGGGCGTAACCTTGGGTACGCCCCGCGTACCTGAGGGTGATCTCGTCCAAATGAGGCGTGCGAGTACGCGCAACGTACACCTTGTACGCCCAGCATACTCGCCTACCATGAAAACCCTAAATTAACAATTTAATCCAAAACAGAAGAATACCTGGATTTCGGGCTGTTACATTTAGGGCATCAACTTGTTATTTCTCTAGTTCATCTGAAATAGTGAACTTCACTAAAGTATGAGTAATAACATAACACATACTATTACGATAAACTTTTCTTCTAAGTGCATCGACAACTACATTGGCCTTTCCAGGATGATACAAGATTTAACAGTCGTAGTCTTTGATCAGCTCCAAGGCTTGTTGTTGTCTCATATTCAAAGTTTGCTGACTGGATATATACTTGAGACTTTTGTGGTCTTTAAACAGTTGGCATTTCGTACCAAAAAGATAATGTCTCCAAAGTTTTAGGTCAAATATCACTACAGCGAGTTCGAGATCATGAGTGGGATAATTCATTTCATAATCTTTCAGTTGTCTTGAGGCATAGGCTATCCCTTTACCACGTTGCATCAACACACAACCGAGTCCCAATCTTGAAGCATCGCTATATACGAAGAAATTATCATCACCTTCTGGGAGTGATAAGATTGGAGCATGAGTCAAAAGATCTTTTAAAGTTGAGAAATCTTTTTATTGGGCTTCACTCCACTAGAATTTCACTTCCTTCCGTGTAAGACTCGTGAGAGGTACAACTATACGAGAAAAGTCATTAATGAATCTCTGGTAATATCCCACGAGACCCAAGAAACTGCGAATTTCGAAAGCATTATGGGACACTTCCCAATTTTGAATGGCTTCGATTTTGGTAAGATCTACGGATACACCATCACCAAAAATCACATTGCCGAGAAATCTCAAATATATATAGCCTTAACATATACACTTAGTAATTATAGACTTACTACAAAAGGTCTTTTTTAAAAATTTCACAAAAGTTATTTATGGCACCTAAAATTGTAACATCCCGAGTCCAAGTATACCTCAAGAACCTTAATCTTTTGAGCTATTGTCATTTTTGGCCTTATTTCTAAAAGAGTGAGAAACGAGTATGCGGGGCGTAACTGAGGGTATGCTTAGCGTACGCGTCAGTGTGCATGCAACGCGGAGACCACCCAGTACGCTGGGCGTACCCGTGAGTACGTCGGGCGTACTAGGCCCATAATGCAACCCTAATTTGGGGTGAGTCCCCTATATAAGGAACATGATGGCCTCATTTGTCGCAACCATTTCTAGAGAGAAAACCCTAAGAGTACCCAAATCTCCATTCTAGAGCTTGTATGTGTGTGTTTGATCTTTGAGAGAGTGTTTGTGTGGTTTTGAAGAGAATAGAAGGCCTTGAAGAATGAGAGTTGGAGTCCAAGCTTCTAGATCTGAGCAAATATGGGAGTGAAGCTTCTCTTTGAGGTATAAAGCTTCAGACTTTGCCTTTACTTCTTATGAGCATGTTGTGTTGAGTATTTTAGGGTTTTATCCCATACAGGTGGAGTCTTGATGAGATCTTGAACTCAAGAGTCTAGGACCAACCCCTTTTGAGTGTATCAGTAGTGTGATGCCATAAAAATCCAATCTTGGTTGGTGAAATCACTCCATGCATGAGTTATGAAACTCTTGGGACAAAAGAGTGTGTATTTTTGGAGGATGGTGACTTTCTAGCCATGCAAAGGCATAAAGTCGATGACTTTATGGACTAAAAGTCATTAGAAGGTCCAAATCTGAGATATGAGCTTATGTATTAAGTGATTAAGACCAAAAATGTGAGAATGGTGAAACTGGGGCGTAGGCTAGGTGTAACCCCAGTACGCGCAGCGTAGGGGTTGAGCACCCCCGATTCTGTAAAGCAGCCGAGTACGTCCACCGTAGGGAGTTGGAACGCGCAACGTACTCCCTGTTGTTGACTTTTAGGGTTTGGTCAAGATTGAGGATTATTAAGCATTGGAGGGCTAAAATGGTCTTTTACCCTTCTGTGAGTTGAAGAAGGGTTAGTCTAGCTTCTTGAGGGCCTATATTAATTAGAGATAATTACTGTGTGTTAGGAAGAGGCTAGTCCGGTAGGTAGAGATCGAGATCCCGAGTGCGAGATTTTCATCCATTAGCTTACTAGGTGAGTCTTCTAACCATACTTACCTTTAGTAGTAATTTTTATGTGTGACTAGAGAGTCTTATGTGCATGAGCTGTGTAATGAGATATCCTGCTATTTGGTTTGTGTTATGCTTTTTGTGTCGTATATTGAGATGATGAATTGAAGGACCAGAGGGTCCATTTGAGTTGTGGGATCGGAGGGACCCACTAAGACACATTGACCGGAGGGTCTCATTGAGTTATAGCCTCGAGTGGCTAATGAGTTATGTGTGGTATTTTGTGGAACTCACTAAGTTGTGCGGTTACCATGTTATGTGTTATGTGTTTCAGGTAGTTCCGAGGATCGCGGCAAGGCACCGGCGTGATTGTACACACTGGCAAGGAATTGTTTTATGATTGTGGGATTTATGTTTTCTTATTGACATTTTAGACACTTGTGGTTTTGAGAATGATGATCTGAGACATTTTGTTTGAAAATGAGAAAAGTTTGTTTGAAAATTTTACGCCGTTACAAAAATACTCCTATAGTATTTTAATTATATGTTTGATTCTTGAACTTCTACATATATGAAGTCGATAAGTTTTCAGTTTTGTTGTTATAGCATGATAAAATACTCCTATAGTATTTTAAAGTTTATGTTTGATTCTAAAATTCTTCTGGTACCTAGGTAAGTTTTAGACTTGTTGCAACACTACAATCACTCTCAAACACATGTTGGTCATATCTCAAATAAATATAGTTGATCAAGCTATATTGATCCCCATATATGATTACATAATTGTCTAGGTTTAACTATAGTGTCCAACACCCAAATACTTTCGTTTTGTTCTTCTTGTGATACTCGTTCTAGTATATATATATATATTATGCATGTACTTATACTTTTATAAAATATTGTTATATTTTAAAGTATAACTCTTGGTCAGAGTGTTTTTATCCCAATGTGTTTATAGTTGTATATCTTTTATGACTGATATACTGAGTTCACTAAAAACAATGCTATGATACCAATCTGTCACACCCCCAAACCGGAACGGAGGAAATGTTTGGGGGCAGAGGACGTCATGTCAAGTATCACAACATATGCATTATAGTAATCAAAGTACAACAACCATTGCATTAATAATGTATAAGTTTTTACATAAGTATCCATACATTAACTAATCAACATCAAAAGTACATATAGCAAAAGACAAAAGCGCGGTGTGACACTAGGCTGTCTTCTCAAAAGCTTCGGGAGTATACATGTCTACTGGATTCCTGAGAATACAAGTTATTTTGAAAGAGAGAATCAACATTTAAGCTGGTGAGTTCATAATTATTAGTTTTGAGAAAGTGACCAATTACGTTACAAAAAATCCTATAATTTCTGTTTTACAACTGAAAACTAGTTTTAGTCCCATAAAACTGTTCCGTTTAGGTGTTATTGTACTTATAACCTAGTATGACATAATTTTAACTCACCATAAAATTATAAGAAGAATGTTTTCTGTTTTGCTTGTGGAAAGTGATTGATGCAGTAGTATTTCATAAAAATACACTATTGGTGTAATAATTACCCTATTATTAAACTGGTTAATTAGGGTTAAAATGTGATAAAGTTGTAACCATGCTGATAGACTAGAATAAACACGACGACCTTCTAGCGTCGAAACTGAATATGTGACATTTGTCACCCGTAGACCAATAGGTCCCACTGTAGCTAGCAGCGAGGTGTGGGATCGTCAGTCCCATATAAATCTATACACACAATGTCCGCTCTCCCTCCAGGAGACTTTGGTTACAAGAGTGTGAAATAGCAAGTATATTGCTATGTCCTAAAAACGTACCATCACATTTTATTTTAAGTAAAGATCGAATTATATCCTTTTCTTGACGAAGTAGTTTAAACCTCGTATACTTATCTAAAAAATAGATTTCTCATTTGTTTCATAAATTATACCTATTATAATTTATATGTTTTGTGTGTTTAGCATGATCTCTCATGAATGTACCCCTTTTCTCAGCTTGATACAAAGGTAATAATATTGACTAAAGTAACCTTTTGTATTTATACATGTATAATATATATAATTAAGAAGGAAATGACCTTCAGACAAATAACACCACCTTATGCCCACATCGAAACAAGGAAAAGGAAATAAGGCAATTCATTATTCCTAAGCCCTTTAAGTCTTATTTATATACCTATACATATATAAACATGATTTTGACAATTATAAGTTTAAAGAGTTATAAAAACATTTAGAAGAGTTTAAGGGTATTCTACGAAGAGTTTATGTGACTTTTAAAAGAGTTTACATGACTTTAAGTATAAGGAAGTATTTGGTAATTCTTCATTGTAAAAATAATAATTAGAAGCATAAGGAAATCTTTTATGTGATTGGTATCACATGTAAGTATTAACACAATTAGATTATGTTCAACTTGTATCCCCCCCCCCCCCCCCCCCCCCCGTTAAAAGCATTTAAAACCATTTAAAAGGCAGATTATAGGGGTATGAACTCACCTTATGTTGGAGATTTGATTGAAGATGTGACAACCCGAAATTTCTTCTGTTATTTTTAACCCATCTCTGTTAATAAAAATTTAATTTTTATTAAATTTTCCGTCGACTTCATGGGTAAGCAAATTAATTAAGGTTATTGTTATAATTACATACGAGTCAAAAAACCAAAAATCGTGCGAAGAATTCACGATTCCTCGAAAAACAACGAGTTCACGGGCAAGACGAGTTTATGGTCGTAAACTCGTGTACGACCGTAAACCCATTTACGGTTGGAGACGGGTGGACCCCACCACCGACCATACCCATGGCCTATAAATACAGGACCCCCACCCTCATTTAAACCTTATTGGTCGGAACCACCCACTTTCTCTCTTTAAACCTCTTGACCGTAAACTCCATAAAGCCCTCCTGTCACCCGAAAAACGCCGGAAATCATCATTTGGGGACGTTTGGGAGCCTCTGGAATGCTTTTTAGTCGAAAACTAGCACTCGTGTTCTTGAGTTTACGACCGTAATCCGCCATATCTTCAAAATCCGCAACCCTAGTTCACGACCGTAAACCTTGTTCACGGCTGTAAACCCGGTTCTCAACCGTAAACTCCATTTATGACCGTAAACTCCATATACGGTCGTAAACAGCTCTTCCGTGGAGAAAAGCCTGTTTTCCTCGATCCAACCAAGTCCCGGTAAAATTCCTTAACCAAAACTAAGTGTTTATCTAACACTTTATCTAACGAAATCACTAATTTAGCTACATATATGTATTTATGTGATATTAGGATTCCGTTAATTGCAACTGTAACAACCCGAAGTTTTCCATCGTCGAAAAACCCATTCTACCCGTAAAAATTCGTCGTTTGTCAATCCATTCTGTTTTCGTTTCGGGTTAAATTATTTAAATTTATATTTTTATAATAATCCAATGAGTGTCCAAACCCTTTAGGAACTCATGAATCTAGCCCAAAAATGTTTATTTCAAAAAGTTTAGAAACGTCCCCACCGGGTGATGGAAACATAATCGGGTGCGACCTAAAGCCCCGTTTAATGGCGGTATCGGGTAAAATTCCTCCGTGTCCAAGTTTTAGGACCTATATAAACATGTTTAAACATTCATTTGAAGCTTTTTCTTCCTCTCTCTACTCTCTCTCTCTCTCTCTCTCTAACCTCTCTCCTAAATCCAAGTTTAAGGGTCCAAAACTCAAATTTAAGGCCTCAAATCACTAAGGTACCTTCCCTAGCTTGTTATGTAACCTCCCTAGCCTTCAAATTCGAGTTCAAAACACAGAATAGGACCACATTCTTGAGTTTACGGCCCTGGAACAATCCTAGGCCATGAACTCATATGAAATGGGTTTTGGAGCCCAAAAACCCTTCCAAAACACAATTGGACCTTAGATATGGCTATATGACTTCATGGAATGGACTTAGAACATTTTAGACATGGATTTTGAGGGATTTGAAGGATTTTATGGCCAAGGCACATGCTTGGGCTGTAAACTCATATATATGGGGTTTTTATGACCTTAAACCCGTCCAAAACCTCAACAAGACATGGATATGACTTCTAGAATAATTGCTTTAGTCTTGGAACACCTTAAACATAATTTTCGAGAGATTTATATGAGTTTACGGCCAAGGCATGTGCTTGGGCCGTAAACTTCTTGAAACATGGTGTAAATTCATTTTAAGGTGTTAGAAAGCCACTTTAACACCCCTAAATTTTTAGAAATGCATATAAACAAGTTTTTGGCCTTAAAACACAAGGAATCCCTCTCTAGGAGAGTTTACGGCCATGAGGGGGGTCTCATGGGCCGTAAACTCCAAAAAACTCCTCAAAAGTCCCATAAAAACTCATGTAAGGCCTTGGAACAATTTTAGCAATCACATGTGATTTGTTTGGAACCAATAACACAATTTTTCATGGGTTTATAGGAGTTTATGTCCATGAGTCCTATGCTAGGCTGTAAACTCCCTTAAGTATGTCATTTGGTGTTTAAAAATTATTCCAAGCCCTTAAACCAAGCCTAGAAATTATCCCCTAAGTGTTTCAAGCCATTTTGTGCCATAAATCACCCCACCATGAGTTTACGGCCGTAAACTCATGGGGATGGGTCATTAGGGCCATAAACTCCCTAAGGAGTTTACTTTTGGAGTCCCATTTCAATATCCTAGCTATATGTGTCCCCAAATGTCACCCGGGTCCCTCCAAACACTTGTATCGGGGTGTTTTCGCGACTAGAAGTAATTGTCCCTATAAAATAATCAATCTAAGTCCTAATTAGATACAAATGTGTATCTTTACATTATACTTAGGAACCTCGTGCGTTTGCAAGCCCCGGCCCAACGTTTAGCATCCGAAATCGTCACATTTCTCGTCCGGTGAGTTCATACCCCTACGCCCTTTTCCGTGCTTTTCAATGTTTTCAGGGGGGAGTACAAGCAAACTATAACTGTTTTCGAATTATAACATTGATGTGTTTCAAATAATATCTGGCAAACTTATAAACACTTTTACTCCTTATGTATTATGCTGAGCATAAGGAATGATTTATCAACTACAACTAAATGGATTTTAGTTAAGGAAAATAACCAAACTAATCAAATTATTATGGGAATAATTTGGGGTTCTTTAGTGTTCGTTTTATCATGTACTAATATGTATATAAAGTTATTAGATAAACTATGTCTGATTCAGTTTATCTCCATATCACTTGAATGTATTGCCAGATAGTTTCATTGTATGTATCTATATTTGTTGTACTATGTTTCATAATCTTTTGTATGTTTGATATCGTATGAGAACCCTGTGAATAGTTTAGTACTAGTTTGTGAGTTAGTCACTATCCTTTATGGATGATCAGTAAATCCTCCCCGGAAGTGTAACCAGAGTCTCCTGGAGGGAGAGCGAGGAATTTGTGAATAGATCTATTCGGGACTGACAATCCCACACCTTAACTGCTAGCTACAGTTAGGCGGGCACGCCTGGGGTGACAAATTTCTGGATATCATTCGACGTCTGACAAGCGTCAAGGAGGTCTCGTTGTCGTATCAGCATGGTTACCCAACTCACAATATGTATTAATATAAGTTTATTCACAGTATCGTTTTGGGTTTGGTTTTGACTTTGTTTCGATTTCGTATCTACTTTTTTATAAAGTATCTATAACTTGTACGGGATGTTTGTCCCATGGTTTTTAACTATATCTTATACGGGATAGTAATCCCATGGTTTTGGATCTATAACTATTATGGGATAGTAATCCCATGGTTTACGCTTATATCTTGTCCGGGATAGTGATCCCATGGTTTTCAATCTATATCTATTTCGGGATAGTAATCCCATGATTTCGATCTATATCAAGTACGGGATGATAATCCCATGGTTTAAATCTATATCTTGTCTGGGATAGTAATCCCATGGTTTCCAATCTATATTTTCATATATATCAAATTATCTTGTATCTAGTCTGGGATGGTAGTCCCATGGTCTTTAATCTGTATTTTCATAAGGTATCTATAACTTGTACGGGATGTTTGTCCCATGGTTTTTAACTACATCTTATTCGGGATAGTGATCCCATGATTTTCAATATATAGTTTTGTGTATTAAACTATACTTTGTGATATTCAACCAAGCTTAGATTTAGGAAAATATGGGATTTTCCTGGGATAACATAACAACTCGTAACAAAATCAAGATAAGAATGGGTAACTAAACTATTAGGAAAATATGGGATTTTCCTGGGGTAAAATACAACACGTAATCGAATTGGTAACAAATGATAACTAAACTAACTTTACATAAGAAAATATGGGATTTTCTTGGATAACAAACCTTTTCGGAAAACTAAAGGAAATTGGTACATTTTCAGAAAAACAAACATCTTATGAACTCACCAGCTTTATGCTGATTTTCAAACCGCTTGTATTCTCAGGTCCAAGTTAGACAGGTACCCGGTGATCTCTTTTGGTGAAGACGGAGTGCGTGGAAGACTCGTCTCATTTTGTTCATATGATATATGTATAACTTTTGTACAATTTACTTTTGAAACAAATGTAAACTTTCATATATATGTAATGTAATGGTTGTTTACTGTGATTACTATGTACATTGGATTTGATACACAACGTGGAGTCCACCCCGGAAATGTTTCCGCCTTTGATTTTCGGGGTGTGACAGATTGGTATTAGAGCCCTTGTTTATAGTGAACAGAGTATACCAAACCTTACATGGTATAAAACTATAAACACTAAAGGGCCTCAATGCTCTGAATTAAAAGTATCTTCAAAACTATGAGTATTTTCAAAAGTATACAAGTATACCGTACCGTCGAGATCCGTAACTACAAGTAGAACAAAACATAAGTAAATGGGTGCGATGTACTATGGTTAAACCTGGGCAGTTATGTAGTCATGTCTAGAATCAAATATAGCCTAGCCAACTATATTCATTCGAGACACGGCCAACATGTGCTTGGGAGTGACTGTGGTACGCAGCATGCCTAAAACTTACCCAATATCTCAAACAACGAGTCGTCGCTGCAGCGAACCATGAAATACTATGGGAGTATTTCTTGAGCCAATCCTTTGTAGAAATCCTTGTATACGCGTTATTCCTTGATCATTCCTCTAGCGATAAAATGTTCTGTCTTGATAACTCTTTTCTGCTTTATCGCTTTGTATGATGCTATATCTGTCTTGAAGAGATATCCTCTGTTTCTTATCTCTTGATTCAATTCAAAGGACTTATGATCCTCTCTTTCCTAACCTTTTTAGATCAAGATGCCTCCAAGAAAGAGACCCAACTCAAAGAACAACAGCAATCCTCCTCCGCCACCACCTCCTCCTCAATTCGATCTTGCATCACTTCAGACAGTTCTGACTGCTGCAATGGTAGCAGCCATGTCGCAAATGAACCCTGGTAGCTCAGGAGGTGGTCCCCAACCCCAAAACCCAGAAGATAGCCAGGGATACCAAAAAGGGGGTTCCTATAAAGACTTCATGAACGCGAAGCCCACATCCTTTGATGGCACTGGGGGTGTCATTTCCCTAACTCGATGGTTCGAGAAAATCGAATCAATCTTCGAAATATGTGCCTGTTCGGAGTCTGACAAAGTAAAGTTCGTCGCCTGCACCTTCCTTGATAAAGCCCTGACCTAGTGGAACGGCCGAGTCAAATCTTCAACTTTACCTGTAGCAAATGCCATGGGTTGGGAAGCTATGAAGGAGCTTCTGCTTGCAGAGTATTGCCCTCGGGGCGAAATACAGAAACTAGAACACGAACTCTGGAACCTTAAGATGAAGGGTTCCAACATAGCTGCTTATACCTCAAGATTCGATGACCTGGCATTACTCTGTCCGGGAATGGTTACCCCGGAGAGTAAATAGATCGAGAGATTCATCTGGGGATTGACCCAGCCAACAAAAGGGAATGTATTGGCTGCGAAGCCAGACACTTATGATAGTGCTAAATGTCTTGCGAAAATCTTGATCGATCACGAAGACAACTCTGATGAGGAAGCTACTACCCCCGAGCTATTCACCAGTGGAGACGGAAGCAAAAAGAAATCTTGGAACAAGCGGAAGGCCCCAAGTATGCAAGGGTCTTCTAAGAAACAGCAAATAGTAGCAGTCCATGCTGCTAGTGCCCCTGTTGCTGTCTCAGATGTCGGATCCACGGCCCAAACTCCTACCAGTGGATACACCGGTACCCTTCCTTGGTGTGGTAAGTGCAACTATCATCACCGCATTCCTGGTCCATACTGCGAAATGATCTGTGACAACTGTGGCAAGAAGGGCCATCTTGCTCGAACCTGTAGAAAACCAGTCAAATTAACAAACCAATCATCTGGAACGGGAATCAGTCCAGCCTGCTACAATTGTGGCGAAGTAGGGCACTTCAACAGGAATTGCCCCAAAGTAGCTACAATCACTGATCCCTCTGTTGCCGCAAGTATACTTCTCTTTGATAATTCTTATACCTGCAACTCTTTTCGATTTTAGTACTAAAAGGGAAACCTGTTATCTATCTATTCGAACATTTTCTAAGCTCAATCCTTCGTATGTAATCGAAATGTGTATCATCGAGACGACTAACCAGCGAGATAGAGAACACTAACTTCGTACCTATAGATTAAATCCTCAGTCCAGAGGACTATTCTGTTCCATTCGATTTAAAAGAGGGAAACTTTTCACGAAAATACTTTGATGCTATGATTGACATGAAATGACCGAGTCTCGTTCATGTTGTTATCTTTAGTTTCGAAAGGGTCGCTCGTCTAGATCTTTTCCCGACCCGGTTCTCGTGACCTTTGGCATCAAACCTTCGTATCATTCCATGCTTTAAAACTCAAAAGTTTTTCCCGATATGAATTACCACACATCCCTCGTTTCTGTGATCATTGAGAAACGGGAAGTTACCAGCTCTTTCTTCTAAATGTCTATCCCGAAGGATTCCTGGGAATTTCTTTCGAACATCTAGTTTAGTCCCACATCAGACCCTTCGAGATCTTCGTAGAAATCGATTATGCAATCTTCAGATTTCGGATGCCTTCAGAGCTTGGTAACATCTATCCAGTACATCACGTCTCGAATCCTTAGAAACATCTACCCAACGAAACCCTAGTGATTCCTTTGAGGAAACCGAAGTCGTTCAGGGTTGGAACCTCCATGGGAGAATCAATTAAGATCATAGATTGAGAGAGTGTCAAAATACGAAACAAAGATACGTTCCGATAGTGAGAATTCGTTGGAACACCCAGTAGAGACCTGATCCCACTTGAGAAAGTGAAGATCCGAGGCAACAAATCAATTTGTGTCTCATTCCAATTTCATGATCTATATCTTATTCTTCAAATTTCGGGATGAAATTCCCTCTAACGGGGGGATAATGTAACAACCCGAAGGTTTCCATCGTCAAAAAACCCATTCTACCCGTAAAAATTCGTCGTTTGTCAATCCATTTTGTTTTCGTTTCGGGTTAAATTATTTAAATTTATATGTTTATAATAATCCAATGAGTGTCCAAACCCTTTAGGAACTCATTAATCTAGCCCAAAAATGTTTATTTCAAAAAGTTTAGAAACGTCCTCGCCGGGTGATGGAAACTTAATTGGGTGCGACCTAAAGCCCCGTTTAATGCCGGTATCGGGTAGAATTCCTCCATGTCTAAGTTTTAGGACCTATATAAACATATTTAAACATTCATTTGAAGCTTTTTCTTCCTCTCTCTACTCTCTCTCTAATCTCTCTCCTAAATCCAAGTTTAAGGGTCCAAAACTCAAATTTAAGGCCTCAAATCTCTAAGGTACCTTCCCTAGATTGTTATGTAACCTCCCTAGCCTTCAAATTCGAGTTCAAAACACGGAATATGACCACATTCTTGAGTTTACAGCCCTGGAACAATCCTAGGCCGTGAACTCATATGAAATGGGTTTTGGAGCCCAAAAACCCTTCCAAAACACAATTGGACCTTAGATATGGCTATATGACTTCATGGAATGGACTTAGAACATTTTAGACATGGATTTTGAGGGATTTGAAGGAGTTTACAGCCAATTCACATGCTTGGGCCGTAAACTCATATATATGGGGTTTTTATGACCTTAAACCCTTCCAAAACCTCAACAAGACATGGATATCACTTCTAGAATAATTGCTTTAGCCTTGGAACACTTTAAACATAATTTTTGAGGGATTTTTATGATTTTACGGCCTAGTCATGTGCTTGGGCCATAAACTCCTTGAAACATGGTGTAAACTCATTTTAAGGTGTTAGAAAGCCACTTTAACACCCCTAAATTTTTAGAAGTGTATATAAACAAGTTTTTGGCCTTAAAACACAAGGAATCCCTATCTAGGAGAGTTTACGACCATGAGGGGGGTCTCATGGGCCGTAAACTCCAGAAACTCCTCAAAAGTCCCATAAAAACTCATGTAAGGCCTTGGAACAATTTTAGCAATCACATGTGATTTGTTTGGAACCAATAACACAATTTTTCATGGGTTTATAGGATTTTACGGCCATGAGTCCTATTCTAGACTGTAAACTCCCTTAAGTATGTCATTTGGTGTTTAAAAATTATTCCAAGCCCTTAAACCAAGCCTAGAAATTATCCCCTAAGCGTTTCAAGCCATTTTGTGCCATAAATCACCCCACCATGAGTTTACGGTCGTAAACTCATGGGGAGGGGGTCATTAGGGCCGTAAAATCCCTAAGGAGTTTACTTTTGGAGTCCCATTTCAATATCCTAGCTATATGTGTCCCCAAATGTCACCCGGGTCCCTCCAAACACTTGTATCGGGGTGTTTTCGCGACTAGAAGTAATTGTCCCTATCAAATAATCAATCTAAGTCCTAATTAGATACAAATGTGAATCTTTACATTATACTTAGGAACCTCGTGCGTTTGCAAGCCCCGGCCCAACGTTTAGCATCCGAAATCGTCACATTTCTCGTCCGGTGAGTTCATACCCCTACGCCCTTTTCCGTGTTTTTCAATGTTTTCAGGGGGGAGTACAAGCAAACTATAACTGTTTTCGAATTATAACATTGATGTGTTTCAAATAATATCTGGCAAACTTATAAACACTTTTACTCCTTATGTATTATGCTGAGCATAAGGAATGATTTATCAACTACAACTAAATGGATTTTAGTTAAGGAAAATAACCAAACTAATCAAATTATTATGGGAATAATTTGGGGTTCTTTAGTGTTCGTTTTATCATGTACTAATATGTATATAAAGTTATTAGATAAACTATGTCTGATTCAGTTTACCTCCGTATCACTTGAATGTATTGCCAGATAGTTTCATTGTATGTATCTATATTTGTTGTACTATGTTTCATAATCTTTTGTATGTTTGATATCGTATGAGAACCCTGTGAATAGTTTAGTACTAGTTTGTGAGTTAGTCACTACCCTTTATGGATGATCAGTAAATCCTCCCCGGAAGTGTAACCAGAGTCTCCTGGAGGGAGAGCGAGGAATTTGTGAATAGATCTATTCGGGACTGACAATCCCACACCTTAACTGCTAGCTACAGTTAGGCGAGCACGCCTGGGGTGCCAAATTTCTGGATATCATTCGACGTCTGACAAGCGTCAAGGAGGTCTCGTTGTCGTATCAGCATGGTTACCCAACTCACAATATGTATTAATATAAGTTTATTCACAGTATCGTTTTGGGTTTGGTTTTGACTTTGTTTCGATTTCGTATCTACTTTTTTATAAAGTATCTATAACTTGTACGGGATGTTTGTCCCATGGTTTTTAACTATATCTTATACGGGATAGTAATCCCATGGTTTTGGATCTATAACTATTATGGGATAGTAATCCCATGGTTTACACTTATATCTTGTCCGGGATAGTGATCCCATGGTTTTCAATCTATATCTATTTCGGGATAGTAATCCCATGATTTCGATCTATATCAAGTACGGGATGATAATCCCATGGTTTAAATCTATATCTTGTCTGGGATAGTAATCCCATGGTTTCCAATCTATATTTTCATATATATCAAATTATCTTGTATCTAGTATGGGATGGTAGTCCCATGGTCTTTAATCTGTATTTTCATAAGGTATCTATAACTTGTACGGGATGTTTGTCCCATGGTTTTTAACTACATCTTATTCGGGATAGTGATCCCATGATTTTCAATATATAGTTTTGTGTATTAAACTATACTTTGTGATATTCAACCAAGCTTAGATTTAGGAAAATATGGGATTTTCCTAGGATAACATAACAACTCGTAACAAAATCAAGATAAGAATGGGTAACTAAACTATTAGGAAAATATGGGATTTTCCTGGGGTAAAATACAACACGTAATCGAATTGGTAACAAATGATAACTAAACTAACTTTACATAATAAAATATGGGATTTTCTTGGATAACAAACCTTTTCGGAAAACTAAAGGAAATTAGTACATTTTCAGAAAAACAAACATCTTATGAGCTCACCAGCTTTATGCTGATTTTCAAACCGCTTGTATTCTCAGGTCCAAGTTAGACAGGTACCCGGTGATCTCTTTTGGTGAAGACGGAGTGCGTGGAAGACTCGTCTCGTTTTGTTCATATGATATATGTATAACTTTTGTACAATTTACTTTTGAAACAAATGTAAACTTTCATATATATGTAATGTAATGGTTGTTTACTGTGATTACTATGTATATTGGATTTGATACACAACGTGGAGTCCACCCCAGAAATGTTTCCGCCTTTGATTTTCGGGGTGTGACAGATTGGTATCAGAGCCCTTGTTTATAGTGAACAGAGTATACCAAACCTTACATGGTATAAAACTATAAACACTAAAGGGCCTCAGTGCTCTGAATTAAAAGTATCTTCAAAACTATGAGTATTTTCAAAAGTAAACAAGTATACCGTACCGCTGAGATCCGTAACTACAAGTAGAACAAAACATAAGTAAATGGGTGCGGTGTACTATGGTTAAACCTGGGCAGTTATGTAGTCGTTTCTAGAATCAATATTGTCTGGCCAACTATATTCATTCGAGACATGGCCAACATGTGCTTGGGAGTGACTGTGGTACGCAGCATGCCTAAAACTTACCCAATATCTCAAACAACGAGTCGTCGCTGCAGCAAACCATGAAATACTATGGGAGTATTTCTCGAGCCGACCCTTTGTAGAAATCCTTGTATACGTGTTATTCCTTGATCATTCCTCTAGCGATAAAATGTTCTATCTTGATAACTCTTTTCTGCTTTATCGCTTTGTATGATGCTATATCTGTCTTGAAGAGATATCCTCTGTTTCTTATCTCTTGATTCAATTCAAAGGACTTATGATCCTCTCTTTCCTAACCTTTTTAGATCAAGATGCCTCCAAGAAAGAGACCCAACTCAAAGAACAACAGCAATCCTCCTCCGCCACCACCTCCTCCTCAATTCGATCTTGCATCACTTCAGACAGTTCTGACTGCTGCAATGGTAGCAGCCATGTCGCAAATGAACCCTGGTAGCTCAGGCGGTGGTCCCCAACCCCAAAACCCAAAAGATAGCCAGGGACACCAAAAAGGGGGTTCCTATAAAGACTTCATGAACGCGAAGCCCACATCCTTTAATGGCACTGGGGGTGTCATTTCCCTAACTCGATGGTTCGAGAAAATCGAATCAATCTTCGAAATATGTGCCTGTTCGGAGTCTGACAAAGTAAAGTTCGCCGCCTGCACCTTCCTTGATAAAGCCCTGACCTGGTGGAACGGCCGAGTCAAATCTTTAACTTTACCTGTAGCAAATTCCTTGGGTTGGGAAGCTATGAAGGAGCTTCTGCTTGCAGAGTATTGCCCTCGGGGTGAAATACAGAAGCTAGAACACGAACTCTGGAACCTTAAGATGAAGGGTTCCAACATAGCCACTTATACCTCAATATTTGATAACCTGGCATTACTCTGTCCGGGAATGGTTACCCCGGAGAGTAAAAAGATCGAGAGATTCATCTGGGGATTGACCCAGCCAACAAAAGGGAATGTATTGGCTGCGAAGCCAGACACTTATGATAGTGCTAAATGTCTTGCGAAAATCTTGATCGATCACAAATACAACTCTAATGAGGAAGCTACTACCCTCGAGCTATTCACCAGTGGAGACGGAAGCAAAAAGAAATCTTGGAACAAGCGGAAGTCCCCGAGTACCCAAGGGTCTTCTAAGAAACAGCAAACAGTAGCAGTCCATGCTGCTACTGCCCCTGTTGCTGTCTCAGATGTCGGATCCACGGCCCAAACTCCTACCAGTGGATACACCGGTACCCTTCCTTGGTGTGGTAAGTGCAACTATCATCACCGCATTCCTGGTCCATACCGCGAAATGATCTGTGACAACTGTGGCAAGAAGGGCCATCTTGCTCGAACCTGTAGAAAACCAGTCAAATTAACAAACCAATCATCTGGAACGGGAATCAGTCCAGCCTGCTACAATTGTGGCGAAGCAGGGCACGTTAAAAGGAATTGCCCCAAAGTAGCTACAATCACTGATCCCTCTGTCGCCGCAGGTATACTTCTCTTTGATAATTCTTATACCTGCAACTCTTTTCGATTTTAGTACTAAAAGGGAAACCTTTTATCTATCTATTCAAACATTTTCTAAGCTCAATCCTTCGTATGTAATCGAAATGTGTATCATCGAGACGACTAACCAGCGAGATAGAGAACACTAACTTCGTACCTATAGATTAAATCCTCAGTCCAGAGGACTATTCTGTTCCATTCGATTTAAAAGAGGGAAACTTTTCACGAAAATACTTTGATGCTATGATTGACATGAAATGGCCGAGTCTCATTCATGTTGTTATCTTTAGTTTCGAAAGGGTCGCTCGTCTAGATCTTTTCCCGACCCGGTTCTCGTGACCTTCGGCATCAAACCTTCGTATCATTCCATGCTTTAAAACTCAAAAGTTTTTCCAGATATGAATTACCACACATCCCTCATTTCTGTGATCATTGAGAAACGGGAAGTTACCAGCTCTTTCTTCTAAATGTCTATCCCGAAGGATTCTCAGGAATTTCTTTCGAACGTCTAGTTTAGTCTCACATCAGACCCTTCGAGATCTTCGTAGAAATCGATTATGCAATCTTCAGATTTCGGATGCCTTCAGAGCTTGGTAACATCTATCCAGTACATCACGTCTCGAATCCTTAGAAACATCTACCCAACGAAACCCTAGTGATTCCTTTGAGGAAACCGAAGTCGTTCAGGGTTGGAACCTCCATGGGAGAATCAATTAAGATCATAGATTGAGAGAGTGTCAAAGTACGAAACAAAGATACGTTCCGATAGTGAGAATTCGTTGGAACGCCCAGTAGAGACCTGATCCCACTTGAGAAAGTGAAGATCCGAGGCAACAAATCAATTTGTGTCTCATTCCAATTTCATGATCTATATCTTATTCTTCAAATTTCGGGATGAAATTCCCTCTAACGGGGGGATAATGTAACAACCCGAAGGTTTCCATCGTCAAAAAACCCATTCTACCCGTAAAAATTCGTCGTTTGTCAATCCATTTTGTTTTCGTTTCGGGTTAAATTATTTAAATTTATATGTTTATAATAATCCAATGAGTGTCCAAACCCTTTAGGAACTCATGAATCTAGCCCAAAAATGTTTATTTCAAAAAGTTTAGAAACGTCCCCGCCGGGTGATGGAAACTTAATCGGGTGCGACCAAAAGCCCTGTTTAATGTCGGTATCGAGTAGAATTCCTCCGTGTCCAAGTTTTAGGACCTATATAAACATGTTTAAACATTCATTTGAAGTTTTTTCTTCCTCTCTCTACTCTCTCTCTAACCTCTCTCCTAAATCCAAGTTTAAGGGTCCAAAACTCAAATTTAAGGCCTCAAATCTCTAAGGTACCTTCCCTAGCTTGTTATGTAACCTCCCTAGCCTTCAAATTCGAGTTCAAAACATGAAATAGGACCACATTCATGAGTTTACGGCCCTGGAACAATCCTAGGCCGTGAACTCATATGAAATGGGTTTTGGAGCCCAAAAACCCTTCCAAGACACAATTGGACCTTAGATATGGCTATATGACTTCATGGAATGGACTTAGAACATTTTAGACATGGATTTTGAGGGGTTTGAAGGAGTTTACAGCCAAAGCACATACTTGGGCCGTAAACTCATATATATGGGGTTTTTATGACCTTAAACCCTTCCAAAACCTCAACAAGACATCGATATGACTTCTAGAATAATTACTTTAGCCTTGGAACACTTTAAACATAATTTTTGAGGGATTTATATGATTTTACGTCCAAGGCATGTGCTTAGGCCGTAAACTTCTTGAAACATGGTGTAAACTCATTTTAAGGTGTTAGAAAGCCACTTTAACACCCCTAAAGCCTTGGAATAATTTTTAGAAGTGTATATAAACAAGTTTTTGGCCTTAAAACACAAGGAATCCCTATCTAGGAGAGTTTACGACCATGAGGGGGGTCTCATGGGCCGTAAACTCCAGAAACTCCTCAAAAGTCCCATAAAAACTCATGTAAGGCCTTGGAACAATTTTAGCAATCACATGTGATTTGTTTGGAACCAATAACACAATTTTTCATGGGTTTATAGGATTTTACGGCCATGAGTCCTATTCTAGACTGTAAACTCCCTTAAGTATGTCATTTGGTGTTTAAAAATTATTCCAAGCCCTTAAACCAAGCCTAGAAATTATCCCCTAAGCGTTTCAAGCCATTTTGTGCCATAAATCACCCCACCATGAGTTTACGGTCGTAAACTCATGGGGAGGGGGTCATTAGGGCCGTAAAATCCCTAAGGAGTTTACTTTTGGAGTCCCATTTCAATATCCTAGCTATATGTGTCCCCAAATGTCACCCGGGTCCCTCCAAACACTTGTATCGGGGTGTTTTCGCGACTAGAAGTAATTGTCCCTATCAAATAATCAATCTAAGTCCTAATTAGATACAAATGTGAATCTTTACATTATACTTAGGAACCTCGTGCGTTTGCAAGCCCCGGCCCAACGTTTAGCATCCGAAATCGTCACATTTCTCGTCCGGTGAGTTCATACCCCTACGCCCTTTTCCGTGTTTTTCAATGTTTTCAGGGGGGAGTACAAGCAAACTATAACTGTTTTCGAATTATAACATTGATGTGTTTCAAATAATATCTGGCAAACTTATAAACACTTTTACTCCTTATGTATTATGCTGAGCATAAGGAATGATTTATCAACTACAACTAAATGGATTTTAGTTAAGGAAAATAACCAAACTAATCAAATTATTATGGGAATAATTTGGGGTTCTTTAGTGTTCGTTTTATCATGTACTAATATGTATATAAAGTTATTAGATAAACTATGTCTGATTCAGTTTACCTCCGTATCACTTGAATGTATTGCCAGATAGTTTCATTGTATGTATCTATATTTGTTGTACTATGTTTTATAATCTTTTGTATGTTTGATATCGTATGAGAACCCTGTGAATAGTTTAGTACTAGTTTGTGAGTTAGTCACTACCCTTTATGGATGATCAGTAAATCCTCCCCGGAAGTGTAACCAGAGTCTCCTGGAGGGAGAGCGAGGAATTTGTGAATAGATCTATTCGGGACTGACAATCCCACACCTTAACTGCTAGCTACAGTTAGGCGGGCACGCCTGGGGTGCCAAATTTCTGGATATCATTCGACGTCTGACAAGCGTCAAGGAGGTCTCGTTGTCGTATCAGCATGGTTACCCAACTCACAATATGTATTAATATAAGTTTATTCACAGTATCGTTTTGGGTTTGGTTTTGACTTTGTTTCGATTTCGTATCTACTTTTTTATAAAGTATCTATAACTTGTACGGGATGTTTGTCCCATGGTTTTTAACTATATCTTATACGGGATAGTAATCCCATGGTTTTGGATCTATAACTATTATGGGATAGTAATCCCATGGTTTACACTTATATCTTGTCCGGGATAGTGATCCCATGGTTTTCAATCTATATCTATTTCGGGATAGTAATCCCATGATTTCGATCTATATCAAGTACGGGATGATAATCCCATGGTTTAAATCTATATCTTGTCTGGGATAGTAATCCCATGGTTTCCAATCTATATTTTCATATATATCAAATTATCTTGTATCTAGTATGGGATGGTAGTCCCATGGTCTTTAATCTGTATTTTCATAAGGTATCTATAACTTGTACGGGATGTTTGTCCCATGGTTTTTAACTACATCTTATTCGGGATAGTGATCCCATGATTTTCAATATATAGTTTTGTGTATTAAACTATACTTTGTGATATTCAACCAAGCTTAGATTTAGGAAAATATGGGATTTTCCTAGGATAACATAACAACTCGTAACAAAATCAAGATAAGAATGGGTAACTAAACTATTAGGAAAATATGGGATTTTCCTGGGGTAAAATACAACACGTAATCGAATTGGTAACAAATGATAACTAAACTAACTTTACATAATAAAATATGGGATTTTCTTGGATAACAAACCTTTTCGGAAAACTAAAGGAAATTAGTACATTTTCAGAAAAACAAACATCTTATGAGCTCACCAGCTTTATGCTGATTTTCAAACCGCTTGTATTCTCAGGTCCAAGTTAGACAGGTACCCGGTGATCTCTTTTGGTGAAGACGGAGTGCGTGGAAGACTCGTCTCGTTTTGTTCATATGATATATGTATAACTTTTGTACAATTTACTTTTGAAACTGTCACACCCCCGAACCAGACGGCGGAAACGTCCGGGGGCTGTCGTGACTCAATTGAATACCATAACATTGAATATATATGAAACATAACAACATTCGTCACCATTCATCAACATAGTACAACCAGTAGTGTTTACATATCATACATTGTTTAAACATTACATTCCCCAAAAATTAATTTGTTCAATTCATACAAAAATAAACCGCAACCGTCACTGGATATGATTTCCCTTGATTCACTGGCTCCCTGAGAATACAAGTATTTTGAAAAACATCAACATATGAAATGTTGGTGAGTTCATAAGTAGTGTTTGAAATCGAATGTTTGTATTGTTTGAAGAACCACCAGAAAATCCGATATTTTCTGAAAAGATAAGTTTTCGAAAACGTTTGTGAAGATCCATAGGTATGCTTGTTCGTTTCTATACTTGTAAAAAAAATGTTCATTGAAAATGTATGCATTTCAAATCAGTTCGTATTGAAAACCCTAGGAAAACCCGATGTTCTCCTAGTTCCTTGAATTACGTGATGTTACATTGAAACCATTGCATAGCGTATAGTGTCAGTCCCAGGCGACGTTGGAAGGTTTTCGAGCAGGATTATTTACTACAAACCCGCGTTACACAAACGCCCAGTTTATAGTTATACTAACGACTCCGAAGGCGTCGTCAGTACTAATCGCGTTATCCAATCGCCCTGACTAGGTATAGTCCCACATCCGAAGAGAAAGAGATCACGAAGACCCCGGTAACTCCATTAGCCGGTTGGGGATAAAATGTACGAGGGGTCCCCGACCCGCCTCGCATGAAATGTAGACTTTACTAGCAATACCAAAGGACCCTTGGGGACCGGTGGTATACAAGCCATTGAAAGTCCATTTACGTTGTGTCGGATCGGTAAAACCCAACACACCGTAAAAAAAATGTCTTCGGGCCTTAAGATCAGGTCATTGGGCTAGCTAGGCTCAACGAACAAGATTTTACACTTGTGGGGCCCAAAGATGGTGCGTAGACGTCTGTGCACACTCGCATGTATATGTATTACCAAACGTTACTTGTATGAATCGTAGTGTCGTAGTGTTAGTAGTTGTAGATTTCTATTGGCTCGAGACCGAGCCAATTCGTTTAATAACGACTTTTGGGTATTGTAATGTATTGTATTTCGTCGATAGTCGCGGTGCAATTATTTGATCAAATTGTGTACATTGAACTAGTCTTGAAATATTCCTGTTTTCAGCCCCTCATTATTTGTAAAATTTACATTTTCAACCCTTTTTATTAAATACTTCCCGGTTTGGTCCTTAAACTATTTTTCTTGACATTTTAACACCAAAAATTATTGAAATTAATATTTTTCAGCAAATTTTTCGTAGAAAACAGTTTAAGTCCTTGAAAATGCAGTTTTCTCGGTTTTAATCCCTTCTTTTCGCAACTTTGACAATTTTGGCCCAAATTGGAAAATTTTTGCAACTTTGGTCCTTTTTAAATTTAAAAAGCATTTTAAACCTTTGAAAAGGATTTGGAACACTTATAGTCCACTGTTTTACAGAAAGTTACAGTTTTGGCCCTCCAAAACAGAAAAATTCGCATAATGGGCCTTATTGGGCCGAAATTTTCATTTTTAGCCCATTAAGCTTGGAATTTATGTTTTTAATCCCCTAAATGAGTATATTTCCAGAAATTTATTTATTGAAACTGTTTTGGCACACTTCATCCATCAGAATCTGTGAAATGTCAATTTGGGCCCTTATTTTTGCATTTTTCACATTTTAAGCCCAAAATTTGTGTTTTTAACCCAAAGAAAATTATTACTAAACCACTTAGCCATTTTTCTTGAAACACTTTGTGTTTAGAAATATATTTGAAGCTAAAATCATTTAACACAAGATATATCTCGGTTTTGATGGGTTTTAAGGCTAGATCCAACATAAAAACACATATAAGCATGGAAATCATACAAGGCATACAAAACACATATAGATCTACACTTTCACTTGTATTCCCCCCCCCCCCACACAAAACTCATAAAAACAGAAAATAGGGGGTATGAAGCTCACCTTAGGGGGTAGTTTCGGTTCTTGATGAAAGGTTGGAAGAAATGAAGTGATTTTTGGCCTTTGCACTCCTTGTTGAACTTTTCGAGATTATAGGGTTTCTAGAGTGCAAGATCATGATTTTTGCATGGATTAGGAAGAGGTTTTTGATAAACAAAGAATATAAGTCATAGATCCAAGCAAATCCTTACCTTAGATGATGATTTTTGTGGAAGAACTTCCTTGAATGCTACCTAAATTTCGAGTCTTTGGATGAAGAAGAAGAAGAAGCCTTGAGTGAATTTTAGAGAGAGTTTGTGAGTGTTTTGTGTGTGTGTGGTGTTGCTCTCGGCCAAAACAAGGAGAGAGGAGAGAAAAAGAAGTGATCTTGATATGATGTTTGCTTGGAAACATGAGTTATATGCATGGAAGTCCAACATATAAAGGTGAGGTGGCAACCCAAGGTCAACTCTCCCTTTTCCTTGGGCTTGGGCCGAGAATGGGGAGGGAAGAAGGAAAAATTGGGCTTTTTGCCCCTAAGCCCAACATTAGAGGTAGTTTAGGGTATTTATTGGCCTTATAAAATAAAATTGTGATTTTTATGCTTTATTAAGCTAGGTTAGGTTAAATTATGGATCAAAGCTTGTGATTTATTTCATTCTAGGCCCAATATGACCTAAAATGTTGAAATAAATTAGTGTGGGTCCAATTAGAGCCCAATTAGGGTCCTAAGCCCATGATAGTCCAATTGGAAGCTTATTGGTCCATTTGGATCCAAATAGGAAGTCCTAGTCCAAAATGGACTTAACAAGAACTTCTAGGGTCTCCAATTGTTTGATGACTACTTGTAGTGCTTGTATATTGTATTTGATTGAAGTTTTTGATTCACATTAGGTTGAATGTATAGATTACATGACACAAAATTTCCAGTTGTGACATCATCCCCCCGTTAGAGGGAATTTCGTCCCGAAATTCTGTTTGAAAGCTAGATTTGAGAATGCTAGAATAGGTGAGGGTACTTCTGCTTCATTTGATCTTCGCGTTCCCACGTGAATTCTGGCCCACGCTTTGCGTTCCACCGTACCTTCACGATCGGGATGCGACTCTGCTTAGTACGCTTCACCTCCCTGTCCATGATTTCGATTGGCTCTTCGACGAACAGGAGATTCTCATTGATTTCGATTTCGTCAAGAGGAATGACTAGGGTTTCATCTGATAGGCACTTTTTCAGATTAGAAACATGGAACACAGGGTGTACACCGTTTAGCTCTGCAGGTAGTTGTAGTCTGTATGCTACTGGACCTATTCGGGCGACGATTTCGAAAGGTCCAATGTATCGCGGGTTCAGCTTTCCCCGTTTTCCGAAACGTATAACCCCTTTCCAGGGTGAGACCTTCAACAATACTCGATCACCGACCTGGAATTCTAAGGGCTTTCGCCGTTTATCAGCGTAGCTCTTTTGCCGGTCACGCGATGCCTGTAATCGAGCTTTGATCTGGACAATCTTTTCTGTGGTCTCGCGAATGATTTCCGGTCCCGTTAATGCCTTGTTTGGCGTATGTGTTCTTGCTAGCTGGGTGTCACCTACTTCAGCCCAACATAACGGTGATCTACATTTACGCCCGTACAGTGCTTCGAAAGGGGCCACCTTAATGCTCGAATGATAACTATTGTTATATGAAAACTCGATCAACGGTAGGTGGGTATCCCAAGACTTTCCGAAGTCTATCACACATGCACGAAGCATGTCTTCAAGCGTCTGAATGGTTCGTTCGCTTTGACCGTCCGTTTGTGGGTGATACGCGGTGCTCATATCAAGATGAGTTCCCATGGCCTTGTGGAGCGACTGCCAAAAGCGTGACGTGAACCTACTGTCCCTATCCGAGATGATAGATTTCGGCACTCCATGAAGTCTTACAATCTCTCGTAGGTACAAACGCGTCAGCCTCTCCATCTTGTAGGACTCTTTGATGGGCAGGAAATGGGCAGATTTCGTCAGTCGATCGATGATTACCCATATGGTGTCCAAACCGTCCGACGTCTTGGGCAGCTTGGTCACGAAGTCCATAGAAATCCCCTCCCATTTCCACTCAGGGATTGCCGGTTGTTGTAACAATCCGGAAGGTTTCTGGTATTCCACTTTTACTTTGGCACACGTAAGGCACTTACTAACATAAGTTGCGATTTCCGCCTTCATGTTAGGCCACCAATAGTGCTGCTTAATGTCCAAATACATCTTGTCCGAACCAGGATGAATGGAGTATCGTGTCTTGTGGGCTTCCTTCATAACGATCTCCCTGAATCCTCCGATCTTTGGAACCCAAATACGGTTCATGAAGTAGTATACCCCATTCTCTTTGACTTCCAGGTTCTTCTCCATTCTGCGTAATGCCTCGCTAGTTCTATTTTCCGTTTTCATAGCCTCTGCCTGGACTGATGCAATTTGAGCGATCAGATGAGACTGAATGGTTATCGAGTGCGTTTTCGTACGACGATTTGTGTACTCCTTCCGACTTAATGCGTCAGCTACCACGTTGGCCTTGCCCGAATGGTACTTGATCTCGCATTCGTAGTCGTTTAACAACTCCACCCATCTTCGTTGTCTCATGTTCAGCTCCTTCTGATTCAAGATGTGCTGGAGGCTCTTGTGGTCTGTGAAGATGGTGCACTTTGTACCGTACAGGTAGTGCCTCCAAATTTTTAGGACGAAGACCACGGCTCCCAGTTCTAGGTCATGGGTTGTGTAATTTACTTCGTGCGTCTTTAGTTGACGGGACGCATATGCTATCACTCTTCCACGTTGCATGAGAACGCAACCTAAACCTTGATTTGACGCGTCACAGTAAACTACAAAATCTTCCGTTCCTTCGGGTAGAGATAGTACAGGAGCGCTACAAAGAGCTTGCTTCAAGGCTCGAAACGCAATCTCTTGTCGGTCTGTCCACTTGAATGGCACACTCTTTTGCGTAAGCAAGGTAAGTGGCTTGGCGATTTTAGAGAAGTTTTGGATGAATCTCCTATAGTAGCCTGCTAGGCCTAAGAACTGACGAATTTCTGTGGGCGTAGTCGGAGTTGCCCATCCTTCCACAGCTTTGACCTTAGAGGGATCCACATGAATTCCATCTTGGCTAACTACGTGACCGAGAAAATTCACGCTCCGTAACCAAAACTCACACTTAGAGAGTTTGGCGTAAAGCCTTTCCGATCGCAGCGTCTCTAGGACTTGTCGGAGATGTTGGCCATGCTCCTCTTTGCTTCGAGAATAGACGAGGATGTCATCGATAAACACAATGACGAAGTTGTCCAAGAACGGTCGACAGATTCGGTTCATTAGGTCCATAAATGCGGCGGGTGCATTTGTTAGACCGAAGGGCATTACGACGAATTCATAATGTCCATAGCGGGTTCGGAAAGCGGTTTTAGGAATATCTTCTTCTCGGACCTTGAGTTGATGGTATCCGGACCGTAGATCTATTTTAGAAAAATAGCTAGCTCCTTGGAGCTGGTCGAATAGATCATCGATTCGTGGGAGTGGGTAGCGGTTTTTAACAGTGAGTTTATTCAACTCTCTGTAATCGATGCACATTCTGAAAGATCCGTCCTTCTTTTTGACAAAGAGCACCGGAGCTCCCCACGGCGAGTAGCTAGGTCGGATAAATCCCTTGTCCAGAAGCTCACTGAGTTGGCTGGACAATTCCTGCATTTCAGCAGGTGCCAATCGATATGGTGATTTAGCGAGGGGAGTTGCTCCTGGGACGAGGTCGATTCGGAACTCAACCTGTCTCTCTGGGGGTACTCCTGGAAGATCTTCAGGAAACACGTCCGGGAATTCACACGCTACCGGAATGTCTTGGATGTTAATTTCTTTTTTAGCCTTGTCCACTATGTGGGCCAAGAACGCTAAGTTGTTCTTTCGCAGATGTTTTTGTGCTTTGATGCATGAGATAAGACGAAGACTCGTGCTAGGTTTGTCTCCGTAAATTACTAGGGTTTCGTGATTCGGGAGACGAAGGCGAACGGCCTTCTCGTGGCACATAATCTCAGCATGGTGGGGGCTTAACCAATCCATGCCGATAATCACATCGAAACTCCTAATTGACACTGGCATCAGATCTATTCGTAAGACGTGTTGGTTAAGGGTTAGGGTACATCCGATGTAGATCTCCCTAGTGGATTCGGTTTTCCCATTGGCCATTTCCACCGTATAGGTTTCATTTAGCTTCTGGGGTTGTTGTTTTAATAAATGTTTAAACTTCTCGCTTACGAAACTTCGCTCCGCTCCGGTATCAAATAAGATGCATGCATAAGCGTGGTTTAGGAGGAACGTACCGGTCACAACTGCGGGGTCCTGAACTGCATCACTCTGACCCATAGTCAGCATTCTTCCTGCTCCTCTGTTTCCTGAGTTGTTGTTGTTGTTAGGGCAGTCTCGACGGAAATGTCCCGTCCTTCCACACCCGAAACAGGTGTGGCTAGGCCCTGCGTTGTTGCCGCCGGCATTGGTGTTGCTGGTATTGCGGTGGTTGTTGTTGTTGTTCTGGTTGTTTCCCTGACTCTGGTTCTGAGAAGGATAAGTCCTGCAGAACCTTGCAGTGTGTCCCCTTCGGTTGCAACTGGTGCAATGGAACTCCCTACATTCTCCTTGGTGATGGAAACCGCACTTGTTGCATTTGGGATGATTACCGGAATAGGGTTTTGAGGTATTTGAAGCAGCTGAGGCTGGAGCATGTGATGTGACTGGTACCGGCGCAGTGACAGCGTGAACTGCCACCGTTTGCTGCTTTTTAGAGGTCTCGGGACCCTGACGCCCCTTCCTCTTGTTGTTCCATCCTTTCTTACCATCACTCTCCTTCTTCTTCTCAGTCTCTACCGGTTTCTCGCCCTTTTTGTGGTTATGATCGTATAGCCTCTTTGCCAATCTCTTCGCACTGTCAAAAGTTTCAGGGTTCGCAGCTATCACATTCCCTTGAATGGGGGATGTCAGTCCCCAAATGAATCGTTCAATCTTCTTTTCCTCTGATGAGATCATACCCGGGCACAACAGAGATAGTTCGCTGAATCTCGATGTGTAAGCATCGATGTTCCCATTTTGCACCGTGAGATTCCATAGTTCCTGCTCCATCTTCTGTATTTCGCCTCGGGGGCAGTACTCAGCCGTCAACATCTCTTTCATTTCTGCCCAGGGAATAGAGTTGGCGACAGGAAGTGTCATAGCTTCTACATGACCATTCCACCAAGTGAGTGCTTGGTCCACAAAAGTGCAGGCCGCGAACTTCACTTTCATCTGCTCGGGGCACTCGCATATCTCGAATACCGACTCTACCTTCTCGATCCATCGCTTCAGGGCGATCACTCCTCCGGTACCGTTGAAAGTTCGGGGTTTAGCGTTCGCAAAATCCTTGTAGGTGCACGTTTTAGTGAGTCCTTGGTTCGTCCCGTTGTTCGAACTTCCGGATCCTTGCCCGTTACCTCCTCCGTTGTTCCCTCGGTGAAGTTGTGCCATAGCCGCTGTGACTGCAGCAGACACGGCTGCCTGGAAAGCAGTGGAGTCAACTTCCGGCGGGGTTGGTTCGGGATTTCCGCGAGTAGCCGGGCGAGGCATCTTTCTGTCATGAAACGGAAAGATGTTGAGTGTACGTGGTTTCTGTGAGGTGGCGACTCTACTAACTAGGTGTATGGTACGAACCTAAACGTTACTATCATCAAGCATACAATCATAACGTCTCAACACATAACAACTGAGAATATCATAGCAAAACACACAAAAGTTTATTAATATTATCCGCATTTAGTACAAGAAAATTTGCTCGTAGGAGCATACATAAGTAACGCTAATCCGACAGCATAACGGCTCCATGAGTAGTGTAGTCACTTAAACATAGAGCCGGAGTACATAACATAGTTCCTAATACCTACTATGATAAATCTATTCCTAACCGCGTTGAGCTGCGTCAGGAGGGGGTGCCGAAGATGTGGATGCTCCCTGAAGACGAGCCACTAGGCGTTCTGCATTCTGAAGTCGAGATTCCCACCTTACCTGCCTCACGTGAAACTCCCGGAGGACGTCGCGCGTCTCCTGTTCTGCACGCTCGACCCTAGTCCACAACTGGCGTACTTGATCAGCAGTGCCCTGAGCAAGGTCCCCGGTGTCCCGTAGTCGTCTCACCATGACTGGTAGAGCTCGGTCGGCTGGTCCTCCGTCCCTCAAGTCAAAGAACTCACGTGACATGCCAAACGGGGGTCGCTGTCCCTGATGTCTGCTCCATCTCCAAAGATCAATGCCCCAAGGAGGGGTAGGTCCAGTGGGTCCCACACGATAAGCAGGCACCCTGATCGGGTAAGGGGGGTCGATGACTTCGGACTCTGCGTCCGAATCACCCCCTTCGCTGTCATCGAGCTCCTCTTCGAAATGTTCTTCGTCTTCTTCGGGTTCGGCAGGCTCGCCCTCGACTTCCGCCTCCGGTTCCCCGTCAGATTCCTCTTCGGGGTCCTCCTCAGGTTCTTCTTCAGGCTCTTCCTCAGGCTCCTCCTCCTCCTCTAGCCACCCGTTGTTTCCCTGATTAGGGAAGTAGGGGTCTCCCGGGTGATGAAAGCCAGCCATAACATTGAATATATATGAAACATAACAACATTCGTCACCATTCATCAACATAGTACAACCAGTAGTGTTTACATATCATACATTGTTTAAACATTACATTCCCCAAAAATTAATTTGTTCAATTCATACAAAAATAAACCGCAACCGTCACTGGATATGATTTCCCTTGATTCACTGGCTCCCTGAGAATACAAGTATTTTGAAAAACGTCAACATATGAAATGTTGGTGAGTTCATAAGTAGTGTTTGAAATCGAATGTTTGTATTGTTTGAAGAACCACCAGAAAATCCGATATTTTCTGAAAAGATAAGTTTTCGAAAACGTTTGTGAAGATCCATAGGTATGCTTGTTCGTTTCTATACTTGTAAAAAAAATGTTCATTGAAAATGTATGCATTTCAAATCAGTTCGTATTGAAAACCCTAGGAAAACCCGATGTTCTCCTAGTTCCTTGAATTACGTGATGTTACATTGAAACCATTGCATAGCGTATAGTGTCAGTCCCAGGCGACGTTGGAAGGTTTTCGAGCAGGATTATTTACTACAAACCCGCGTTACACAAACGCCCAGTTTATAGTTATACTAACGACTCCGAAGGCGTCGTCAGTACTAATCGCGTTATCCAATCGCCCTGACTAGGTATAGTCCCACATCCGAAGAGAAAGAGACCACGAAGACCCCGGTAACTCCATTAGCCGGTTGGGGATAAAATGTACGAGGGGTCCCCGACCCGCCTCGCATGAAATGTAGACTTTACTAGCAATACCAAAGGACCCTTGGGGACCGGTGGTATACAAGCCATTGAAAGTCCATTTACGTTGTGTCGGATCGGTAAAACCCAACACACCGTAAAAAAAATGTCTTCGGTCCTTAAGATCAGGTCATTGGGCTAGCTAGGCTCAACGAACAAGATTTTACACTTGTGGGGCCCAAAGATGGTGCGTAGACGTCTGTGCACACTCGCATGTATATGTATTACCAAACGTTACTTGTATGAATCGTAGTGTCGTAGTGTTAGTAGTTGTAGATTTCTATTGGCTCGAGACCGAGCCAATTCGTTTAATAACGACTTTTGGGTATTGTAATGTATTGTATTTCGTCGATAGTCGCGGTGCAATTATTTGATCAAATTGTGTACATTGAACTAGTCTTGAAATATTCCTGTTTTCAGCCCCTCATTATTTGTAAAATTTACATTTTCAACCCTTTTTATTAAATACTTCCCGGTTTGGTCCTTAAACTATTTTTCTTGACATTTTAACACCAAAAATTATTGAAATTAATATTTTTCAGCAAATTTTTCGTAGAAAACAGTTTAAGTCCTTGAAAATGCAGTTTTCTCGGTTTTAATCCCTTCTTTTCGCAACTTTGACAATTTTGGCCCAAATTGGAAAATTTTTGCAACTTTGGTCCTTTTTAAATTTAAAAAGCATTTTAAACCTTTGAAAAGGATTTGGAACACTTATAGTCCACTGTTTTACAGAAAGTTACAGTTTTGGCCCTCCAAAACAGAAAAATTCGCATAATGGGCCTTATTGGGCCGAAATTTTCATTTTTAGCCCATTAAGCTTGGAATTTATGTTTTTAATCCCCTAAATGAGTATATTTCCAGAAATTTATTTATTGAAACTGTTTTGGCACACTTCATCCATCAGAATCTGTGAAATGTCAATTTGGGCCCTTATTTTTGCATTTTTCACATTTTAAGCCCAAAATTTGTGTTTTTAACCCAAAGAAAATTATTACTAAACCACTTAGCCATTTTTCTTGAAACACTTTGTGTTTAGAAATATATTTGAAGCTAAAATCATTTAACACAAGATATATCTCGGTTTTGATGGGTTTTAAGGCTAGATCCAACATAAAAACACATAAAAGCATACATATAAGCATGGAAATCATACAAGGCATACAAAACACATATAGATCTACACTTTCACTTGTATTCCCCCCCCCCCCCACAAAACTCATAAAAACAGAAAATAGGGGGTATGAAGCTCACCTTAGGGGGTAGTTTCGGTTCTTGATGAAAGGTTGGAAGAAATGAAGTGATTTTTGGCCTTTGCACTCCTTGATGAACTTTTCGAGATTATGGGGTTTCTAGAGTGCAAGATCATGATTTTTGCATGGATTAGGAAGAGGTTTTTGATAAACAAAGAATATAAGTCATAGATCCAAGCAAATCCTTACCTTAGATGATGATTTTTGTGGAAGAACTTCCTTGAATGCTACCTAAATTTCGAGTCTTTGGATGAAGAAGAAGAAGAAGCCTTGAGTGAATTTTAGAGAGAGTTTGTGAGTGTTTTGTGTGTGTGTGGTGTTGCTCTCGGCCGAAACAAGGAGAGAGGAGAGAAAAAGAAGTGATCTTGATATGATGTTTGCTTGGAAACATGAGTTATATGCATGGAAGTCCAACATATAAAGGTGAGGTGGCAACCCAAGGTCAACTCTCCCTTTTCCTTGGGCTTGGGCCGAGAATGGGGAGGGAAGAAGGAAAAATTGGGCTTTTTGCCCCTAAGCCCAACATTAGAGGTAGTTTAGGGTATTTATTGGCCTTATAAAATAAAATTGTGATTTTTATGCTTTATTAAGCTAGGTTAGGTTAAATTATGGATCAAAGCTTGTGATTTATTTCATTCTAGGCCCAATATGACCTAAAATGTTGAAATAAATTAGTGTGGGTCCAATTAGAGCCCAATTAGGGTCCTAAGCCCATGATAGTCCAATTGGAAGCTTATTGGTCCATTTGGATCCAAATAGGAAGTCCTAGTCCAAAATGGACTTAACAAGAACTTCTAGGGTCTCCAATTGTTTGATGACTACTTGTAGTGCTTGTATATTGTATTTGATTGAAGTTTTTGATTCACATTAGGTTGAATGTATAGATTACATGACACAAAATTTCCAGTTGTGACAGAAACAAATGTAAACTTTCATATATATGTAATGTAATGGTTGTTTACTGTGATTACTATGTACATTGGATTTGATACACAATGTGGAGTCCACCCCGGAAATGTTTCCGCCTTTGATTTTCGGGGTGTGACAGCAACGTACATCAACTCAAGGACCATCTAATTCAATCCTTTGCATCCAACCAACTGTGAGTTCATACCCCTACACTTTTATAAGTTTTATAACGTTTTCAGGGGGATACGAGCCACAACTACAGGTTTTCACAAAAACTGATGCAATTACAACGGTTTTACATCAAACTTTTCGATAATTTATCCCTTTTGTATTATGTGGAGCATAAGGGACGCTTTCTAAACATAATTGCATAGTTTTCAAAACATTACATGAACATAACATACCAATCAAAGTATAATAGGTATAGTTTGGGGAAATCATTACCGATTTTGTAGATTCAAACTTCGTACAAATTCAAACATATAAACTATGACAGATTTAGTTTATTCAATATTGCATGCAGAAAACAAGAGTATTTTACTAAATAATTATTTTGCATATAATTAGTTATACTCTACACCGTATACAAATGATTTCAAAATACAAGAACAACAGAACAACATGTAAACTAGTTAATACAGGATTGTGAGACATTTCTTCATCGTACCCTTTGGGGTACTAGCAAATCCTTTACATTTAGTATAGCCAGAGTCTCTTGGAGGGAGAGCGTGAAATTTGTGAGTAGATTTATTCGAAATCGACAATCCCACATCTGAACTGTTAACTACGGTTAGGCAGGCATGCCTGGGGTGACAAATTTTGTAACATACGATGCTTGAAGAAACATCGCGAAGGTCATCAATCATATTAGCATGGCTATACGAACTCACAATAGTATAACTAACCTTTTTTTATGGGATTTTCCTTCTTCAATAGTTTTATTTTAATTGATAAGACGATCTACATACTGCGTTGGAGGGTATTCCAGGGACACAACCTTTGGTTTTATTTTAAGTAAAAAAACTACCTTACAAACTGGTGATAGCCAGGGTTTTCAACATAACATACATCATTTACTGGTGGCAGCCAGGGTTTTCAACAGAACATACATCATTTACTAGTAGTAACCATGGTTTTCAAACATAACACACATCACTTACTGGTTGTAGCCAAGGCTTTCAAACGTAATACATTTTACTTACTGGCGATTGACCAAGGTTTCGATACAAACGATATTTTACTTATAATGAAATGAAATCATTTATACAAATTCAACGACTAGTTTTCAATACAAAAACATGCTTATGAACTCACCAGTTTTATGCTGATACATTTTCAAAACCGCTTGTATTCTCGGGACAACGATAGACAGGTACCTTTGCCAGCTTTTGGAGAAGACGGAGCATTTTGGAGTCTCGTCTTTATCTTTTGCTACTCTTGATGTATACAAACTATGTTTCCAAACATCTGTAAATAATCGTATTTCAATGTAATGGTTGTGTTTACTTTAATTGCTATGATACGATTGTTATGATACTACGTATGACGTCACCCGCCCCCATAAATTTTCGGCGTTATTTCTGACGGTTCGGGGGTGTGACAGAAGATATGATATAGGATGATAAGTTTCACGAGTGAAGTCCTGAATATATATATATATATATATATATATATATATATATATATATATATATATATATATGTATGTATGTATGTATGTATATATATATATATATATGTATATAAAGTTAGTGAATATAACTACAAAGGTGTTTAGAAAACAACCTAGGACGCAAGAATAACTCACCAAAAGAGTGTTAGAAGCAAGTTAGGAGGCTGAAATGGAGTTCACCGCCCTATGGAGTGATCACAACTTAAGAACACTTGAGTGTTCACGGCCCAAACATGAAGGGGTCACGACCCAAAGGTGTGAAGAACACTTGAAGATCTTGTTATTTGGCAAGTGTTTGAAGACCCTTTGTTGTATTCCAAGAAGATACAAAAGAAAATAGAGGTTTAAGGGAAGAAAAGAGTGTTCTTGAGGATGATACTTGAGAGAAAACCTTGATGTTCACGGCTAGAAGAAGTATAAGTGAAGAAATAATGGCTAAAACTCAAATATATATATATATATATATATATATATATATATATATATATATATATATATATATGGCATGAGTTCATGGTTTAAGGAGGGTTCACGACCGTGAACATGGTTTGCAGCCATAAACCTCGCTTGATGAGATGTAATGGCTCGAATGCAATACTCCTAACTCGTTTTCTTAGTGATTAATTTCCTAACACACAACCCTAACTTATACTAGGCTTAGAGACCTATAAATTTGACCTTTGGTTGCTGTTTTTGACTTTACAAGAATAAAATTTTCGGGTTGTCACGGTTTCCTCCGTTCTGGTTTGGGGGTGTGACAAATTGGTCTCAGAGCATTGTTTATAGTGAACTAGTATATCAAACCATACAAGATATACAACTATAAATACAATGGGAGCTAAAACACTCTGACTACAAATATACTTTTAAAAATATAATAATATTTGAATTAAAGTATAAATACATACAAGTTAGGCCAGTGTCATAATGAGAGCATAATAAAAGTAGTATGATGAGTTGAAAACTACGGGTAGGCCTCGGGATATGTAATTAGACCTTGAATAAATATAACCTGATCAACTATATTTATCCAAGGTGTAACTAGCATATACTGGGAAATACTCGTAGTAAACGACGAGTCTACACTTACCAATACTAAAATATTGAGAATCAAACGCAATGTTTAAAATACTATAAAAATATTTTAGGATACCATAAAATCATACACTTAAAACCTCTATGTAGTTCTTATACCTTTATTGTCACACAGATGACATGGCTGAATTTCACCACGAGGACCCCTCAAGCCGCTAAAACTCTAATGATTCAAGCTTGCTACGAATGCGGAGAGGCAAGGCATTTCAAGAGGGAGTGCCCAAGGAGTAAGAAAAAATATAGACGTTAGAAGCATTGCAATAATGGAACCCGAGGAAGCAGTGAAAACCCTACTAGGATCACCAGTACATTTCCCCTCAACTAACTCATGTACATGCGCACGTTCACAATAGGGCTGTGGAAAGGAAACTCGTAAGTCACAAGTATAATTGCGTACTAAATCGAAACCCTCAAACATTCACGAAAATTTTACCAGTAGAAATGACTAGAAGAAGAACTAAAACCACCAACAATACATACCTAGGATGTACGCTAACTCTGAATGAACATTCTTCTAAATCAACCTAATATCAGTAACAGTAGGAAACTCCAGCGCGACCATTTACATGTTTTAGATAATCCCACGCCAAACCCATATCACACGCCACAAGAAACCGTTTGACTTAACTCACTAAATGGTGAAACCCGTGTTATCTTTAACAACAAACCCGACACAAACCTCCGAGTCGTCCCATGTATACAAGCTCAGAAGTATCTATACAAGGGGTACCACACTCTTTCTTAGCCCACAATATAAAGGGAAACAAGAAACGAAGGAAATCAAGGATATCCCATAAGTATATAACTTTCTCGAGGTGTTCCCAGAAGATTTTCCAGAAATACCACCGGTGTGCCAAGTTGAGTGAGAAATCGACTTGACCCTTGGAACCACTCATGTAGCCAATTCCCCAATGCCACTTAACACCGACATAGATACATGAATTGTCCAGTCAGTGGGACGATCTAACCAGTAAGGAAATTATCAGACCGAGCCTCTAACTTCAGGGAGCATCTGTCTGGCTCGTAAAGAAGAATAACGGAACTGTCCATATGACCATCGACTGCCATGAGCCAAAAAAAACCCGCCATCAAGGGCCAATGTCCCCCTACCCTGAATCGAAGATCTGTTCAACCAACTTCAAGGAATGAGTAAAGGTCGGCATACCCCCAGCTCAGAGCTACGGAAGAAGTGATTCTCGAGACAGCCTAAGACATATAGGAACAACCACACCCCACGTAACCGTGACTTCTGAGGGAAAAAGTGTTCGCCTGAAAGTCTAGAGGCACTACCATTAGGGCATCAGGGAAACAATCCTCATTTTCCCTGACCATTCATTCACATCTGCTCGCGAAGACCGAAAAGGTGCAAAATCAAAGCCTTGAAACCTGATAATATTATAGGATAAGCCTTGCTAAGAACGGATAAAAACCTTGAGGACAAGGATGACGAACGCTAGAAGACATGACTTTGGTAAGGTGTAGGTTACCCATTTGCCACTCATCGCACTAGCATAAAAGTCGCACCATGGGAGGCTATCTATGGACGTGAATCCAGATTCCCCCCTGTGTTGGGCTGAGATGGGCGACACTACCTGACAACAATATCACCAGCCCCGAGACCATCAGAGAGACAACCGAAGAGATCAACCAATTTCAAGCACGACTAAAGGCGTCTAGAAACTGACAAAAGAACTACGCAAGTAAACAACAAAAACCCTTGAAATTCCAAGATGGTGACCACGTAATGTTAGAGGTTTCACCTAATGATACACTTTGGGAAACGTGGAGACATTGAATCCAATGGTACATTGGACCATTTGAGATCCTTGCCAGGATCGGTCTGATGGCTTATAAACTACAGCTATCACAAGAACTCAGCAACATACACCCTGCCCTCCATGTGTCCAACCTTAAGAAGTGTTTGTCTGCCGAAAAAGTCTTGTAGTCCCACACGATTAAATCAAGACAAGCAAGAATCTACACCTCATAGAAGAACATGTAGAAATAATGGATAGGGAAGTCAAGCGAACGAAGCAAAATCATATACTAATAGTGAAGGTCCGCTGGAATGCCTAGCGAGGACCTGGATTCACTTAGGAGTGCGAAGACCAAAGGAAATTGAAATACCCACATCTATTCCTTATTTCATGTGTGCTTACTCTAATTTCAGGACGATATTCCCTTTAACAGGGGGGGATGATGTGACATCTGGAGAATTTCGGGTCAAGCAAAGTAAAAACCACATCACAACTTTCTTGTAATAAACATTTGAAAAGTCAAATATTAGAGTTTAAATTGCATGAAGAATGTTTTAAGTTAAATCAAGAAGTTCGAAATCATAATTTTCATTAGGGGTGTTTAAATATGGACCAAGAAGCCCTTAGGCCAAGAAGCTCACAACTGAAAACCCATACCCTCGGACCAAAAACCCTATGCAAGGGGTGAAAACTCCTCAATTCTCGGTGGCACACTAAGGCCGAAGACCCCACTCTCGGTTAAGCCAAAAAGGATCTCGGTTTGAGTGGAGAATCCAAGGTTTGACCTAGTGACTTGACCTCCTAACTTTACATCCTTTTATCCAACATATATCCATGCAACACAAGTGTAACGACCCAAAAATCACGACTAAAAATTTCTTTTAAAACATTACTAAAACAATATTTATAAAACCGTATCATAAGTCATAAATTTTTTTTTGAGTATTAATTCAAAACATGATCTCATTATCAGAGTAAAACATTCCCAAGCTAACTGACTATGGTGTGTGCACTGCAACCTCTCTAAGCTCCTCTTTTGAAAACTGAGTACCTGAAACCAAAACTGAAAACCATAAGCACGAAGCTTAGTGAGCTCCCCCAAACTACCACATACCATACAATAACATATAAAGCACATACTGGGCCTTGCCCACTGCATCAGACCGAGGTCCGAACTAACTGGGGCCTTGCCCCTGCATCGGACTGAAGTCCGAAAACTGACTGGGACATTGTCCCCTGCATCGGACCGAAGTCCGGACTATCTGGGGCCTTGCCCCCTACATCGGACCGAAGTCCGGACTATCTGGAGCCTTGCTCCCTGCATTGGACCGAAGTCCGGAAACTGACTGGGACCTTGTCCCCTGCATCGGACCCAAGTCCGGACTAACTGGGGCCTTGCCCCCTGCATTGGACTGAAGTCCGGAAACTGACTAAATAAAGCATAACATAAACATATCAATTAGCATGAACACACATATACTGTATATTGCATCGGGCCGTAGCACGGAACACATAACACATAAATCATGTCTGAGCCACGAAGGTATCAAACATACTAACTACTGCATCGGACTGAAGTCCGAAAACTACTGCTAGCTAAATGGGCCGGTATTGTGGCCTTAGACCCGTTCCTACTGGAAGGAAACTCACCTGAACTGTTGAGCTCTGCTGATACCCTCTGGCTGCTAACCGACAACCTTTTGAGTCGCTGCTCCTCTAGCTCTCTGAACTGCCAATATCAAAATGATACTTAGTCTGATAGCCCTTCAAAAGTCAACTAAGTCAACTCTAGTCAAAGTCAAAGTCCTGGTCACAGTCAACCTTCCAGGTTGACCCCACTCGCCAAGTTCAAAAGCTCTGAAATCCCTTTCATTCGTGACTCGACTCGCCGAGCCAGACCATAACTCGCTGAGTCTACTGATTTCTGAGTCCTGACCTGTCCACTCACTGGGTCCCACTCAACTCACTGATCCGAGTCTTAACTTGAAGGGTTTGGGGTTTCGCGACTTGACTCGCCGAGTCCAAGGCAATCTTCAACAGACTCGCCGAGTTGTTCTTCCAACTCGCCGAGTACACCCATGTGACTCGCCGAGTCTCTTCAGTTCTTAATCCATATAGTGGCTTTTCGAGCCATGCAGGGGCTCAAATCCATAGATCCATTCTTCTAGAGCCTAACCCCCATGTAAAGTGGCAAACTTTACGTGTAACCAAGGAGTTATAGGCTTATAATACTCTAGGGCTAGGGTTTGTAACAAAGGGGCTTCACCAACAACTTATTGGGCTAAACTTTATGACTTTCTGGGTTATTACCAACCTAGATCTGAGGTAGCAACCTCAGATCTACTCCAAACTGGAAATAGATCTCATCCATACTCAAAATGCCCAAAACTCAAACATAAGATAGATCTAAATGCACATAAGCCCAAACAACAGATATTACCTCAAATGAAAGCTCCAACTGAAGTAAATCCTGGATCTGCACCACTCCTTTGCAGCAAAGCCCTTGATCTTCAAGCCCCTCTCCAAGATTCTCTCCTCCAAGGCTCTATTCTCTCAAATAATGAAGGCTCACTCAATTCTAGGGTTTCTGGAACTCAAAAGGGGAGCAAAGAAGCTGAGGGTGGGTTATAATGTGCTTTATATAGGGCACAACCTCTGGGATTAGGGTTTTTCTCACCCAAACCAGACTCACCGAGTCCACTCACTAACTCGTCGAGTCGGTCACTTACTCAATGACCCGGATCCTGCTCCGACTCGTCGAGTTCCTCCCTGGACTCGACGAGTTGAATCTTGATTTAGAGATTAACCTTTTTTTTGGTCTACCTGATTCTGGATGTTACAACTCTCCCCCACATAAACTAGATTTCATCCTCGAAGTCCACCACGACCAAGTATTTCACAACCCACTTACTGCTTACCACTAGCTATGCACTGGAAACTTTTCGCTACTATAAATTAGTATTGAGTACCCATCAATCAACTAGTCGAATTCTACCATAGCCTGCTTTCCATTACTGCCATTGATTGAAAATTTCTGTTGTCCCTTATCCGCCTTCCGGATGAACCGAGACCACCCTGGTCCTTACTGATGTCTCCAAATCTGGGTTACCGGACTCCTATCGGTTACTACACCCCATCGCAATCTCCTAGTCGCTTTCAGTGACTTCTGAAGATACCTCGACTATCTATAACTGTTCTACCCACTCTGCCACTCATACTGAATAGATGCTACTGGAACCAGCCTGCTTATCTCTCATCTGACTACTCAACTTCCAATAACTCGAGACTTCCATCCATAAAGAAAGATTACCTGCCTAATTATCCTTGCAGATCACTTATACTTGGCAGAAGACTCAACTGATCCTGCTGAGAGGGACTTGCCATTACAAATCGACCAACTATACTGTCAGCACTTGCATTCCAACACAAATACTAATACTGGCCATCATACTGAAACTATCCGAAACACTGAACTGCCTGCAATACTAAACTGCCTGAGATACTGAACTGCCTGAAACACTGAACTACCTTAAACACTAAACTGATTGAAGCATTGAACTGGCTGAAACATTGAATTGGCTGAAACACTGAACTGGCTGAAGCACTGAACTGGCTAAAACACTGAACTGGCTATATGGTTGCTTTCCACAACATCTCAAGACCTTCCTGGTCTCTAATCACTCATCGGTTATCTGCAACATTGGGTTCCAACTCAACTGTGGAGCCCAAGGGCTCCTTACTTAGTCGCTCCCACAACTTCAGAACGAAATCTTTCTCTGGAACTAGTTTCCACTAGTCATCCTGACACTGTGACTCTAACAAACTCCCAATCCAACCGACCGGGTTCATATGTCGAATCCTGACATCATCAAATCCAGGACTAAAAATGGTGGCTCCCAGACTAACGGTAGCCCTTAACATACACAAACCCAAGCGGTCCACTGCTTCCCTGATCTCATAACTGAGGTGACGATCTACTGACAAATCGTCGACTTAACCATAACCGAACCATTTGGGAAATCCGAAATCTAACCTATGGATTCCCATATCCTCACTGCTGCACCCGAACTAGTGGGTACTACTGCTTCCCCCGCGTCCAACAACACGCTCATGCTGCCTACCAACCTGATAAAGGCCACGGCTACACCCGCGAACTTACAACTCTCTAATACTATCTGGTTGCTAGTGAATGCTATGGCTACCCCTGCAGACTTACAACACTCTACTACTATCTGACTGCTAGTGAATGATACGGCTACCCCCGCAGACTTACAACACTCTACTACTATCTGACTGCTAGTGAATGATACGGCTACCCCTGCAGACTTACAACACTCTACTACTATCTGACTGCTAGTGAATGCTACGACTACCCCCGCAGACTTACAACACTCTACTACTATCTGACTGCTAGTGAATGCTACGGCTACCCCCGCAGACTTACAACACTCTACTACTATCTGACTGCTAGTGAATGCTATGGCTACCCCCGCAGACTTACAACACTCTACTACTATCTGAATGCTAGTGATTCCTCATCCTAATTTCTCAAAACCAGCCCTCAGTCATCGAATGCTGCATCAACCTCGAAATTTTATATCCTTGATACACTTAGCGGTCCGTCGAGGAATTCTTCGACTTGGTTCCCAAACCAACTGTCTACTAATCTGGATACATGAAACTATCTTTGGGAAGTTTCTAAAACCCCCAACTCCTGAATCCACACAACCCTGCTGTGACAATCGTAAATCTTGAGTCAAGTCAAGTCATCAAGTCAAGCCGGTCAACTCTATTAAACCTTGTGTATTAGGGTTGGTGTTATGTTCGTATTGTATAACTTGCTATATTAATGGGAAAACATCACTAGAGAAAAGTTTTGTGTTAAAAATTTCCTAAGCCTTAGTACTAATCAGTGAATTAAACTGATGAAAACCATGTTGCATACTCATCGGGAATGTGTAAGATCCTTAAACAAGGCTTAACAGGGTTTACGAACCATGCATTGCGGTGCCGGACACTCACAACTGTCCCACATGGATCCTCTCTCAATCGTTTTCACTCTATCTCTGTCTATGTCAAATCTCTCCTAAATCTCTCCAAGTATGTGAAATCTCTCTCAAATATCTCTCTATATGAGAAATCTCTCCAAGAATGTTAAATCTCTCCCAAATCCCTCCAAGTATGTGAAAACTCTCGCAAATATCTCTTTGTATGAGAAATCTCTCCAAGAATGTTAAATCTCTCCCAAATCTCTCCACGTATGTGAAATCTCTCTCAAATATCTCTCTGTATGAGAAATCTCTCCAAGAATGTCAAATCTCTCCCAAATCCCTCCAAGTATGTGAAAACTCTCTCGAATATCTCTCTATATGAGAAATCTCTCCAAGAGTGTTAAATCTCTCTCAAATCTCTCCAAGTGTGAGAAATCTCTCCCAAATCTCTCTCAAAAGCTTCCCGCGACTTTTTGGAATCATTCGGGTCATTCCGGCCCTTAACCGGGTCAAAAACGGCTTAAAACGGGGCGAAAACGAGAAAAATGGACCTTAGGAACCGAAACCCTCTTATAAGAGGCGAAGTTCCTTAGGACCGAAAGGTCCTCTTAGGAACCGAAGGTAAGAAGACCGAAACCGAGAGCAAGAAGCAAGAACCGGAACCGAAAGTACTGTTCACGACAGAGCGCTCGGTGCCTCTCGGTCCGCCCCCACTCTCTGTTCGCGCCGCACTCTCGGTCCGACCCCGCCTCTCTGCCTCTCGCGCACTCTCGGACCGACCCCGCCTCTCTGCCTCTCGCGCACTCTCGGACCGACTCCGCCTCTCTGCCTCTCGCGCACTCTCGGTCCGACTCCGCCTCTCTGCCTCTCGCGCACTCTCGGTTCTTCCCTCCTTCTCCTCTCCTCTCGGCTCCTTCCCTTCTCTCTTCTTCTTCTCTCGGTTCCGCCTCCCTCTCTCTCTCGGTTCAGCATAAGAGGGCCGAACCTCGGCCAGGCTTCGCATTTTTGTCATTTTCAGCCCATTTTTGATATTTTTAACATTTTAAGCCCGTTTTTCGTGATTTTAAAGCGGGATTTTCTCCAGAAATTTTATTTTAACATAATAAACCCTAAATATTCATAATTTAAACATATTTTTATAAAAATCATTAATTAAATAATAAAGATTTAATGGGGGATTTATTTAAGGTAGAGTGTTGACTTTGCCTTATGACACAAGCAACCACCCCACACCCACTCTATGACCAGCCATACCTCCCCACCTTACCCATGTCACTTCAATGTTCCCTTACACTCAAATTTCACTCACTCCCACGTTTTTGAGCTGGAACAAACAACCACACTCCTCATTTTCTCTCATTTCTCTCATTCCACTAAGTAACAAACACCACTTTTTCTCTCAAACTCTTCTACACAAATTTTCGAGATCCAAGGCTGATTTCAAGTGTTCTTCCACACTTAGTAAGTAAAAATTCATCCTCCTTATTGTTATTTCACTACATTCTACTCAAATCTTTGGTTGCTTACAACAAACTCCCTAACTATGATGTTAGATTCTCGAAAACCTTCAAGGCATCTCCAAGTGTTCTTGAATTAAACACTTCCATCCTTCAACAATCATCTACTGAAATCACTCAAGGTGAGTTCATACCCCTACATTTTCATAATTTCTCAAGTTTTCAGGGGGTGAATACAAGTTAAAACACTAAGAACCTATCAAAAATTTTCTAACAGCCTTCATCAGAAAAGTTCAACTCCATTCACGGACTGTTTTGGGAATCTTAAATACTTTTGTTTCCAAAACTGTACAAGGTGCAAATAGTTCAAGTTTTTAGCTTTAAAATGGCTACTTGCACATCTCCATACGATTTTTCTACAATTTATGGTGATTTTTACAAAACTGCCTATCATTTCAAGCAACAATCCGGACCAGTCTGTGATTTTGGACTTTTTCACCCAAGTTAGAGGTCATATTAATTTGTGATAAAAATTATGAACAAACTAGACACATTTTGTGAACTCTCATAGTTTACGGATCTAGATTTCGACTTCGTATGATTTTTCTATGATTTTTCCAAAACAGGGCAGAATCGCTAAATTTTGCCAACAGCATGTAAATATCATAACACTTTGTATTATGTTGAGCAAAGTGTATAATCATAAGTTTTAGTATTTGTATGTGTTTCCTTGTTAGTTTACCATTATGAACTGAAACTATGAAATTCATACTAAATATTAAATATTACTCATTCATTTTGGAACACGTATCATTAGACTATAAAAAGTATAGTTTGATAAATTCACAATACTAATACATTTCCATAAGAGGATTCATACATATTACATACATTTTAGATAAACTATAATAGGTATAGTTTATGATACATCACTCAACGCACTCGTACCAAAAAGGGTACATCCATACAAGAAAGATTTATATTCACACACATTTCACGTAAACCTGTTAACCTATGTTGTGACACTCTCTCTCTCTCTCCCCGTACGTCCGAGTGCGGGATATAATTCCTGGTAGTTATAATCAGAATCTCCTGGAGGGAGAACGTGATACTTGTATATAGATCTATATTGGGTTTGACACCCCACACCTTGCTGCTAGCTACAGTGGGACCTGCAGGTCTACGGGTGACAAATGTCATTTCATTTTCGCGACGCCTGAGAAACGTTGTGGCAGGTTCACATAGTCACAGTATGATTATAGCGACTCACTTAGGGGGATAACAATTCATGAAGTTTACGGGGTTTCATAAAACCGAAGTAGGTTTTAGGTTGATAAAAGAAACTTTACTTTCCATAACATTTTAAACTCACAATATTGTTACTAAGAAACGATGATTTCTCATACACTCTAGTCTTTGGTTATAAGGCTACATTTCTCGGATTTCAAGGGAAATACCGGATTTTTTTCTGAAACAAACGCGACATTTACATGTGAAATACTCCTACTAAGTTTATTAATAAAAGCTTATGAACTCACCAACCTTCGTGTTGACACCTTTCAAATAGCTTGTATTCACAGGAAAACACTAATCAGGTTATCAAGTGCTTTTGAGGATGGGACGTTAAGGCGTCAAACTTTTCACATTTTGACAACATATTGTAATTGATCTTGAAACATGTAATTCATACAAGTGATGTAACTTTTTCAATTATATATATGTTGGTTGTGTTTGCTTAAATTACTATTAAAATTGTGGTTATGATGCTATACATGAAGTCCTCCACCCCCGGACGTTTCCGCCATCCTTGGTTTGGGGGTGTGACACCTGCATGCCGTCTCTGCCACTGACTACTAACACGAAAGCATCTCTTGCTAACCGTTCTCAAGATCCTCATTCCGACTCACTAGAGTCCTACAGACGGTCCTCCAACCCTGAATTCCCAACCGGCTACTAACCATCTCGATCACATGAACTTATTGTTGGGAAGTTCCTCAAACTCCCAACTCTGAACTCCTCAATCCATCAATCACTGCACTACTATCTTTTCTTCTCAGAGGTCGTGTACTCATTCTGGAACTGCGTGCTCTTACCCTTGTATACTCGGAGGGCTCTTCCCCACTTGGATCTGGCTAACTCCTTACTGCTCACTGGTCGAAAGGATTCCCCAACCTTCCTTCCATTAAAAGGGCGATCTGCTGTCCGCCAACGTTTACCTCTGTTGGCGCTCCAACTAACTTTTACCATATTCGAACCATTCTTGCTATCTAACTGAGCACCCTTCAATCCTTAACTATATTTGCTTTAGGGACTGCATCCTGAGAACCTGCGTTTGGGGTGCACATCCCCAACCCACTTCCTTACTGTCCGCTGGCTACCTCACTAAAAGCTCTAAATTGTCACTACTAAGGATTTAACTGATCAATCCCAAATGATACCATTCGAAAGTAGTAAGGCATTACTGATTCTTACACATACATGCTACAGTCACCGTATCTGAAGTAACTTGATCTAGAGGGGACGACCTCCAATTTACCATTCTAATTCCAAGGTATGCAGATGGCATAAAACTCAGTCACAAGCAGGTAATATAATACCCCAACACTTATTCTTATTGATAACAATGCATCAACATAACAATAATATCATGAATAATAATTAACATGAAGGTAAAAGATACGTACCCCATCATTCAGTGCTGCTCAAATCCTTGCTGAAATCAATCGGAAAACTCGGCTCCGAGCCGTGGGCGCCCTTGCACGACCCTGATGTCTGCTAGTGGTTCTCGAAGTCCCAGGGGCAGGAGCTGGCACCTGCCCTGCTGTATACAAACTCGGACAGTGGGCCTTCTTGTGGCCCCTATGACTACAACGGAAACATATCGGATTAAGCCCCTGAACGATGGTAACAATACAATCTCTGCTAAAATAGCCAATCCGACTGCACTTGAAACATCCAACATCACCACCACTTCTACGCCTGCACGCACCCTCATGCATCCTACCACACTTCCCGCATTAACTGCAGCTTTGATAGTTCCTCGATCTCGAATCCGACCCCTTAGGCCTCTTACCCGAACCTGCGGCTACATGAGTCTCATCCGTTTTCCTCTTCCTTTCCGACTCCCTACCCGACTCTCGCTCATGCGTTACCTCGTCGACCCCATCCATTGACTGAACAACTGCTGTCTGATCCTGGAGCTTCGTGGTCAACCTACCAGTGACCCGTCCAACGATGTTGGGTAGCTCCTCGTGAATGGCTCGCGCAACCTCCTTGACTATCCAATCATGCAAAGGTCTCTCCTGGAGACAGGGTGCCCCGCTCACTCCCGTCCCCTGATGGCAAGAGCTAAAAAATGGGATCACCCTCCCTAATGGATCCCTGAACTCCGTAGGAATCGGGCTCTAGATGAGCCCAAAATGCCCTAAAACTATCCCGACCCTAAAGGCCTCAAGATGACTGTCCAAAAGCTCCATAATGGCCTCTTTAACTGAACCAAATATCACGGGAGTCTGATCAATGATGTTGCGCATAATCTTTGCAGAAATAACATCTCTCATCTGATCATCAAATTGTCCGGCTCTAGAGCCTGAGCTAGATCCTTCCCCTGCACCTGAACTGCCAACTGATATATCACGCAACGTCACCATGCTGGAAACACATCACAAATCTGATCAATATACATACCGCTGCTGAGGGATCTTTCACACACTTTACTAGTTCCCTGGTTTTGCCTCGGCCCCTCTTGAATCGAGTATAGATCCTCTGCTTTCAGTAGTATGGGCCCATACTACCTTCAACATCTATCCGTACTTTCCTCAAGAGTTACCTCAACTCCACCAAGTCCCTTTTGTCTACTGCTAATCTTTGCTACTCTCATCCTAGGCTTTCCCTAGGGAACCTCTGACTCCACCAAAACCAGTCCTCGGCTGCTGAAGGCCACCTTGCAACGCCAATTAGCCACCACCTGAATACCATCACATGCAATGAGGCTCGGATAATCCTTCAAGTACAAGACTCATCCCTACAACGGTTAGACTCAAACGAGAGTTGCGCAATAGGGTCAAATCCGACACTCTGAGTTTATCCAATCCTGACCACATGTGACGTGATGTATTCACCTAATGGATAACTCCCATCACTCAGAGTTCCACTAAGCACAAAGCAAGCAACATTCGGATAAAGGTAACATACTCATGCAAACTATTCTCAAGAAACTGTACTAGCATACAATATTGAACTCATACTATCAAGCATAACCTAAACAGGCTATCCTACTGCTGTCAACTCAATACTAGCATGCAATTCTCATAAGGCTGAAACACATAAGCAGGCACATAAGGCATCCTCCTAGATCCTTAGTCCTATACCAGCATGTTGTTCTACTGAAACTGAAACTGAGATTGAAACTGGAACTAAAACTGATAATCATAAACTTGTATGGGTAATTTGGGAGTACTTACTTGAGCTCGGTTGATTGCATGCACCATACCCTTTTTCTCTTTTCAAGTTATTTTCTTTCTAAATATCCTTTTCGCTTTTTCTAAAACTCTTTTCTTTTCTCAAACTCCTTTTTACCAAAAATTCCTTTCGAAAATGTTTTTCTTTTGAAAACCTTTTACCGTTTCATTAGTTTGAGTCCAGACACACTCTCAAGTATGTCTGAATCCCTCAAACCAAGGCTCTGATACCAACTTGTAACGACCCAAAAATCACGACTAAAAATTTCTTTTAAAACATTACTAAAACCATATTTATAAAACCGTATCATAAGTCATAACAAAATTTTCGAGTATTAATTCAAAACATAATCTCATTATCAGAGTAAAACATTCCCAGGATAACTGACTATGGTGTGTGCACTGCAACCTTTCCGAGCTCCTCTTTTGAAAACTGAGTACCTGAAACCAAAACTGAAAACCGTAAGCACGAAGCTTAGTGAGCTCCCCCAAACTACCACATACCATACAATAACATATAAAGCACATATTGGGCCTTGCCCACTGCATCAGATCGAGGTCCAAACTAACTGGGGCCTTGCCCCTATATCGGACCGAAGTCCGGAAACTGACTGGGACCTTGTCCCCTGCATTGGACCGAAGTCCGGACTATCTGGGGCCTTGCCCCCTGCATCGGACCGAAGTCCGAAAACTGACTGAGACCTTGTCCCCTGCATCAAACCGAAGTCCGGACTAACTAGGGCCTTGCCCCTGCATCGGATTGAAGTCCGGAAACTGACTAAATAAAGCATAACATAAACATATCAATTAGCATGAACACACATATACTGCATACTGCATCGGGCCATAGCCCGGAACACATAACACATAAATCTTGTCTGAGCCACGAAGGCATCAAACATACTAACTACTGCACCGGACTAAAGTCCGGAAACTACTGCTAGCTAAACGAGCCGGCATTGTGGCCTTAGACCCGTTCCTACTGGAAGGAAACTCACTTGAACTGCTGAGCTCTGCTGATACCCTCTGGCTGCTAACCGACAACCTTCTGAGCCGCTGCTCCTCTAGCTCTCTAAACTACCAATATCAAAATGATACTTAGTCTGACAGCCCTTCAAAAGTCAATTAACTCAACTCTGGTCAAAGTCAAAGTCCTGGTCACAGTCAACCTTCCAAGTTGACCCTACTCATCGAGTCAGCCTACTGACTCGCCTTGTTCATAAGCTCTGAAATCCCTTTCATTCGCGACTCGACTCGCCGAGTCGGACCATGACTCGCCGAGTCTACTGATTTCCGAGTCCTGACTTGTCCACTCACTGGGTCCCCACTCAACTCACTAATCCAAGTCTTAACTCGAAAGGTTTGGGGTTTCGCGACTTGACTCGCCGAGTCCAACAACAGACTCACCGAGTCCAAGGCAATCTTCAACAGACTCGCCAAATTGTTCTTCCAACTCGTCGAGTTGCTGCCTAACTTCATCCAACTCGCCGAGTCTCTTCAGTTCTTAATCCATACAGTGGCTTTTCGAGCCATGCAGGGGCTCAAATCCATAGATCCATCCTTCTAGAGCCTAACCCCCACGTAAAGTGGCAAACTTTATGTGTAACCAATGAGTTATAGGCTTAGAACACTCTAGGGCTAGGGTTTGTAACAAAGGGGCTTCACCAACAACTTATTGGCCTAAACTTTATGACTTTCTGGGTTATTACCAACTTAGATCTGAGGTAGCAACCTCAGATCTACTCCAAGCTTGAAATAGATCTCATCCATACTCAAAATGCCCAAAACTCAAACATAAGATAGATCTAAATGCACATAAGCCCAAACAACAGAATATTACCTCAAATGAAAGCTCCAACTGAAGTAAATCCCGGATCTACACCACTCCTTTGCAGCAAAGCCCTTGATCTTCAAGACCCTCTCCAAGATTCTCTCCTCCAAGGCTCTATTCTCTCAAATAATGAAGGCTCACTCAATTCTAGGGTTTCTGGAACTCAAAAGGGGAGCAAAGAGGCCGAGGGTGGGTTATAATGTGCTTTATATAGGGCACAACCTCTGGGATTAGGGTTTTTCTTGCCCAGACCAGACTCGCCGAGTCCACTCGCTGACTTGCTGAGTCGGTCACTTACTCAATGACCCGAATCTCGCTCTGACTCGTCGAGTTCCTCCCTGGACTCGACGAGTTGACTCTTGATTTAGAGCTTAACCTTTCTTTTATTGGTCTACCTGATTCTGGGTGTTACAACTAGCTTTTACCCCACAAGCATCCATGCAAAGCACACAATTAAGCCCAAACAACTTTATACTCCTTTACCCAACGTACCTCCATGTTGATCATGCAATTACCTATCGTATCCCTATGCAAAGCACCCAATTAACCCCAAACCACTTTACACTCTTTTATACACCAAGTCTCCATGTAATGCACTTGAATAACCAACAGATACCTAGAAAGGAATCTCCTCTTCCTTATTTAAACCCTTGGCCGAGAGGCCTTTCATCACCCCCAATTGATCGATTTCTCCTTCCACTCTTCACATCTTTCTCTAAAAAACGAGCCAAGACCTCCAAGAACTTCCTTTTCTTCTTGTGAATTTCGGATTTTTGGATACTAACATTTTTCGAGAAGCTCATAAAACACCATCCAAGTGTTTGGCTCGAAATCTTCATCTTCTCACTTCAACCAACCCACACAAAAACCATTCAATGTGAGTTCATACCCCACCTTTTTTGAGATTTTCATGTTTTTGGGAGGGAGTACAAGCAAAACTATATTATATCAAGGTGTTGTTATATGTGTTCATATATATGTTGTGTATAAGGTTTTATGTGCATGCTAAGTGGTTTTACTAGTTATTTCAAGCTTTCATGCACCATACAGCTAAGTTATAGTATATAACTAAATAAAAACAAGGTTAAAATATATTACATGAACAAATAGGAATATTATGACCTTTATGATAAAAGGAAATTTTCTAATATGATTGAGTTTTCATAACTATTCTAAGACAATATTCTCTTGGGTTTTAGCCAAATTATGAATATTCTAAACCTATTATTTTGTATAAATGGGTTTAAATTTCACTAACTCTACAACTTTTTCCGTTAAACTATAATGGGTATAGTTTGTGGTTCATTTAAACTAGTTATCAGTTTTCGGGCCTATCATAAATAATTATTTCAAACTATAATTATGTCACTCTATAAAACTACTATGGAAGGGAAATGCTTCTACATACAAAAAGGATTTTCACTACATTACACGTAAACCGTTAGTACAGTTTGTGAGACACACTCTCTTCAAGTAATTTACATAAAGTACACCTTAAGTCCAACATTATAACTAGAGTCTCCTGGAGGGAGAGCGAGACCGTTGTGTATAGAACTATACGGGATTGACAACCACGCACCTAAGTTGTTCGCTATAGTTAGACCGGAAGTCTAGGGTCACAAATGTCTACCAGCTCTGACGCCTAAAGAACGTTGTACAAGCCACTAGTCATATTAAGTATGGCTATAGTAACTCACATATGGTATTAACAATCATTTGGTTTACGGGGCTAATGCACCTTCATTCGGTTTTATAAAATATATAAAGCTATATGATACTACTTTACTATACATTACTACTTACATTTTTGGTCTTAGGGTTTTAAGACTACAATTTACATTTAAGAAAAATATTGGATTTTCTAGAAAACTCTACGCTATCATTTACAAGGAAACATTACATATTTTATTCATACAAAAATGCTTATGAACTCACAAACTTTAATGTTGTCACTTTTCAAAACTACTTTTATTCTCAGGAAACCCGTGAACAGGTATTACGAAAACGTTTTGAGGACGAGCATCACTACATCATGATTTCTACATTTTAGTTATTTGTACCTAACTTTTGAACAAACGAAGTCTATAAACAATGTAAACTTGTATTCTCTATGTATGAATGCTTGCGATTAATTCATATGAGTTAGGGTTAAAGGGTAATGACATTAATTCATATGGTTTAGGGTTTAGTATTACAACATTAAGTCAAATGGGTTAGGGTTAAATGTTTATGACATTAAGTCGTATGGTATAAAGTGTAAAGGTTATGACATTAAGTCCTATAGGTTAAGGTTAAAGGGATATGGAATTAAGTCGTATCGGCTCGTAAACGAATACGAAATTAAGTCATATCAGTTAGGGATGACGGCTTATAACACTAAATCATATGTTATAGGGTTAAATTGTTATGATATAAAGTCATATAGGTTAGGGTTAAAGGGTTGTGGCATTAAGTCATGTGTGTTGCGATTAAAGGGTTATGTCACACCCCCAGTCGACGGTGGAAACACCGGGCGGTGTAACGTCGCCGGCTGGGGGTGTGATAAATTAGTATCAAAGTTATTGACCATAGCGAACTAGTACTTTCTTTGGAAAGCACGGCTATAGTTTAGGGCTTGCTTTGTAGGTTTAGGTATATCCATTAACCTTCAAATAAAATGTATTAGTAATTATACCACTAAACGACTACTTACAGGAGCGGTGATAGGATAGACACGTCGCCTTTTTGATTATATAAATATTTACAAGACACTTATAATGGGTAAGTTTTGATTTGTATTTGAAGTGCAAGGGTTGAAGCTATAAATATTTAGGTTTAGGGTGAAAAGCCTTATAAAAAGGACAACTTTGATTAAATTGTTAATTTGTATTTATAAGTTTGACTCGGTAAACTTAACAGACCAAATATCTATTGAGAATAAAACAACAATTTTCATGTTACTATAATAAGATAACAATTTGTGCGACACTAATAACTTCCACAATGGTAAGCATTTAGAAACTCATCAAGCTCCAATTTAGTGTGCTACCACAGAAAATAACATAAAGACTACCATTTTAGTGAGCTACTACAAAAAAACAACACAAAAAAGACAACAATTTTAGTGTTACAAGATCATTGTCATTAGGAGAGTACATCGAGTGGTTTAACTATGTATTTGATTTTTAAAATTATGTATTTTTGGCTTTTGTAGATAAACAAAAATTGTCGAGAGCTGAAGCCATCTATTAATGAAAGTATAATGCTATAATGATGTTGGTTCCAACATTCATACAAATAGTCAAGGTCCAGAATGTGCATGGAGTTACTGTAGTCAAACCAAGCGTGTCATTCCCAAAGTCAAAACTTACTTAAACAAGGTTGTTAAGGTGCATGTATGGTGCCTACCACCACCCAAGTTTGTTAAGGTGCATGTACTTTTAATTTCATGCTAGATGTTAGTTGTAGTAAAAGAAGAATGATGATTAAAGTTACATATTATTAGAAGCTAGGAATTGTAGCGGCAGACCTGGACCTAAGGAAAGAAGGGCCTTTGGTTAACATTAGTGTCTTCCATTGCTTTTGCGTCATTACAAGGTCAAGGTGGAACGTACTCGAAAAGGCGATGACTATCACATCAAATAGAGCCACCTGGTCAAACCCCGCCCATAAAGAATGTTGTAAATATGCTATTAACGGGTAGGTACAAACTATAATACATGATACAGATTGACAGTTACGAAGTGTAGTACAATACTATTGTATTTTCTTTTTATTTATCCTTTTTCTTCATTCCCTATATTATATTGGCATTTCAAAATAGGAAAAAATACCCGTTAATGTAAATTTTTCTATGTGGATTCATGTCGCCTTTAATAAGTCCCATGTGAGAACTATTACAAACACAAAATAAGAGTTTCCACAGGGGTTTTTTGATACTCATTTTTATTAAGGCAACCTGCTATTAAAATTATCAAATTATACTTGATTTTTTTCTTAATAAAACATTGTAGTTTGAAAGCTATGTCAATTTATAGCATGTGAAAAATAAATGCTTTGTTTTTTGACGATACTGGTTTTGCTATTATATGAGTAGTTTTTTTTTTCTAGCATATAGACATTAGAGTAAAACTTAGAAAAAAAAAAGATTAAAACAACATAGTGAAAGTGCCTCGCCTTTTTCTTGCAAATAACCCAATCATGGCTAAATGCAAGAAATAGCAACATACTTTCAGTTTGTTGTTATTCTTTGCAATTTCCATAAAATTAATTGTTTGATTGCTGATTGATCATCATCAATGAGAAGAATAAAATTTGATCAGTTAGCAAAATACCCTTGAAGCATTTAAATGTCGATATAAATAACAATATTCGTGGCCTTTTAACATCAACACAGAGACAATCCTTATGAAAATTCTTATGTAAATGAAGATAAATTTTTAACAGAGATTCGTATTCTAAATAGATTTGCTAAAAAAAATATTAAAATAACTATTAATGTTTTTTTCCATTTATAACAATGTACTTTCAACAACAGTCGCCGCAACGCGCGACTTAAAAACCTCGTTTTATAAAAAAGTTTAAACTTTTATTTTTTGTTAAAAAAATCTCGATTATCTTGATTTTGCCCAAATTAAAGAATTTTTTTAAAAGAAAACTACAAATTGTACTATATATTAAAGTTATCCATCATTAGCTACAGTAAAATTGCTAAGGATGGACAAAAATGGTCCTCTGTTTATGAGTCTGTCCATTTATGGAGTTGCTTCCTATGGGACAACTTCCAAATTTTTTTCTCCACGAATTCCCTATTGCTTTTATCTGTTCCTCTTCCTGTTTCTGTACACGTGTTGTAGGTAGAGTCAACATACTGTTCATCATTTACACGAGTCGTCTTCTTCTTTGCCACCATCACTTTGGTTACTTTGCTCCCTCCACGTAACAATCCACCGCATCAAATGTCTCTGCTTTCTTCTAATTCCTCCACTGACTCATCTACTGCTCATTTACTCAATTTTCAGACGAGATTTTTTTTTTCCAGTTCCATCCACAAATTCATCTACCTTCTACTACCCGTCGCCGAAATCGACTCTCTTTCGTACCCAACCGATCATCAACCATCCGGTGTCAACGTCCCACCGGCGGAGACGAGGCAGACGATCACCCCACCCCGACTCTTTAGCTCTATTTGTTCTATACCTCAAACATATTGTTTGTTCAGGCCCTAAATAGATTCTTGATTCCGACGACAACACTTGCCCTGTAAGTTCCCATAATTGAACTCCTTTTCGTTATGGTCTTTCTCATTATCGATTGTGATAAAACCATTTCCTGATAGTTGGGTTTTCTGATTTTGAGTTTGGGTTTTTAATTTAGGAATTGGTGTTCGATGGGAAAATTGTGCTGGCTACGATAATAGGGTTCTTAGGTTCTATCGTTGCTCCATCCTCTCCCGATCAGAATAAATATCGGTCCAATTGATTATCATCCATTCGTTGCTCCGTTCAGTATGTGAAGCAGGTGCAGCGAGCCGATATTTGATTGTTTAGACTTCAACCCGCAGCTATTCATCAACATTGCCCTAAACATCGGTGAAAAATCCATCAAATCGGCTCAACTGTTGAAGACAAAGATTTTACTCACCATCGTTGCACCCCTTCCCCCATCTTCTCTGTTCAACACTGTTGCACCCCTGCTTTATCCAAATCCTTATCACTGAAAACTTTTTTTTTCTTTTGCTGTTGTAAACTGCTATGTACCTGCGACGCCCCTTCCCCAAAGGAAACACTTGCCCAGGTAAAAAAAATCATCTATTCTTCTTCTTTAATGTTTGTGTACAATTAGGGTTTAAATCCGTTCTTCTTTAATGTTTTCACCTCTTTGATGTTTTTAGTGTTTAGAAACAGCTAAAATATAATATAGGCACAACGTATGACTACCAAAAGTACTAAAGACCAAATCTTCGGTCAAATTACAATCATTTATTGCAGACTCTTCACTGAAATTTTGTTTCAAATTGAACGCTTTTGATTGTTATTGTTATTCATCCTAAGTTCGATTTGATTTATCAGTTCCTAGAAGCATTTATGATAAAAATGGTTTTGTTTTATTGTGACAACAAGGTATTTAATATTAAGAAGATGGCATGGAATTCGTGTATGGATGTAACGAGTTAAAAGTTGTGAACATCTGCAGATGTTTATTATACAACATACATAAAGCCAAGGTGTGGATTTTATATCCGGAAATGTTGAGGCCACACAATTTACTGTCAACTTTTTTTTTCAGCAGCCCAACCATCTCAGGTGAATCAGGTAGGTACATACAAACATGACTTTATTCATTTGATTAGTTATGAGAATGCTTCCATTTTTGCCGTTGTTTATTAGTTATATAGGAATTTATAATCATCACCTGTAGACATTCACAATAGTGTATTTGATTACCAACAAATTCCTTATGCAAATTGTTTTATCTTTTTTTTTTCTCACAGTGAGTTGTGTTGCTATTGACAAAGGTGGCATATGAATTGAGTTTTCTTGAAGCATTCAACACAACATTTCTAATGTCGGTATGTCACTCACTATGTGCAATTAGATTAAAGATCTTTTATATGCAAATAATTCAACTTAAAAGTTTTTAATTATTTATATTTTAGTTGAACTAATGATCATTTATTATATTCTGCCATCTTTTTTATTTATTTAAAAAAAAAATTGATGTAGGCGGAAGCTGGAATCCTGTCAAAATCAAGGACTCCAACCATTAACTTTGTATTAGGTAATTAAAAACACATATGAAGAAACACTTTAAAGTACATATTTTTTTTTGTTTTTTTAATAAATAATATACTATGTATATATGATAGGAGGCGCTGGTGTTGGAAAGGGTACACAATGTGCAAGGATTGCTTAGACGTATGGATTGACACATCTAAGTGTTGGAGATTTACTGAGAAAATAAATTTCTTCCAAAAGTGAATATGGGTATCCGATTTCAACTTCACCTTCTTAGTAAGTCAAAACCTCTTCCCCTTAGGCCTTGACTTTGTAATATTTACCAATTTATGGTTTCAGTGAAATGATTATGGATACGATTACGAAAGGGAAAATCGTTTCTTCATAAGTGACAGTCAAATTGTTAAAAAATACCATTGAATATATTAATCAAACGGATAGATTTCTAATCGATGGTTTCCCAAGAAGTGAGGTATGATTATAGTGTTAATATAATTGATCTTGAGTTTATGCAGGTTTAAGCTTTCCGGACCAAATGGAAGCCATTATTGGATTTGTAATGAAGCACAAATTGGTCCAAGTCAACAAGAAAATGTTTGATGATGAATTGGTATTTGACAACTGTAAATTCTTACACCCTTTGTCGTCATAATGTTATGAAATTATGAAGTTGTCAACAAGGTGTTTAATTGTTCTCTGTTAATATAATTCTTCGTTTCTTTTTAGTTTATTTTATATTTTGTTGTTTGCTGGAGGCTGTCCTGGATTTTATGTACATTTAGTGATTGTTTTTTGGAATTATAAATAACATCCTATTTTGTCCATTTCTTTGGCGTATCCAACCCCGCAAAGCGGGGTTCTTCCCTAGTTATCATATAAAATTAACTAATCTAGACTTTTCTATTAAAAAAACTATATTTTTTTGGTAAACTAATACAAAATAATAAGAATTTTCTAAACCCTTTAAGGGTTTGTTTGGCATAAAACGTTTCGGGGCGTTTGAGAGATTCTAACTTTTAACTTTTGACCAAACGTTACAGTTTAAATAAAAAGTTTTGTTTGACAATACAAACGTTTAACTTTTAGTTTAAATAAAACATTCAAAATCTAAAAGATACTTCATGTAGCGTTTAACAAAATAATATTGAGCTTTAAAATCAATTTCCATAACTGCCCTTATATATATATATATATATATATATATATATATATATATATATATATATATATATATATATATATATATAGATCCGATAAGAAATTTTTTTGGTAGAAAGGTAAGAAGTTTTTTTTCTACATACTATTCTGACGAACAAAAGAAATGAATCACTAGATGAATAAAAAATAACATGATTCGCCAAAAAAAATCTCAAAAAAACACACTGATGATTCATTTATACAATGATTTCGTTGTTATTCACCAAAATTGTCATAAAAGTGATTTTTTTTTAATTTACTTAAAAATGAATCATGAATATATGTTTTTTGGCAATTTTTTCTTGTGAATTATTTTACCTTTGAATCATCTAATGATTTATTTTGCATATTAGCTAAAAAAATATATAGAAAAAAACTTCTTACCTTCCTACTTTTTCCTTCTTATTTGATTTTGAATATATATATATATATATATATATATAAATTGTTCTGTTATATATATTTACATATTTCAAAAGTTTTCAATTATTTTTGTCAAAATTCATATAACAAATAAAACTACACTTCCAGCTAGTAGTTACTCGCTACCAGCTATCCGTTTTCCGCTATCTGTTACTTGCTCTCTCTTTTCAGCTCGCAAATGCATTTGACAAACTAGTATATTTTCTAATTTAATAACAAAAAATAACAAAAATAAAATAGATAGATATTTCGCTAAAAATTCAAACAATAGCGTTTTATTGGGTAATAGGGCACCTACGGGTTTGATGGACTCCATATTATTTGCATTTCTTTGAATCAACCAAAAAGGGAAAACCTGGAAATAGCAGACTTCAAAACCCCTAGCCCGATGAATTGAAAAGCCTAGACATAGTAATCCCGAATCAAACACAGACAATTCTAGGGTTTAATCTGGTTTCTTCTTCATTCATGTCTCTCCCGGCGCTGGACTGTAAATACGTCACCGAAGATTGTATTCGTGAGTGGAAGAATGGAAGCACTAGCTTTAAACCACCTGCTCCGGCACCGGTTATTAGATATCTTTATGAACTTTGTTGGAATATCGTAAGTGCTCATATTTATGCCATGTAAATAGTTTTATCTTATCACGTATCGTAAATATGTTTGTGTTTGTTTCTGATTGTTAGGTTAGAGGAGAGCTGCCTGTTCACAGGTGTAAACCAGCACTGGAGTTGGTTGAGTTTTCTGACCAAATTTCTGACGAAGAAGTGTCTTCAAATTTAGCTGATATTGTCTCGCAAATGGCTCAAGACGTGAGTGACTCATAAATTTAGTACCTTCAATATTAGAATCTTGTATCATGTATTTAGGTTTCTTGAGTTAAGGGCAATCCAAAAACTTGCTTCTTTTGTTTTGAAAGATGAGCCAGACTTCATGTCTATGGGCCACACACACAACTATTCAATATTGAAGTTGATATGTTTTCCAACTTTTTATAGGTTAATTGTTTGTTCATAACAAATATTAGGAACAGATCACATTGGGGTAAACTGGTACCACACTCCATATGAAGTTTGCTATTTAGAAGGACGTAATTTTACTTAAAAAGTGGACGTTTAGCTATTCTTGTTTTAAAATAGACAAGTAATACGAACTTAAATAAAATCATCTAGGATATATAATAATACTACATCTATTTGAATTTTGGCCCAATGAACCTAAAATATAATCTGTTTTGTTCTATGAACTTGGCAAATGGGGCTGGCTATGAGCTTTTGATCCAAGGTGCACGACGACCTGTTTAATTGTGCTAAGCCCTTTTTGCTGGCCAAATCTTGTAAGAAGACGAAGTTAAGTTTTATGCACTTAAGTAGTATTTAGGGGTTCCTTCGGTGTTCCCTAATCCTAGGTTTGGTTGGAGAGTTCTCTACAATCAAATGCTGTGATCGCTTTATGTATGTATGCATGTATGTATGTGTGTGTGTTTACTGTTTATGCAGCTGATTGCAAATAAATAAATCTCATTTTAGTATGTTGTAGTGTTATCTTAACTGATAGTTAGCATTGGGCCTTTTTCTGCAGCTGACAATGCCCGGGGAATCTCGTGCTCGTCTGGTTAAATTGGTCAGTATTCATTTCACTTGATTTATTGGTGTGATAAATGCTTTGGTTATCTTCAAGGCACTATTTTCCTATATGTTTTGGAATCTAAACATGATTTTTTGGTAGGAGATGTTCTATGATTAATTTACATTTCTTCCTTTGAAGCTCACTACACAATTATAATTCACAGTCAGACATGATTATGCCAGTCTTTTACACTCCTGTTTGTGAGACTATGAGTTCATGTACTTGAGTTTTTAATTAAGTCGTTGCCATATGTCTCAAGGTCTCTTTTGATCTAGAGCCTATATAGTCTATACGATAAGAATGATGATATGTATGACAACGAATACATCCAAATCATATTCATCTACAATAGAGATATGTTACGTGCATATTAATGTGTTATACATAGTTTATGCAAGTTATGATGATTTTAGCACAACAAGAAGTGGTTGAAGAATGGCCAAACAGGTTTGCAATGATCAACATTGAGCAACCAACTAAAGTTGGAAGGAAAAATATACATTATAGGTCAAAAATATTGAGCTTTTCTCCACTTTAGTCTTGGGACACCTCGGGCAAGAAGTGGCATGTATCAGTGCGACGGTTAATGATTTCGGTTAATGATTTAGAGTTAGATTACTATCAAATTGGATAATGGATGGTAAAGGAGTACTTTGACCGAAGTTGAACATAGAAAATGTGGAATTGTATTGATTTCGTTAAGTATAGAATGGCCAATTATATAGACCCTTTGATGTCTCTTAGATAGGCATGCTAAAGCCAATATGTTATCTTTGCTAGAACAAGAGGGAATGTGAAACTTAGGTATAGAGATATTTTGTTAACACGCTAGTTGGGTTTAAAATTTAAATTTAAATTTGATTTTCCGTTGGGTAAAATGGATAGAATTGGGTAAATTACATAAAGAATGGTTATTTGATCAGTGTTTTTGTCTAGATAGACGTGGTATTTCTTATATACATAGGGTATTTTTCGTCTTCAACTTTTATTTATCTTCTGGATATAGAACTAAGGTTCATCCTCTATAAACAATATTGTAATTCCGTTGTTATGTTTGAATATTAAAATAAGTAGACCAACATTGAACTTTTCTACATATTATCCGTGTAAAAATTGAGCATTAGGTTGAACTTGGGGTTGTTGCTATGAGCTTTCTATAGAGTTAGAAACCTTTGTTCTTTAATATCCCAAGAACCTCTTTTTCTTTCAAAATATTGATTAGCACCAAGGGTGAATTCTTGTTTTGTTACACACTTTTAGTATTTTTTAAACTTCTTATTGTTATAAATCGCAACGCACTGAGATGCATTACGCAAATGTTGGCAAAATGGTATTTAAGGCTTACCATATATCTCATAATCAATATGGAAGACATGGATCTTGTTAGCTAAATAGCTACCAACTATAGTTGTATGGCATGAGATCTATGTGGGTCTCATGCATCGTTTCTTCTTCTTCTTCTTCTTCTTCTTCTTCTTCTTCTTCTTCTCTCTCTCTCATGGTTATTGAAGATAATAAGGTGCCTCTACCTCCCTTTTGACCCACACACAAAATGCTTCCATACAATATGTATGTGTTAGTATATATACATGATCACTGTTTCTATCTGATTGCCTGTCTTTCTACTTAGGTGTACATGTTTTCTAGCTTAAGAAGATGAACTTTATATCTCTTCTTTTCCCTCATTGATTTAGGGCAACCATATCCCGTTGAAACATTCTGTTGTCATTTCATGCGAGTGTAAACACCATCTTTATTCAAATTGAGTGTGTGTGTTGTACTTGATCTTATATGTACAAGGTCACGTGAGATGCCTAAAGAGGACCTACGGTATTTATTTTCAATGTAGTCTGACGTCAAAGGGGTTGCTCCTGTGCAGCTGAGGGGGGGGGGGGGGGTCTTTTGCTGGCTTAAATTGACTTGTTCATGTATGCATCACAATTCTTTTCTGGGCAAGCTGTGCAGCTGCATGTGATGCAGGATGAAAGAAAACTAGACCAATGGAAAATTAGGTGGTAGGTTAGAAAGGTTGTTAGGCAGATGCCTCTTAATGCCCGTGTACATTCCAATGTTCTAATAATAATAATCAGCAGCATATTTGATTTACTCTTAACTGTTGCAGCTGGACCTAAGAATGCGTATTATGAATTTTTTATTCTTTACACTACAAAGAGAGGTTAAAACAAATTATTAACCGAAGCTTTAGTGGCTGACATACATGTACCCGATCACATAGAACTTAGCATGTGGTCTTTAATCAGTTCCTGTAACCAAACATTATTAATATCTCATCATTACAAGGTTATGATAGATGTTCATGTTTTTTCTCATTTTCAATGCATTCCCACTTAGGCATTATATGCCAGTGACATGGTTTTGTGTTCTCTTAGGCAAAGTGGATGGTGGAACATTCTGTGGTCCCTTTGAGGCTGTTCCATGAACGGTGTGAGGTAATTTATAATTTTCATCATTGATAGACAATGCTCAAAAGTACATTGTAACTTAATTATTCCATGTTTTTGGAGCACTAAGAGTGAGTAAACCACATGATTGGGAGTTTACAGGAAGAATTTCTATGGGATTCAGAGATGATTAAGATAAAGGCCACTGATTTGAAGTCAAAAGAGGTAGGTTTGAAAGTTATCTTTATCAGTGAGTTCTCTATAATTGGATTTACAAATTTTACGATCAGCTGTATCTGCCCCTTGTGTTCAAGTCTTTATAATTCCAGTAGTTGGGTTGCTAAAAACCTATTGATGGTATTTTGTATTTGATACCAGCACAAATTTCTCCTTCTGTTGATGTTTATGTGTTCTTGTTTACAGGTCAGGGTTAACACTCGTCTTCTTTATCAACAAACCAAATTCAACCTTCTTCGAGAAGAAAGCGAAGGCTATGCCAAGCTGGTATCATTCTTCTACTCTAAGGAGACTTTCAGTTTCAGCTGGTTCTGTTTTGAGTTTGACATTGTGCTTGCATCTCATCTCTAGTGATCTCAGCATTAATATTTGGTCTTATTTTATCTTGACATTGATATTTATGATCTAAAAGGGTATATGATCAATCAATCATAGCTTATGTAGCTTAGTCCTGAATTCCTACTTTTAAGTTTCTTGCATTAAAATCCTTCCCAAGGGTTGCAATTCCCTTGGGGAAAGAGTTTTCCCGGTTTAAGAAAATAGATCATAAGCATTTTATAATCTGATGAAGCAAATTTTCTTGAACATTGTATAAAAAAACAAGTGTGAACTGTAAAAGGGGTGGGGAGCAAAACACACCCATGACCCAACTGAGTGGAAGAGAACCTATTGGAGAAACCGTACTTTAATACATGATATAATTGTTGCACTTGCACATACACTTTCTTACCTATCAACAATTTAACAAAAGTTAACTTTGTTTAGATTTGAAATTGGTTGATGCTTATAAGCATATGTGGATTGGGAAGGAAAACAGTTGTAATTTTTAGAGCCTACTTCGGTGTATGTGGTTGCTTGAAAGGGGAAATGCTTTGTCTTCCATTCTTTTTTGTAGTCATCTACTCCATGCATGATTGGTGTTCCTTATCAAATTGTAGGTTACCCTTCTTTGTCAAGGTTCTGAAGTTTGTTCTGAAAATACATCAGCAGCAACGGTTGGCATAATCAAGGTTTGACATCTACTAAAATATGTTCTGACTTCCTACTTCGTCCTTTTTGCACTAATTGATTCTTTGCAGTCGTTAATCGGGCACTTCAATTTGGATCCAAACCGAGTGTTTGACATTGTAAGTTACCCTTTCTGGTTGTTTTGATTGAAGTTGCAATAAATGAGGTACTTGACTGTACTCGCTGATTTAGGTATTGGAGTGTTTCGAACTTCAGCCGGATAACAATGTCTTCTTGAACCTGATCCCTATTTTCCCCAAGGTAAAACACCGACTTAAATATGCATGCATTATCTAAGCCTTTGTCTGAAAGGCTAATTGTACATTTTCCAATCTCTTCTGTTCTGGATGTTTCTTGCAGTCTAATGCTTCACAAATTCTTGGGTTCAAGTTCCAATATTATCAGCGCTTGGAAGTAAATAGTACCGTACCCTTTGGGCTCTATCAGCTTACTGCAATACTGGTTAAAAAAGAATTTCTTGATCTTGATAGCATGTGAGTATTCATTCAGTCATTCATTCAGTTTTTGCTTTCAATAAATTTGTTTCCTTAAGAATCCTATGGTTTCACCTAGGATAATAATGGGGACTTATATGAACATTTCGGTTGGTTATGGAAGAAGCTTTGCTTTTCTTTTTATCTCTTCCAACTATTTTTATCGGATAGATGTGTTGCTTGGTACTTGAATGAAGCTGTTTTACTTGATATTTTGAAGCCACTTCTCTTGATGGACTTGGACTTCCTTTTTTGATTCAGATATGCACATCTACTTCCCAATGATGATGAAGCATTTGAGCATTATAATGTTTTTTCAGCAAAGCGACTTGATGAGGTAAATAAATTCAAACAACTTTTACATTTCCGTAGTTGCTTCTGTATGTGATTGCATTTGGGCTATTGCTTACAAAATTTTGGACTGCAGCATATATATATATATATATATATATATATATATATATATACATTTCATGTTTGTTCTTTTGCATTCCCTACTATTACTGTGTTGCGATGTATTGATATGGATTTGTTTTTCTGATGTTCTGTTGTGATGCATAGGCCAATAAAATTGGCAAAATCAACCTCGCTGCTACAGGAAAGGATCTCATGGATGATGAAAAACAAGGAGACGTAACTGTAGATCTTTTTGCTGCTCTAGATATGGAAAGTGAGGCTGTTACAGAACGCTCTTCAGAGCTTGAAAAAAGTCAAACTTTGGGCTTGCTTATTGGTTTCCTTTTTGTGGATGACTGGTAAACCTTTTGTAGTTTCATATTTATTTTCCTCTATTTGTGTTGCTATTAATTTTTTCATGTGCATTTAGCATTGTTTAATTTAGTTTGCTAGCCTATTCATCTTTGCACCTTATGACTCTTTAGTGATATATGCGTATTTAATAATACAGTATTTCCGTGCCCCACTAGATGTCGGGATAATCTAGTTGATTAAATGTATCAATTATTACTTTTTTATGATCCAGTTCCATAGAGCAACCATCTATTGCCCCATTTAGAGGGATATGTCCATGTAAAGAACCATAAATACTTGGTACTTGGCATAGAACTTAATTGATATATTCAATAGTAACAGATTCCATAGACGCTAGATGGAAAATTTCAGTATATGTATTTATTTCCATATGAAATGAAATTATGTTCTCTATACATTTAATGTCACTGGGATAAGCTTTATGATATGCATTGCATGATGTACTGTAAGAATCCTCTAATGCTTGTCCATATCATATTAGTCAGTAATGAGAACAAAAAGAAATAACTTCCTTTTGGGTTTGCCCCCACTTGTACTCTTTTTTGCATGATAAACGGATGATTATCAGTTATCATTGATCCTGTGCTTTGGTTTGGTTTGTTGGTTACCTTGGTTATTGTTTTACATGGTTATTGTTTTACAGGTATCATGCCAATATCCTATTTCGTCGTCTCTTGCCTCTCAATCCGGTTGAACATATTCGGATTTGTGATGGACTGTTTAGGTAAAATTGATATCCTTGAATTAAGATCTATCTATATAAGTGTGTGTGTGTATAAATTTGAAATGGCATTGCTTACTGTATTTTGGATTTTGGTATGGAATGTGCTTCATGTGGATACATTTGCAGGCTTATCGAGAAAACGATTTCTCCTGCTTATGAACTTGTCCGTCAACGACAGCTTCAAATTCCGGAGGGGGGTACTGATCTCATGGAGACAGAAAGCAACTCCAGTAAAAGATCATTCATTGATATTCCTAAAGAGCTATTTGAGATGCTTACTTGTGTGGGACCTTATCTTCATCGTGATACATTGCTTCTACAGAAGGTTTTGCCTTTTTATATTTTCAAGATATTCCAACATTGGTATAAGATTTATCCAAATGATTTGATGAGGCTGAGCATCTGTTGTTGTATGGTGATTAGATATGCCGAGTGTTGAGAGGTTATTATCTTTGTGCATTGAAGAGTGTGAATTCTGGTGATTTGGAAGGCGGTGTTAGTGGAAATCGAACTCCCCGCCTCCACCTAAAAGAAGCTAGATTGAACCTTGAGGAAGCACTTGGTGCATGTCTACTTCCTTCACTACAGTTAATACCAGCAAATCCTGCTGTTGGACAGGAGATATGGGCTGTACTGAGTCTCCTACCATATGAGGTTGGCATTATTATTATTATTATTATTATTATTATTATTATTATTATTATTATTGTATTCAATTTCAAGCAATAAAATATCTAAGAAGAATCTTACATCTGATGTGATGTTAGGCAAGGTATCGTTTATATGGTGAATGGGAAAAGGATGATGAGGCCAGCCCCATGGTTCTCTCTGCTAAACAGACAGCAAAGGTAAAGGTTCTACATTATCAAACTTGATTCATTGTCCTTTCTTCCTTTGATCATTCTAGATTAATCTGCAAATACAGTTGGACACTAGACGGATCTTGAAACGGCTTGCAAAGGAAAATCTAAAACAGCTTGGAAGAATGGTGGCAAAATTAGCTCATGCGAATCCCATGACTGTACTTAGAACAATTGTGCACCAGGTACCCGTTGTGTTCATGAGGTTTACTTGGCAGGCATTAAGTATCCATTTCTGTGTTGTAGAAGATAATATTATCGTTGTTGCTCTAACTTACAGATAGAGGCATACAGGGATATGATTGCTCCAGTTGTAGATGCATTCAAATATTTGACACAGGTCTGTACTCTCTATATAATTGATTCTCTTCTCTGTCTTGTGTGTGCTTTGCATAAATGCTGTCTCATGAGGAAAGTAGGATTATTTACCTCTATTTTGTTTTACAAGTAGCTATAAATAACTTATCATAGGTGCATGATTTCCAATCCATAACAACTAACACTGGTGTCTAGTATGTAATTTTAGTGGAGTATTATAGTAGCAATGGGATAATTTGTCCCATTGCGTATTTTTTGAAAAGCATTATTCAATGGTTATTAATACCTATTCGTAAGGATTTTCTTGCATGGGTAGCTGTCTAAAACAGGCTATTATTCCTGGCAATTTGTAACATGTATATCAGGATGCTTTCCTAGTTGATTGAATGCTTTATGTATTTTGCTGACTGGTATTCGGTATCAAAATCTTCCTGTTGTAGCATCATGTTCTCGTGGAGATAATTGTTTGATTTTTACTGTAGCATAGTACATATGATATTTGTACATGCCACCAGATTCCATGTGGTGGACTGGTGGTGATTTTGTTCTGTTGATGCCTCGTATGGATGTTTAAGATTCTCTTATCGCATGTGATATTTTGAAAAGGAATTGAATTGTGGTGGTTTTATCTACAGCTTGAGTATGATATTTTGGAATATGTTGTGATCGAACGGCTTGTACAAGGGGGCCGTGAAAAGCTAAAAGATGATGGCCTAAATTTATCAGACTGGCTTCAGTCTTTGGCATCATTTTGGGGTCATTTGTAAGTAATCTTTTCTCCTTTCTACTTCATCTTGCTGCCTCTTATTTTTTAAATAATCTATGCTCCTAGACCTTTATGTGCTGCTACTAATCATGCATGACCTTGTGCCTTCCATGTTGTACTGATATATATTAATTAATTTTTCCGGGCCGCTGAAGTTTATGATATTTAGACCTAAACTCATTATTTTTTAGTATGCCATGTTTGTACCTTATGACTAAGTAAGTGATTGACAAACAGAAAGACACCACGCCTCTCTTTTTCTGCATAGTTGTATCCTAGTGAATTTTCCTGATTTGGTTTAGTGCTTGTGCTAAGTTTTTACCAATATCAAGTGTCCTTGTGTTTAGTGTTCATGGGAATCTTTATCCGAACGGGTGGGGACGGGTCATCAGCATGAGCATGGTTATTTCAATTTCAACTTGCAAAAGCATGACTTGAGAACTTCCATGATATCAGTTGATGAGCATATTAGTGTATATATTGGTGTCTGTTGGAGCTGCCAATTGAGATAGTCTAAACCCTAAAGACCGTGGCGTGCTTTGTTCTTTGTATCGGTTTCAAAAAAGGGATCTGTCTTGGTGGAACCTAGATCTACTAGTGTGAGAGAGCAGATGAAGTTGTTGTATAGAGTTTGGAATGGAATTTCTTTCTTGTGCTTGTGGGCTGGGTATACACTACGTTCAAGATTTTGTAGTGCTAGAAAACGACTACTTCAAGACCATTTAGTAGTTATTTTTGTGTTGGCTACAAGTGAAGAAGGGGAATTTTTTCTGCGACTGATCTTGTTGTTGTTGGGGTTTGCAATCTTGCATAAGTATGAAATCACTTGTCATTCATGCTAAGTTTCTAACTGGTGGGTGTTGAAGTTTTGCTCTGAAGACTGGTGTTCTGGTCAGTAATTGGGACTCCTACCTGTTTTCAAATGTTTACTTGCTGGGTGTTAGCTGAATCTCTGCTCTTCTCTTATTGGTTGGACTGGAGTTACAATATTAACATACGTTTCACCCTCCAAAAAACAACTTTATTGCCCCACATTCCCACTTGTACTAAGAAAGATATATGTGACCCCCACCAACACATAAATCATAGTGTTCCCAGAGCAAGGAAGGTGATGCCCTGTCCTAGCAGTAAGGATTCTCACCTTCTTACTGCATAAATACTGATACACGGATATCTTACTTGTATTCTATTAGAGCAACGAAATTTCAGCCTGGTGTTTTCCTTTAGTTCCTTCAGTCAGGAGTGTGGTTGGTTTATTGACGGCCTTTTGATAAATTCAGAAATGCTGAACAAGTAACTTGCAATGCATGGCATAATATACTAAAAAAAAAGACATTCCTATATACCACCTGCACTGCAGTTGAAGGTAGATGATGAGTCTGAATGCTAAACTATTATTAAGCTTCATCTACCAAAGCTTTTGATGATTTGATGCTGCTCAGCTCTTTCATATGATGAATGGGAATATTATGAGAGGCTTGGCATGTTATGTGTATTCTTGTACTTCATAATCCGGTAGTCACACCTCAGGTACATCAAATGGTGATATTTGTTCTACTCTCACCAGAGTCCTGCTTTGTTGCTAGAAGAAAATGCTCAACTTTTTTCTTTTTTATAATTTTCTTTTGCACATTGTTGCACTAACTTGTGAATTGTTGTCACCATATGTTGTTGCATGAAGATATGAAATTAACATATACACCTCCTTTGTTTGATATGTCAATTGTATAATTGTGTTCTTTATGATATCATGGTGTGTGGCTATAGAATAACATGACTTGAAAAGTTTACTCCCTTCCCAATAAAACAAGTGGTCCATCAATCAGTACATGTGCCCGATCAATCTTTTATTGGATTCCCAATCGGTTTGGATGGATTCCTTTTTTTTCCTTGTTGAATTCATATAACTATTTCTGTACAACTGTAAATGGAAATGTACTCACAAATAAGCTACTCCATAACTTTTTGTGCATTGTAGTTTGATTTATTTAGCATGCATTATTTTCTTTTAGGGGTATAGAAGGGCTCTATACTTATTTCAGTTAAGTCTTAAAAAATATTGGGGTGCATTTTGTTCTTTTATTTAGTGGAATTATAAAAGTATGTTTTTCTATTATATTTTGTTTATTTTCTTCTGTAGAGCTGAACTCAGGTACCTAATTTAAGGCATCATACACTTTTTTTTTGTGCAACAGTGCAAGTCATCATTGGAACATGCTTTCAATTTGGAAAAATTCTCCTCTAATATTGTGACGGTTAACTCTAGATTATAATTAAGAAACATGGTCGTTATGTGCTTGTGTTTTAAATCTCAGATTCATGGCTGTAAGTATTAGAGTTGATCTTTTGTGTATTTTAGTTTCTAAAAGTAAGCATCAAGTATTACTTTGTTTTTATTTGAGTGCCGACAAATTTTGGTGTTATGTAATACCAAATATCTTCTCTACTTGATGGTTAATGTGTGTGTGTGTAAGTAATGGTATTATATAAGTTTACACATATAAATAGCATATAGTGAAACGACTCATGTCGTAAGGATGACAAGTCAACAGTGGCCATGAAGCCACACTGGCAATTTGGAATTGGATACAGCCATGACTTTTTGTGTCAGTTGATAAGTTTTTTAACCAAGGATCACGAAATGTGTGCTTATGCTAATTTGATGTAGTATTTGTTACTTTTTTTCAGGTGTAAGAAGTACCCATCAATGGAGCTCAGGGGTCTATTCCAGTACCTTGTAAATCAGTTGAAAAAGGGCAGTGGGATCGAGCTTGTTCTCCTGCAGGTATTAGTATTAGTTAGTTATGCTTTTCATTGTTTTTATCTTTTTGAGGTTCTTGTTGACTGCAACACATTTTACCGTTGATGCAGGAACTTATCCAGCAAATGGCTAATGTCCAGTACACAGAGAACATGACTGAAGAGCAGTTGGATGCTATGGCAGGAAGTGAGACTCTTCGTTATCAGGCTACTTCTTTTGGGGCAACCCGCAACAATAAGGTAGGTGCATTTAAACCACAACGCATTTACGTTGGCTAAATTAAATATCAAATATAGTTATATGGGAAGAATACTGTCTGTAGTATCAAAATATGGGTGTCAATTGGCAAAAGTTTTGTTTTTTGCTTACTATTTATATATGTAAACTGGATATAAAGTGATGTTTGGCAAGTGATTACAACCATCAGTTGACAAATTTTTGTAAGAGAAGCTAGAAATTGTAAACCTGATGATATGCACTTTTCTTTTTTAGCATCAACATTCAACAATAATGTCCCAAACTTGAAATCTATCAATCCTTCCATCCTTGTTTAATATTGAAGTGGGATAATTTGCAGGCTTTAATCAAATCCACCAACAGGCTACGCGATTCATTGCTTCCAAAGGATGAGCCGAAGCTGGCAATTCCACTTTTGCTACTTATTGCTCAGCATCGTGCCGTGTAAGTCTGTCTACGTTGTTATTTATTATTATACCATTTTATGTGAGTTGAACTTATCACCATCACCATCACCATCACCATCACCATCACCATCACCATCAGAGATGGCTGGTGGACAAGTGATGTTTTTCATTGTTTTCTTAATAAAATTTTTCACTTATATTTATTTTTTTGTTTTTTGTACAAACAAATGAAAAAGAAAGACTCAAATGAGTGTCTGCTGTGCAGGGTTGTGATCGAGGCTGACTCTCCTCACATTAAGATGGTCTGTGAACAGTTAGACAGGTGTCATGGGTCCCTTCTGCAATACGTGGAGTTCTTATGTGGTGCAATGACTCCTATAATCTCGTATGCTCAGCTGGTTCCGGATCTTCATGATCTAATACACTCATACCACCTTGAACCTGAGGTTTCCTTTTACTTCTGTTCATTATATTCCCATCTTTTTGCTTATCAAGGCGTCCTACTTAAAAAAATCTACCCATTTATAACATTGTACTTTCAACTTTTATCTTATTAAAACATATTTTGGCAAATCTATCCCATTTATAGCTTTGAAAATTGCTCTGTATTTGGATGACATTCCTGTAATTGGGTAGATATTTCTAAGTACAATGCTGTAATAACAGACATGAAAGTAGGATGCTAAACAAATCAATGAAGTACGTTACTACGCTTTGCATTCAATTCTAATTTTCTTCCTTGGTTGTTATCCAGGTTGCGTTCTTAATTTATCGGCCTGTGATGAGGCTCTTCAGATGTCAGAGTACATCTGATGTTCTTTGGCCTTTAGATTGTGATGAAATGACAAGCAATCCAGCTGCAGGGAAAGAGAATGAAGTCACAGATATCTCTGGAAAACTTATACTTGATCTTGGTCCTCCCCGGAAAACCATAATGTAATGTTTCTATTACTTTTGTTTTTCTAATTTGCTTACAACCAATCGCAACTTGTAGAATAATAGAAGGTTGAGATCAAGTATCATTACATTGGCTGGTACTATTATTATAAATAAATGTCCAACACTATATTGAAGTTGCTAATGAAGCTTTTTCAAATTTTCTAATAAGTTCGTAACTGTAACTCGTGGAGTTGCTCAAATCTCTAGAGCAAGTTGTACAAGTACCCAAAAAAAAAACTAGCAAATATGTTATCTTTGATGTTTGTGCAGTAGAGAGTTGGATGAAACAGATGAATCCTCATACTAATCCCTAAAGCTTAATGATACCATCTGATCTATCTAAGTTTGATGACTGGGTTTTGTGCATTAATATTTGGGACGTTGGTTGGTGGCAGGTGGTCAGATCTTCTTGATACCGTTAGAACAGTGTTGCCTTGTAAAGCTTGGAACAGTCTCTCTCCTGATCTATATGCTACCTTTTGGGGTCTAACCCTGTACGATCTTTATGTTCCTAGAAGTCGTTACGAGTCGGAGATAGCCAAACAACATGCTGCTCTCAAAGCTTTGGAAGAGCTTTCCGATAATTCGAATTCAGCAATCACCAAACGGAAGAAAGACAAAGAAAGAATACAAGAATCTTTGGATAGGCTAACCAGTGAACTCCAGAAACACGAAGAAAACGTTGCCTCTGTTCGTAGACGTTTGGGTCGTGAGAAAGATAAATGGTTGAGTTGTTGCCCTGATACTTTAAAAATCAACATGGAGTTCCTTCAACGCTGTATATTTCCAAGGTGTACGTTTAGCATGCCTGATGCTGTATATTGTGCCATGTTTGTCAACACCCTTCACTCCCTGGGCACACCTTTTTTTAACACGGTCAACCATATTGATGTTCTCATATGTAAAACATTACAACCCATGATATGCTGTTGCACTGAATATGAGGTTGGTCGGCTTGGTAGATTTCTGTTTGAGACTCTCAAGACAGCCTATTATTGGAAGGTAAACAACCTTTTTCAAGTATGTATGTATGCCTAACTCCCTCCCTCTCTCCCTATATGATTTCATTTTCTTGTACAGAGTGATGAATCTATATATGAACGTGAGTGCGGAAACATGCCTGGATTCGCTGTCTATTATAGATACCCAAACAGCCAGCGTGTCACATATAGCCAATTCATTAAGGTGAGTTGGAAATCTAGAGCTTATATTATGTTATGCTACTTACTATTTGAATCCTGTAGCTTCTCTCTCATCAAACACCTTCTTGCTCAACACATAATACATCTACTTCTCATGCTATTGTTATCTTGAATTGGACAGATAATAATTGGTCTGGAATCTCCCTCTGTCCTTCATTTTGAACTCTAGGACTTTGACCTGACCTGACCTGACCAGGTTTTTTTGGGCCTGGTTGATGTGCACCTATAGATATAATCCACTCATTGTAATCTATCTCTGAAATCTGAATGTGTTCTTTTACTGCTGTGGCTGTTCTGAAAGGTACACTGGAAATGGAGTCAAAGGATCACAAGATTACTGATTCAGTGCTTGGAATCTGTAGAGTACATGGAGATTCGAAATGCTCTTATTTTGCTTACAAAAGTCTCAAATGTTTTCCCCGTTACTAGAAAAAGTGGGATCAACCTTGAGAAAAGGGTAAATGCTAGTCAACTTAGGCTGTTGAGATTATTTAATACCATACATACTTATATAACAACTCTATCAGGTAGCTAAACTTAAAAGTGACGAAAGAGAAGACCTAAAGGTGTTGGCTACTGGTGTTGCTGCAGCCTTGGCTGCTCGAAAGGTGATGTGATGTTATTTTCTTTTTTACATACATGTGTATGTGTATGTGTATGTGTATACATTCTGTTGATACTGATGAAGTTCCATTCTATCTATCATGGTTGGTTACACAGCCTTCATGGGTTACAGAAGAAGAATTTGGTATGGGGTACCTTGATTTGAAGCCAGTAGCTTCAAAATCTGTATATGCTGCTGCTCCTGTGACAAGTACTACTGGCCTTAACATGGCTCCAAGTGAAGCAGCAACTGGTAGTAGAAGTCAGCATCATGATTCTTCTATCAGAGAGACCACATCAACATCAAGACCAAAACCTTGGGAAAGTAAACATGAAAGTGTGACACATAATAAGTATGACAAAGTTAAAGGTGGTTCCCTAAGTAATGGCTCAGATGCTTCCAAGACGGATGATTCTGGGAATAATAGAGTTTTGGAGGAGAACTCTTCAAAAGGTCCTGCCAAGACAGCTGTAGACTCTGAGGTATCTATATATAATAAACTCTCAGAACATTTCATTTCACTCTGCCTTTCTTGTTTTGACATGTATGTCGCAGGGGAGATCAGCAGCGAAGAGGTCAGTGGGTGGCACATCTGTATCAAAGCAACCAAAGCAGGATGTTGTAAAAAACGAAAGTAAACCCAAAGGTATTGGTAGAACATCAGGAGTATCTGAGCGAGACGAAAAAGGGTGTAACATGGAGCTTCCCGAATTAAGAAACTCTTGTATAAAAGAGGAATCCACGGAAGCCATCATGGATGCCCAAAAACGGTCCTCATCTCGACCCTCTCATTCTCCACGGACTGATACTGTTTTTGCCTCCTCCTCGAAATCTAATGATAAACCCACAAAGAGAACGAGCCCAAGCGGAGAACAAGACCGGTCTGCTATTAAGCGCCGCAAAGAGGTACATGATTTGGAGCCGGATAGAGAGAAGCATATGGCACTTGAGAAAGAGAAGCATCACCCACTTCCTCCTCTTGATTATGATAAAGTTACCGATAAGCCCTTGGCCAAAGATGAAAGATTCGTGGATCGCGAATACAATCATTCCCGTGAAAGAGAAAGAGAAAGAGAAAGAGAAAGATTCGAACGGTCAGAGGAAGCGATTGAAAAGTCAAGAGATCGGTCAATGGAAAGATACAGCAGAGAGCGGTCGGTTGATAGGAGTAATAAGGATGAAAGAAGTAAACTTCGCTATAACGATATTCAGGTGCATGCTGATGACCAGGTTCGTGGCACCAGTTTGCCACCACCGCCACCTTTTCTGCCACAACATCATGTGCTGCTCCAGTCCGTAACAACTACAAATAAAAAAGATGAAGATGTTGATAGAAGGTTTGGGACAACAGCCAGACATTCGCATTCACATTCACAGAGGTTGTCTCCAAAACATGATGATAGAGAACGCAGACGATCTGAGGAGAATGTTTTCGTCTCTCAAGACGATAAACGAAGAAGAGAGGAAGACATTCGAGATAAAAAGCGAGATGAACGCGAAAAGGTACTTCCTATTTTACTTTAGAGTAAATTACACGAATGGTCCCTATGGTTTAGGGTAATTTGCGTGTTTGGTCCCTAACTTATTTTTTTAACTCGGAAGGTCCCTACTGTTTGTTTTTGTTACGCGCTTGGTCCTTATTTTACCTAAATATACTATATTTCCCTTGATATTTTAATTTATTTAAGTAAACACACCCCCACACCCACCCCACTCACCTTACCTTACCCACCCCATCATTTTTTCTAATTTAAATAATAATCGTTTTAGGTAAGACAGGGACCAAGTGCGTAACAAAAACAAACTGTAGGGACCAAACACGTAACAAAAACAAACCGTAGGGACCTTCCGAGTTAAAAAAATAAATTAGGGACCAAACGTGCAAATTACCCCAAACCATAGGGACCATTCGTGTAATTTACTCTTTACTTTAATCCAAAATACATGCTCTACTGTTTTATTCATTTACTCAGTCACTTAACTATTTTTCTTAACGATTGATTAAAGCCACTAGTAAATTAGTAGTAGTGAATTGTGATGAAAATGCGTTGTGGTTTTTTGTAATTTAACCAACCTTTTCTTGAAAAAAATGAGATGGTGAAAGTAGGTTGTGGTTTGGATAAATGGTTTTTATTAAACTATAATAAAAAAGGAAGTATTGCTATTATGAGAAATTGAAACTGGTTGAGCTGAGTGGAAGTATGTACCCAATGATATGATAAGAAAATAAAAGTTGGGATTTGTGAAAGTAGATTGAGGATGGAGATCGGGAAAAGGGTAATGTGATGAAAGAGGAGGTGGACCCGAATGCTTCAAAAAGGCGGAAACTGAAACGAGATCATCAGTCAGAGGGCAGTGAGTACTCTCCGGTGTCAGCAGCTCCTCCCCTGAATATGAACATGGCACCAGCTCCATATGACAGGGATAGGGATAGGGAAAGGGATGGTAGGGGAGGTGACCGAAAAGCAACAGCTGCTCTTCCACGCCAGGTCTACATGGAAGAACCAAGCCAAAGCCAAAGCCAAAGCCGTATTAATATTATGCATGGAAAAGATGTACCCCCAAAGACGACTTCATCTCGCCCGTATCCTTCATTTTATTTATTTATTTATTTATATCTTCAAAAACTTCACTATTGCATTGCATTTGGCAAAAAAATTACAACCAAACACTGGTGGGACAAACACATCTCTTTCTCTTGTTTGTGCAAGAGAGAGAGAATGCCCTCCCTCAAAGATATATATATATATATATATATATATATATATATATATATATATATATATATATATATATATTGACATCTCCTTAACCAATGCCCTCTTTAGAATGTATGACAGAGAATGGGAAGATGAAAAAAGCAAGAGGCTTGAACCAAAGAGAAGGCACCGCAAATAGTTAATAACTCCCCTCCCTCATGTCTTTCTGCTGAATTTTTTTTGGCACATTCTGCCACCATGTATTATGTGTTTGGTTTTACTTTTATCAGAGGCTGATTGTTTCTTTGTCACTTTCTGTATGATAATAGATTCTCTAGAGCAGGTTCCATATTTCGGCTTCACACTAGAAACTTAATTAACACTTTTTTCTTTACTTATGTACATTTGTATCCTAAATTCTATTTCGTGCTACAAGCTTTTAGTTTTGACTTGATCACCCAATGCCAATGCTGATTGTGTCATGTTACCTCTTAGGTGCGGTGCGGGTGCCAATCCAACCTATTTATATCAGCTTGGCTAGGCCTACTAGTAGTTTAGACTTCAGACTATTCCTTCTTGTTATTGTTAGTTGATTGGCTATCAAATATTTCAACATCCGTGAGGTATGAGCTAGGTCTACTAGCAGTTTAGACTTTAGAGTATTCAATTTTTTTAACATCCAAGACGTGTGAATCCGATATTAAATTTTTGGAAAGTTAAGCATCTTCAATAACTAAAAATATATATCAACAATAATGATTAAGAATACCTTTTTGCACCGGCAAGACGTCTTTAAAGCCCCTGCCCTTGCATATTTTTCACTAAAATCACCACTTATGCTTCCTTCTAAATTCTAATCCCATATGCCTATAGTTTTTAGAAAAACAAAAACACAACCATCAACTTTGCACATAATGTTGCGAGATCATGGATTATGATTCCAACTGGTTAAGAAGAAAAGAAATCACAAACAAATTGAAAATATTTGGTATTTGATACATGTAGGGGTGAGCATTTGGATCGGATCGGACCGGCTTTTGAACCGGACCGGATGAGACTTACCAGGTCTGGGTTTTCCGGTTCTTGGATCTGTTTGGATCGGTATAATTTTATATGAATACAGTATAATTTTTTAAAACATGTTTTTGGGCTTAATACAACTCATTAAAACAAATATGTTGCTAGTTTTGATACAATATAACTTGTAAAAATGAATACGTTTTTGTTTATTGTGCCCGTTTTCGTTTATTGTGTCCTTTGAACTGGTCAAACTTTAATTATTTATATGTTATACCATTTGTTTGAAAGATTGTAACTCATTAAATATAACACTAAAAACAATAAAAATATTTTCTCAAATTATTTACGAACTCTAAATTACAGGTTATAAAAAAGCATATGTCAATTCTACTTAAAACAAATGAGATATGTTTGTTTAAAGAATTTCACAAAATATAAAAGTTTAAGGGTGCGTAAGGTCGTGTAAAATTCTATAGTTTTCTAAGAAAATTTTCAATGAAAAACGGAAATTTTGAAAATGTGTTCAGTTTGTTTAGTTTTCCAAAGTTTTCTAAGAAAATGAAAATTTTCATTTTTTAAAATTGTTTGTAAATTAGAAAAGTGATTTTTACAGTTTTTCAAATTTCTAAGATGGAAAATGAAAACTCCACTGGTTCCAACCAAACACGTTTTCTAAAATTTTCATTGAAAACTAAAATTGAAAACGCAACTCTATTTTTTGAAAATATTTTTTTAGAAAATGAAAACAGTTTTCCATAACCAAACGCATACTAAATTTTTTGCTGAAAAACTGAAATATTTCAGCTTTAATATCTCATCTTTGAAGGATTGTAACTCATTGAATATGAAACCAAAAACAACAAAATTATAGTATAAAATCATCTACAAACTCTAAATTACACGTTAGAAAAAACGCATGTCAAATCCAATTTAAAACGAATGAAATATGCTTGTTTAAAGAATTTCACAGAATACAAAAGTTTAAATTTCTTGCTGAAAAACTAAAATATTCCAGCTTTGATATCTCATCTTTGAAGCATTGTAACTCATCGAATATAATACCAAAAACAACAAAATTATAGTATAAAATTATCTACGAACTCTAAATTACACGTTAGAAAAAATCGCATATTAATCCGGTTTAAAACGAATGAGATATGTTTGTTTAAAGAATTTCACAGAATACAAAAGTTTAAATTTCTTGCTGAAAAGCTGAAATATTTCAGCTTCGATATCTCATCTTTGAAGGATTGTAACTCATCAAATATAATACCAAAACAACAAAATTATAGTTTAGAATCGTCTACAAACTCTAAATTACACGTTGGAAAAAACCGCATTTTAATCCGACTTAAAACGAATGAGATATGCTTGTTTAAACAATTTTACAAAATACAATTTTTTTATAAATAAACCGGTCCAAAGCCGTTTTTTTCCCGGAATCGGCAAGACCGGACCGGTAAAAAATCCGTACCGGTTTTGCTGAAATCCTAGAACCGAGAACCGGCCCAGGGTTCCAAAAAATTGGTCCGGTCCGGACCGATGAACAATAATTGGTTGACTAGTAGTATCTCGACCCTTAACTATGAGAGCATTATAAATATTAGGCATTTTGCCTGGTGGAAAGTACTGAACCAATGATTTGGGCGATACGCCCAATGTCTTTTTGTCAAGCGTGGTAACCCCATAATCATAAGTAGTAGGATTCATTCTCATACTCATAATATAACAATATAGCAAAAAAGCTCGAAATTTTTCGCGAATAGGATCGCAATCAAAATAAATCTCCGACGTCAAGTTGATCAATAAGAAATGAGAGTTAGTACAAGATTTTGTTAGTACCATCCAACCGAATCCAATTTAATTGTTTACTTATTTAATTTCAATGAGTTAATTTTCAAGTTCAACCAACCCATTTTCATTATAAAAAGTAGATGAATAAGAAATGAGAGTTAGTACAAGATTTTGTTAGTACCATCCAACCGAATCCAATTTAATTGTTTACTTATTCAATTTCAATGAGTTAATTTTCAAGTTCAACCAACCCATTTTTAAAATAAAAAGTAGATGAATAAGAATCTTGTAACACTCGGATTCAGGTATGTTATCTTTAGTCCTTGGATCATTGTTTCTTTTGCAAAAGTGGTTCCTCTGTACGTTGGGCGTACATATATGTATGCTTAGAGTACATGGGTGGGAGTGATCGCGGACTTGAACCACGTAAACGAGGCGTACATGGCCAAAAGCAAAACCCTAATTTTTTGGGCATGAACCTTATTTAAGCTCATTTATGACCTTTGGATTCTCTCCCTTATTAGCCTCCACACCTTTAAACATTCCATAAACCCCAGTTTGCTTTAGAGTGTGATCTTTGAGCTTGAAAGTGATTTTAGTGGCCCTTTTTGGTGTGTTGCAAGAAGAAGATGTTGGTGAGAAAGCCTTGGACGTGCTTGAGCTTCAAGATCCTGAATCTACATCATCTTAGGAGGCTTTTGAAGGTAAAAAGCTTCAACCTTGCTCATCCTTTTGATACTTAGAGTTAGGGTTTGTTCATAAGCTCATTTTTGGTCCATGAATTCTCTTTTGTAAGTTTGAGCAACTCAAGAAGCTTGTAGTGGTAGATATTAGTCCTTTTGGTGTGTTTGAGGCATAAAAATGCTATCTTGATGGTTGTTATGGCACCATGCATGAGTTTGGGTCGTTAAAGTGAGTCTTAATGGACAAAATGGGATGTTGGACTCCCATAAGGCATGCAAAGGCATAAAGTTGCCAACTTTATGCCCCAGGACTCCTTAAATGACCAAGATCTACAAGTTGACGAATTGACTGCATGGATTAAGCACTTAATGGCTGAAAATGCTTAACAACTTAATACGTTGGGCATACTATGTATGCTACGCGTACTGCCTAAAGACCGAGTACGCTAAGCGTACTGATGTTATGTTGCGCGTACGCCCAGTGGGCCGTTTGTTGGTCAAATATTGGACTTTTGGGACTTAACTAGTTTTGGGCCTTGGCCTGTTTAGGATAGGTGGGCCCAGTTTCCTGTTGTGGGCCTTACGTGACATGGTTTGGGCCTTTTGGGCCATGGAGCCTGTTATTGTGGATGGGCTGAATATGGTTAGGCACATTATGGGATAGGTGAAAGAGGATGTATTCTGGGAGTTGGACTTAGGGTTTTGGCCAATATCTTGAATATGTGACCTAATTCTAATTAGGGTAATTTGTGTATATTAAGTGTAGGGAGAGGGCATTGCTAGTTCCGTAGTATGCTGCGGATGAGGAGATAAGGAAGACGAGATATCATGCCATAATAACTGATGATATCAGGGAGTTCATGAGTTTCTTAGGGCGCAAGACCTGAATGATATTAGTGAGAAGGCCCGTGAACGCGAAATCGAGTTGGAGCTTTAGACAAAGAGAAAGTTGGAGCAGGTTCAGACAGCAGTGGGACAGGCCAAGAAGCCCATGACCTCCGATACTCCTAGGAGAGGCCAGCAGGGCCATGACCATCGGGTAGTAGGCTCGGTATGTTTTAGTTGTGGTTAGTCGGGTCACATGAGCAGGGAGTGCCCCAAGAAGGGTTTGATTTGTTTCCACTTCAACCAAACCGGCCATAAAAGGCTGATTGTCCGAGGTTGTTTGAGGGAGGAGTGGTGGCACCTGCACCAACCACCTTGAGCTAGGGGAAGGCGGAGACTCCTGCTGTGTAGTGAAGAGCAGAGCATTTCAATTGACCAACGATGAGGCCCGAGCAGCGCCGGACGTAGTTACTTGTATGTGACTTAACTCTATCTTTTATTGTTTTCTTGTTATGCTTATATTTGTTATGATCTTGTTTAGGGACATTTTTGGCCAATGTATTTTCGGCTCATGTTTTATTTGATTTGGGGGCTACCCGATCTTTTGTATCTCTTGCGCTCAACAAGAAGTTTTGAGATGCTCCGGGGACTTTGGACTCTCCTCTGGAGGTAGATCGTAGATCATCGTACTATGAGCGCTGCAAGGGTATTCTGAGGATGTGTTCTAAATATGTTCAATGAGAGGTTTTCTATCTTGGTACCAATCCCCTTGAGGGGATTGAAGGTGATCAACAGGATGGACTGTTTGGGCCCCAATGGGGTCGTGATTGATTGTGAGCCGCAGTTGGTGAGAGTTCGAAGCCCAAGTGGGAGAGAATGAGTCATTACTGGTGAGAGTGCTTTGTATAGGCCAACTCTCTGTTCACTTACGAGGGCTAGGATGCTTCTTCAGCACGATTGTTATGGGTTTCTGGCCTATGTCTCATATTTGTGGGTTGAGACCACGTCGGAGTTGAGCAAGGTACCCATTATACCGATCCTTTTTGTGAAAAAGAAGGACGGGTCACACATAATGTGTATTGATTATCGAGAACTGAACAAGCTAACGGTGAAGAACCGTTACCTACTTCCGAGGATCAACGACTTATTTGATTAGCTCCAGGGTGCATCTTGGTTTTGCAAGATTGATCTTCGGCCAAGATACCATCATATGAGGATCAGGGATGAGGATATACAGAAGACGACCTTTAGAACCCGTTATGGTCATTATGAGTTCATGGTGATGCCTTTCGGGCTCACCAATGCACCAACATCATTCATGGATCTCATGAACCAGGTTTGCAGACCGATGCTGGATCGGTCCGTGATTGTCTTCATTAATGATAGGTCCATATATGATTGTTTAATAAAAGTTCTATCAAATAAGTTTTTACTTAAATTAGAAAAGCTCTAGCAAATTCTATTTTACCAAGTTATTTAACTAAAACAAGCTCTTTGAGTTAAACCTAACTTTTTACTAACTTAAACAAATAAGCTCTTAATTAAATTAGAAAAGCTGTTAAGATCTGTGTAAAACTGGCAACAATATTCAATACTTCTCACAAGATTAGAAGAGTAAAATTTTGTGATTTTTAGTTTATATGAGAATTAAATCGCAACGTTGAACCAATATAAACTTGTTACTTATTACCCGTTCGTTAAAACATTTACGAATTTTAACCATTGCTTAACCAGAATGATAAAACCCCAATTTAGGTGATCAGTTAGAAAATAATTTTAATCAAACATCCATGAAGAACATAACTGAAACCACTAGATAAAAAACACAAATTCAAACCAAATCTAATGATTAATCACATATAAAGTTCGAGTCTTACAGAACTGAAAACTAACATTTTTAGCCAGACATGGCTAAAAGTAAACCAAAACTATAAAAATAAATATGAATAAACTAAACTACTTGATCAATTTGTTATCTTCAGATCTTCATAAATTGTTGGAAACCATAAAAAACAGCTAGAAAATCGTCTATGCCAACTTGTGGTTTGTCTAGGGCACCAAGGGGTATTTAAAGAACAGTCTCGACATCAGATAAGGACTTAGTTGCGGAACATGACTGTGTTTAGGAAACATAACCCGTGTTTGGAGGTGGGAGCAATCAACATAAATGAAGTAAAATGTCATTTATGACCTTTGAATCCTCTCCATTATTAGCCTCCACACATCTAAACATTCCATAAACCCTAGTTTCTTTGGAGTGTGATCTTTGAGCTTGAAAGTGACTTTTGTGGTCCTTTTTGGTGTGTTGCAAGCCGAAGAAGTTGGTGAGCAAGCCTTGGACGTGCTTGAGCTTCAAGATCCTGAATCTACATCATCTTAGGAGGCTTTTGGAGGTAAAAAGCTTCAACCTTGCTAACCCTTTTGATACTTAGAGTTAGGGTTTGTTCATAAGCTCATTTTTGGTCCATGAATTCTCTTTTGTAAGTTTGAGCAACTCTAGAATCTTTTAATGGTAGATCTTAGTCCCTTTGGTGTGTTAGAGGCATAAAAATGCTATCTTGATGGTTGTTATGGCACCATGCATGAGTTTAGGTCCTTAAAGTGAGTCTTAATGGAAAAAATGGGATGTTGGACTCCCATAAGGCATGCTAAGGTATAAAGTTGCCAACTTTATGCCCTAGGTATCCTTAAATGATCAAGATCTAGAAGTTGACGAAGTGACTGCATGGATTAAGCACTTAATGGATGAAAATGCTTAACAACTTAGTACGTTGGGCGTACTAAGATGTACGCTACGCATACTGCCTGAAGATCGAGTACACTAAGCGTACTGATGTTATGCTGCACGTACACCCAGTGGGCTGTTTGTTGGTTAAATATTGGACTTTTGGGCCTTAACTAGTTTTGGGCCTTGGCCTGTTTAGGATAGGGGTCCCAATTTTTTGTTGTGGGCCTTACGTGACATGGTTTGGGCCTTTTGGGCCATGGATCTTTTTATTGTGGATGGGTTGAATATGGTTTGGCCCATTGTGGGATAGGCGAAATGGGACATATTCTAGGAGTTGGACTTAGGGATTTGGCCCATGTCTTGAGTCTGTGAGATAATTCTAATTAGGGTAATTTGTGTGTCTTTAGTGTGAGATTATTGGATTGGTAGCCGAGCAATCACTATTTACCAGTAGACCGAGGTGTGTCTTCTCACTCTATCAATGGGTCGAAGGCACCAACGCCGAGCCATTACTTGACATGTGGAATGATAGTTGTCTATGTGTTTGCTTCTCTGAAAGACCTCAGGGGTAGCCCGTGGCACTTGTATGGAAGACCATAGGAGTAGCCCATGGCATGTAAGACCATGGGGGTAGCCTATGGCATTCTAGGGAAAAGACCATGGGGGTATCCCATGACAATTTTATGTACGTTGTGTGGTATTTTGCGATTGTATGTTATGTGCTATTTGGGAAAATCACTAAGCTTTTCTTACAGTTTGTATTATGGTTTCATGTACTTTCGGTACTAAGGGATTCCCCTTAGTACTGATATTATTACTTTGATAATTGGACATGTTTATTATGTAATGGATTTTGGAAACAATATATGGCTGTATTTTCCTATTTGAAAATGAAAAATTTTATTTGGTTTTTGGGCTGTTACAAGTTGGTAGCAGAGCCTTGGTTTGAGGGATTCACGCATACTTAAAGTGAGGAAATGATAATCTTTTCAAAAGACAAAAGAATCAAACCTTACTGAAAAATGTTTTCTTAAGTAAAAAGGGAGAGTGCAATGCGTGAGATCGACCAAGCTCAAGTATGTGTTTCCAAAAAATTAACCATGCTTATGTATTGCGATTAGTAGGATTGATATGTGAGGTGCATGCTAGAGTAGGGCTAAGGATATCTTCAGGGATTATGTGATGAAATATTCTGATTTGTGTGATGCCATATATTTCTTGGAATCGATGTCGACTCTGTATTTTCTAAGTGTATGCTTTCAAAGTTATATACGATTAGGATTTCATAGCCCTAGAATGATGGATTCTGCCTCATTTCCTATTCCTTGTTTGGTTGTGGACTTAGGGTAGAAACTTTAGTTAACAGTCTATGTGATTCTATTTGTGTAGAACTTGCATGCATAAGACAACCAACAATGTTGATTGAGGTTTATGGTTTTGTAAGGACTGAGAGATCCTAAAAGAGTCTAGGATATGAGTGTAATGTGTTGTATGAGTTATGTTCTGAGTATAGTTGGGTGAATTAGAGGTATCAGGTATGACCTTGAGGAAGGTACATGTAGGTGTGAAAGGTAGTATTGGGCACGTACTACTAAAAGCATAGGACCTGTACCTGAAACAAGAACAGACCTGGAAACTCTAAGGAGCCCGGTGAGGAGGAGCCCCTTTGAACTGAAAGATCTAGTATGCCCAAGAGTCATTATAGAATGATATTGCTAATAATATATGATCCTATAGGGTGACACCATATAGCAAGTTATCATCAATTGATTATTTATTACTATAATTTGATTATTAATAAATATATTAACACTTGTATTTAATTGGAAAATTATTATTTAATGGAAATAATATTTTACTAATTGAGAATTTATTATTTGTGGAAATAATATTTATTGGAGAAATAACAAATTATGAAATATGTCATAAAGTATGATTAGTTATAAGTTATATTTATATATCTTAATAAACTAGTTCAATTTATATAAAAGGTAGTTTTATATAAAATAAGATATTTATATATTCATATCTTAATAAGCTAGTCACAATTTATATAAAAGGTAGTTTTATATAAAATAATATATTTATATATGACTAGTTATATATAATAATAATAATAATAATAATAATAATAATAATAATAATAATAACTAGCCATGAGATAACTTTTGTCTCATGGGAGACATGCTTTTCTCGAAATTAAGAAAGGAGACCAAGCATGGTGTTCTTTTGAATTGTTTAATCAATTCATGCCATGCTTGGGACAAAGTTGTCCATGCTTTTGCTTTATGGTCTCTTTTCACTTTTTGGCCATTATATAAAAGAGAGCATGGAAGGGTTTTTGACACACTTCTTGCAAGTCTCATTCTCATTCTTCTTTGGAGTGAAAACCATGGGCATGAGGAGCTCTAAGAGGGATGCCAATTTCGACCTTCATGCTCTCCCTTCTCCTCAATTCTCTTGCATTTTAATGCTAGACAAAGCCTCTTTGTTGCTTCACCTTTGAACATATATTTGGTATATATTTCAAAAGCTTATGAAAAACAAATTACAAGTGAATACTAGCATATTTGATGGTTCTACTCTTGCTTGGTTGATACTTGTAGAGAACTCTAGCTTTAGAGTTTCAATGCACACTTCATCAACTTCTAACCTCCCATGAGGATCAAAGTCTTCAAAGATTGTTATGATTTCCCTTCTTTGGTTGTTTTAATCTTTCCAACTCTTGCAAAATGATCCTTGGTGGGTAAAATAGTTTTAATTTTATTCAACATTTTAAAGCTTCCGTTGTCATTTTTACCAGTTGCGAAACCGGAGTTTTGAATAAAAAACCAACAATTGGTATCAGAGCCAGGTTTGCAAGATTAGTTAGATTATTTCTTTAGTTGATGAAATCTTTGTTTTTGGAAAACATGGATGGTTTCTCTTTGCAAGAAAAATCCATACATATTTTCTATAACAACTTTAAAATGTTTATAATTGTTATTTTTTGACCAAAAGTTTACATGAATCTTTTTAGTCATAAAAGTTGTCTTAGAAAAACAAAGAGTTGTTTTATATATTTTTGAGTATATAAATATGTATGACGTGCATAAACTAGTCATGGACTTTGTGTTGTTGCATGTGTTGATTTATTTAAAATGGATGTAACTATTTATTTATTCATATTGTATGTAATAATTAAATAGATAGTTTTCATTTGTTAATTTTTGTAAGTAATAGATTAGTATTAGAAATAGTTTATTTTTATAAAAATGTAACAATAATGAAGATGGTGGCCATTTTGAAGATCAAAAGTTTATAAAGTTGATTTTATTAAAGTTTTTCAAACTTTATAAAATTATTTTTATAAGCTTGCTACAAGGTGTTGAAGCAAGTGGGAGCACATGAAGACTTTACAACATAAAAGTCCCTTATATCCCTTTAGGAATGAACTTGATAATTTTGTGATGTCTCACTTTATTACTAGTTAATGGCCTAGTTTATGCACATATGTTATAATTGTTATGCATGTTTGTGTTGTTTAATGTTTATGTTTTTATTATTATGTTATGGTTGACAAATTATTTTTTCAAATGCAAAATAATATTTGAACATAAGTAAACATTACAAGGAGTTTGGTTTTAATGAAATTCACCTTTTAACATAAGATGTTAAAAATAGTTTTACAATAAAACAAACTTTATCCTTAAAACTAGTAACTAATAAAATTTCGGGATTAAAATTGTATAAGTTTAAAATAGAGATTTGTAAACTTATCAAACTCCAAACCTTATTTTATAAAAGAAAGTTTTATTAAAAGGTTTCCAAATGTTCTAAAGAGCTCAAACGATATAACTTAATACTAGTTATTAATTTAAAACTTTGATCGTGTCAATTAAATAAAACCAAGTTTTATATATAGAACATTGTTAAAAATGTGATTTTAACATGAAATAAGTTTTTTTTTTTAAAAGTATACCATGGTTTATTAAATGCATGCAATAACCATGATATAACATGTTTTTTAAACTAGAATTATAAAAACATCAAAGACCCCTTACAAACCTCAAATCTATGCAATCCTTCTTAAAGAACACTCGCACGTCTTTTCTATACAATGGTGAGATAAAGGATACCTAACCACTTGGTGTTATCTTTTGATGGCCGAGGTGTTTTTGCAATTTCTATAACCAATTTATAGGCCGGTTACTGTAACAACGAAATTTTTAAAACCAAATTTTCATTTAAAAACCGTTTATCTCTTTAACACTTTTCATAAAAATCTCCCTTTTTGTTTAAATTACAAAAAATGACTCTTTTGTTCAATCAATTGACAGACCAGGACCCTCAAAACCAACATATCTTATGGTGTGTACAATCGATCCGGTGCCATCTTGTGATCCTGAGAAAAACCTGAAACATATAACACATAACACTGTAAGCATGAAGCTTAGTGAGTTCCCCAAAATACCACACATAACACATACTAGCCACTCGAGGCTATAACTCTGTGGGCCCTTGGGCCCTAACTCTGTGGACCCTCTGGTCCTAGCTCTGTGAACTTTCCGGTTCTAACTCTGATATACTCTGATATACACACGACATAAATCATATAGAAATAGTGCAGTGCAACACATCACATAAATAACATACAATAACTCTGTCACATAACTCTAATTACCACTCAAGGTAAAGTATAGTGAGAAGACTCACTTGAAAGCAGAAAGCAGTTATCTTTACACTTGAATCTCGAACTCGCCACCGCCTAACACATAAGGAAAATGTACCTAATTAAACCGACAATTTCTCTTTCCCTCTCTAATCGGGTAGTGGGTAAAAGCCCATTTTACCCCTCTATGATCTCCATTACTTATGTTGACCAAAACCTCAAAGTCAACAGAAGTCAACTCAAGTCAACGGTCAACTATAACCAAACTCGTCGAGTGCACAAGAGTAACTCGGCGAGTCCATGCGTGTCTTCTGACTCCTCCAAGGCCTCAATCGACTCATCGAGTGAACCTTCAACTTGACGGGTCTCCACTGGATTCGAATCGCGGGGCAACCCGACTCGACTTGTCGAGTCTTCCCGTGGACTCGACGAGTTTCTTCCATGACTATGCTCATTCGACCTTCTGAGGCCAGATCCGCTTTACCAACTAGTAGATCTAACCTTCTAGCACTCAAAAGTCATGTAAAGGTTCAAACTTTACATTCATGCAACCCACAATTAGCCATAAATGGAGAAATAACCCATAAAATGATCACCTAAGCTCCAAACTCATAAGGGACTGCATAAAGCTAGGGCATAGGGACTCTATGGACCTCTCAAGGTCCAGATCTGAAGATATACACACAAGGGGACATCACATACTCTAGATCTCTTACCAAAAGAAGAGAAGAAACCCTAGATTCATGAAATCTATCACACAAATGAAGATGAACATGAACCTTACCTCTCACAGCAGCTCTGAACGAAATGATGGAAGATTTGAGTCCCACAAAACAGCCTAACACAAAATCCATCATTCCCCTTGTTAGAACACACCAAAATATGATGAATTGTGTCACACCCCAAAACCAAAACGGCGGAAACTTTCTGGGGTGGATGATGTCATGTCAAGTATCACAACACATGCATTATAGTAATCAAAGTACAACAACCATTGCATTAATAATAATAGTTTTACATAGTTTACATTGTATAGAATCATTAAAGTAATACAGAAACTAGTATAGATACAGCTTGGCACAAAACCGTCTTCAACAGAAGCTCCTGGAATGTACCTGTCTAATGCTGACCTGAGAATACAAGTTATTTGAAAAGCGAGTATCAACAGTTTTACAAATGCTGGTGAGTTCATAAGTATTTAGTGTCATTTTATACAAAAAAAAACTTTATATAAGTAGTAGTTTTCAAGTATACAGTGAAATAGAGTCCTTTCCAGAAAATCCTATATTTTTTGATTAAAAAGCAGTCTTCTACCGAGACTGGTCAGAGTTATGTGGTAAAAAGTAGTTTTCCCTTAAACACTTTCATTATCAAAATACGGGATTTGCTTTTTAAGAAAGTCGGAGAATATCAGGGAAAATAATATATGCCTCAGTAGTGAGGACTGCTGACTAAGACAAAAGAATCATAGACTCCAGGAGGGTATCGAATGAATGGTATGCCTGGCTCAGTCTAACAAAAGGAGACACAGACCCCAGATAGTATCAAATGAAAGATACAGCTAGTAAGGCCTAAAACAAAGAATACAGACCCCATATAGTATCAAATGAAAGATACAGCTAGCAAGGTCTAAAACAGAGAATACAGACCCCAGACAGTATCAAATGAAAGATACAACTAGCAAGGTCTAAAATAGGGAATACAGACCCAGAAAGTATCAAATGAAAGATACAGCTAGTAAGGTCCAATACAGTGAACACAGTGTATACAGTGAAATACTGTGTATAAAACCCGTTACCTTAAAGCCATGAATTATAAGGTAACCCTGAGATACTCGTAACCATACTGATCGACACTAGAGAATCTTGACGCCCTGCAAGCGTTGGTATAATTATGATATTTGTCACCCCTTGGCTTGGTAGGCCGTGGACTGTAGCTAGCAGTCAGGGTGCAGGGGTGTCAATCCCGTATACATCTATACACACAATGTCCGCTCTCCCTATAAGAGACTCTGGTTACCAACTCGACAACGGAGAAGGCCGTGTACTGAGGATGTATCTCGTATAGTGAGATCTAATGTAAAAAATATTTAACTAGTGATAGAGACTCATAACCGAACTGACTAATGTAAACCCATATGACCATGCTTGTATACATAATATATAATTAATGATCAAACGACCTTCGGACGGACATCCGATCCCATCAGACCACATCTCAACGAAGAAAAGGAAATAGGGCGAACAAGCCTTCCTAAGTCCTTCAAACATTATTTGTATGCATCTATACAAGCACAGGCATACATCTAACTAACCAAAGTGCTTAACGAAGTAGGAGTGTTTAACGAGTGAGTAAGAGCGTCTAACGAGTGAAGGAGCGTCTAACGAGTGAGTAGGAGCGTATAACGAGTGAGTAGGAGCGTCTAACGAGTATGAGCGTATAACGAGTGAGTAGGAGCGTCTAACAAGTGAAGGAGCATCTAACAAGTATGAGCGTATAACGAGTGAGTGGGAGCGTCTAACCAGTAAAAGCGTTTAACTACGCAGAAGTATAACGGAATAGTAGTATTTAACAAATAAGAGTAATAAAACATGGAAGAAAACCTTCATGAAAACTTTAGAAAAACCTTTATACTTAAGAAATCATAACTTGGTACTTATTTGTAAAACAAGTTTGAAAAACCTTTAGAAATCCTTTGGAAACCTTTCATAAACAAGTTTAAAGTGAAACTTTGATTAAACATTTTAAGTAAAAGCTGAATAAGTATCTATGTTTTTAGAAAGTCATTTACAGTGTCATTCTCGGTAAAACAGTTAACAGTGTGGTAAATCCTTGTGCATGCGGGTTATCAATCACATGTGATTGATATGATAACTGGCTTGTTTAACTTGTATTCCCCCCTATAAAATATGTAAAAACATTTAAAAGGTTCATTCAGGGGTGTTAGAACAAAGTTCTTTTAGGATCGTATGATTCTAAGCAAGATACAAAATAAGAACGTAATAAGAACACAAGTATTGCGCTGAATATGTCGAATGATTAATGCAATAACACCTCAGAAGAGCTTGATAAATAACTTCAATCTGTAGAGGCGTTTAGGGTTTCAAAAATCAACGTAATGAAAAACTTATTAATATACGCATACATACATGCATATATATATATATATATATATATATACTATAACCCTAACAATTAATATAGATAGCTACGTAACTAATCTAGATAGACATGGATGGACAGGCCCAATCCGGATACAAAATACTTAGCCCAAGACGCAACACAAATATACTCAACAATCTCCCCCTTTGCATCCTTGGAGCAGAAACTTCATTCCTTCTTAACAACAAAAGGCTTCTTCACTGTCTTAAACACCTTCGGTATAATGGCCAGAATATGATGTCGAAACGTAATATACCACCGAAGCATGTCTGTGAAATTCTTCTTGTCAGCTATCAAGTTCTGCTTGCATCGATGTATGATATTTATGATATGCTCCAAGCAATCTGTTGAAAACAGATGCTTATCGACCAAAGCGAACAGAAACTTGTGTCTATCACCTTTAGTGAACATAGCTGTCAGATTTGTTGAATCAATTTGCCCAAATTTCATTTTGTTCACGTCACTAGGCTTAGACGTCGGCTTCATAGTCGGCTTTCTGTTCATAACCTTAGCTATCTCCTGATCCATGGTTGCTAGCTCATGAATATAGGAGGCCAACATTCTTTTAATATGTTCAAGAATCGACTCATACTCCCTGGGATTAGAGAGCAGAATGTTGTATAGCAGAATCCAGTCGTGTGGATTAAGGTTGGGAAGATCTGCCAGAGAGATAAAAGACTTCATGTTTGCTGAACCACGGTTGATCTTGAAATTGACATTGACAAATCTCTTTGTAGATAAAGGTTTCAGTACCTTGACTTTAGTAATTTTCTGTGCGCTCCATGTCAAGTACTGTGGTTGACCATTCTTCAAATAAAAATCTATCAGCTCCCTGTCAACCTTAGGATGTGGATATGGAACCTCAGCAGTTGCCTCAAAGCAATGGAATGTGAATGCTTTTCTGGTTATGGGCATGTCAAACTGCGAGTCTCTAGAGTTTTCACAGTCAAACGAAGCAACTGGTTCCAACCAATAGACAGATGGAAACTCAATCGCTTGATTGATAAGTGTATCTCTGTTCCATTCCGGAAAAAGAGCCTTCTTGCACTGCAAGGCCTCTTCAACTTCCTTCTTCTTCTCTCTTTCTTCAGCCTCTCTGGCCACTTTCATAGTTTCGTCCAACTCTCTGTCTCTCTTTTTCCTCTTGAGAGCATCTGCAATAGTCTCTTCTTCTGTATCACTATCAGTTGCAATATGAATCTCTTTCTGTTTCAGCTTTTTCTCAGAAACCGAAGCTAAATTAACCTTCGGTTCTATTTGTACCTGTTGTGCACTACCCTCTCCCCCTTGTTTTGGAGGCATGAACCCCTCCGAAACACCCTTCATCTCGCTAAGTATGACAATGGCAGGGAGGAGTTTGGATTGAAGATGTTTGCGAATTGTCAAGGTTAGGATAGGATCATGAGCTTCCAGCAAATTGGGCAGCATATCCTTAACATCTCATGCACAACTTTTGTACACCGCCCTTTGAGTTTTTAACAGAGAGATTTCCTTCTTTGCCTGGGCTAGCTGCACCTTCTGTATATCAATAGTGGCCTGTTGTTTGACTAGATCCTCCTTCAAGGCACTCTCAGTTACCGTATTTGCAGTTAGAGCATCAAACCGAGAGTCCACAGATTGTAAAAAAGGAGGTGGTTTCTGTTTTAAGCTCAGTACGAACAACTTTAAATTTGTTAGTTTCTTCATGAAGAGACTTTGAAAAGGAATCCACTGATGCTTGGTATTTTGCTGCATTGGTGTCAGCATGATATTTTAAAGAGTCAAGGAAAATCTGAGTTGTATGAACAACCACAGAAACTTCCTTGGTGGCCTTCTTACAAGTAGAAGCAAACTCATTCACAGCCGCTGTAGATTTATCAATGGCATCAGTGTACTGTTGAAGAGCCGTCTAGGCTTTAGTATCGGCAAGTAGTTTATCCAAATTTTCATGAATGTCTTGGATCTGCTGACTTGTGACAGAAGCATCAGCTGTATGTTCTGATGGAATTCGATAAGGGCTGTAGTAAATAGAATCAAAATCTTCATCATCTCCCCCAAGAGTGGCAGCAGAGTCGGAGGATTGGGCTGTTGAAGGTGGTAAGTTGATAACTGGAGGTTCAGTCACAGTAGTAGCCCCTGTATCAGATACATTGACTTCTACTGTGGGTTTAGGAATGGTAGTTGTGGTAGATTCGGTTACAAGTGGAGTTGATAATGGTATAGTGGAAATAGGAACAGAAGCAATCGGTGAAGAAGGTGGCATAGTGGTTGTTTGAGTGATAACTGGTGGAGTAACAGAAGGAGCAGAAAATTCAATTGTCTGTTTTGGTGATGGAGGAGGAGTTGGAATTGTTGTTTGTTGTGGAGATTCTGGTGGAGTAGGGGAGCGTGGAGGAGTGGGCTCTCGGGGTGAGTCATGATGTACTTCCTCTTCTTCAGGTTGTTCAGCATCAGGCTTTGTTCTTGGAGAAGTGTGTTCTCTTGGCCTACGAGCCATCTTCTTTATCTTTTTCTTTTTCGGTTTAGAAGAGTCCTCTTCATCAGATTTTCGCTTAGAGGACTTGGACTTTGGTTCCTCAGGCTCCTCTTTCTTTGTAGGTTTCTTTCCTCGGTTGACCGGCTTCTCCAATGCGTCTAATGCAGCTTGCTGCTCAAGAGTTAGAACCCTCGGTCCAATCGGAGGTAGTTTCCTATAATCGGCCAGGACGTTGCTCTGTTCTGAAACACATCTGTACATTGTTTCAGGAATCATTCCATAGTGAAGAAACTTACGTGGATCTGAAAGAATAATTTTCTTCATATGGAAGGTAGCGATTGTAGCAAGAAGAGCATCCTTCATGATTGGAATCTCCAACGAATCGATAGCCTTCTTGGTAATCAAAGTCCAAAAGCGGCCACAAGAGATTTCTGAATGGCGTGTCGTAGTGTTTAGACTCTGCACCACTTGAGACCATATGATGGAGCCGTAATCGAGATTGATCCCATTGTAGAGGCCATAAAGAAGAGTAAGAAAACCCTTGCTGGTAGTGTCGGAACCACCACTACGTTCGGCCAAACCCTTAATCAACAGGGTTAATAAACCATTCCATTGGGACGGTAAACATGATTTCTTCAACTTTGTAATCGTTGTAAGCACATCCATGTACCCCATTTCGTACATCATGGAGAACAGTTGTGATGTCGTGATGAAATCTGGTGAGATAATGGAGGAATCGACCGCAAGGCCCAAAAGTGAACAAAACTTCTCTTTTGAAATTGAAGATTTCTTGTTGTGGATGCGATCCTTGTTCTTGTCATATGTAGGCGAAGAATAAACTTGTGATAATAGCGACATTGGAACGGCTTCAACTTGGGTTAGGTCTAAAACCAAGGGGGAATATTTCAAGCATTCCACAACCTGTAACATGTATGGATCATATAAGAATGGACTAAGTTCAATGATCATGTTTTGGTTGGGTTTTATGGTGAGCAAAGAAGATGATGCGGTCTGATCATGTGCTGATGAAGAAGTTGCCATTGATGAATGAAGAAGAAGATGAACAGTGTTTACTTGTTGTGTACGTTGAGAGAATTGAGACTGGTAAATGACAAATAAAACGTTCACCCCTTTATATACCGTTGCCTGGAGAGAGAAAATCGTGATGATGAGGTTGCTAAAACGTCGCCTGAAAAAGCGCGATGTGTGACAGTATGGTTACTCCCAGGACTACGTCAGCACGCATGGGTTTAGAAACGGATCAAATTCACGCGCCTAAATCTTATCTTTAATTGGCGTTTGAAATTCCATATAGCTCCTTGTTTGGTTACGATGGATAACCAAAACTCATACCAAACAGTACCTAGAATGTTGGAAAATAAAATTTTCGTGCAGAAGTGTGACAAAGAGAAAGAAATAAATCAAATGTGTATAGGATGTGAGTGATGTCTGTGAGACATAAAGCAGAGGATTCCGGGCAAGAATCACTTCCTTCAAAGTCAAGATAGACTTGAAGTGCTTGTGTGGTTTCCCGAAAAATACGATCAATTGTTTGTTAATAAACATTGAAAGGCTTCTTTTAATAATAGGTTTAGGGTAGTTTGTGTTCAACCGAACTTCGAGTTTATCATAAAACCGATCGTTGGAAGAAGTACCTGTGAGACCGATGTGGTCTATTGAACAGGTAGGTAGGATATCTTATTTTAGTGACTATATTGGTATCAGAAATATCCAAAAAAAATAAATTGGATCTTTTTGGGAAGAAATGCCTTGGTTGTAGACAATTTCATAAAGATCTCACAAAAATAAAAAGAGATTTCCTTTGGTAACCAGTAAAATCTTGAATGTATAATTCACCGTCAATTCATTTTTGGTGTTGGATTTTTGGTTTCACTCAGTACATGGTATATGCATCTAAGATCATAAACACAAATGTTGTGTAACCATAAACCTCAGTGGTAAAGACCGAGAGTCTCCAGGGTTACGTTGGTGAACCGAAAGTAGATGGAGAATGTAAAGAGGTGGCTTAAGGACCGAATGTACCTTCTGCTAGATAATCATGACAGAGCAGAGAAACTCTTAACTCATATGAGAAGAGTAAGGTAGCTCTAGACCGAGTAGCATAAATTAGCCTGATTTGGAAGAAACGATAGGTATAGATCAAATCATTAAGGCCTACTCAAGGTCGTAGAGGCTTAAGACGACATGCAATAGCATGCTTCTAGGGACCCTTAACTAGTTCATGTTGAAATTAAATCATACCTGCCTTAGATCCACAGTCGGTTGTTCTTGTTACCCATATTGCCTAGGAAAAATAAAGAAAAACACCAAACAAACAATCGAGATAGATAAAATAATACTAAAAACAAAAATAAAAAAATGTTTTTGGATTTTCGAAATTTTCTGAAAAAGAATAAAAACAGAAAGATAAAATATTTTTGGATTTTTGAAATTTTTTGAAAAAGAATAAAAACAGAAAGATAATTATATTTAAAGTTCAAAGCAAACAAAAGATATGCACAAAATATACAACCGAAACCTTATCTTTTAATGAGAGAAGCGAAATAAATAGAACATTCGGTTCATTTTTGTTCCAGAAAATTACGGAGCAGAGATAGACAGAGCGGTCTGTTCATTTCTGTTCCTTAAAATTCGAGAGCCGAAATAGACCGAGCGGTCTGTCCATTTCAGTTGTCCAAATTTTAATGAGAGATTTGAAGATTCGGTACTGACTCTTCTTCCATCATGCCCAAGCCTTGTAAGATTTTGTTAAAGGTTGCTTCAGGTAAGGCTTTAGTAAAGATGTCAGCCAGTTGATCAGCAGATCGAACAAAGTGAACTTCCACGTTTCCGTCTTCTACACGATCCTTGATGAAATGATACCTAAGTGCAATGTGCTTAGTTTTTGAGTGTTGCACTGGATCATGACAAATCCTTATTGCACTTTCAGAGTCGCAGTAGAGAGGAATCTTTTTCATACTTAACCTGTAGTCTCTTAATTGACTTTGTATCCAAACCACTTGAGAGGTACAAATGCAACATCGATGTATTCAACTTCAGCTGTGGATAATGAAACACAGGTTTGTTTCTTGGATTGCCAACTCACAAGTTTTTCGTCAAGAAATTGACATCCACCCGTAGTACTTTTTCTGTCCAGTCCACATCCTCCTAAATCAGCATCAGAAAAGGCTTGAATGAAGAATCCTGATTTAGCAGGATACAAGAGACCGAGAGATGAAGTTTTCTTAAGATATCAAAAAATATTCTTCACAGCAAGCATGTGAGGTTCTCTTGGATTGGCTTGAAACCTGGCACAGTAACAAACAGAAAACATAATATCTGGTCTACTAGCTGTTAGATACATAAGAGACCCTATCATTTGACGATAAAGTGTTATTTCCACACCAGGTTTCTCCAGAGATGGGGTTAGCTTAGTGCCGAATGCCATAGGAACCTTCACTTTTGAATTACCCTTCATTCCAAATTTCGTTAGTAAGTTATTGGTGTTTGCCTCCTGGTTTATAAAAATACCTTCTGGTCCCTGTCTAATATTCAAACCAAGGAAAAAGTTAATTGGACCCATTGCGCTCATTTCAAATTTAGTCTCCATCAACTTCCTGAATTCAGCTGTTAAGCTAGGATTCGTGGAGCCGAAGATGATATCATCAACATAATTCTGAACAATCATCAAATGTTCGCCTTCCTTCTTACGAAAGAAGGTTGGGTCAACCGAACCTTGTTTAAATTTTGACATTTTTAAGAAGCGAGTTAGTGTTTCATAGCAGGCTCTCGGTGCTTGTTTTAGCCCATAGACAGCTTTATCCATCACATAGCAGTGATCAGGGTATTTTTTTATTCACAAAACCAGGCGGTTGTTCAACATAGACGGTTTCTTCTAATTCTCCATTCAAGAAAGCGCATTTGACATCCATTTGGAAAACTTCGAAGTTCTTGTGAGCAGCATATGCAAGAAAGATTCTAACAGATTCCAACCTTGCTACTAGAGCAAAGGTTTCTTCATAATCTATCCCCTCTTCTTGACAATAACCTTTTACTACCAACCGAGCCTTGTTACGAATGACATTCCCCTCCTTGTCCTGCTTATTTCTAAACACCCATTTTAGGCCGACAACAGAGGCATCTTTTGGTGTGGGAATCAACCTCCAAACTCTGTTGCGTTCGAACTCATTGAGCTCATCCCGCATTGCTTGAACCCAATCAGAATGATCAAGTGCAACATTTACAGTTTTCGGCTCTATCTTGGAGATAAACGAACTAAACATACAAAATTCCATTTTAGAGAATAATGCAGTTTGTTTCGCCTTCAGTTGAGACCGAGTAAGAACACTTTCGGAAGTTTCACCAATAATTTGCTCTTTGGGATGGTCCTTTGTCCATTTTACTAATGGAGGATAGCTTGGATCATATTCTGGATGCAATTCAACTTCTACTTCTATTTCAACATCTGACGGATCACCTTCGCCTTCATCAGTAGAACTATCACTTACTTTTTCTTTCTCCCCCTCGACTGGCGAAGTGAAGTCTCTGTCATCATCAGAGTTTGTATTGCTTGTTGAAGTGGGTGTCTCCCCCTCGATTGGATTTTCACTTGTGATTTTTGGATCAGTTGTATCTTTATTATCTGTACTTTTAGATGTTGGGGATGAACTTGGATTCTCCCCCTCAACAGAAACTTCAGTTGTCTTTGGAGTGGTTGAGCTCTCCCCCTGGAACGTTGAAGCTTTACTTGGAGAGCCTTTGGATGACTTAGGACTTGGTGGTTCGCTTTCCATCTCTTTAGTGGCTTCGTCTATGACCTTCTTGAGATTATCTACTTTGTTGTCTATTGCTGTTGCCTCCGAATGAATTGCTTTTTCTGGTTCATCGAACAACCGAATGTATTCCTCAAACAGGTTGGATATTGGAACCGAGACCTGTCCAGATTCTGGGAATATGTCTCCTGAAGCATTGTCAGTCCTTTGAACCTTCTTCATATAATTGTCATCAAAAGTGACATAATAAGTTTCTTCAATTTTTCTAGAACTCTTATTCAACACCCTATATGCTTTTGATGATAGAGAGTAACCCAGAAATATGCCTTCATCAACTTTAACATCAAACTTATTTCGGATCTCTTTAGAGTTAAAAATAAAGCATAGTGAACCGAAAATATGAAAAAAATTTGATGTTTGGTTTCCTATTATTTAAGATCTCATAAGGAGTTATGGAGAATCTCTTGTTGAGCAAAGACCGATTCTGAGTATAACAAGCAGCAGCGATGGCATCAGCCCAGAAGTATAAAGGTAGAGAAGCATAACTGAGCATGGTTCTGGCTGCTTCACATAGAGAACGATTTCGTCTTTCAACAATCCCATTCTGCTGTGGTGTATAGGGGGCCGAAAAATTGTGAGTTATCCCCTTATTAGCCAGAAAGTCTTCAAAGTCCTTGTTCTTGAATTCTAGTCCAGTGTCACTTTTGATGTTTCTGACTATCTTCCTTAATTGCACTTCCACTTGCTTGATGAACACCTTCAGCTTGGGAGTTGCATCTGATTTCTGTTTAAGAAAGAAAACCCAAGTGAAGCGGGAAAAGTCATCTACAATAACAAGAATGTACTTACTTCCACCGATATTCTCTATAGCAGAAGGTCCACACAAATCAATGTGTAACAGTTCAAGTGCTTCCACTATCTTAGTATTGATGCGTGTTGGGTGGCTTTTTCGGCTTTGCTTACCCATTTCACATGCTGCGCATAAATGCTCCTTATCGAACTTGAGAAGAGGAAGGCCTCGAACATGATCCCCAATCACCAATTTGTTGATATCTTTGAAATTTAGGTGTGATAGACGTCGATACCATAACCAGCTTTCATCAATGTTTGCCTTTGATAGAAGACAAATAGCTGGTGTCCCTCGTATTGGATTAATATTTAAAGGGTACATCCCACCCTTCCGCGCAGATTTCAGCAAAACCTTCTTAGATTGTTTTTCGATTATCTCAGACCCCTCATCATCGAATGATACCTTCAAACCTGTGCCCACAACTAATTGCGATACACTGATGAGATTGTTCTGCAATCCCTCTACATAAGCCACCTTTCTGATTGAGAAATCTCCATTAGTTATCATGCCGTATCCTTTGATTGTTCCATAGGAATTGTTTCCAAACTTCACAGACCCACCATCTTTCAGGGACCGAAACTCCCTTAGCTCCTCCTTCCTTCCTGTCATGTGATGCGAGCAACCATTGTCTATATACCATTCTTCGTCAAACTGCTCGTCACTGATTACCTGCAAATTCAAGCAGATTTAGGAACCCAAAGTTTCTTGGGTCCTGGTGAGTTTTTCACAGAGAAAGGAATTACAATAGAAGCATCAACCAAATAAGTTCATTTAATTAGAGTTCTTTGATCTTTTATTTTAATGGTATACACCTTGATTTTTGATTTATCTTCTTTAAATTTTAGTGTATCATTTGGTGTTACTTTTGATGGTTTAGTGTTTTTCGTTTGATTCCTAGGTTTAGTAGAGGATTTCTTATTTTCCTTCTCAGAATCTGATACCAGCTTTCCTTTTCCTTTGATGTCCTTTAAAGAATTTGTTTTATCTTGGGACTTGGAGGTTCCATAACTAGGATTAGAATCGAATCTGGTTTTAGGACCGAATCTGGGTCGAGGACCGAAAGTGGGTTCAGGACCGAGACTAGACTTTCAGTTCTGGGATTTGGAATAATAGGAATTTGGACTAAAGTTTTCCTTAATCTTTTCCTTTCCTGTAGCAACCCGAAGTTTTCCATCGTCGAAAACTTGTTCTACCCGCAAGATTTCGCCGTTAGTCGATTCGTTTCGTTCTCATTTTGGGTTAAACTAATTAAACTTATATGTTTATATTATAATTGAATGAGTGTCCAAACCCCTTATGAACTCATGAAATTAACCCAAAAGTGTTTATTTCAAAAAGTTAGAAACATTCCCGCCGGGTGACGGTAACTTAATCGGGTGCGACCAAAAGCCTTGTTATTGCCGGTATCGGGTAGAATTCCACCATGTCCAAAACTTAGACACTATTTAAAGTGATCTAAGCACTCATTAGAAGCTTTTTCTTCCTCTCTCTACTCTCTCTCTAACCTCTCTCCTAAATCCAAGTTTAAAGGTCCAAATCATCAATTTTAGGCTCCAAATCTTTGAGGTACTTCCCCTAGCTTGTTATGTAACATCCCTAGCCTTCAAATTCGAGTTCAACACATGGATTAGGGCCATATTCATGAGTTTACGGCCATGGAACCATCCTAGGCCGTAAACTCATATAACATGGGTTTTGGAGCACAAAAACCCTTCCTAAACACAATTGGACCTTAGATATGGCTAGATGGCATCATGGAATGGACTTGTAACATTTTAATCTTGGATTTTGAGTCATTTGAAGGAGTTTATGGCCAAGGCACAAGCTTGGGTCGTAAACTCATGTAAATGGGGTTTTCATGACCTTAAACCTTTCCAAATCACAAACAAGACTTAGATATGACTTGTAGAATATTGGTAATGGACCTAGAACACCTTGAACATAATTTTTGAGGGGTTTGTGTGAGTTTACAGCCAAGGCATGTGCTTGGGCTGTAAACTCCTTAAATTTGGGTGTAAACTCACTTCTAAGGTGTTAGAAAGCCATCCAACAGCACCAAAAGCCTTGGAATAAATCATAGGACCAACCAAAAATAGTTTAAGGACCTTAAACACATCACAACCCCACATTTGAGAGTTTACGGCCATAGAACATGCCCCATGGCCGTAAACTCCTAAAAGAGTGTCAATTGGTGCCCCAAACTCATTTCTAGGCTTGTGGGAATTTTTAGAATCACATGTGATTAATTTTAAGACCTTAAAAAGACTTAATCAAGGGGATATGAGAGTTTACGGCCAAAGACCCCATGCTTAGGCCGTAAACTCCCTTAAGTGTTGCAAATGGTGATTTTAATCCATTCCAAGCCTTAGGTAAAATCATTTCAAGCATTTCCAAGTGTCCATATCCATTTGTGACCAATTTGCACCATAAATCACCCCACCATGAGTTTACGGCCGTAAACTCATGGGGAGTGGGTGTTTAGTCCGAAAACTCCATTAAGGAGTTTACTCTTGGGGAGTTAAACTCATTTCCCAAGTCCCTCGCATCGTTACACGTCCTTAAACGCCACCCGGGTCCCTCCAAACGCTTATAATGAAGCGTTTTCGCGATTAGAAGCATATGTCCCTAACAAATAAATAATTTAAGTCCTAATTAGACGCAAATGTGTATCATTTGATAATCCATAGGAATCTTGTGCGTTTGCAAACCCAGAACCGACGTTTAGAATCCAAACCGACGCGTTCTCCAACCGGTGAGTTCATACCCCTACCCTTTTTCAACTATTTTCACTGTTTTCGGGGGGGGGGGGGATACAAGCAAAAGTACAAGGAAATCTTGTACTCAAACTTATTGTTTTCAGTTTAATCGTTTTCATTCTGTATGTTCTAATATCAATAACTGTGTTTATCAAATAGTTTGAATTACGAATTTAGCTTTCAAACTAATCATAGATTTCTTGATAAAATGTTCCAATCTAAACTATGTTTCATAATCTACGAATAATTCATACTAATTACTAATTAGAACTAATTCCAATACGAATACGAATACGAAACTATAACTAGGAATAGAACGAATACAAAACTATAACTAGGAATAGAACGAATACGAAAACTATAACTAGGAATAGAACGAATACGAAAACTATAACTAGGAATAGAACGAATACGAAAACTATAACCAGGAATAGAACGAATACGAAAACTATAACTAGGAATAGAACGAATACGAAATATAACTAGGAATAGAACGAATACAGAAGTATAACTAGAAATGGAACAAATAGGAATACTAAAATAATAATACGAATACGAATACGAATAGTATTAGGAGTAGGATTAGAGATAGGAACACGACTGCAAATACGAATACGAATACTATTAGGATTAGGAGTAGGGATACGAATACAAATATGAACAGGACTACAAATATAACTACGAATACAAGTATAAATTAAATCTATGAGTACGATAAAGAATAGGAATATGAATACGAAGACACGTATCTAGGTACACCCCAGTGTAATACCTTTAGGATATCAGAATACCTAATTAATATAATAAGTACGAATGGTAATTAATCATTACATCGAAATCCAATAACTAAACTTACTTTTAGGAAAATATAGGATTTTCCTAGGATCATAGTTAATCATAACCAGGACCACGTAACCTAAAACAGTTAAATAAACATTTCTTTTAAGAAAATATGAGATTTTCTTGGATACCAAACTTTTTGGAAGAATCAAAGGAAACTCGTACATTTTTTTTTACAAAACAAAAATCTTATGAACTCACCAGCTTTATGCTGATTTTCAAACTGCTTGTATTCTCAGGTCGACATTAGACAGGTACCTAGCGAATCTTTTGGAGAAGACGGAGCGTACAGAAGACTCGTCTCTACTTTTGTTCATATGATATATGTATAACACTTGTAACACTTTACTTTTGAACAAATGTAAATTCGAATATGTAATGTAATGGTTGTTTACTTTGCTTACTATGTACATTGGATTTGATACTCAACTTGGAGTCAACCCCGGATACGTTTCCGCCTTTGGTTTTCGGGGTGTGACATTTCCCTTGTCCATGGATTCTTTCTTGGGAATCTCATAGTTGGGATTTTGAGAATTCCAATGCCTTTTACATTCATTCAGATTCGTGGCATATCATTGATTTCTCAGGCATTTCTGTTCAGCTAGTTCCTTCTGAGATTTGTGAACATTGAAGCTTGCCTTTGGTTTCTCTTTCTGGTGGGTTGCAGGTGACTTAGTTTGAACTTTCGGTGCTTCCTTTCTCTTGAGCAGAACTTTCGCTTCTTCCCTCTTGATAGGAACATCAGGTTCAACCATCGGTTATTTAGGAACATCTTTGGTTCCACTTGTGCTTGGAATTTTGGAGGGTTTGTTGAGGGGTTATGGTATGTATCTACCCTTGACTCTCCATGTGGTTTTCTCAGATAGTCCCACAGTTTCGTCCGCGTTATCAATAGGAGCAGACCAGAAATAATCTTCGCAACCTACAGCGTTATCTTCGTCAACTATTGTTCTTAATTCTGTCGTCTGCCTTTGAGTGACTCCAGTCGTAGCATAAATATGATTTGGCACGGTTTGGACCTTTTGATAAACCAAGGCTTGGTTTCTGGTCTTTTGACAAACGAGCAAACTCAACCGAATTTTCTGATATTAGAGGTTTTTCACTCTCGGTTTCATTTTTCATAAACTTAGAACAATCAACCTCATCTTCTACAGAGATTTCACTCATCTCTCTTTCCGCACCAAATTCAGACGAATTATCTAAGTTTATTTTATTATCCTTAACAATTTTAGCATTAGACAAGTCGAATGTTTGTATAGTTTCAGTTTTAATCTTTAGCCTATCATTTTCATCTAAGATATCTTTTAACATACTTTTATGTTCCTTAGAATCGATGAAAGTTTCTATCTTATCCAAACCTAGCCTATACGACATTGACGTTTCTTCAGAGGACACTTCTGATTCACATTATGCTATAACTTCATCTTCTTTAAATTCAAGAAAGGGCAAAATCATCTTATGAATTTTCTTACCAATTTCACAATTTAAATGTAATTGAGCAATATTAGTATAAAGACGCTTAGCAATCAAGCAAAAAACATTTCTTTGTTTTAATAATTTTAAATTGTCTCTTTGCAAATAAATACTTTCATCCCTAGCCCTAACTAACTATGCTTCCTTCAGTTCAATCCATATTCTCCTCTCCTCACTTTTTGAAGACACCGTGCCGAGTTGGTCAGTTAGGTTAGAATTTGCTAAACGGGTTTGCATGAGGCTACTACTTAGGTTAGAGAATTTAGAGTTTAATTCATTTAATTCTTCTTGATAATTAGTTTTTGAAATTTTAAGAGACTCAAGAATAGAATGTACCTTTTTGATCAACCGATCGCAGTCGTTGATCTTCTCACTCACTAGCTTGGCCGCAAAACACTTATTTTCAGTCAGGTTCGGCTCCGATTCTGCACTCTCGGTTGATGGACCAGCAGTGACGATAAAACATTTTCCACCCGAACCTTCATTCTTTGCCACATACGCCTTTCCATGAGTGGGTCTTCTAACCGCTTCGTCTTCAGAGTCGGTTGACCATACTTCCATGCCACCGAACTCATCTTCCTCAGCATTCTCCTGTACGATTACGGCATTCATAAAGCTGTTGGACGCCTTTTTCTTTTTGACTTCTAATTTGCGCATATAATACGCTTCGTCATCTTGACCTTATCTCTTCTCAGCCATCTTTCTCAACATGCAATCTTTGGCAAAATGGTTTTTGCCGTGACAATAGTTGCAGTCGTATCCGGAGTCTCCTGTAAGCTTCTTCTCCTTTTTTCTCTTCATCCTTTTGAGAGGAGACTTTCGGTCCATCCTTCATCTTCTCAGAACTGTAACTTCCCTGCCAGTTTTGGTTCTTGTTGGCGGGAAATTTTCTCCTTGCGAATTTCTTTGGATTTGTGATCATCAAGGCATATTCCTCACTTGTAAGCTCGCACTCTGACATGTCTGACTCTTCTTCTTCTTTTTCAGCAATACTTTTTCCTTTAGAAACAAGAGCCAACGATCCCATACCAGAGACCACTTTCGCTTCCTTTGTTACAACACTTTCATGGGACTTCAGTATCCCTACTAGTTTCGCCAGTGAGTACGATTTGAACTGTTCATGCGCCTTCACAGTGGAAACCACATCCATCCATTCTGGTCTTAGCCCGTTCATGAACATTACTTTCTGCTCGATCAGCTTCTTCTCTATCCTATGTTTGATCATCTTACTTAAGAGATGATTGAACCGATCAAAGGTCTGTACAAGATGTTTCAAAGGTCTGTTCGAAAACTCCAAATTCTGATAGTAACAGAGTTTGAATGGAGTGTTCCAGATCTTCATCAGTTGAGTAAAGTTCCTTCAGCCTATCCCAGATCTCTTTAGCAGTTGTGCATGAACCTACAAGCCGAAAGGTGTCAGATTGCAGGGCGAATCTTATCATCTGCATGGCTTTTACGTTACACAAGATCTTGTCCTTCTCATCCTATGGCATCTTTTGAACATCTATCACCAACTTGTTGTAATCATTTTGCATCTTAACAGTTGTGTTTGTCTCCGAATGTACAAACGGTCCAAGAGTGATAGCTTCCCAGATGAGATAGCCATTGTCTTCCGATCCAACCATGTAAAGTGATGAGCCCATACTTCGTAGTCTTAAGTATAGAGTATGGGTACTCTGGTTGTTGATCCGATGCTGTTTGAGATGTTAATTGGGTTTGTATGTGAATCTTCTTGAGACATGGTGAGTTGCTCAGAATCAAACCTATAAACTCGAGATTAGGGTTTTATCAAAAATAGAGTTATCGTCGATATGAAGACTGTAACAACCCGAAATTTCCATATCATTTATTGTAACTCCTTCGTGGTACAATTCGCGCAACCGATCGTCGTTCCGATTTCGATTTCCGATCTTCCGTTTAATTAAGTCATTATCTAGTACACATTTAAAATGACTTAATGGGTGTCTTAATACATTTAAAAATCATTTTAACACTCAACTTTAGTGATCGGAATTTTCTAGATATTACCGTATCGGATTACGGTAACTTAATCGGGTACGACCAAAAATCCCGTCTAACGCTGGTATCGGGTAGAATTCTATCGTGTCCAAGTCCCGAACACTATATAAACATGTTTAAGACTCCTTTTGAAGCCTTTGGCCAATTTCTCACTAAACTCTTTCAACCTCTCTCCTCAAGCTAGAATTAAGGTCCAAATCTCAAGTTTAAGGCCTCAAATCTTTAAGGTAACCTCCCTAACATGTTATTCAACACCTTTAGCCTTCAAATTGATGAACTAATTGAGTTTTATGACCAAGAACATGAGTTTACGGCCAAGGAGCAAGCTTGGGCCGTAAACTCCATTAAATGGGGTTTTAAGCCCTTAAACTCCTTCCTAAACTCAATTGGACTTTAGATATGGCTATGGGACTTCAAGATATGGACCTTAAACAATTAAAACATGAATTTTGTGATGTTTAAAGGAGTTTACGGCCAAGGATCATTCTTGGGCCGTAAACTCATATAATTAGGGTTTTCATGCCCTTAAACCCTTCCAAATCACTTCTATGGCTTAGATGTGAATTATAGGACCTTGGTTTTAGCATTTGGACACTTGAAACATAACTTTTGAGGGACTTATGTGAGTTTACGGCCAAGGTGAGTGCTTGGGCCGTAAACTCCCCAAAACAAGGCATAAATTCAATTCTAAGGTGTTAGAAAGCCATCCAACACCACCAAAAGCCTTGGAATAAATCAAAGGACCAACCAAAAATAGTTTAAGGGAATTAAACACATCATTTGTGGGAATTCTAAGAGTTTACGGCCAAGGCTTGTTCTTGGGCCGTAAACTCCAATATTTTTGGTGTTAGAATGCAAACTAAACACCCCTAAAGCCTTTAGATGAATTTTAGAAGCCCTTCTATGCAAGTTTTAGACCTTGAAACACATTGTATGACCCTATATAAGAGTTCACGGCCATGAGGAGGGTCTCATGGGCCGTAAACTCCATAACACCCCTCAAATGTCCCATAAAACTCATGTAAGGTCTTGGAATAATCCTAGTAATCACATGTGATTTGTTTTAACAACATTTAACACCATTTTCATGAAGATTAAGGAGTTTACGGCCAGGAGCCTATATTAGGCCGTAAACTCCCATAAAATAATCATTTTGATGATTTAAATTCATTCCAAGTGTTCCAATGTATTTTAGATAATCCATTCTAGCAATCCCTATGTCCATTTGAGCCCTTAATCCATCAAAACCACACCCACATGAGTTTAACGCCGTAAACTCATGTATGTGTGTGTTTTATAGTTGTAAACTACTTAAAATGTTTACTCTTGGGGAGTAAACTCAAGTCCCAAGTCCCTAGTACCATTACACGTCCGAAGATGTCACCCGGGTCACTCCAAACGCTCGTTTTGAGGTATTTAACCTCATTGGAGTGTAATGTTCCATATGATTAGTGAATGTATCTCTAATTGTATATATATGGACATTATTTCATTTTACATAGGGTCATCGTGAGTAATCAAACCCCGAACCAACGTCTAGCATTCAAAACCGACACGTTCCGAGTCCGGTGAGTTCATACCCCTACCCTTTTTCAATGGTTTTTCAATGTTTTCAGGGGGGGAATACAAGCAAAAGTACAAGTATATCTTGTACTCAATCACATGATTTTAATTATATGGTTTCATAATTGTACACTTTAAGAATTGAAAACCTTTTAAACAAACCGTTTTAGCTTGCAGAGTTGTTTGTTTTAACCCGATTTTCAATTCTTATTATACACTGTTATATTGTGTACTTGGTAATTGATTGTTCACATTTAAACTGATAGAATACATAAATCATTGTAATGTCCTTAATAAAACACCTAGGATCGAGTGTAAGGACCATAATCATTAAATAACACCTAGGTTCGAGTGTAATGTCCTTAATAATACACCTAGGGTCGAGTGTAAAAGGACAACCATCATTAAATAACACCTAGGCTCGAGTGTAATGTCCTTATTAAAACACCTAGGCTCGAGTGTAAATGACAGGTACGTAGAATATAATCAGTTGTAAATACTACTTTCCTAGTCGAAAAGTAAAGAGTAATCTTAATGATTGGAGACACGTCCTTGTAACACTTCCATGGCACGAGATAGTGGAGGACTAACCCTGTAACCAGAATCTCCGTTCGTAGGAGAGCGTGGCTTGAGTGTATAGATCTATACGGGACTGACAATCCCACACCTGGCTGCTAGCTACAGCCGAACCGAATGGTTCAAGGGTGACAAAAGTCATAAATAGGATACTGACCATGGTCCGAGTCATATCCAGTCTAAGTATGGTTAAGGACTCGCAATCTAGATTATTAACGTTTCAGATTCATTTACTAGCTTTATGTACGTAGTAAAGCTAATGTACGTTTAGGGATTACAGATACACACACAGTCAGGAAAACATGGGGTTTTCCTGGGAAGAACACTAAACATAACCATAACCAGTAAAGACACACACACAATCAGGGGAAACATGGGGTTTTCCTGGGAAGAACACTGAACATAAACAAAACCGGTAAAGATATACACACAGTCAGGAAAACATGGGGTTTTCCTGGGGAGAACATTGAACATAACCAGAACCAGTAAAGATACACACACACCGTCAGGGAAACATGGGGTTTTCCTGGGGAGAACACTGAACATAACCAGAACCGTAAAGACATATACACAGTTAGGGAAAACATGGGGTTTTCCTGGGAAGGACACCGAACATAGTCAGAAACTAGTAATAGTTCACATACACACAGTCAGGAGAACATGGGGTTCTTCCTGGGTAATAGTAGTACGAAATTAGAGAAGTGTAATAAGTTAAACGATTGAATTACATTTCACAAGAACAATCATGTTTTAATTAAACATCGTTTACTTTACTTTCGGATTGGGAAACTAACTTTACATAAGAAAATATGGGATTTTCTTGGATAATTACTTTTCAGGAAAACAAAGGAACTTGTACATTTTCAGAAAAACTAAACGCTTATGAACTCACCAGCTTTATGCTGATTTTCAAACCGCTTGTATTCTCAGGTCCGAGTTAGACAGGTACCCGAAGATCCTTTTGTGTGAAGACGGAGTTTTCCGAAGACTCATTTTTGTATTGCTCATATATACTATGTATCACTTGTATAACTTATGCTTTTGAAACAAATGTAAATCTTTCATATATGTAATGTAATGGTTGATTTACTTTACTTACTATGTACATTGGATTTGATACTCTACGTGGAGTCAACCCCGGAAATGTTTCCGCCTTCGGTTTTCGGGGTGTGACAGATTGGTATTAGAGCCCTTGTTTATAGTGAATGAAGTATACCAAACCTTACATGGTATAAAACTATAAACATTAAAGGGCCTAAGTGCTCTGAATTAAAAGTATCTTCAAAACTGTAAGTATTTTCAAAAGTATACAAGTATACCGACCCGTCGAAATCCGTAACTACAAGTAGAACAAAACATAAGTAAATGTATGTTGTACGTTGCGGTTAAACCTGGGCAGTTATGTAGTCGTGTCTAGGATCAATATAGCCTGGCCAACTATATTCGTTCGAGACACGGCCAACATGTGCTTGGGAGTGACTGTAGTACGCAACATGCCTAAAACTTACCTAATATCTCAAACAACGAATCGTTGTTGCAGTGAACCATGAAATACTATGGGAGTAATTCTCGAGCCAATCCTTCGTAGAAAATCCTCGTATATGCGATGTTACTTGAACATTCCTCTAGCGATAAAATGTTTTGTCTTGATAACTCTTTCCTACTTTATCGCTTAGTATGATGCTATATCTGTCTTGATGAGATATCCCCTGTTCCATATTCCTTGATTCAATTCAGAGGACTTATGATCCTCTCTTTCCTGATCTTTTTAGATCAAGATGCCTCCGAGAAAGAGACCCAGCTCGAAGAGAAACGACAATCCTCCTCCGCCATCACCTCCTCCTCAGTTTGACCTAGCATCACTCCAGACAGTCATGACAGCTGCAATGGTGGCAGCCATGTCACAAATGAACCCTAGCGGTTCAGGAGGTGGTCCTCAATCCCAAAACCCAGAAGATAGCCAGGGATGCCCGAAAGAGGGTTCCTATAAGGATTTCATGAACGCCAAACCCACGTCTTTTGATGGCACTGGAGGTGTCATTTCCCTTACCCGATGGTTCGAGAAGATCGAATCTATCTTTGAAATCTGCGCTTGTTCAGATTCAGACAAGGTGAAGTTTGCCGCCTGCACCTTTCTTGACAAAGCCTTGACTTGGTGGAACGGCCGAGTCAAATCCCTAACCTTACCTGTAGCCAACGCCATGGGTTGGGAAGCCATGAAGGAACTTCTGCTGGCTGAGTACTGCCATCGGGGAGAAATGCAGAAGTTAGAACATGAACTGTGGAACTTGAAGATGAAAGGTTCCGACATTGCTGCTTATACTTCCAGGTTCGACGACTTGGCACTACTTTGTCCGGGAATGGTTACCCCGGAAAGTAAGAAGATAGAGAGATTTATCTGGGGACTGACTCAGCCAACGAAAGGAAATGTCATAGCTGCGAGGCCAGATACGTACGACAGCGCCAAATGTTTAGCACAAATCCTAATCGATCACAGTGATGACCTTGAAGAGGCAGCTACCACTACTGAACCGACGGTGAGGAGTGGCGAGAAAAGAAAACTTGGGAAGAAAGAGAAAAGCCAAACATCACACGAGTCTTCAAAGAGACAACAAATGATGGCAGTTCATGCTGCCACTTCCCCTGCGACTGTTTCTGTTGTTGGATCATCAACTCGGAAACCTACCAGTAGGTATACTGGAACTCTTCCTAGTTGTGGCAAGTGCAACTATCATCATCTTCCTTCCGGTCCATGTGTCGAGATAATTTGCAACAAATGTGGCATAAAGGGTCACATGGCGAAAAACTGTAAGACACCAACTCAATCAACAAGTCAAACTTCCGGAGCGGGCATTGGTCGGGCCTGCTATGGTTGTGGAGAAGTGGGACATCTCAAGCGAAACTGTCCTAAGACTGTAAAACCTAGTAATATTGGAAGAGTCCTAGCGATAGGACAAGAAGAGACAGCCACCGATCCCACTGTTGCCACAGGTATATTTCCATCGTTAAACTTATATGCCTGTAATTCTTTTCGACTCTAGAACCGAAAGAAATTCGTTAACCATCCATTTGAACATTTTCTAAACCCCATCGTTTACGAGTAACTGAAAATGTATGTCTTCGAGATGGTTATCATATGAAAATGAGAACGCTTGCGTCATATTCGTAGATTGTTTTCTCAATCCGAGTGATTATTCTTTTCCCTTCGATCTATTGGTGAACTTTTATGAAATGCTTTGATGTCACCCTTAGCATGTAATGACCGAGCCTCATTCATGCTGTCTTTCCTAGATTCGAGAAAGCCATTTGTTCTAATCTTCCTCTAACTTGACTCCCATGATCTTCGTACATTAAAGCTTAAAAAGTTTACCCGTGTATCTCTCGTCCAAGTGATCATCGAGACACGAGAAGTCTACGATATTTTCCCGATGCTGTTTCTAAAGAATTCTTGAGAATTCTTTCCGAACGTGTAGTCTAGCCTCGCATCGATCTAATCCCGAGAATTTCCTCATAACCGAACCTCAGTAAACACAATGTGTGCAAGTCAGCAATCAGGGCATGATACGATCACTACGAGGAGGTAGTGACGCCCTTCGGTCAAACCATTCTCTTGTTCATGTAGATAAGCAAAGCAGTCATACTCGTAGATCATTTCCAAAGCTAAGACAATAAAGAACTTGTCGACACCGGGAGCACCCATGGAACCTATCGATCTTTGGGTCCCATCGGCTACGATCACAGACTCACGTAAGAGTCCCCCTTAGAACCATTGGACCTTTAGTTACTCTGACATGTGAAAGTGTACCCACTTGTTGATGGTTTTACCCTGGAAAGACATAGTACGTCTTGGGAAGTGCGGAAAAACTTAACTCGTGAAACCTTAGATCCTTCAAGATCTTCGTTAGGAATCGATTCTATAGCCCTCTCCGAGCTATCTTAAGGACTCAATAGCAACCACCTGGTATTCCGCATCTTTATTCGTAAGGCTTGCCGACCTGACGAAACCCTAGTAAATTCCTTTGAGGAAATAAAAATCTAAATTTTCATGTATGAATCAATTGAGATCGTAGATTGAGAGATTAATCATGCGTAACCAAGCCACATCCTGACAGTGAGGGTTCGCTAGAATGTTAAGCGGAGACCCGAATGCAGTAAATTCATCCCCATATATCTTTCCACTTCATGATCCGTGTTCGAATCTTTGAATTTCAGGATGAAATTCCCTTTAACGGGGGGATAATGTAACAACCCGAAATTTCCATATCATTTATTGTAACTCCTTCGTGGTACAATTCGCGCAACCGATCGTCGTTCCGATTTCGATTTCCGATCTTCCGTTTAATTAAGTCATTATCTAGTACACATTTAAAATGACTTAATGGGTGTCTTAATACATTTAAAAATCATTTTAACACTCAACTTTAGTGATCGGAATATTTCTAGATATTACCGTATCGGATTACGGTAACTTAATCGGGTACGACCAAAAACCCCGTCTAACGCCGGTATCGGGTAGAATTCTATCGTGTCCAAGTCCCGAACACTATATAAACATGTTTAAGACTCCTTTTGAAGCCTTTGGCCAATTTCTCACTAAACTCTTTCAACCTCTCTCCTCAAGCTAGAATTAAGGTCCAAATCTCAAGTTTAAGGCCTCAAATCTTTAAGGTAACCTCCCTAACATGTTATTCAACACCTTTAGCCTTCAAATTGATGAACTAATTGAGTTTTAGGACCAAGAACATGAGTTTATGGCCAAGGAGCAAGCTTGGGCCGTAAACTCCATTAAATGGGGTTTTAAGCCCTTAAACTCCTTCCTAAACTCAATTGGACTTTAGATATGGCTATGAGACTTCAAGATATGGACCTTAAACAATTAAAACATGAATTTTGTGATGTTTAAAGGAGTTTACGGCCAAGGATCATTCTTGGGCCGTAAACTCATATAATTAGGGTTTTCATGCCCTTAAACCCTTCCAAATCACTTCTATGGCTTAGATATGAATTATAGGACCTTGGTTTTAGCATTTGGACACTTGAAACATAACTTTTGAGGGACTTATGTGAGTTTACGGCCAAGGTGAGTGCTTGGGCCGTAAACTCCCCAAAACAAGGCATAAATTCAATTCTAAGGTGTTAGAAAGCCATCCAACACCACCAAAAGCCTTGGAATAAATCAAAGGACCAACCAAAAATAGTTTAAGGGACTTAAACACATCATTTGTGGGAATTCTAAGAGTTTACGGCCAAGGCTTGTTCTTGGGCCGTAAACTCCAATATTTTTGGTGTTAGAATGCAAACTAAACACCCCTAAAGCCTTTAGATGAATTTTAGAAGCCCTTCTATGCAAGTTTTAGACCTTGAAACACTTTGTATGACCCTATATAAGAGTTCACGGCCATGAGGAGGGTCTCATGGGCCGTAAACTCCATAACACCCCTCAAATGTCCCATAAAACTCATGTAAGGTCTTGGAATAATCCTAGTAATCACATGTGATTTGTTTTAACAACATTTAACACCATTTTCATGAAGATTAAGGAGTTTACGGCCAGGAGCCTATATTAGGTCGTAAACTCCCATAAAATAATCATTTTGATGATTTAAATTCATTCCAAGTGTTCCAATGTATTTTAGATAATCCATTCTAGCAATCCCTATGTCCATTTGAGCCCTTAATCCATCAAAACCACACCCACATGAGTTTACGGCCGTAAACTCATGTATGTGTGTGTTTTATAGTTGTAAACTACTTAAAATGTTTACTCTTGGGGAGTAAACTCAAGTCCCAAGTCCCTAGTACCATTACACGTCCGAAGATGTCACCCGGGTCACTCCAAACGCTCGTTTTGAGGTATTTAACCTCATTGGAGTGTAATGTTCCATATGATTAGTGAATGTATCTCTAATTGTATATATATGGACATTATTTCATTTTACATAGGGTCATCGCGAGTAATCAAACCCCGAACCAACGTCTAGCATTCAAAACCGACACGTTCCGAGTCCGGTGAGTTCATACCCCTACCCTTTTTCAACGGTTTTTCAATGTTTTCAGGGGGGGAATACAAGCAAAAGTACAAGTATATCTTGTACTCAATCACATGATTTTAATTATATGGTTTCATAATTGTACACTTTAAGAATTGAAAACCTTTTAAACAAACCGTTTTAGCTTGCAGAGTTGTTTGTTTTAACCCGATTTTCAATTCTTATTATACACTGTTATATTGTGTACTTGGTAATTGATTGTTCACATTTAAACTGATAGAATACATAAATCATTGTAATGTCCTTAATAAAACACCTAGGATCGAGTGTAAAGGACCATAATCATTAAATAACACCTAGGTTCGAGTGTAATGTCCTTAATAATACACCTAGGGTCGAGTGTAAAAGGACAGCCATCATTAAATAACACCTAGGCTCGAGTGTAATGTCCTTATTAAAACACCTAGGCTCGAGTGTAAAGGACAGGTACGTAGAATATAATCAGTTGTAAATACTACTTTCCTAGTCGAAAAGTAAAGAGTAATCTTAATGATTGGAGACACGTCCTTGAAACACTTCCATGGCATGAGATAGTGGAGGACTAACCCTGTAACCAGAATCTCCGTTCGTAGGAGAGCGTGGCTTGAGTGTATAGATCTATACGGGACTGACAATCCCACACCTGGCTGCTAGCTACAGCCGAACCGAATGGTTCAAGGGTGACAAAAGTCATAAATAGGATACTGACCATGGTCCGAGTCATATCCAGTCTAAGTATGGTTAAGGACTCGCAATCTAGATTATTAACGTTTCAGATTCATTTACTAGCTTTATGTGCGTAGTAAAGCTAATGTACGTTTAGGGATTACAGATACACACACAGTCAGGAAAACATGGGGTTTTCCTGGGAAGAACACTAAACATAACCATAACCAGTAAAGACACACACACAATCAGGGGAAACATGGGGTTTTCCTGGGAAGAACACTGAACATAAACAAAACCGGTAAAGATATACACACGGTCAGGAAAACATGGGGTTTTCCTGGGGAGAACATTGAACATAACCAGAACCAGTAAAGATACACACACACCGTCAGGGAAACATGGGGTTTTCCTGGGGAGAACACTGAACATAACCAGAACCGTAAAGACATATACACAGTCAGGGAAAACATGGGGTTTTCCTGGGAAGGACACCGAACATAGTCAGAAACTAGTAATAGTTCACATACACACAGTCAGGAGAACATGGGGTTCTTCCTGGGTAATAGTAGTACGAAATTAGAGAAGTGTAATAAGTTAAACGATTGAATTACATTTCACAAGAACAATCATGTTTTAATTAAACATCGTTTACTTTACTTTCGGATTGGGAAACTAACTTTACATAAGAAAATATGGGATTTTCTTGGATAATTACTTTTCAGGAAAACAAAGGAACTTGTACATTTTCAGAAAAACTAAACGCTTATGAACTCACCAGCTTTATGCTGATTTTCAAACCGCTTGTATTCTCAAGTCCGAGTTAGACAGGTACCCGAAGATCCTTTTGTGTGAAGACGGAGTTTTCCGAAGACTCATTTTTGTATTGCTCATATATACTATGTATCACTTGTATAACTTATGCTTTTGAAACAAATGTAAATCTTTCATATATGTAATGTAATGGTTGATTTACTTTACTTACTATGTACATTGGATTTGATACTCTACGTGGAGTCAACCCCGGAAATGTTTCCGCCTTCGGTTTTCAGGGTGTGACAGATTGGTATTAGAGCCCTTGTTTATAGTGAATGAAGTATACCAAACCTTACATGGTATAAAACTATAAACATTAAAGGGCCTAAGTGCTCTGAATTAAAAGTATCTTCAAAACTGTAAGTATTTTCAAAAGTATACAAGTATACCGACCCGTCGAAATCCGTAACTACAAGTAGAACAAAACATAAGTAAATGTATGTTGTACGTTGCGGTTAAACCTGGGCAGTTATGTAGTCGTGTCTAGGATCAATATAGCCTGGCCAACTATATTCGTTCGAGACACGGCCAACATGTGCTTGGGAGTGACTGTAGTACGCAACATGCCTAAAACTTACCTAATATCTCAAACAACGAATCGGTGTTGCAGTGAACCATGAAATACTATGGGAGTATTTCTCGAGCCAATCCTTCGTAGAAAATCCTCGTATATGCGATGTTACTTGAACATTCCTCTAGCGATAAAATGTTTTGTCTTGATAACTCTTTCCTACTTTATCGCTTAGTATGATGCTATATCTGTCTTGATGAGATATCCCCTGTTCCATATTCCTTGATTCAATTCAGAGGACTTATGATCCTCTCTTTCCTGATCTTTTTAGATCAAGATGCCTCCGAGAAAGAGACCCAGCTCGAAGAGCAACGACAATCCTCCTCCGCCATCACCTCCTCCTCAGTTTGACCTAGCATCACTCCAGACAGTCATGACAGCTGCAATGGTGGCAGCCATGTCACAAATGAACCCTAGCGGTTCAGGAGGTGGTCCTCAATCCCAAAACCCAGAAGATAGCCAGGGACGCCCGAAAGAGGGTTCCTATAAGGATTTCATGAACGCCAAACCCACGTCTTTTGATGGCACTGGAGGTGTCATTTCCCTTACCCGATGGTTCGAGAAGATCGAATCTATCTTTGAAATCTGCGCTTGTTCAGATTCAGACAAGGTGAAGTTTGCCGCCTGCACCTTTCTTGACAAAGCCTTGACTTGGTGGAACGGCCGAGTCAAATCCCTAACCTTACCTGTAGCCAACGCCATGGGTTGGGAAGCCATGAAGGAACTTCTGCTGGCTGAGTACTGCCATCGGGGAGAAATGCAGAAGTTAGAACATGAACTGTGGAACTTGAAGATGAAAGGTTCCGACATTGCTGCTTATACTTCCAGGTTCGACGACTTGGCACTACTTTGTCCGGGAATGGTTACCCCGGAAAGTAAGAAGATAGAGAGATTTATCTGGGGACTGACTCAGCCAACGAAAGGAAATGTCATAGCTGCGAGGCCAGATACGTACGACAGCGCCAAATGTTTAGCACAAATCCTAATCGATCACAGTGATGACCTTGAAGAGGCAGCTACCACTACTGAACCGACGGTGAGGAGTGGCGAGAAAAGAAAACTTGGGAAGAAAGAGAAAAGCCAAACATCACACGAGTCTTCAAAGAGACAACAAATGATGGCAGTTCATGCTGCCACTTCCCCTGCGACTGTTTCTGTTGTTGGATCATCAACTCGGAAACCTACCAGTAGGTATACTGGAACTCTTCCTAGTTGTGGCAAGTGCAACTATCATCATCTTCCTTCCGGTCCATGTGTCGAGATAATTTGCAACAAATGTGGCATAAAGGGTCACATGGCGAAAAACTGTAAGACACCAACTCAATCAACAAGTCAAACTTCCGGAGCGGGCATTGGTCGGGCCTGCTATGGTTGTGGAGAAGTGGGACATCTCAAGCGAAACTGTCCTAAGACTGTAAAACCTAGTAATATTGGAAGAGTCCTAGCGATAGGACAAGAAGAGACAGCCACCGATCCCACTGTTGCCACAGGTATATTTCCATCGTTAAACTTATATGCCTGTAATTCTTTTCGACTCTAGAACCGAAAGAAATTCGTTAACCATCCATTTGAACATTTTCTAAACCCCATCGTTTACGAGTAACTGAAAATGTATGTCTTCGAGATGGTTATCATATGAAAATGAGAACGCTTGCGTCATATTCGTAGATTGTTTTCTCAATCCGAGTGATTATTCTTTTCCCTTCGATCTATTGGTGAACTTTTATGAAATGCTTTGATGTCACCCTTAGCATGTAATGAATTCATGCTGTCTTTCCTAGATTCGAGAAAGCCATTTGTTCTAATCTTCCTCTAACTTGACTCCCATGATCTTCGTACATTAAAGCTTAAAAAGTTTACCTGTGTATCTCTCGTCCAAGTGATCATCGAGACACGAGAAGTCTACGATATTTTCCCGATGCTGTTTCTAAAGAATTCTTGAGAATTCTTTCCGAACGTGTAGTCTAGCCTCGCATCGATCTAATCCCGAGAATTTCCTCATAACCGAACCTCAGTAAACACAATGTGTGCAAGTCAGCAATCAGGGCATGATACGATCACTACGAGGAGGTAGTGACGCCCTTCGGTCGAACCATTCTCTTGTTCATGTAGATAAGCAAAGCAGTCATACTCGTAGATCATTTCCAAAGCTAAGACAATAAAGAACTTGTCCACACCGGGAGCACCTATGGAACCTATCGATCTTTGGGTCCCATCGGCTACGATCACAGACTCACGTAAGAGTCCCCCTTAGAACCATTGGACCTTTAGTTACTCTGACATGTGAAAGTGTACCCACTTGTTGAAGGTTTTACCCTGGAAAGACATAGTACGTCTTGGGAAGTGCGGAAAAACTTAACTCGTGAAACCTTAGATCCTTCAAGATCTTCGTTAGGAATCGATTCTATAGCCCTCTCCGAGCTATCTTAAGGACTCAATAGCAACCACCTGGTATTCCGCATCTTTATTCGTAAGGCTTGCCGACCTGACGAAACCCTAGTAAATTCCTTTGAGGAAATAAAAATCTAAATTTTCATGTATGAATCAATTGAGATCGTAGATTGAGAGATTAATCATGCGTAACCAAGCCACATCCTGACAGTGAGGGTTCGCTAGAATGTTAAGCGGAGACCCGAATGCAGTAAATTCATCCCCATATATCTTTCCACTTCATGATCCGTGTTCGAATCTTTGAATTTCAGGATGAAATTCCCTTTAACGGGGGGATAATGTAACAACCCGAAATTTCCATATCATTTATTGTAACTCCTTCGTGGTACAATTCGCGCAACCGATCGTCGTTCCGATTTCGATTTCCGATCTTCCGTTTAATTAAGTCATTATCTAGTACACATTTAAAATGACTTAATGGGTGTCTTAATACATTTAAAAATCATTTTAACACTCAACTTTAGTGATCGGAATATTTCTAGATATTACCGTATCGGATTACGGTAACTTAATCGGGTACGACCAAAAACCCCGTCTAACGCCGGTATCGGGTAGAATTCTATCGTGTCCAAGTCCCGAACACTATATAAACATGTTTAAGACTCCTTTTGAAGCCTTTGGCCAATTTCTCACTAAAATCTTTCAACCTCTCTCCTCAAGCTAGAATTAAGGTCCAAATCTCAAGTTTAAGGCCTCAAATCTTTAAGGTAACCTCCCTAACATGTTATTCAACACCTTTAGCCTTCAAATTGATGAACTAATTGAGTTTTAGGACCAAGAACATGAGTTTATGGCCAAGGAGCAAGCTTGGGCCGTAAACTCCATTAAATGGGGTTTTAAGCCCTTAAACTCCTTCCTAAACTCAATTGGACTTTAGATATGGCTATGAGACTTCAAGATATGGACCTTAAACAATTAAAACATGAATTTTGTGATGTTTAAAGGAGTTTACGGCCAAGGATCATTCTTGGGCCGTAAACTCATATAATTAGGGTTTTCATGCCCTTAAACCCTTCCAAATCACTTCTATGGCTTAGATATGAATTATAGGACCTTGGTTTTAGCATTTGGACACTTGAAACATAACTTTTGAGGGACTTATGTGAGTTTACGGCCAAGGTGAGTGCTTGGGCCGTAAACTCCCCAAAACAAGGCATAAATTCAATTCTAAGGTGTTAGAAAGCCATCCAACACCACCAAAAGCCTTGGAATAAATCAAAGGACCAACCAAAAATAGTTTAAGGGACTTAAACACATCATTTGTGGGAATTCTAAGAGTTTACGGCCAAGGCTTGTTCTTGGGCCGTAAACTCCAATATTTTTGGTGTTAGAATGCAAACTAAACACCCCTAAAGCCTTTAGATGAATTTTAGAAGCCCTTCTATGCAAGTTTTAGACCTTGAAACACTTTGTATGACCCTATATAAGAGTTCACGGCCATGAGGAGGGTCTCATGGGCCGTAAACTCCATAACACCCCTCAAATGTCCCATAAAACTCATGTAAGGTCTTGGAATAATCCTAGTAATCACACGTGATTTGTTTTAACAACATTTAACACCATTTTCATGAAGATTAAGGAGTTTACGGCCAGGAGCCTATATTAGGTCGTAAACTCCCATAAAATAATCATTTTGATGATTTAAATTCATTCCAAGTGTTCCAATGTATTTTAGATAATCCATTCTAGCAATCCCTATGTCCATTTGAGCCCTTAATCCATCAAAACCACACCCACATGAGTTTACGGCCGTAAACTCATGTATGTGTGTGTTTTATAGTTGTAAACTACTTAAAATGTTTACTCTTGGGGAGTAAACTCAAGTCCCAAGTCCCTAGTACCATTACACGTCCGAAGATGTCACCCGGGTCACTCCAAACGCTCGTTTTGAGGTATTTAACCTCATTGGAGTGTAATGTTCCATATGATTAGTGAATGTATCTCTAATTGTATATATATGGACATTATTTCATTTTACATAGGGTCATCGCGAGTAATCAAACCCCGAACCAACGTCTAGCATTCAAAACCGACACGTTCCGAGTCCGGTGAGTTCATACCCCTACCCTTTTTCAACGGTTTTTCAATGTTTTCAGGGGGGGAATACAAGCAAAAGTACAAGTATATCTTGTACTCAATCACATGATTTTAATTATATGGTTTCATAATTGTACACTTTAAGAATTGAAAACCTTTTAAACAAACCGTTTTAGCTTGCAGAGTTGTTTGTTTTAACCCGATTTTCAATTCTTATTATACACTGTTATATTGTGTACTTGGTAATTGATTGTTCACATTTAAACTGATAGAATACATAAATCATTGTAATGTCCTTAATAAAACACCTAGGATCGAGTGTAAAGGACCATAATCATTAAATAACACCTAGGTTCGAGTGTAATGTCCTTAATAATACACCTAGGGTCGAGTGTAAAAGGACAGCCATCATTAAATAACACCTAGGCTCGAGTGTAATGTCCTTATTAAAACACCTAGGCTCGAGTGTAAAGGACAGGTACGTAGAATATAATCAGTTGTAAATACTACTTTCCTAGTCGAAAAGTAAAGAGTAATCTTAATGATTGGAGACACATCCTTGAAACACTTCCATGGCATGAGATAGTGGAGGACTAACCCTGTAACCAGAATCTCCGTTCGTAGGAGAGCGTGGCTTGAGTGTATAGATCTATACGGGACTGACAATCCCACACCTGGCTGCTAGCTACAGCCGAACCGAATGGTTCAAGGGTGACAAAAGTCATAAATAGGATACTGACCATGGTCCGAGTCATATCCAGTCTAAGTATGGTTAAGGACTCGCAATCTAGATTATTAACGTTTCAGATTCATTTACTAGCTTTATGTGCGTAGTAAAGCTAATGTACGTTTAGGGATTACAGATACACACACAGTCAGGAAAACATGGGGTTTTCCTGGGAAGAACACTAAACATAACCATAACCAGTAAAGACACACACACAATCAGGGGAAACATGGGGTTTTCCTGGGAAGAACACTGAACATAAACAAAACCGGTAAAGATATACACACGGTCAGGAAAACATGGGGTTTTCCTGGGGAGAACATTGAACATAACCAGAACCAGTAAAGATACACACACACCGTCAGGGAAACATGGGGTTTTCCTGGGGAGAACACTGAACATAACCAGAACCGTAAAGACATATACACAGTCAGGGAAAACATGGGGTTTTCCTGGGAAGGACACCGAACATAGTCAGAAACTAGTAATAGTTCACATACACACAGTCAGGAGAACATGGGGTTCTTCCTGGGTAATAGTAGTACGAAATTAGAGAAGTGTAATAAGTTAAACGATTGAATTACATTTCACAAGAACAATCATGTTTTAATTAAACATCGTTTACTTTACTTTCGGATTGGGAAACTAACTTTACATAAGAAAATATGGGATTTTCTTGGATAATTACTTTTCAGGAAAACAAAGGAACTTGTACATTTTCAGAAAAACTAAACGCTTATGAACTCACCAGCTTTATGCTGATTTTCAAACCGCTTGTATTCTCAAGTCCGAGTTAGACAGGTACCCGAAGATCCTTTTGTGTGAAGACGGAGTTTTCCGAAGACTCATTTTTGTATTGCTCATATATACTATGTATCACTTGTATAACTTATGCTTTTGAAACAAATGTAAATCTTTCATATATGTAATGTAATGGTTGATTTACTTTACTTACTATGTACATTGGATTTGATACTCTACGTGGAGTCAACCCCGGAAATGTTTCCGCCTTCGGTTTTCAGGGTGTGACAGATTGGTATTAGAGCCCTTGTTTATAGTGAATGAAGTATACCAAACCTTACATGGTATAAAACTATAAACATTAAAGGGCCTAAGTGCTCTGAATTAAAAGTATCTTCAAAACTGTAAGTATTTTCAAAAGTATACAAGTATACCGACCCGTCGAAATCCGTAACTACAAGTAGAACAAAACATAAGTAAATGTATGTTGTACGTTGCGGTTAAACCTGGGCAGTTATGTAGTCGTGTCTAGGATCAATATAGCCTGGCCAACTATATTCGTTCGAGACACGGCCAACATGTGCTTGGGAGTGACTGTAGTACGCAACATGCCTAAAACTTACCTAATATCTCAAACAACGAATCGGTGTTGCAGTGAACCATGAAATACTATGGGAGTATTTCTCGAGCCAATCCTTCGTAGAAAATCCTCGTATATGCGATGTTACTTGAACATTCCTCTAGCGATAAAATGTTTTGTCTTGATAACTCTTTCCTACTTTATCGCTTAGTATGATGCTATATCTGTCTTGATGAGATATCCCCTGTTCCATATTCCTTGATTCAATTCAGAGGACTTATGATCCTCTCTTTCCTGATCTTTTTAGATCAAGATGCCTCCGAGAAAGAGACCCAGCTCGAAGAGCAACGACAATCCTCCTCCGCCATCACCTCCTCCTCAGTTTGACCTAGCATCACTCCAGACAGTCATGACAGCTGCAATGGTGGCAGCCATGTCACAAATGAACCCTAGCGGTTCAGGAGGTGGTCCTCAATCCCAAAACCCAGAAGATAGCCAGGGACGCCCGAAAGAGGGTTCCTATAAGGATTTCATGAACGCCAAACCCACGTCTTTTGATGGCACTGGAGGTGTCATTTCCCTTACCCGATGGTTCGAGAAGATCGAATCTATCTTTGAAATCTGCGCTTGTTCAGATTCAGACAAGGTGAAGTTTGCCGCCTGCACCTTTCTTGACAAAGCCTTGACTTGGTGGAACGGCCGAGTCAAATCCCTAACCTTACCTGTAGCCAACGCCATGGGTTGGGAAGCCATGAAGGAACTTCTGCTGGCTGAGTACTGCCATCGGGGAGAAATGCAGAAGTTAGAACATGAACTGTGGAACTTGAAGATGAAAGGTTCCGACATTGCTGCTTATACTTCCAGGTTCGATGGCACTACTTTGTCCGGGAATGGTTACCCCGGAAAGTAAGAAGATAGAGAGATTTATCTGGGGACTGACTCAGCCAACGAAAGGAAATGTCATAGCTGCGAGGCCGGATACGTACGACAGCGCCAAATGTTTAGCACAAATCCTAATCGATCACAGTGATGACCTTGAAGAGGCAGCTACCACTACTGAATCGACGGTGAGGAGTGGCGAGAAAAGAAAACTTGGGAAGAAAGAGAAAAGCCAAACATCACACGAGTCTTCAAAGAGACAGCAAACGATGGCATTTCATGCTGCCACTTCCCCTGCGACTGTTTTTGTTGTTGGATCATCAACTCGGAAACCTACCAGTAGGTATACTGGAACTCTTCCTAGTTGTGGCAAGTGCAACTATCATCATCTTCCTTCCAGTCCATGTGTCGAGATAATTTGCAACAAATGTGGCATAAAGGGTCACATGGCGAAAAACTGTAAGACACCAACTCAATCAACAAGTCAAACTTCCGGAGCGGGCATTGGTCGGGCCTGCTATGGTTGTGGAGAAGTGGGACATCTCAAGCGAAATTGTCCTAAGACTGTAAAACCTGGTAATATTGGAAGAGTCCTAGCGATAGGATAACTGGCATATTTAACTTGTATTACCCCTATAAAACATGTAAAAAGATTTAAAAGGTTCATTCAGGGGTATGAACTCACCTGGTGTAAGTGGATCCGAAGAAGGTGCCGGTTGGGTGCTCGGTGTCAAGTAAAGACTTGGACACACTTAGTGACCTATTTAACATATGATAACATATGTTCACATACAATTAGTACATTTAATACTAATTAAACAAGTATACACACTCTAAGGAGCGGAAAACACTTTGGTTAAGTGTTTGGGGTGTCCTGGGTAACATTTAAGGGTGTGAATGGCTTAGGAATGGAGTTTACTCTCCAAGAGTAAACTCTCCATATAGTGTTTACGGCCCTAGGACAACACCCCATGAGTTTACGGCCGTAAACTCATGGTGAGGGGTTCTAGGATGTTTAAAGGCCTTATATTGATCGTGGAATTTTTGCTAGGTCCAAATATAAAATGTATGAGTGGATTTAAGGCTTTTAAAGGGACCAAATGGGAGTTTACGGCCCATGAACCATCCCTATGGGAGTTCACGGCCGTGAAATCCTACCCCTTGACTGTATGGAAGTTTATGGCCCTAGTTTTAATCCTAGTAATTTATAATGAAGTATAAGGCCATTTAGGGGGGGATTAAAACTACCATTTGACATGGTTTGGAGGTGTTTACGGCCTAGGCATGTGCTTGGGCCGTAAGCTCCATTTCACCCCTCAAATCTATGTGTTTAATTGCTCTAAACCCGAAATAACAAGCCCCTACTTTATGAATTAGGCCTAAGGGTGGTTTGGGAGTGTTTGGAACTTGATTTTACAAGTTTAGAGGGTGTTTACGGCCTAAGCATATGCTTGGGCCGTAAATCCTCTTTTATGTCCCAAAAATGATTGTCTTATGGTTCAAACACTCCTAGGCTAAATCCCCAATTAGTTTCCACGCTTTTAGGGACAAATTTGGGTCATTTTGGCCTCTTATTAGGGGTTTACGGCCTAAGGAGGCTCTTAGGCCATAAAATCCTTTTCAACAGCTTCCAAGTCTATTTTTGGGGTATAATCACAGCTAATAATGTTTTGAACAAGTTAGAGTACAAGAACTTACGATTTGGAGGCGTTTGGTTGTGGATTTTAGGCGAAATCGGACTTTTATGAGAGAGTGTATAGAGAGAGGGTGAAAAAAGGGTGGAATGAAGTCCGCCCCCTTATTTAGTGGCTGGAGTTGAGGCTCAAATGAGAAACTACCCGATACTGCCATTAAACGGGGCTTTTGGTCGCACCCGATTTAGGGGTCATAATAAAATTAACTTTTTCCAAATCAATATGGAAATGTAATTTAAGTGTTTTTATTTATTTTATTACAACGAATAACGACATAGAATATAAATAAATGAAACATTTATTGATTTTACGACCTCAAATTAACGAAATTTTTATAACGTGGAATATTTCGTTAACGGAAACGGGGTAATGTAACGGAATAAACTTTGGGTTGTCACATCATCCCCCCATTAGAGGGAATTTCGTCCCGAAATTCAGGCCTAGGCAAGGAAGTAGGTATGAATGGTAGAGGCAGGAGGGTACTTCCTATTTTGTTTTTCCTTGCATTCCCAAGTGAATCTGTGGCCTGTGTTAGTCATTCCAACAAACCTTCACCTACGGGATGCAGATTCCGTCTCGTGCAGTTAGCGATTTCCTATCAGTATATCTACGAGGTTAGGGTTCTCAATGGTTTCTATCAAGATGAGTGGGATACGAAGAGTGACGTCAGGTAAACACATATCAAGTCTAAAAAGTGGATCGATCCAGGATGAAGCTTGTGGAATATCCAAAAGTAGTAGTGGTCTGATGAGGGTTGGACCAAATCTCCATGAGGATTCTCAGATGGTCCTAAGCTCTCGGAAGGGTAGAGCTTTTCAGTACTTAGAACATAGTGTACTTCTATGGCAAGGTCAACACTGGCGTGATCGCCATTCCGAAGTTCCTAACGTTCGCTCTCGTACTGGTAGTGTAGTCCTTCAGGTTGGTTCTTAGGAAGCTCAGGTTGTCCTTGGTTTCGCGTTTCCCGTTAATTGGCTTTTAGAGGCTTTCTAGATCATTGAATGGGTTGCGTGTCTACGGTTATCTGTTTGTTGTAGAGTGTCTATCTCAAGCTCGTGCAAAATGAACCTACACTTCTGATGCTTGAGGTATTTCTAACGGAAACCCTCAGGGCCGGGGAGATAGGGTTTCACCAGACAAGCGTTGGACTATCTCTGGGGGTGATTCTACTATCTCTGCGTGAGATAGCATTCATGGAACACCTGATAGTCCAATAAATCTTGTGAGACATGCCAAAATTTCCAAGGCGTTAGTTTATTCTAGTACGGAAAGCGGTTGCTCTTGTATAACCCACCGACTAACACCTAGACTGGTGTCAAGTCTATAATCTCTTCGGGATCTGGGTTATAAGACTTGACGCAACTACTACCACATTTTGACCAAGTATTCTTGGATGCGGAGGTTATCCTGTGGTTCTGGGTATTCTAGTGTTTTCTTCGGAGGATGCAGTCTATTGCCTACAAGGCGGCGGTGACTTCCTCCATGAGAGAGGGCGGAGGATCCTAGGCACTGCTCGTCGGTAACGGGGTTGACAAAGTGCCTGAGTAGTGCGAGCATCTACTGCAACTACTCTTCTGAAGGTTCTGAGTTTTCTCGATCTAGGTCAAATCTAGTGAGTATAGGGTTCCATTACTCGGACTTTAATCTCTTTACTAACTGAGGGTGTTAGCTACTATGTGGGCTTAACCGGTAAGACAACAAATTTCGGATTTGTGGTCATTATAGTAGCTCAACACGTAGTGGTTCTCTTGACTCCAGCTCCTATTTTATGGAATAGGATGAAGGGTCTTACTATGAGGTTCGTGGTAGAGCTCATACTTGGCTTAACCACTAATACTTGGTGTATGTAGGCCGTATATAATTGAGGTCGACAGGATGTTCAGTTGTGCGACTCCACCCCAGACCCACAACCCAACGAGGAACAGGGAGTAGGGAGGAAGCACACATCTTAAATCTTTTTGATCTCAACTATATACCACCTTTATGCATATACCTGGTTATAGTGGTCAGTCTCATGAGTTCTGTCCTCTAGGTTCACGAACCTGACGTGCGAGGTGTGAAGGGTCGTTCTGGGGAATCTACGAAGTATGCTTCGGATGGTTATCGTCTTCTGGAATGCTTGCAGTGTCTTTCGCTTCGGTTTCCATATGACTAAGAGGGGTCGGTCAATAGTGCGCGGTACCCTTTTCTTGGGTACTTCAGAAGGTTTGAGATAAGAGGGACGACCGACGGATCGTATTAGGTTTTATTATTCTTATTTTGTTTAGGTTCGGAAGAACCTTTATTTGCCGAAATGGCTATGGAGAAAATCCTTTTTACACAGCACTAGGGATGTACACATGGTTGCACTACGTCAAACCATGATCGATAGAGTCGTCGAAGTTGGCATACTTCGACATGATATAAAATGAGGATCAATAGAGTCATGCGCCAAACAGGCACACAAGTTCTAGGCATTTCAGGTTTCGATCTGTGTATCGCTGTCGTGGATACTTGGACCGATAGAGTTGATGCGGAACTATAGAGGGTCCTGAGTGTTTTCTGAATAAAGTACCTTTTTATGAATGGATTCTCACGAGGCATTTTTATAATCGCCTCACATATACTAGTCATGCATAATTAAGATGGGGACGACTGCTGACTGAGCGACTCCGCCTTAAATCCACAACCAAACGAGGAACAGGAAATGAGGCGGCCTTCACTCACTCTAGGTCTATCCATCTCAATTATACATGGCCGTAACGTATATCTTTAGCCATTATAGTTTCACCTGATGAAATTTTAAATTTTATAACAGTGCTGCAACTTTCGCCTTAACGGGGAAATAATTACATTTAGAATTAGCCTTTTTATGTTTCCGGTTAATTATCTGAGATTGAGAGATGTACCAAAAATCTACCGGGTTCCTTGATGCTTCTCCCTAAGCATTAGGGTCAGACTCCTCCTGAGTCTTTGTTGTTTCCTTCAGTTTGGATAATTCTTCTTGAAGTGTCCATCCTTACCACATAGGCGGTAAATTGGGTTGTCTGCCACATTGGTGGTTGATGTAATAAACTCAACCAGGATTCTGCAGACGCGAGCAGCATGGCCCTTCATATTGCACCTAGCACAAAAGTGTTCTCGATAGCTATCACGATGGTGGTAACTGTACTTGCTGCAGCGGGGAAGGTTTCCTAGGTATGGTCTTCTTGAAGTCAGGAGGGAAGGATTGACAGGGGTATTGACTGCCTCAGCTCGTTGCCCTTCGAAAGGACCTTGAGCCGAGGTACTTCCCTCCCCTTTCTGGAACCCTCTCTTTAGTAAAGTTGGCTAAGGTCCTTGGGTGGTTGGGTATGTGGTTGAGGGTTGCTGCTGTCTGTGGCTGGGATCGGAATTCCCGATAGGGCTCTTGCTAACATTGGCGTTGTTAGCATTCAGCTGAGCCCTAATAGTTGCAACGGCTACCGAGATTGTAGCCTGGAACGTAGCTTCATCGAGTAGGAGAGTAGGTTTCTTTCTAGTGGATTGGTTACGCTTGCTCGGAGGCATGGTTTTTCCCTATACGGAAAGGAACTCAAGCAGATGAGAGACGATGGTTAACCATGGACATATTTATCCTTACTGTATTAGGCATAAATTTTTCCCGTGCCCCGGATATTGGTTGCCTGAGTGTCGACCTACATCCCTAGGGTGTAGTCCTGGTATGCAAGGTAGGAGTATGAGTATCGGAAAGGCCATAAGATGCGAGTCGTTCCTACTAAGTTACCTTTATACTGGGAAAGGTTTCACTCTCCGACCTGGAGAGATTTGAGAACCGTTCGGAATGAAGACCGCAGGAAGAGAGGCTTATGAAGGCTTATGGCTAAACACTCTCAATAGAGGTGTTGGGATCCGCTTTAATCGTGTTACTGGCATTGGGAAATGGCGATTTACCTAACACATAGTGTGAGTAGTGTAACCATTAACTCACGAAATTGTATTATTTTATGGGTGTATTAGCGTGACGAACAAGAGGAAAAGACACTTCTCGGGTTCCATGTATTGGCTCCCTCTGTCTACCTCGTATTTTTGACTGAAATCGGCGTTGGTTTCCTTCGGGTAGTTACCTAGGGTTCTCTCCTCGTATGGACATATTGAATCTCTACTCCGCCTTACTTCTGAATTCCAACTATGGGTGTCATCACCTCATGATGGGTGATTGGGAATCTCGGAAGTTTAGGCGAATTTCTCACCGATGTCCATAAAAAGATATAGGCACTTAGTGATTGCAATAGTCTCGTCTTGGTTTATTTATTTCCTAACTGGAAATCCTCTCAATGAACCTCTTCTGGGTCTACATCACCTCTTTTACCGAGTACTGAAGTGGATAGGGTTTTCTACAGGGTTCGTGCGAGAATGGAAATGTCTAAAGAATCCTAAGAGATTATTAACATTTCACTGAGTGATCCATATCGAGTCCTGCTACAATTACACAAGGTATACAAATCATATATAGCTTAGAACCGATAGGCCTTTGAATATGTGATACTACTCTAGATCCACATCCCAACGAGGAAAAGGAAGTAGGGCGAAACCACACATTCTTAGCCTATGGGATCCTTATTATATATAACCTTGGGAGTATACTCTCTGTAATTGTAGGTATATCAAGGATCTTTTTAGTTCTTCACACAAGGTTAGTTATGGATCCTAAAATACCCCTATGGTATTTTAAATTTCTTGTTTGTTTCTTATCTTTTGAATATGATTCTGGGATTAGTGTGAGTCTTTTAGTATTCCAAAATACTCCTATAATATTTTAAACTTTATGTTTGGCTCTAGCATCCCATGTTGGTAAGTTTCAGACCTATTGCAACACCACTATCACTCCCATGCACACGTTCATCGCATCTTGAATAAATGTAGTTGATCAGGTTACATCTATTCCAGCGTGAAACCACACATTCTTAGCCTATGGGATCCTTATTATATATAACCTTGGAAGTATACCCTCTGTAGTTGTAGGTATATCAATAAGGATCCTTTAGTTCTCACACCAGGTTATCTATGTATCTTAAATACCCCTATGGTATTTTAAATTCTTGTTTGGTTCTCGTCTTTGAATTATGATTCTGGGTTTAGTGTGAATCTTTTAGCATTCTAAAATACTCCTATAGTATTTTAAAATTTATGTTTGGCTCTAACAAATCCTAGTTGGTAAGTTTCAGACCTGTTGCACACCACAATCACTCCCAAGCACACGTATCATCGCATCTCGAATAAAGGTAGTTGATCAGGTTACATTTATTCCAGCGTACGATTACATAACTGCCCAGGTTTGACTGTAGTGCTCAACATCCGAAGACTTTTATTCTTGTTCTTCTTGTGATACTTGTGTTCGAGTGTTTAGATTCTGGATGCTCTTATACTTTGGTAAAATATGGTTATATTTTAAAGTATAATTCTAGGTCAGAGTGTTTTATCCCTATGTATTTATAGGCTGTATATATTTTACGAATTGATATACTTAGCTCACTATAAATAATGCTCTGATACCAATCTATCACACCCCAAAACCGGAACGGCGGAAACGTTCTGGGGTGGATGACGTCATGTCAAGTATCACAACACATGCATTATAGTAATCAAAGTACAACAACCATTGCATTAAAAATAATAGTTTTACATAATTTACATTGTATAGAATCATTAAAGTAATACAGAAACTAGTATAGATACAACTTGGCACAAAACCGTCTTCAACAGAAGCTCCTGGAATGTACCTGTCTAATGCTGACCTGAGAATACAAGTTATTTGAAAAGCGAGTATTAGCATTTTTACAAATGCTGGTGAGTTCATAAGTATTTTGTGTCATTTTATACAAAAAGAACTTTATATAAGTAGTAGTTTTCAAGTATACAGTGAAATAGAGTCCTTTCCAGAAAATCCTATATTTTCTGATTAAAAAGCAGTCTTCTACCGAGACTGGTCAGAGTTATGTGGTAAAAAGTAGTTTTCCCTTAAACACTTTCATTATCAAAATACGGGATTTGCTTTTTAAGAAAGTCGGAGAATATCAGGGAAAATAACATATGCCTCAGCAGTGAGGACTGTTGACTAAGGCAAAAGAATCATAGACTCCAGGAGGGTATCGAATGAATGGTATGCCTGGCTCAGTCTAACAAAAGGAGACACAGACCCCAGATAGTATCAAATGAAAGATACAGCTAGTAAGGTCTAAAATAAAGAATACAGACCCCAGACAGTATGAAATGAAAGATACATCTAGCAAGGTCTAAAACAAAGAATACAGACCCCAGACAGTATCAAATGAAAGATACAACTAGCAAGGTCTAAAATAGAGAATACAGACCCCAGACAGTATCAAATGAAAGATACAACTAGTAAGGTCCAATACAGTGAACATAGTGTATACAGTGAAATACTGTGTATAAAACCCGTTACCTTAAATCCATGAATTATAGGGTAACCCCGAGATACTCGTAACCATACTGATCGACACTAGATAATCTTGACGCCATTCAAGCGTTGGTATAATTATGATATTTGTCACCCCTTGGCTTGGTAGGCCGTGGATTGTCTCTAGCAGTCAGTGTGTATACACACAATGTCCGCTCTCCCTATAAGGGACTCTGGTTACCAACTCGACAACGGAGAAGGCCATGTACTGTGGATGTATCTCGTATAGTGAGATCTAATGTAAGAAATATTAAACTAGTGATAGAGACTCATAACCGAACTGACTAATGTAAACCCATATGACCATGCTTGTATACATAATATATAATTAATGATCAAACGACCTTCGGATGGACATCCGATCCCACCAGACCACGTCTCAATGAAGAAAAGGAAATAGGGCGAACAAGCCTTCCTAAGTCCTTCAAACATTATTTATATGCATCTATACAAGCACATGCATACATCTAACTAACCGAAGTGCTTAACGAAGTAGGAGTGTTTAACGAGTGAGTAAGAGCGTCTCACGAGTGAAGGAGCGTCTAACAAGTATGAGCGTATAACGAGTGAGTAGGAGCATCTAACAAGTATGAGCGTATAACGAGTGAGTAGGAGCGTCTAACAAGTATGAGCGTATAACGAGTGAGTAGGAGCGTCTAACAAGTATGAGCGTATACTGAGTGAGTAGGAGCGTCTAACAAGTGAAGGAGCGTCTAACAAGTATGAGCGTATAACGAGTGAGTAGGAGTGTTTAACCAGTATAAGCGTTTAACTACGCAGAAGTATAACGAAACAGTAGTATCTAACAAATAAGAGTAATAAAACATGGAAGAAAACCTTCATGAAAACTTTAGAAAAACCTTTATACTTAAGAAATCACAACTTGGTACTTGTTTGTAAAACAAGTTTGAAAAACCTTTAGAAATCCTTTGGAAACCTTTCATAAACATGTTTAAAGTGAAACTTTGATTAAACATTTTAAGTAAAAGCTGAATAAGTATCTACGTTTTTAGAAAATCATTTACAGTGTCATTCTCGGTAAAACAGTTAACAGTGTGGTAAATCCTTGTGCATGCGGGTTATCAATCACATGTGATTGATATGATAACTGGTATATTTAACTTGTATTACCCCCTATAAAACATGTAAAAACATTTAAAAGGTTCATTCAGGGGTATGAACTCACCTGGTGTAAGTGGATCCGACGAAGGTGCCGGTTGGGTGCTTGGTGTCAAGTAAAGACTTGGACACACTTAGTGACCTATTTAACATATGATAACATATGTTCACATACATTTAGTACATTTAATACTAATTAAACAAGTATACACACTCTAAGGAGCGGAAAACACTTTGGTTAAGTGTTTGGGGTGTCTCGGGTAACATTTAAGGGTGTGAATGGCTTAGGAATGGAGTTTACTCTCCAAGAGTAAACTCTCCATATAGTGTTTACGGCCTTGGGACAACTCCCCATGAGTTTACGGCCGTAAACTCATGGTGAGGGGTTCTAGGATGTTTAAAGGCCTTATATTGATCGTGGAATTTTGCTAGGTCCAAATCTAAAATGTATGAGTGGATTTAAGGCTTTTAAGGGACCAAATGGGAGTTTACGGCCCATGAACCATCCCTATGAGAGTTCATGGCTGTGAACTCCTACTTCTTGACTTTATGGAAGTTTAAGGCCCTAGTTTCAATCCTAGTAATTTATAATGAAGTATAAGGCCATTTGGGGGGGGGGGGATTAAAACTACCATTTGACATGGTTTGGAGGTGTTTACGGACTAGGCATGTGCTTGGGCCATAAACTCCATTTCACCCCTCAAATCTATGTGTTTAATTGTTCTAAACCCGAAATAACAAGCCCCTACTTTATGAATTAGGCCTAAGGGTGGTTTGGGAGTGTTTGGAACTTGATTTTACAAGTTTAGAGGGTGTTTACGGCCTAAGCATGTGCTTGGGCCGTAAACCCTCTTTTATGTCCCAAAAATGATTGTCTTATGGTTCAAACACTCCTAGGCTAAATCCCCAATTAGTTTCCAAGCTTTTAGGGACAAATTTGGGTCATTTTGGCCTCTTATTAGGGGTTTACGGCCTAAGGAGGCTCTTAGGTCTTAAACACCTTTTCAACAGCTTCCAAGTCCGATTTTTGGGGTATAATCACAGCTAATAATGTTTTGAACAAGTTAGGGTACACGAACTTACGATTTGGAGGCGTTTGGTTGCGGATTTTAGGCGAAATCGGACTTTTATGAGAGAGTGTATAGAGAGAGGGTGAAAAAAGGGTGGAATGAAGTCCAGTCCCCCTTATATAGTGGCTGGAGTTGAGGCTCAAATGGGAAACTACCCAATACTGCCGTTAAACAGGGCTTTTGGTCGCACCCGATTTAATGGTCATAATAAAATTAACTTTTTCCAAATTAATATGGAAATGTAATTTAAGTGTTTTTATTTATTTTATTTTGGCGAATAACGACATAGAATATATATAAATGAAACATTTATTTATTTTATGACCTCAAATTAATGGAATTTTTATGACGTGGAATATTCCGTTAACGGAAACGGGATAATGTAACTGAATAAACTTTGGGTTGTTACAAATTGGCCCTCCTCTTGCACCACAAGCTTTCTCTCTGTTTTCTAGGGTTTCTTAGGGTGTAGTGGCCGAAAATGAAGGCCATAAGGACCTTTAAATAGGTCCCAAACCCGAGAAATTATGGTTTCTCTGCCCAACACCTACTTGGCGAGTCCCTCCTCTGAGTCGTCGAGTCCACTCATTAAATCCGCATGAGAAACCCGACTCGACTTGGCGAGTTGGATCCTCAACTCGTCGAGTCTCTCCTTTAATCAAAAGATTAAACTACACAATAATAACCCTGAAAATCCGGATGTTACAATTCTCCCCCACTTGAATTAGATTTCGCCCTCGAAATCATCCCTTAACCACACATAGGTTTAATCACTAACCCGAAAGGCACTACCGAAATGATCTTCGTACCACACTAATATTTCGTCTATGGACATCCAAAACCACATAGAACCTCCAAAACCAGAGTTTAAACCAACTGTTTCGCCGCAAAGAAAATACCCCTTCCCAATAACCGAAAACTCTAGTGGCGTGATCTGCCGCCAGACCGCCTACTTGAGCGATCACCATGTCTTTTGCTCCGCGATGTAACATCCCAAAATACGACCGTAAATTTTTTGTTTAAATAGTAATAAAAATCATATACTAACTCTCATATCATAAAAACCATACGTCAATTATCTCAACTCATAATAAAATGTCGCGATACAACTGTATCAAATCAAGCTACGAAATCAAAACAAACTCCCAGGATAAAGACTGAAGCTGTGGTGTGTGCGATGCCGTCATCCCGAGCTCTTCCCCTTACTTGCGGAAGTACCTGAAACCAAAACTGAAACTGTAAGCACGAAGCTTAGTGAGCTCCCCCAAACTACCACATACCACACAATAACATATAAACACGTACTGGGCCTTGCCCACTGCATCGGGCCGAAGCCCGGAAACTGCATCAGACCATAGTCCGGAACTGACTGGGACCTTGTCCCCTGCATCAGACCGATGTCCAGAACTAGCTGCATCAGACCGAAGTCCGCAACTGAATGTATCGGACCGAAGTCCGGAACTAACTGATCATAGCATAGTATATACACATATCAACTAGCATAACACACATCATCATAAACTCATATACTGCATACTACGTCAGTCTGTAGCCCAAAACCCATAACACATAAATGCTGTCTGAGCCACGAAGGCATCAAACACACTAACAACTACATCGGACCAAAGTCCGGAAACTACTACTAACTAAACGGGCTGGCATTGTGGCCTTAGACCCGTTCCTACTTGAAGAAAACTCACCTCGTAGCCTAGCTGCTAAAAGGACTATTCCAGAATCTGTCTGCTGCATCTCCGGTTTCACCCCAGCTACAATATCCATGAGCACCATCAATCAAATACTGATAATAATACTAATGAGGGTAAAATGACTCTCCTACCCCTGGTCCAAGTCAACCTAACTATCAAAGTCAACATTCAGTTGACCTGACTCGTCGAGTTGGGTCGCCAACTCGTGGAGTCCTTACTCTTAGTTTCTTGATTCCACTCGCTACTACTCGTCGAGTTTTGGCGCAAACTTGGCGAGTTCCTCTTCGCTACTAACACTTCGACAATCTGCATCCGACTCGTCAAGTTGTATGAACAACTCGTCGAGTTCTCCTTCATCAGATGATCATTCTAGCTGTGACTCGCCGAGTTGTATGAACAACTCGTCGAGTCTTTTCTTGAAGTATGAAGATGGCATTGGACTCGCCGAGTCAGGGCATTGACTCACCGAGTTCTTCCACGAATGAGTCTAACCCTCTAGCTCACCGAGTCCACCTCTCACTCACTGGTTCCACTCGGCATAACTCGAAAAAGGAAACACAGGGGACTCACGACTCGAATCGCCGAGTCAGAAGAACGACTCGCCGAGTTGTATTCATGCAAACATTATATACTCGATTCTGCTTGAAACCAGTCGATACCATGAATAGATCTGGGTTCCTGGGACTTGATTTACATGTAAAGTTTCCAACTTTACGTGTGAATGACATCAAATGAAGGTTTTAAGGTTCAAAGCACACTATAATAGTAGATCTAGAGCTTTCATGCAAAATGGATCCATAAAGGTGCTAGATCTAAGCTTCTGGAGTTCAAATCTAGCTAGACCCGAAGGCTAATCAACTCCATGAGTCCTCTATGTTACTATTAAGCTAAGAAATGATTCAAGAATGGCTTTAATGGCTTCAAAAAAGAGATTTTAGCATAGAAACAGAAAAGGGCCAAGATATACCTTACTTTCTTCTGAAATTCCTCAAGGATCTAGGATCTCCTTCTTCTCTTCTTGATCTACCTTCCTTTATCTCTCAAAATCTTCAAAGAACACACCAAATCACACAAAATGCAAAGAGGGCTCTAGGGTTTCGAGAATGATGCTCTGAGGGGTGATGGGGGCTGACTTGAGGCCCCAAAAGTTGTTTAAATAGGGTGCAAACCCTTGAAATTAGGGTTTCATCCAGACTGGCGGACTCGCTGAGTCCGGAATATGTTTGTCGAGTCGCCAACTTAAACGTGCTTGAAATCGCGACCCTACTCGACGAGTCCAACTACCGACTCATTGAGTCCCCCCCTTAAAACTTGAAGAAAAATAACAATAAATAGAATATAAACACCATACCATAATTGGGGTGTTACAACCCTCCCCCACTTGTCTCAGACTTCGTCCTCGAAGTCTGCTGCTACTGAATCTAAGAACAACTCTGGGTAATGCCCCCACATCTCCTCCTCGGACTCCCACGTCCACTAAGAACCCTTCCGGTGCTACCACTGTACCTTTACCAACTGAATCACCTTGTTCCTCAAGGTATTCACCTTCCGATCCAAGATCGCAGTTGGCTTCTCGACATAATTCAGGCTGGATCGGAGTTGGCTTCTCGACATAATTCAGGCTGCTATCAACCTGAATATCCTTAATGGGCACTATTGCCGACTCGTCCACCAAACACTTCCTCAGCTGAGAAACATGGAAAGTGTTGTGGATTAGGCTAAGCTCTGACGGAAGATCCAACCGATAAGCAATCCGAACCACCCGGGCCAAAACCCTAAAAGGACCAATGAACCTGGGGCCCAGCTTGCCCCTCTTCCGAAACCTGATAACACCCTTCCAGGGCGATACCTTCAGGAGGACCATATCACCCACCTGAAACTCCAAATCTGAATGCCTCCTATCGGCGTAACTCTTCTGCCGACTTTGAGCAGTCTGCAGTCTGCCACGAACCTGCTGAATCAATTCTGTCGTCTTGAGCACCACCTCGGTGCTTCCAATGACTCGCTGACCGACCTCGCCCCAACAAATCGGGGTCATGCACTTCCTCCCTTAGAGCATTTCGAAAGGAGGTCGATCGATACTCGCGTGGTAACTGTTGTTATACGAAAATTCCGCTAACGGAAGGTACGTATCCCAACTGCTACCGAAGTCTAGAACACATGCCCACAACATGTCCTCGAGGGTCTGAATCGTTCTCTCGCTCTGTCCGTCCGTCTGAGGATGAAAAGCAGTGCTAAAAAGGAGACGAGTACCCATCTCGTTGTGAAACCGCTTCCAGAATCTGGAAGTAAAACGGACATCTCGGTCTGACACCACTGAAATAGGCACTCCATGATGTGCCACCACCTCCCTCACATAAATATCAGCTAACTTTTCTGCTGATATGCTCTCCTGGATCGGTATAAAATGAGCACTCTTCGTCAACCGATCCACAATAACCCATATAGAATCCACTCCACGCGTAGTCCTGGGAAACTTCGTGATGAAATCCATGGTAATGTCTTCCTATTTCCACACCGGAATGTCTAACGGCTACATCTTGCCGTGAGGTCTCTGGTGTTCTGCCTTAACCTTCCTGCAGGTCAGGCACCTCTCCACATACCAAGCGACATCCCGCTTCATGCAGGGCCACCAATAATAGGGTCGAAGATCTCTATACATCTTCGTAGCCCCTGGATGAATGGAAAATCGAGACTTATGGGCCTCATCCATCAACACTTTCCGTACTCCGCCCCAGTACGACACCCAAACTCTCCCGTGAAGGGTCAACAATCCCCTACTATCATATTCAAAAGAAGCTACTCAGCCCACGATCCTCTCACACTTATGTCTCTCCTCCTTGAGCCCCTCTACCCGTGCCTCCTTAATTTGCTCCAATAATGGAGCAATCACCGTCATCCTCAAACAAATGTCTCTGATCGGGGCCACTACTGCCTTGCGGCTCAAGGCGTCGGCCAGTACGTTGGCTTTTCCTGGGTGATAAAGGATCTTATAGTCGTAATCCTTCAACACATCTAACCATCGCCTCTGCCTCATGTTCAGATTCGGCTGATCAATGAGATACCTCAAGCTCTTGTGATCCGTGTAAATGGTACAATGGGCCCCATAAAGGTAATGCCTCCAAATCTTGAGGGCAAACACCACTGCCCCCAGCTCTAAATCATGCGTAGGATAATTAGCCTCGTGAGGCTTCAACTGTCTCGAGGCATAAGCTATCACACAACCTCGTTGCATCAACACTGCTCCCATACCTGTGATCAAGGCATCACAGTAGACTACGAAATCGTCTACTCCCTCTGGCAGGGTAAGAATTGGCGCCTCGCACAATCTCTACCTGAGGGTCTCAAACGCTACCTGCGGCTCAGGCCCCCAACGAAATGCTACCGACTTCTTGGTCAGTCGGGTGAGCGGTACTGCTATCTAGGAGAAATCCTGGATGAATCTCCTGTAGTACCCTACCAATCCTAGGAAACTCCAAATCTCAAATGGAGACTTCGGAACCTCCCACTGCATCACGGCCTCAATCTTGGCCGGATCTACCTAAATACCCTTCTGGTTGACGAGGTGACCAAGGAACTGCACCTCGCGTAACCAAAACTCACACTTGGAGAACTTCGTGAAAAGTCTCTCCCTCTTCAAAACCTCTAGCAGCTCTCTTAGGTGTTCCTCATGCTGCTCCTGAGTCTTGGAATACACCAAGATATCGTCTATGAATACTATCACAGACCGATCCAGCATCGGCCTGCACACGCGGTTCATGAGGTCCATGAACGCGGCCGGATTGTTGGTGAGCCCAAACGGCATCACCACAAACTCATAATGACCATAGGTCCTAAAGGCGGTCTTCTGCACATCCTCGCCTCTGACCCGCATCTGGTGATATCCGGAGCGTAAATCAATCTTCGAGAACCAAGATGCTCCCTGAAGCTAATCAAACAAATCATCTATCCTCGGAAGTGGGTAACGGTTCTTCACCGTTACCTTATTCAGTTCCCGGTAGTCTATACACATACGGTGCGACCCGTTCTTTTTCTTCAAGAATAAAATCGGTGCACCCCAGGGTAAACTACTCGGCCTGATAAATCCCTTGTCCAGCAGCTCTTGCAGCTGCGTAGACAACTCCTGCATCTCTGGGGGAGCCAACCGATACGGTGCCTTGGCTATCGGAGCCGCACCAAGGACTAGATCAATCCCGAACTCAACCTGTCTCTCAGGAGATACCCCCGACATATCTCCGGAAATACATCCGAGTAGTCTCGCACCACCGGAACATCATCAACTGTCATCTTGTCCTTCTCCCGGGCATCTGAAACATAGGCAATATAGCCGACACAACCTTGCTGAAAGTAGCGTCTTGCCCTCGCTGTTGAAGACAGAACTGGCCCGCATTGTGGCTTCTCTCCCTGAATCACTAAGTCTCCCCCACTGGGAGTGCGTACTCTCACTAACTGCAGCTCACAATCTATTACCTCCCCATTGGGGCTCAGCCAATCCATGCCTACTATGACTTTATTCCCTCGCAGGGGAATAGGGACCAAGTCCACCGGAAACTGCTCATCGAATAACTGCAGAGAACAACCTCTGTGCACCCTTGCCACCCTAACGGTCCTATCAGCTGCTATCTCAACCTTAAGTGGACAATCTAGCTCCCTTGGAGCTCTGCTAAACCTCTTGCTAAGTGCAAGAGAGACGAATGATCGGGTAGCTCCCGAATCAAACAATACTGTAAGTGAGATGCTGTTCACCAAGAATGACCCTATACAAAACATATAACTATAAGAAACAATGAAGAAATAAATACTGAGATAAGGGAAAAATACATACCCGCCACCACATCAGGAGTCGCTCGTGCCTCCTCTGCTGTCAGCTGAAAAGCCCTACTCTTCGCCACCAGCGTCTCAACTCGACCATGACGGCCATCTAAAATCCTCAAGGTAGTAGGAGCTGGTGCTGACACCTTCCCCGCTGCCGCTAAACTCGGACACTAGGACTTTTTATGTCCCCTCTGATTGCACTGGAAGCAAATCAGATCTGATGCCGCAATGGTGGTGGTAGTGGCTGTACAATCTCTGCTCATATGCCCAGTTCGGCCGCACTTGTAGCAGCCGTCACTCCCTGCCTTGCACGCCCCATCGTGAAATCTCCCACACTTTCCACACCGAGCATGGCTCTGCTGACTCCTAGCTCTATCATCTGAAACCTTGGGCTTTTTGCTCAAATTCCCTGAACCTAGAGCCGCCTCCGACTTCCTCTTTCTCTCCATCTCAAGGTCAATCTCCCTCTCTCGAGCCCTAGCAATCATGTCATCCAACGTCTTACAGCTGGACCGGCTTACGAACTGGCGGATATCACTCCGCAACATCTCATGATAACGGGCTTTCTTTATTTCCTCATCAGCTACGTACTGAGGAACAAGAAGAGCCCTCTCCCTGAACTTGGCGGTAATCTCTGCCACTATCTCTGTAGTCTAGGTAAGATCCTGAAACTCACGTGCTAACTGCTGCACCTCAATAACCGATGTGAACTCGACTCTGAATCTGGTAGTAAAGTCTGCCCAGGTCATGGCATCCAAGGCTACGTCATCCCCGATGGCATGACCAATCTCCTCCCACCAATCCTGTGCCCTGTCCTTCAGAAGACAGGACGCCAATCTGACCTTGTCCCTCTCGGGACATCTGCTAGTGCAGAAGGCGTTGGCCACATCTGCCAACCATCTGGTGCTCGCTATGGGGTCCCGCACCCCATGGTAATCTGGAGCTCCACATGCATGGAAATCCCTGAAGGTAAGCGTGCGTGACCCCATCATGGCCGCTACCTTAGCACGGAAAGTACTCAGCCTCTCATCCATCAACTCCAAGTACCCTCCTTGATCGAACCAAAGATCACAGGAGTCTACTCAAGTATGGTGCGAGTAATCTCTGAAGAGAGAAACTCCCTGGTCTGCTCATCCATCTACCCGGCCTCCGGGCCTGATCCTAATCCCACTCCGGCACCTGAACTGCCGACTGCTGGTCTAGGGCGTAATACCACCATTCTGAAACACAACATAATAAACGTCAGGAACACTGATATATCTCGAGGAATCACTACTACCACAAGTTTCCCGGTCTTATCTCAGCTTTCCTTGATTCGAGTACGGATCCTCTGCTTCCTGTAGTACGGGCCCATACTACCTTCCACATCTATCCGTACTTTCCTCAAGTATTGCCTTGACTCCACCAAGTCACTGTTACTGCTAATAATCTCTGCTACTCTCATCCTAGGCTTTCCATATGGAATTCTCTAACTATAACCGATCCAGTCCTCAGCTGTTGAAAGCCTCCCTGTGATGCTAATTAGCCATCACCTGAATACCATCACATGCGGCGAGGCTCAGATAATCCTTCAAGTAAAAGACTCATCCCTACAACGGTTATACTCAGACAAGAGCTGCGTAATAGGGCTAAATCTAGCACTGTAAGATTATTCAACCCTGTTCACATGTGACGTAACGCAGTCACCTAATGGCTAACTCCCATCACTTAGAGTCCCACAAAGCACAAAGCAAGCAACATTCAGACATAGGAGACCACTCAAGCAATTCTATCCTTATAAGAGGGAAACTATACTAGCATACAATGCTAAGTTCATATTATCAGGCATAACCTAAACAGGCTATCCTACTACTGACTACTCTATGTTAGCATGCAATCTTATAAGGCTAAAACACATAAAGCAGACATATAAGGCATGCTCCTAGATCCTTAGTTCTATACTAGCATGTTGTTCTATGATACTGAAACTGAAGCTGATATTCATAACATAACTTGTATGGGTAATTTGGGAGTACTTACTTAAGCTCGGCTGATCGCATACACCACACCCCTTTTCTCTTTTCAAAGTTTTTATCTTTCTTAAAAATTCTTTTTACTTTTCTAAAAATCTTTTCCTTCGAAAAACATTTTACCATTTCCTTAGTTTGAGTTCAGACACACCCGGAAGTGTGTCCGAATCCCTCAAACCAAGGCTCTGAAACCAACTTGTAACACCCCAAAATACGACCCTAATTTTTTTGTTTAAATAGTAATAAAAATCATATACTGATTGTCATATCATAAAAACCATACATCAATTATCTCAACTCATAATAAAATGTCGTGAAACAACTGTATCAAATCAAACTACAAAATCAAAACAAACTCCCAGGATAAAGACTGAAGCTGTGGTGTGTGCGATGCCATCATCCCGAGCTCTTCCTGTTACTTGCGGAAGTACCTGAAACCAAAACTGAAACCGTAAGCACGAAGCTTAGTGAGCTCCCCCTAACTACCACATACCACACAATAACATATAAACATGTACTGGTCCTTGCCGACTGCATCGGACCGAAGCCCGGAAACTACGTCGAACCTTAGTCCGGAACTGACTGGGACCTTGTCCCCTGCATCAGACTGATGTCCAGAACTAGCTGCATCGGACCGAAGTCCGGAACTGACTGCATCGGACCGAAGTTCGGAACTAACTGATTATAGCATAGCATATACACATATCAACTAGCATAACACACATCATCATAAACTCATATACTGCATACTACGTCAGGCCGTAGCCCAGAACACATAACTCATAAATCCTGTCCGAGCCACGAAGGCATCAAACACACTAACAACTGCATCAGACCGAAGTCCGGAAACTACTACTAACTAAACGGGCCGGCATTGGGCCTTAGACCCGTTCCTACTTGAAGAAAACTCACCTCGTAGCCTAGCTGCTAAAAGGACTGTTCCGGAATCTGTCTGCTGCATCTCCGGTTTCACCCCGGCTACAATATCCATGAGCACCATCAATCAAATACTGATAATAATACTAATGAGGGTAAAATGACTCTCCTACCCCTGGTCCAAGTCAACCTAACTGTCAAAGTCAACATTTAGTTGACCTGACTTGTCGAGTTGGGTCGCCAACTCGTGGAGTCCTTACTCTTAGTTTCTTGATTCCACTCGCTACTACTCGTCGAGTTTTGGCGCAAACTTGGCGAGTTCCTCTTCGCTACTAACACTCCGACAATCTGCATCCGACTCGCCGAGTTGTATGAACAACTCGTCGAGTTCTCCTTCATCAGATGATCATTCTAGCTGTGACTCACCGAGTTGTATGAACAACTCGTCGAGTCTGTTCTTGAAGTATGAAGATGGCCTTGGACTCGCCGAGTTCTTCCACGAATGAGTCTAACCCTCTAGCTCACCGAGTCCACCTCTCACTTACTGGTTCCACTCGGTATAACTCGAAAAAGGAAACACAGGGGACTCGCGACTCGACTCACCGAGTCAGAAGAACGACTCGCCGAGTTGTATGCATGCAAACATTATATACTCGATTCTGCTTGAAACCAGTCCATACCGTTAATAGATCTGGGTTCTTGGGACTTAATTTACACGTAAAGTGTGTGAATAACATCAAATGAAGGTTTTAAGGTTCAAAGCACACTATAATAATAGATATAGTGTCACACCCCCGGCCGAGGCGGCGGAACACACCGAGCTGTATGACTAAGTTCATGGATCACAGACAAATTGAATATATAGCACAAGTACAACAATAAACAAAATAGCATTCATGTTCCATCTTGATATTTGAATACATTGTTTTTACAAATAATAATAATAATAATAATACATTAATTGCCTTAGCAGGTAGGCATATGACACAAAAACAAATAAACTTGATCACCTGTAATCCAATCTGTCTTGAATGTCTGCTTAGTGTTTTCCTGAGAATACATGTAGTTTTAAAAGTCAACACAAAGGTTGGTGAGTGTCACAGGTTTTCTGCTAACGCAGTAATACTTTTAATAAGTCTAAAAATTATTAACTTTGTATGTATAACTATAAAAATAATTAAAAACAGTATTTGCAAAGTGTCTTTAAAATCCAAGAATGTATTTTGATATGAGTAAATTCATGTTTTTAACATTTACTTGTAATAACTCCTTGAAAGTCAAAATGAATGTTTTGTATAAGTAACTTACATACTTAAAATGTACTTGTAATGACTTATTGAAAGCCAAAATGAATGTTTTGTATAAGTAATTTCCTTACTTAAAATGTACTTGTAGTGACTTCATTAAAAGTCAAAATGAATGCATTGTATAAGTAATTTTCATACTTAAAAATGTACTTGAAGGCAACCAAGTCTATGGTTGTAGTAAGAGAAAGAGTGAGAGAGAGATTCGTGTTAATGTTTTTAGTGAGTTCTATAATCGAGCTATGGACGAAAAGTACCCCTCCCTACGACGCTTCATTGGACATCGTAGTAACGATCGTAGACACATATCACCTGCTACGATTGATCAGTCAAAGGTTGTAGCTAGCAACCGCAGGTGGGGTTGTCGACCCCATATAGATCTATACATATGTACCTCGCTCCGAAGATTAACGATTATAGCAGTGTGGGGTAGGCTAAGTAATTAAACTCAGCTAATGAATAGTAGCGTCTCACTCAAAAACCATTAACGAAAAGTTTGTGAATAACTCTCAGCCCTAACTTAATTATAGTTAAGTACCGGGCATAATGAATTTTGAAGTATAACATTTGTAAAACCCGAGTATGGTTGACGTATTTATAAAAGTATAAATTACTCGCTTTTATAGATATATGTATTTCAACATAACGAACTTGTATATGTGTGTAAAGCCATACATAAAAGTATTCATGTATAGAAGTCTTGAAACTTTGAAATACTTTAAACTGGTAATATGCATATCATATAAGACTAAAAATGCATGTTTCAAATTAATGAACATATGTACATGTATAAACTTTATGCATATAAACATATAAATATACATGTATACTAATATCTTGAACCATTGAAATACTACACAATTTCATAACGTACTTGTTAAAATATAAAAATCATAAAACTTTGTATCATGTAGTATTTATTGTATGTAGTATTTATTGTGTGAAATGGTTATTTCACAATAAAATAACCATAATAAGTATACGAAAATTTACACTAGTTTATTCGTAACAATATAGTAAATTGTTAAATGATAATATTTTTATAAACTAGGTTTTTCGCATAAAAAAAGTAATATATTTGTATAAACAAAATATATAGGCACATGTATTCCCCCCCGAAATAATATTGAAAAGGGGCCGTAAGCACTCACCTTTGAAGCGTGAGTTCGATTCGTACGGTATTCAGATTCCTTTGGGAAACTTATCGTGACATTTGTTACGTGGCATTCCTCGTTCGTAAGACAAATCACCGTGTACATTTATATTCCTAATAAGCCAAATGGTAGTTTTGGTATTAATTATTAATTATATAGTGGTCTTTGTTAAAATAAATGGACTCTAGGGTTTGAATACTTCAGGAACTGATATGCAAACTATTATCGTGATAGGGGTTAAACATGTTCGTTTGAAACTATTTTAAGGTATTAGGACTTAATTTATTAGGTTTTTCTGGGGAAGGACAAGTTCTGTTTAATTTAAATATAAGTTTGATTTAGTTTTGACCTTTGACTGGGTCAAAATCCTTACCCATTTATTTATCGGGGCTCCAAGTCCGATCCCCACAAAGGGATCCATTTACAAAAAAAAAGGATCAGGGTTTTTACTTCTTACCCCGTTTCTTGTTTTGATCGAGTAAGGGAACAAAAAGCGATCATCGACGAAGGACAGGCAAACGCAATTCATGTCCGGTGGCTGCTGATCTTTCATCGAGGTCAGACTCTTTAGCGGTTCTCTCGGTTCAAGAATCACAAGTTGGCGGTTGGATTTAATGGTGGAAGCAGAAGGCAGCGACAGCAGCAAGCAGCGCAGGGTGGCTCTGCTGCTCCCTTCCTTGCGTCCATCGATCAGTCGGTGAGGGAAACTGGAGGGTAGCGATCGATCTCAGGTGTTGCCGTAACACCGAAAGGGAGGCAATGGGGGACTACGATGGCTAAATGGTCACGATGAGGGAGAGGTGATGATTCCCAATGTCATTCGGCGAAGGGAATGAGAAGAGGCACAAGGCAGCGACTGATCAATCTATCGTGAGGAGAATGGTCATCTCTTGGATCGTCAAGGTCGAAGAAGGAGATAGATGAAGCAGCGAGGTTGTTGTGATCTCGTTTCCGGCAGCGAGGTGCGAAGGAATGGGCTATTAACGACCGCTGCTATGATGGGGAGGGTTCTCGGTAGTGGAACTCGACGGAAAAAGAAGAGGAGGGTACAAGGGTTCGATCGTTGGTCTCGATGGTTCTGCGATGAGGCTAGATGAGACCGATGGTGACATTTGGGTGAACGGTGATGCTTCGGTGGTGAAGGTCGACGGGAAAAGGTGAGGTTATCTCGGGTTCTTGATTGATTGAAGAGGGAAGATATATGAATGAAAGTAGAAAGAATGAAGGCAACAATAGATTCCTTGGTCATGGAAGCTAGGGTGTTTGGGTGGTTCTTCTTCAACAGAAAACAATGAATGGGATGCAACAGGTAAAGGTTTCTCTTTCTTTTGTTTGATTTTTTTAATGGAAATAGACGGAGAAGAACAACACAAATTCTTAATCTCTTCTTGGTTGTGATTGAAATCAGTTGGGTGTTCGAATTGGGGCTTGGCCATCGACACAGGAAGGGACTAAGGCGGATAGTGATGTTGTATTGCTTGAAAGTTTCATTGCAGGGAATGGGGAATAAGAAAGGAGGTGAGGGGCTGTTCTTGAGACAGCTTCATTTGAAAAAAAAGGAACACGATTGAGTAGTTTGTGTGTTCTACAAGGGAAGCTTCAAACCAAGGTTTTTAGAGGACATTTGCAGTTAATGTCTCATACCTGTGAACTAACTGTTGAAATGGATGAGTGTGGTTTTGTATAAGCTGAAGGCTAAGACGCAAGTTGTACAAAGTTGACTGTGCAAAATAGTTGAGTAGTCCGCAAGTTGTATAATGTATTGGTTCATTATGTGATGTATTGTGTGTATTTGTTTCATTATCAAATGAGTGTATAACTTGTAATTAATAAATTTTCATATGTATCTTGTTTGGTTTGGATTTAGAAGTATTGTAATACCCCAATTATTTGTGTATTTGGGTGAATATTGATTTATTTTTACTAGTTATATACACTAGCATATGTATTTGGAAAATTGATACATGATTTATATAAATATTTATATATTCAGTTTTCTTATATAATTTTAAATATATAACATATATGAATTGCATGATTGTCTCACATTATATATTTTACCAAAACTCTTGTAAATACGTTTTGCATTTGACCATATAACATCTCATACTTGTATATAACATGTCTCATACTTGTATATACATATATATATATCTAGTCGTTCATGATTTTTTTTTAGTATTAGGCTATTCCAAATCTACCGGATTTGGATGTATATATATATATATATATATATATATATATATATATATATATATATATATATATATATATATATATATATATGTATATATATATATATAATTCTAGAATACATAACTAATAATAGAAATCGCATTGAAATAAATAGTTTAAGGTTTCGCGATTAATAAATCTAAAAATATTTCAAATACAAAATTAAATATTAAGCTATACCCTGACTCCAAAAATGTTTTCGGAAATTCCATTTGAGGTGTGCAAGTCCCCCACTGGTTAGTAATGGTTTTAACGATTTTAGGAAAATCAATATTATATTTGTTTGTGGCTCTTAAAACGGTCGTATCTTTTGTATACGAACTCCATTTTGACGTTCTTTTTATTTTCAGAATCAGGGAAACACGTACTACGAGGTTAGTTTGTTTGTTTTTTTTTTTCTCCTAACGACTTATTACAAAATTTTAGTTTTCCAGATATATTTTCACATTGTAGTTTGAGCTATTTGTTTTGCTTGCCAAATTCCATATTCAGAAGTAAAATACCATCAGATATCTTATAATAGTTGAAATAGCTTAATTATTTTATATGAAGTGTACTGAAACTCAATAAGTCAATTTACCAAGAGACTTACTGTGAACTTGACCGTTCACAGTCTTTGACCAAAATTCCGGGATGTCACATATAGAGCTTTCATGCAAAATGGATCCATAAAGGTGCTAGATCTAAGCTTCTGGAGTTCAAATCTAGCTAGACCCGAAGGCTAATCAACTCCATGAGTGCTCTATGTTACTATTAAGCTAAGAAATGATTCAAGAATGGCTTTAATGGCTTCAAAAAAGAGATTTTAGCATAGAAACAGAAAAGGGCCAAGATATACCTTACTTTCTTCTGAAATTCCTCAAGGATCTAGGATCTCCTTCTTCTCTTCTTGATCTACCTTCCTTTATCTCTCAAAATCTTCAAAGAACACACCAAATCACACAAAATGCAAAGAGGGCTCTAGGGTTTCGAGAATGATGCTCTGAGGGGTGATGGGGGTTGACTTGAGTCCCCAAAAGTTGTTTAAATAAGGTGCAAACCCTTGAAATTAGGGTTTCATCCAGACTGGCGGACTCGCCGAGTTCGGAATATGGACTCGTCGAGTCGCCAGCTTAAACGTGCTCAAAATCGCGACCCTACTCGACGTGTCTAGCTACCGACTCGTCGAGTTCCCCCTTAAAACTTGAAGAAAAATAACAATAAATAGAATATAAATACCATACCAGAATTGGGGTGTTACACTCAAATATCAACCCAGTTTCCTCACTGGCTCCCTAATTCCCATAGGACCACAACCAACAACTGGCTATCTCTCCTCCAAGCCGATAATGCTAAAACATATGAATCTCACCCCATGAATAAAAGGGTTCACACTCCACCGGGGCACATCTACTAGACTGCTATCAATAACCCTCCAGACAAATAATCCCCCAACACTTTGTCCTTAGACACAAAAGCATAACCATGTTCGCTCAGAAGTGTCCTCAAACATCCCATTCATAAACCTCAGCTCCAAATTCCATATCTCTTTTAACACCACACGAGGTCTGACCGTTGTCTATCCACATAACTCTTCTGACGGCTCTGGGCCGTCAACAAACCTCTGCCTGACATGCTGAATCTGTTCGGTCGTCTGAAGCACCATATTCGTACTACCCATCACACGCTGCCCTACCTCTCCCCAACAAATGGGAGTCCAACACCTCCTCCCATATAACAACTCAAAGGGTGGCATACCAATGCTCGAATGATGGCTGTTATAGGAGAACTCAGCCAAGGGTAAGTACGTGTCCCAACTCACTCCAAAATCCAATGCACATGCTCGAAGCATGTCCTTGAGCATCTGAATCGTCCGCTCACTCTGCCCGTCAGTTTGTGGGTGGTAGGCGATATTAATGCAACATTATGCCCAACTCCTCATGGAATTTCTTCTAGAACTGGAAGTGAAACGTACATCTCGATCTGAGAGAATCGAGATCGGTACTCCGCCACGATACCACCTCCCTCACGTACAACTCTGCCAGGCTCTCCGCAGAAGAGCTCCCCCTAACTTCCTCTTCGCATCAACTAACTCGGCCCTGTGACACGCAAGTCACAAAATTCTCAAATGAAAACTACAATCCAACCGAAAATCGACTTAGCCCTGACAGAGACGGAGACCCCAGTCTCGCCCGTGGTCCAACCACCATGCTCCAAAACTCAATACTAGGGTTACTCAAGCCTAAAACTCTTTTGTATCATACACTGATCGGAGAACACTCCACCATCACACTGTCTTGCCATCTAGTGAGTACTATGGCTCCTCGAAACATACGACAACTTCTGACTAGTGAGTATTACGGCTCCCCGTAGCACCACAACACCAACTGACTAGTGAGTACTACGTCCCCCCGTAGTACCACGACTCCCTCTCTCTGACTTGTGAGTACTACGGCCCCCCATAGCATCACAACACCCTCTGACTAGTGAATACTACGGCCCCCCGTAGCTTCACCCCATACTCTCATTCACATTACAACGCCACACTACATCTACTAACTCATGCTCCATAGACTATCATAGATAGCTACACACACCTGCCCCATATATGCATCACAGACTCTGGCGACAACCGCTATAACAAAAATACCTACCTCTGCGGAGATCCACTTTCTTAAATATTCCCTCTTGATGTCAATACCCGAAGGGCTCCCACTGGAACCGTAGGTACATGATACACCACTAGTCATCTCAAACTCTAGATTCTAAATAACTGCGAAATAGGAACATTATACTCAGGTACCATAGAACACCATTTCAAAACATCACGATGTCCTACCTCAACCATTGATCTCCTACTCCCAGCATCATACATATACAACAATACATTTCCTCTGAACCCCATAAATAATTCTTCATTTTAACCAATGCGCAACTTCAGTGTATCTTAACACTCAATTGGAATACAAGGAAAGTGCTAACGCCTCAGAACATGCTGATGATCCTCCGAAACCCTTTCCCATATTGCTCAAAATCCAAGCAAGAGTACACATACTGTCTTGAGAGTTGGCTGTTCGATAATCTTCTATCCAGAAGTTTTCAACTGCCCATACCATCATTACGAGTCTTCCACTTGAAACGACCCTAACCACCACCAGATTCCTGACCATTGGCCACCTGCTGTGGAGACACCATCCTTTCTCAAACACATGCCACATGCATTATCTCGCTCTATACCTTTCCTTGATCAACAATGACCCTGGTCTCATGAATTCAAGCTGCAGGTTTCTGTATCCAACCCTTAACCGCTCTTGCATAAATCTTTGGTTCCCTCAATAAAATACCCGGTTCTTCCCCACTTAGGGTTCGAACCATTACCAATTGATGCATCAACACTCTATCCCACAGACGGTTTCCTTCAGAAACATCGCACCTACACTTAGAAGGTGCCACACAACGCCCAATGATCTCCCCACGCAAAGATCAAGAAACCTCAAATACCCTAAATCTCCGAAGAAATCCTTAGGAACTTCTCATCACGACTGCCTCTAGCCATTCGAAGTCTCATACCATCCCAATACTGAACATCCCAACTGTCCAGTACTACCACTGACTCTTAGACTGAAACAATAAATACTGAATCATCACGAGAATTGGGACTCCACTACCATACTCAACGCCCATCATAGATAGAAGAGCCACCGCTCTGATATACTTGACTGGATTACCTGCTGATACCGCTACCACACACCCTACTATACTCAATTAGGGTGTAGTGTGGTCCTTGACTATCTCAGTCCCCACTAATTATCTGCTCATGATAGATCATTTCCTTGCGGCAGACATGCTGCCTGATACTATGGTGGAATATCGACATCAATGTCAACCCGTAGGGTTTACTCCTAAACCCAAAATTGAAATCTCACGCCTCTCCTACTTCCCACAGGAAACATTAATAACACCCATCAAGTCACAGAAGGTGACATCTCCTCCATTGGTTGATTGCTCACTCAGACCGCAATCCCCCATAAATACCTGCTCTACTAATCCCTGAGTCTTGCGACCACATCTGACATCTTACCAAGATACTCTGAAATGCTCTCGACCTCCCTCTCAAGGGATGCCTCTTCAGACTCAATCATGGCCCTCAGGCCTAAAAACCCCATCGTGCCCAAACTCCACCAATCAATCCTGATTGGACAACCAGAGAATCACAAACATCATTTGCTAAGAACCATGGTACTTAGCCCCTGACATCTCTTCTAAATCTGCTACAATATATGGTACTCAAACCATAACATCACTCCTCAATCTGCTCTGATGCATGGTACTCGAACCATAACATCACTCCTTAATCTGATCCAATGCATGGTACTCGAACCATAACATCACTCCTCAACCTGCTCCGATGCATGGTATACGAACCATAACATCACTCCTCAATCTGCTCTTATGTATGGTACTTGAACCATAACATCATTCCTCAATCTGCTCCGATGCATGGTATACGAACCATAACATCACTCCTCAATCTGCTCCGATGCATGGTACACGAATCATAACATCACTCCTCAATCTGCTCCGATGTATGGTACTCGAACCATAACATCACTCCTCAATCTGCTCCGATGTATGGTACTCGAACCATAACATCACTCCTCAATCTGCTCCGATGTGTGGTATTCGAACCATAACATCACTCCTTAATCTGCTTCGATGTATGGTACTCGAACCATAACATCACTCCTTAATCTCCTCCGATGTATGGTACACGAACCATAACATCACTCCTCAATCTGCTCCTTAGAATCTTCAGAATACTCCCTGTATCGAGTATGGGTCCTTTGCTTTCGGTAGTACGGGCCCATACTACCTGCCACATCTACCCATACTTTCCACATGGACCATCCCAGAGCTTCTAAGTAGCTGCTCAACCTTCTTGTTTACTAATTCCGCCACACATGCTCGCTCCTCAATGAAATGCTCTACTCCGCCAACGTACTCATCTTGCTAAGGTTACTCCCTTGGCTCTTCCTTCGTCCTCCCACTTCTCCATCATCAGCTACTGAAGAGCTCCTAATGATGCCATCCATCTACCTCCTGAATATCATCATATTCACTTGGTAGCTGACTCCCATCATCGAGAGTTCTACAAAGCACGAAGCAAGCAGCATTTGGGCATCAAAGAATACATAAAACTTGCTCTGGGTGATAACTCCACTTGCACTGCTCATTCTCAAAAGTACCACCAAACTCTGCACTCTACCCCTCATGGGTTCTAACTATTTTGATAAGCACCACAACACTCATCTAGGCATCTCTCCTAGATTACCCCTCTACTCAAATCCCCTAAAAGGATTCCAACTGAATACTCTCACTCATCACATTCTCAAAAGCACATCACATATAACAACAATCTCCTAGACTAAGGCATCACAAATCAGGCCACTCTAGTCCTAAGATATGAAATACCTAGCCTCTCTCTATCATGCATAATATCTCATAAAATGTATCATAGATATCTCATAATACAAAAGTAAGGGTGTTTTGGGAAACCACCGTTTGGGCTCTGGCTGATTGTACACACTGCTCTTTCTTGCTTTCTCTTTGAACTCTTATTCACTTTTAGAAAATCATTTCTTTGAAAACTCTTCTTACTTCCTCAGTTTGAGTCTAGATTACCCGAAGGTGCATCCGAATCCCGGGATAATGACTTGATAGGGTAAGATACTTTTTGAAATGTACACATTTAGTCCTTATTCTTTTTTTCTTGTAAAACAAACCCTTATGCTTTATTAATATGTACACATTAAGTCCTTTTCACCGGATTCTACAGGTTTTGCTGATGTGGAAGGGTTTATTTTACGAAAAAAAAGAATAAGGACTAAATGTGTACATTTCAAAAAGTATCTTACCCTATCAAGTCATTTTCTCTTTCTTTTATTTTGTTGAAATGAAATACCCAGGTGGCATCCATATATCCACAACGAGATTTTTCCAACTTTTATTCATCCTGAAAAAGAGGGAGAACTCCGATCTCCGACGACTCCTTTGTGTGTTCCTACATATCACTGGTAGCAAGGAGGAATGATGGCAAAAACAACAAGGTCGAAGGGGGAGGCAGGAGGAAGTAGAAACGGTAGTTGGCTGCAAGGAGCTGCTCTGGTAGTCCCCTTGTCGATTATTTCTTCTTTTTCTAGCAAGATATCTCAAAGATGGAGGCAAAGAAAGATAGATCGAAGAAACACAACAGGTAAAGGGTGTTTGGCTATTTTTGTTCGACCGGAAGGAAGAGAGACGAGAAAGAAAAGGGTCGCTGCCATTTTCTTGTTGCTGGAGGATCACCCACCTCCGGTGACTAAGCTAATCAATTGCTATTTAGTGTCACTTGTGCTTCCACACCAACAAAACCTATAGAATCCGGTGAAAATGACCTAATGTGTACATATTAATAAAGTATAAGGGTTTATTTTACAAAAAATGAATAAGGACTAAATGTGTACATTTCAAAAAGTATCTTACCCCATCAAGTCATTTTCCCTAAAAGAAAATTCGTATATGACCGGTATACCGGGTATAGCCGGTCACAAGGACTGCATTGTTACAAAAAATAAAGTATAAGGGCTTATTTTACAAGAAAAAAGAATAAGGACTAAATGTGTACATTTCAAAAAATATCTTACCTTATCAAGTCATTATCCCTCCGAATCCCTCAAACCAAGGCTCTGATACCAACTTGTAACACCAAAATTTTTAAAACCAATTTTTCGTTTAAAAACTGTTTATCTCTTTAACACTTTTCATAAAAATCTCCCTTTTTGTTTAAATTACAATACATGACTCTTTTGTTTAATCAATTAATAGACCAGGACCCTCAAAACCAATGTTTCTTCTAGTGTGTACAATCGAGCCAGTGCCGTCCGTGATCCTCAAAAAAACCTGAAACATATAACACAAAACACTGTAAGAACGAAGCTTAGTGAGTTCCCCAAAAAATGCCACACATAACACATACTAGCCACTCGAGGCTATAACTCTGTGGGCCCTTAGGCCCTAACTCTGTGGACCCTCTGGTCCTAGCTCTGTGAACCTTCCGGTTCTAACTCTGATATACTCTGATATACACACGACATAAATCACATAGAAATAGTGCAGTGCAACACATCACATAAATAACATATAATAACTCTGTCACATAACTCTAATTACCACTCAAGGTAAAGTATAGTGAGAAGACTCACCTGAAAGCAGAAAGCAGTTATCTTTACACTTGAACCTCGAACTCGCCACAGCCTAACATATAAGGCAAATATCCCTAATTAAACTGACAATTTCTCTTTCCCTCTCTAATCGGGTAGTGGGTAAAAGACCATTTTACCCCTCTATGATCTCCATTACTTATGTTGACCAAAACCTCAAAGTCAACAGAAGTCAACTCAAGTCAACGGTCAACTATGACCAGACTCGTCGAGTGCACAAGAGTGACTCGGCGAGTCCATGCGTGTCTTCTGACTCCTCCAAGGCCTCACTTGACTCATCGAGTGAACCTTCAACTCGACGGGTCTCCACTGGATTCGAATCGCGGGGCAACCCGACTCGACTCGTCGAGTCTTTCGGTGGACTCGACGAGTTTCTTCCATGACTATCCTCATTTGACCTTTTAAGGCCAGATCCGCTTTACCAACTAGTAGATCTAACCTTCTAGCACTCAAAAGTCATGTAAAGGTTCAAACTTTACATTCATGCAACCCACAATTAGCCATAAATGGAGAAATAACCCTTAAAATGATCATCTAAGCTCCAAACTCATAAGAGACTGCATAAAGCTGGGGCATAGGGACTCTCTGGACCTCTTAAGGTCCAGATCTGAAGATATACACACAAGGGGACATCATATACTCTAGATCTCTTACCAAAAGAAGAGAAGAAACCCTAAATTCATGAAATCTATCACACAAACGAAGATGAACATGAATCCTTACCTCTCACAGCAGCTCTGAACGAAATGATGGAAGATTTGAGTCCCACAAAACAACCTAACACGAAATCCATCCTTCCCCTTGCTAGAACACACCAAAATATGATGAATTGGCCCTCATCTTGTACCACAAGCTTTCTCTCTGTTCTCTAGAGTTTCTCAGGGTGTAGTGGCCGCAAATGAAGGCCATAAGGACCTTTAAATAGGTCCCAAACCCGAGAAATATGGTTTCTCTGCCCAACACCTACTCGACGAGTCCCTCCTCTGACTCGTCGAGTCCACTCATTAAATCCGCGTGAAAAACCCGACTCGACTCGGTGAGTTGGATCCTCAACTCGTCGAGTCTCTCCTTTAATCAAAAGATTAAACTACACAATAATAACCCTGAAAATCCGGATGTTACAGTTACACAAGTTTTTCAAATTGGATGATTTGATCGGAGATCTCTTATGATAAATGATACATAAGCAAGAGAGTTCCGAATTATAGATGGGATCAAACATGTCTAATTAAATTTATTATTACCGATTCCATAAATATAGGAATTATATAGTAGTATATAATTGATAATCGATATCTACCGGGTTGAATTCGGATGAATGGGATAAATGATACCTAACCATTTATTTGTTTTACAACTTGGATCCTAGATTTTGATAATTAATGTTTTTAGAAACTAAAAGGGGTATTAATTATTAAAGATTAAATATTGAAAATACTAAAAGAATTTTGTTAAAATTTTGTTGATATATAATCCACTCTCATAACCATGATTTGTCATTTCTCTTTAAATGACTTAATGAAACAATAACATTCAATAGATGTGAAATTGTATACCATCTCTTAAAGGACCTATTCCTAAAAGAATTGTATACACTTAAAGGACCTATTCCTAAAAGAATTGCTTTGAGCAATAAACCTGAATATGATACCTAGTAAATGCATCACAGTGATTCTTAAGATGCTTCTAACATCATACTAGGAACAATTATTCATGACTTCTAGGAAGTTTTGGATAATTTAGGTGTATATATATATCTATATATATATATATATATATATATATATATATATATATATATATATATATATATATGATAATATAACATATTAAGCAATATTCCAATAAATACAGTGATATTTTGTTGGAATAGTGCAAGGCTAAAAGAGTCACCTTGTGGATCTAAAAGGCCCACGTTTTATGGAATAAACACCTTTAAGCCCAACAAATCCAATAAGGCCCACATAGATGGATCTTGTTTCTTTTGTGAAGAAACTGGATAGTGGTAGAGGAACTGATCCTCTTATCTAGAAAGAAAGTCTGAAAGAGACTGGTACTTCAAGTATCTACTAGATAGAACTCATACTTTTTGAGTAACTCTCAAGAACTTGGTACTTAAATATTAATCTAATAATTGTAAATTGATTGCAAATATTTACAAAAGAGTAACTAGCTTAGCAAAAGCAAGTTGGAACTATGCTATCGAAGTTTAGTTTATTAATTATGTTTAGAATATAAATTGCATGTAATATAAAACAATGTTTGTTTTGGAACAATGTATGTTTTATAACATGTCTACATATTTATGTCTCAGTTATTTATTTAAATGTTTGATTATTTACTAGATCGTTTTGTATAATGATAATACTTATATTCTGAAATGATTGAATTATATTTTTGAGACTAGATCTCTTAGTAGAATTACAAAGTAAATATCAACATTTATAAATAAAATTCAGTTCTTATGCAAGCACTTTTGACTTAAACTTGTTTTAAATCAAACTTATCCATGACATTGTTATCTTTATTGAATAAATGAAATCCACATATTCCAACTTCAAGAAAGGGATATTTGAAGGCACATACTGTAATTTATTTGACATATGTGAATCTTTTTTATATATAAAAGATTCCTAATAATATTTTCACTAAAGTGTAGAGAAAATAATTATTAAGAAACTATACACTTTGGTGTATGACTTCCTTTCTAATGAATGTCTATGATTGAGCACAAGATACAACCTAATAGTACCATATAAAGCCTTCATGATGATAAAGGGTGAATTAAACTTTACTTGATATAGTTTACTTTCTAATCGGTAGAATTATCCTCCCTTTAACCTTTTTGGGATTATACTTCAATCACTATTACTTCTATCTAGAATACAAACACCAACTAATTAAATAATTGTAGAATATTCTAAAAGGAAATTTAGTTTATTATATACAAACCCACCGAGAATAAGTTCATTTATTCCTCTGAAAGCTAAGTTAGCAAAAAGCAAGCTTTTAATAACAAAGAAAGTGGGAGACACATGGAACTTGAAGCAGCTCAAGAACCATAGCCGGATGTAACACTTGTTGGCACTAGTTTCAACAAGGAATTGTTGAACAAGAATAGTAGCTATTCATAAACACAAATTGTTCACAATAATGGTAGAAATCATTTATGACCTGAGAAATGTGGAATCTCTCATTGATGAGTTTTTGATGGTTTCTAGTTAAACCAACAACTATAAAAATGTTATATCAGATCTTGGATCTGACAAATGACTTAGAGTCATGAAAATATTCTAGAATATATATATATATATATATATATATATATATATATATATATATATATATATATATATATATATATATATATATATATATATATATATATGGAAATATATACACATTTAGTAATACTTGTTATATAAGGATTTTCTCATACTCATGTTATTGACTATGATCCTTATCATATTCATGGCATTGAATATGATCAAACCTTTTCACAAATAGCTATAATTAGATCAACAAGGAAATTATTTACTATAACTTCATATGCTTAATATGAGATATAGCAAATAGATTTCAAGAAAGAGCGATTTTCTTAATAGACATCTACTAGAAGATATCTATATAGTTTAGCCTAGAGGTTTTCTTAATCCATGTTATCCTAACCAAATGTGTAAGGCTTAAGATCCATTTATGGATATAAAACAAACATCTCAAGGTTGGAATAGTCATTTTAATATAAAGATACAAGCTATACTTATATATCAAAATGAAAAAGAACGAGTGTGTGTTTACTAAGACCTAGTGGGAGGATAGTGATATTCCTAATCTTATATGAATGAGACATATTTAATGATTTGAAATAACATTCCAACTATGCAAGGTCGTTTTCACCATGACTCGGAAAGTATTTCTAAAACGAAAGACTTAGGAATGACAAGATATGTAACAACCCAGATCTCTAGGTATCTTCACTTTCATATTTTTGGTATTTTGTGAGGGGACTCGGCGAGTTGGAGGTCGAACTCGCTGAGTCGGGTCGCGGTTTTAGACTGAGGTTCGCGTCTGGACTCGGTGAGTCCAAGGGATGGACTTGGCGAGTCCGCGCTGTTTAATGAAACCCTAATTTCCCGGTCCTAAGCCCTATTTAAAGGACCTTATGGCCCTTCATTGCGGCCACCTTGAGCCTTGAGTGCACCCAAGCGGCTGAGAGACCTTGTGAGTGAGATAAGAGGCTATTTGTTCATCAATTTGTGTGTTATTGCAAGAAAGGAAGGAGAAGATCAAGCTTGAAGAGTTGGGGAGCTTGGATCTGCTTCTATTTCATCAAGGGAACCTTCTTGAGGTAACTTTCAGAGCTAAACTTCGTGTTTTGGTTGATGTGTCAAATCTAGGGTTTCTTCATGCCTTATTTGGCTTGGATTTGAAGTATGAAAGGTCCCATGGAGATATGGAACCTAGATCTGGACCTTAGCAGGTCCAGAAGGCCCCAAATGATAAGCTTTATGTCCATTCTTTTGAGTTGGAAGTTAGGGTTGCCATATTAGAGGTTATTTATCCAAAACGAGCCTTGTATGTGTTGCATGGCGGCCAAGACTGAGACTTTACGTGATAAATGAGCTTGGGAAGGCCATATCTATGTGTGTATGGAACGGATCTGACCGCAAAAGCAAGTTTTAGCTGATGCATGGCATGGACTCGCCGAGTCTGAAGAACAGACTCGACGAGTAGCTTAAAGATTGTCCTTAAAACCACCCAATGTGTTGTCCTGCCGAGTTGTGGGTGACTCAGTGAGTCACAGAGAGTTAGAAAGGTATTTGACAGGTGGACCGAGTCGAGTTGGGACTCGCCGAGTTGTCCTTGCGACTCGGCTAGTCGAGTCGCGGTGGCCCCGTGATTCATGCCCAGGTGGAACTCGTCGAGTCAGGGGAGTACTCGACGTGTCAAAGGGAAAATCCTTACGAGTTGGTGAAAACACGTAGACTCGCCGAGTCACTCTAGTGCGCTCGCCGAGTCCGGTCAATTTGACGAAAGACTGTTGACCAAGTTGACCAGGGTTGACTTGATAAGGATGGTCAACCTTAGTGGTACAAGTAATAATTATAGATATATGATGTCATAGGAGGATTACAGCTCGGGGGTTCGAGCACGAGTGATTTCTAGGGTTCACGAGTTATCGAGACATACGAGGTGAGTCTTCTCATCATACTGTACCCAGAAGGGTTTAACTGTGTGACCGGAAGGTTGAACATGATATGAGTTATATACATTATGTGTGATAAGTTAATCGTTATATGTGCTATGTATGATATGCTTGATATGGGCCGAAAGGCGAATATGTTATTGGCCGGAAGGCGTTGTAAAATGGACCGTAAGGTTGACGTGGGTCGGACTGGAAGGTTTACCCAGTCGGGACGGAAGTCCCCTGAGACACATGGACCGGAAGGTCAGGGCCTAGAAAGGCGTATGTGCGTAGGTTGTATTTTGGGGAACTCACTAAGCATTTATGCTTATAGTTGTTGTGTTATGTGTTTCAGGTACTAGCGAGGACCGTGGGAAGGCGCCGGCGTGATCGTAAACACACTCGGGGAAAACTATTTTGTCATCTTTGTTTATGTAATCGGTCGTGACAATATTATTTACATTGGAACTTAAATTATTACTCGATGTTTTGATGTTTGTAAAAATGAAAAAAAAAATGGTTTAAAATTTACGTCGTTACAAGTTGGTATCAGAGCCTTGGTTTGAGGGATTCGGGTACACCTTCGGGCGTAACTGAACTCAAATCGGGGATTTGGAAAAATTTTAATAAATCGATAAAAATTTGATAAGGGATTTTGAAACAACCAAAGAAGAAGGAGTGTGTACGGTCAGCCAGCGCCCGAATGGTAAAATCCCCAAAATACTCTTACAATATGTGTTATGAGATATGATATGATGTGATACGCATGCTAGTAGACTAGGTATACATATTAGGACTAGAGTGGCCTGATTTTGTGATGCCTTAGTCTAGGGAAAACTGCTTCTATGAGGTGCTTTGAGAGCGAGTGGGTAACTAGTGTATGACGAGAATAAAGTACTCAGGATTTGGGGTTTGGGGAGGAGGACTAGGGGTGAATACTGACGCGGTGTAATTAGTAGTATTGGGCCCGTACTACTAAAGACACCAGGTCAATGGGCAGCCCAAGTAAGAGTCCCTGAGTATCGGAGACTGAGTAGGACTGCGTTATCGAGTGCGATTATGACTGATAGAGTCTCTGATATTTTTATGTTGTATTACAGAGACATCATGGTTGGACCACGCCACAGACCTGGTACGAGTAGTGTGACTGACGAGGAGCTTCGTTAGATGATTCATGAGGAGGTAGCTGCAGCGATCCGGGCTGAGATTCCGGAGATGTTTGGGTCTATTAAGACCACGCTGATGGAGACATTTGATGAGCGGTACGCCGCGTTGACTGAGGCCGCCACCGCTGCAGCTACCGCAGCTGTGGCCGCTGCCAGACCACAGGGAGGTGACTCGTTGCTGTTCCGAGAGTTCAGCAACACGAAGCCACTGGAGTTTGACGGGACGCAGGATCCGATCGCTACGATGAGATGGATTGTTGATATTGAGGGATGCTTCTACACTTGTTCATGTCCGAAGCATCTGAGGGTACAGTTCGCCTTGAACCAGCTCCGCCTAGGAGCAAAGGATTGGTGGAAGTTCGTGACGGCGAACTTCACTCTGGCAGAGGTCTCAACTGTGAGTTAGGAGAGGCTTACTGCTATGTTCAGAGACGAGTACGTTCCCCAAGTGGAGAGGGAACGGTTGGTGCAGGAGTTCTTGACCCTCAAACAGGGTAATGATTCTGTTACGGTGATTACGCAGAAGTTTCATGAGAGGGCGATGTTCTGCCCCGAGCAGGTGTCCACGGAGCAGGCTCGGATGAGTCGGTATTTGGGAGTGCTGAGGAGGGATATCCGGGAGTTCGTATCGAACTCGCCATATCAGACTTTTGCTGAGCTTCAGGCGAATGCTAGGAAGCGTGAGATCGAGTTGGAGACCCAGGCCAGGGAGGAGGCCGAGTCTCAACGGGTGGATCGGCGGCCGGCTCAGTCTCAGCCGGTAGCCAAGTGGACAAAGTCCGCCGATTCGAAATCCGGAGGTTAGAAGGGCCGCACTTGCGGAAAGTGCGGCAAGGGTCACGAGGGGGCATGTCGATCGGGTGCTTGCTACAAGTGTGGCAAGGAGGGCACATTGCTAGGGATTGCCCCAAGGGATTCATGGTTTGCTTTCATTGCAACCAGACCGACCATCGGAAGGCTGAGTGCCCCCAACTTCGCCAGGGATCTACGCCTGCTGCCAGGGTTCCCGAGGTTCGGCCAGTGAAGGTTGAGGCTCTGAAGGCTCGTGGGAGAGCTTTCCAATTGACTACGGAGGAGGTCCGCGCAGCACCTGATGTCGTAGCCGGTATGTATTCTTTCATGTATTTACCTTTATACTGAGATATTGTGCTTATATTATGATATGCGTAGGTACTTTTCTTGTGAATTATGTGCCTGCATTGGTATTATTTGACTCGGGTGCGAGTCGGTCTTTTGTTTCGTTGGCTTTTAGCCAGCACATCGGTATTGATCGGGAGGTGATGAGTCGACCCCTGCGAGTTGCTATAGCAAATGAGAAAGCGGTATACGCCACTGAGGTGATTCGAGGATGCGTGCTCGAGATTTTTGGAGTCGAGTTCCCTATAGACTTGGTTCCTATAGCTATGGGAGATGTCTGCGTTATCGTGGGCATGGACTGGTTGAGTAAGTTTGGAGCAGTCATTGACTGCGAGAGACAGCTGGTGATGATTCGAGACCCTAGTGGGGGAGTGCTCACGGTTTATGGCGAGGGGACCCGGTGTGGGTCGGCATTTTGTTCGGCTGCCAGGGCAAGGCAAAGTTTGCAGCAGGGCTGTAATGGATTCATAGCCTACGTGATGGATACTCGAGTGGCCGCGGGGAGGCCCAATTCGATTTATGACGTTGCGGTTGTATGCTAGTTTTCGGATGTGTTCCCCGAAGAGTTACCAAGTGTGCCTCCGGAGAGGCAAGTGGAGTTTCGTATCGATTTGGTTCCGGGAGCGGCGCCCATCGCCAAGGCGCCTTATCGTCTCGCTCCACCGGAAATGCAGGAGTTATCCTCGCAGCTTCAGGAGCTGTTGGGAAAAGGATTCATTCGACCGAGTAGCTCACCTTGGGGAGCGCCGATTTTGTTCGTAAAGAAAAAGGATGGTTCACACCGGATGTGTATCGATTACCGGGAGTTGAACAAGTTGACGGTTCAGAACCGGTATCCGTTACCTAGGATCGACGATCTGTTCGATCAGTTGGAGGGGGCATCTTGGTTCTCCAAGATTGACTTGAGGTCGGGGTATCATCAGATGAGGGTTCGAGAGGAAGATATCCAGAAGACTGCTTTCAGAACTCGTTATGGACATTATGAGTTTGTGGTGATGCCTTTTGGTCTCACCAATGCCCCGGCCGCGTTTATGGATCTTATGAACCGGGTGTGCCGGCCGATGCTAGATCGGTTGGTGATCGTATTCATCGATGATATTCTGGTGTATTCGAGGACTAGGGATCAGCATGAGGAACATTTGAGGGAGATTCTTGGGGTTTTGAGATCGGAGAGACTGTATGCCAAGTTCTCCAAGTGTGATTTCTGGTTACGAGAGGTCTAGTTCCTAGGGCATCTTGTTAACCAGAAAGGGATATTGGTCGAACCGGCCAAGATTGAAGCGGTGTTGAGGTGGGAGGTGCCGAGATCGTCCACCGAGATCAGGAGTTTTCTGGGTTTGGCTGGATATTATCGCAGCTTCATCAAGGACTTCTCCAAGATCGATGTGCCACTTACTAGGATGACCCGGAAGGGTGTCATGTTTTCATGGGGACCGGAGTAGCATTCCTCATTTGAGACGCTTCGTCAGAAATTGTGCGAGGCTCCGGTGCTTGTACTCCCGGAAGGGATGGAAGATTTTGTGGTGTACTGTGATGCCTCTATATCGGGTTTGGGGGCGGTGCTTATGCAGAGGGGTCATGTGATAGCGTATGCTTCGAGGCAGTTGAAGCCTCATGAGTCGAGATATCCCACCGACGACCTGGAATTGGGGGCTGTGGTGTTTGCCCTCAAGATCTGGCGACACTATTTGTATGGGGTTCGGTGTACGATATACACGGACCATAAGAGCTTAAAGTACTTGATGGATAAGCCAAATCTGAATATGCGACAGAGGAGGTGGTTAAATGTGGTGAAGGATTACGATTGTGAGATCCTGTACCACCCGAACAAGGCTAATGTGGTATCCGACGCGTTGAGCTGTAGGGCGGAAAGCGCCCCGATCTGAGATTTTGTATGAGATTGATGGTATTGACCCCGATTTTGGATATTATTCAAGGAGCTCAGGCAGAGGCTGCGAAGCCAGAACATCAGAAGAAGGAGCGGGTTGTAGGTCAGGTGTCAGGATTCGTCACGGATGGTCGAGGGCTTATGACTTTTCAGGGTCGGATTTGGGTACCGTTTGTGGGCGGTGCGCGTACTATTTTGATGGAGGAAGCACATCGATCGAAATTCTCGATTCATCCCGGTGCTATGAAAATGTATTTGGATCTAAGGAAGGAGTACTGGTGGCCCTGTATGAAAAGGGATGTCGCTTGGTTTGTCGAGAGGTGCTTGACTTGTCGGCAGGTCAAGGCCGAGCACCAGCGACCGCACGGTAAGTTGCAACCGCTAGATATTCCCGAATGGAAGTGGGAACAAATCACTATGGATTTCATCACCAAGTTACCACGGACTGCGAGGGGAGTCGATGCGATTTGGGTGATCGTGGATAGGCTGACGAATAGCGCTCATTTTCTAGCCATCAGCGAGAGCTCTTCTGCGGAGAAGTTGGCAGAGTTATATGTGAGGGAGGTAGTATCGCGGCATGGAGTGCCGATCTCGATTATTTCGGACCGTGATATGCGTTTCACTTCCAAGTTCTGGAAGAAGTTTCATGAGGAGTTGGGTACCAGGTTACATTTTACTACCACATATCATCCCTAGACAGACGGTCAGAGTGAGCGGACTATTCAGAAGCTCGAGGACATGCTTCGGGCATGTGTGTTGGATTTCGGAGGGAGCTGGGACACCTATCTACCTTTAGCAGAGTTCTCGTATAACAACAGCCATCATTCGAGCATTGGTATGCCACCTTTGAGCTGTTGTATGGGCGGAGGTGTCGCACCCCCATCTGTTGGGGTGAGGTAGGGCAGCGGGTTATGGGTAGCACGGAGATCGTACTCCAGACGACCGAGCAGATTCAGCTGGTCAGGCAGAGGTTGTTGACCGCTCAGAGCCGACAGAAGAGTTATGCAGACAGACGCCGGTCCGACCTTGAGTTTCAGGTCGGTGATCTTGTACTCCTGAAGGTCTCTCCTTGGAAATGAGTGATTCGATTCAGGAAGAGGGGCAAGTTGGGGCCCCGATATATTGGTCCTTTCCGTGTGATTGCGAGGGTGGTCCAGGTAGCCTACCGTTTAGACTTGCCAGCAGAGTTAGGGCAGATTCACGACACTTTCCATGTGTCGCAGTTGAGGAAGTGTATAGCCGACGAATCGGCAGTGGTTCCATTAGGGGATATTCAGGTGGATGCGAGCCTGAATTATGCTGAGAGACCAGTAGCCATCAGAGATCGGAAGATCAAGGTTTTGAGGAACAAGGAGGTACCCCTGGTATTGGTTCAGTGGCGGCATCGGAAAGGATTAGAGATGACCTGGGAACCGAAGCGTGAGATGCGTGAGCAGCATCCGGAGCTATTTGCATAGCGGGACTTCGAGGGCGAAGTCTTGTTCTAGTAGGGGAGAATTGTAACAGCCCAGATCTCCAGGTATCTTCACTTTCATATTTTTGGTATTTTGTGAGGGGACTCGGCAAGTTGGAGGTCGAACTCGCCGAGTCGGGTCGCGATTTTGGACGGAGGTTCGCGTCTGGACTCGGCGAGTCCAAGGGATGGACTCGGCGAGTCCGTGCTATTTAATTAAACCCTAATTTCCCGGTCCTAAGACCTATGTAAAAGGACCTTATGGCTCTTCATTGCGGCCACCTTGACCCTTGAGTGCACCCAAGCGGCTGAGAGACCTTGTGAGTGAGATAAGAGGCTATTTGTTCATCAATTTGTGTGTTATTGCAAGAAAGGAAGGAGAAGATCAAGCATGAAGAGTTGGGGAGCTTGGATCTGCTTCTATTTCATCAATGGAACCTTCTTGAGGTAACTTTCAGAGCTAAACTTCGTGTTTTGGTTGATGTGTCAAATCTAGGGTTTCTTCTTGCCTTATTTGGCTTGGATTTTGTAACAACCCGAAATTTCCGTATCATCTCTTGTAACTCTTTTGTAGTACAATTCACGCAACCAATCGTCGTTTCCAAATTCGATTTCCGATCTTCCATTAATTAAGTCATTAACTAGTACGTATTTAAAATGACTTAATGGGTGTCTTAATACATTTAGAAATCATTTTAACACCCAACTTTAGTGATCGGAATATTTCTAGAATTTACCGTATCGGGTTACGGCAACCTAATCGAGTACGACCAAAAGCCTCGTCTAACGCCGGTATGGGGTAGAATTCCACCGTGTCCAAAACTTAGACACTATATAATGTGTCTTAAGCCTCCATTTGAAGCCTTTGGCCATTTTCTCATTTAACACTCCCAACCTCTCTCCTCATCCAAAATCAAAGGTCCAAAACAAAGATTTAAGGCTTCCAATCAAAGAGGTAACACCCCTAACTTGTTATTCAACCTCTTTAGCCTTCAAATTGATGTTTAAATTATGTTTTGGGACCAAGAACATGAGTTTACGGCCAAGGATCATGCTTGGGTCGTAAACTCCTCAACATGGGATTTTTTAGCCAAATAACCCTTCCAAATCATAGTTGGGACTTAGTTATGACCTTAAAGCTTGCTAATCTAGACTTAAAACACTTTAAACATGAATTTTGGGGGAAAAAGTGAGTTTACGGCCAAGACACATTCTTGGGCCGTAAACTCCTCTTAAATGGGGATTTAGTGCCTTACAACATGTCCAAATGCCTTGAAACTCAACCAATGGCCTTGTGGTAAAATCTAGATGCATCTAAAAATAGTTTAAGGGTTTGAAACATATCAAAAATGTCATTTATAGGAGTTTACAGCCTAGGAACATACCCTTGGCCGTAAACTCATAAAACCTTGTTAATGATGCATCAAATACACTCTAAAGGCTTGCATAAATTTCTAGAATCACATGTGATTGTTTTTAAGCATCAAAAACTAACTTTTCATGGGTATAAGAGAGTTTACGGCCTTAGAATATGCCTCTAGGCTGTAAACTCCTAAAAGTATGTTAAATGATGTTCTAAATTCATAACAAGGCTTGGAAAATTAACTAGAATCACATGTGATTGTCCTTTGTAGCTCAAATCAATTTTTCTTGGCCATGGGTGAGTTTACGGTCGTAAACTCTTATGGTGTGGCCGTAAACTCCCTTTTAAGTGTTATAATTTCATTCAATCAATTCCAAGGCATTTTAGAAATCCATTCCAACAATCCCCATGTCCATTTAAGCCATTTAAACACTCAAAACCACACCAACATGAGTTTACGGCCGTAAACTCATGTGTGAGTGTGTTATGTGGCTGTAAACTCTTTAAAACGTTTACTCTTGGGGAGTAAACTCAAGTCCCAAGTCCCTAGTGCCATTACACGTCCGAATATGTCACCCGGGTCACTCCAAACGCTCGTTTTGAGGTGTTTAACCTCGTTGGAGTGTAATGTTCCATATGATTAGTGAATGTATCCCTAATTGTATATATATGGACATTATTTCATTTTACATAGGAACATCACGAGTAATCAAACCCCGAACCAACGTCTAGTATGTAAAACCGACGCATTTCTGAGTCCGGTGAGTTCATACCCCTACCCTTTTTCACTGTTTTCACTGTTTTCAGGGGGGACACAAGCAAAGTACAAGGGAATTCTTGTACTCAAAACATGTTTTCAAATATGTGTTTCATATTTTATATGCTTTTATTACTGATCACCACAACTGATAACCATTTGAACATGCAAATCACGTAACACATATTTGTGAAATAGGTCTTTAAACTGTTATGTTTTACATATATTTCACAAATGGATTTCCATATTTTATCAGTTAAAAGCATAACATTAAACATTTGAATAATACCAGTACACTGTTTTGTCCTCGGTAACACTCCACACATATACGCGAGTGGAGGACTATCATATTGTTACTAGTAAATTTGTTAATCCTGTATGTTTGGAGACACGTCCTCGGCGAATAATCCACCGAGATACGCAAGTGGAGGACTACACCCATAACCAGAATCTCTGGTATTTAGAGAGCGTGACTTGAGTGTATAGATCTATACAGGGCTAACTACCCCACACCTGGCTGCTAGCTACAGCCGAACCGAAATGGTTCAAGGGTGACGAAAGTCATAATTATGTGGACTACTTATTGCCACAGGTTGCAGTCTATCGTATGGTTATGGAACTCGCGATTAGGATGATAGAGATTTACTTATAGTAATAATGAACCACTTTATACATCTTTTACATCTTTTACATCTTTCACGTACTGTAACTAACATTCAGGAAAGTACGGGACTTTCCTGGGGAAAACATGGAACCTAATCACGTTTACATCTTTTACATCCTTAACATTGTTCACATTAGAAACCAACATGCAGGAAAGCATGGGGCTTTCCTGGCTAACACTTACATAACTAGAAAGAGTAACAAGTTGGATAACATTACATCTTTTATAATTGGTAACATACAATAAGGAAAGTATGGGACTTTCCTGGTAATACATGATAGGTAAACAGAACAGTTTAACAAGTTGAATAACTAACTATACATTTTCACATGAGCAGACATGTTTTCAGTGTACAAACTTACTATACTTTACATTTGTGAAACAATAACCAAATTTTAAGAAAATACGGGATTTTCTTGGTGTACATAACATTTCAGAAACGGAAAGGAAACTTGAAACATTTTCACAAACAAAAAAAAAACGCTTATGAACTCACCAGCTTTATGCTGATTTTCAAACCGCTTGTGTTCTCAGGTTAGCGTTAGAACAGGTACCCGAAGATCCCTTTTTGATTAGAAGACGGAGTACATGAAGACCCGTTTCATTTTGTTTATATATACTATGTATCACAACTGTACAAACTTTACTTTTGAAACAACTGTAAAAATTTTCTTATGTAATGTAATGGTTGTTTTACTTTACTTACTATGTGCATTGGATTTGATACTCAACGTGGAGTCCGCCCTGGAAACGTTTCCGCCTTCGGTTTTTGGGGTGTGACAGATTGGTATCAGAGCCCTTGTTTATAGTGAATGAAGTATACCAAACCTTACATGGTATAAAACTATAAACACTAAAGGGCCTAAGTGCTCTAAATTAAAAGTATCTTCAAACTACAAGTATTTTCAAAAGTATACAAGTATACCGAACCGTTGTCATCCGTAACCACAAGTAGAACAGAACATAAGTAATTGGGTGTTGTGTACAATGGTTAAACCTGGGCAGTTATGTAGTCGTGTCTAGGGTCAATATAGCCTGACCAACTATATTCATTCGAGACACGGCCAACATGTGCTTGGGAGTGACTGTGGTATGCGACATGCCTAAAACTTACCCTAATATCCCAAACATCGAACTATTGTCGTAATCAATTCATGAAATACTATGGGAGTATTTCTCGATCCCAATCCTCTATAGAAATCCTTATTCGAGTGGCTTTCTGTGATTAGTCTTAGCGATAAATTATCTGTTTCGATAACTCTTTCTTGTTTTATCGCTTATTCGGATCATATAACTGCCATATCTATCGATTCAATGTAGAGGACTTACCATCCTCTCTTTCTTGATCTTATTAGATCAAGATGCCTCCCCGAAAGAGACCCAGCTTAAAGAACAACAACAATCCTTCTTCGCCGCCACCTCCTCCCCAGTTTGACCTAGCATCACTCCAAACGGTCATGACAGCTGCAATGGTGGCAGCTATGTCACAAATGAACCCTAGTGGTTCAGGAGGTGGTCCTCAATCTCAAAACCCCGAGGTTAGCCAGGGACACCAAAGAGGGGGTTCCTACAAAGATTTCATGAACGCAAAACCAACATCCTTCAATGGCGCTGGAGGTGTCATTTCCTTATCCCGATGGTTCGAGAAAATCGAGTCCATTTTTGAAATCTATGCTTGTGCGGAGTCTGATAAAGTTAAATTCACAGCATGTACCTTCGTTGATAAAGCCTTGACTTGGTGGAATGGCCGAGTCAAATCTCTGACCCTACCCGTAGCCAATGTCATGGGCTGGGAAGCTATGAAGGAACTCCTCATTGCCGAGTACTGCCCCCGCGGTGAAATGCAGAAACTAGAGCACGAGCTCTGGAGCCTGAAGATGAAAGGTTCCGACATTGCTGCATATACTTCCTGATTCGATGATCTCGCACTTCTCTGCCCGGGATTAGTCACTCCTGAGAACAAAAAGATCGAAAGGTTCGTTTGGGGGTTATCCCAACCAACAAAGAGTCATGTTTTGGCTGCTCGTCCGGATACCTATGATAGTGCCAAGACTTTAGCTCAAACTCTGATCGATCACAGCGACGACGTTAAGGAAATCACTACCACTTCTGAGCCGACTCAAAGGAGTGGCGAAAAGAGAAAATTCTGGAAAAAGAAGAAAGGTCAATCTTCTCAAGGATCTTCCAAGAAACAGCAGATAGTAGTAGTCCATGCTGCTACTACTCCTGTTGCTGCTGCTTCTGTTGTGGGATCCACATCTCCAACTCCTACAAGTAAATATGCTGGTAATCTTCCTCTCTGTGACAAATGCAAGTACCATCATCATCCTGGTCCCTGCCAAGAACTATCCTGTACCAACTGTGGTAGGAAAGGACACACAGTTCGATTCTGCAAAACTCCTACCCAATCAGCCAACCAATCATCTAGAGCAGGTGTTAGTCAAGCCTGCTACAACTGTGGAGAAGTTGGGCACTTTAAAAGGAACTGTCCCAAGGAGTCAACTGCTGATAACACTGGAAGGGTTCTAACCATGGGACGGGAGGAAGCAGTCGTTGATCCCACTGTTGTTTCGGGTACGTTCCTTCTCGACAACTCATATGCTAGTATTCTTTTCGATTTGGGTGCTGAAAGGAGTTTTGTTAGTCATGCATTCAAACATAATCTAAAACCTAATCCTCAACCACTAACTGAAACTTTTATCGTCGAGATGGCTAACGGTGAGAAAGAAAGCGCTAACGACGTATTCATAGGTTGTACGCTTACCCTTAATGATCACTCATTTCCTATAGATCTCATGCCCGTTTCCATTAAGAGCTTTGATGTTATCATTGGCATCGATTGGTTGAGTCCCAATCATGCTGATATCCTTTGTTACGAAAAAACTATCCGTCTCAATCTTCTTTCGGATCAAACTCTCGTAATCTATGGCGATAAACCCAGTTCCAATCTTCATATCATTTCCTGAATCAAAGCTCGAAAGCTCCTTCGAAAGAAGTGCATTGCATTCTTAGCTCATGTGATCAACGAGAAACAAGAAGTTAGAGACCTTGCAAACATCCCCGAAGTCTGTAACTTTCCTGATGTGTTTCCCGAAGAGCTTCCAGGAATTCCTCCCGAACATCAGGTCGAGTTCCGTATTGATCTAATTCCTGGAGCTACCCCCATAGAAAAGTCTCCATATCGTTTAGCTCAGGAAGAAATGCAGGAGTTGTCCAGTCAACTCAACGAGTTGCTCAGTAAAGGATTCATTAGACCGAGTTCCTCACTCTGGGGAGCTCCGGTTCTGTTTGTCAAGAAGAAAGATGGATCCTTTCGGATGTGTATCGACTACCGCGAGCTGAACAAGTTGACCGTTAAGAACCGATATCCTCTTCCACGAATAGACGACCTCTTCGATCAACTCCAGGGAGCCAGCTACTTTTCAAAGATAGACCTTCGGTCAGGGTACCATCAGTTACGAGTCCAGGAGAATGATGTTTCCATAACAGCTTTTAGGACTCGGTATGGACACTACGAGTTCGTAGTGATGCCCTTCGGTCTAACCAATGCATCTGCTGTGTTCATGGACCTGATGAACCGGGTGTGTCGTCCCTTCTTAGACAAGTTCGTTATCGTGTTCATTGATGACATCCTAGTCTACTCCCGAAACGAAGAAGACCACAAGCAACACTTGAGGTTAGTGTTGGAGACCCAAAGATCTGAAAAACTATACGCAAAATTCTCCAAGTGCGAATTCTGGATACGGAAGGTAACTTTCCTCGGTCACGTAGTAAGCGAGGAGGGTATTCATGTAGATCCTTCCAAGATTAAAGCAGTAGAGAATTGGTCGGCACCGAAGACACCCACATAAATTCGTCAATTCTTGGGTCTCACCGGCTACTATCGAAGATTCATCCAGAACTTTTCCAAAATCGCCAAACCTTTAACCACTCTAACACAGAAAGGTGTACCCTTTTGTTGGAGTGATAAACAAGAAACTGCATTCCAAACTTTGAAGAGAGCCTTATGCAGCGCGCCTGTTCTATCTTTACCCGATGGAACAGAGGACTTCGTTGTCTACTGCGATGCGTCTAATCAAGGTTTAGGTTGTGTTCTTATGCAAAGAGGAAAGGTGATTGCCTATGCCTCAAGACAGCTGAAAACACATGAAGTCAACTATACCACACATGAATTGGAACTAGGAGCCGTAATCTTTGCATTGAAGATTTGGAGACATTATCTCTACGGAACCAAATGCACGATCTTCACTGATCACAAGAGCCTGCAGCACATCTTTGATTAGAAAGACTTGAACATGAGGCAACGGCAATGGGTAGAACTACTCAGTGATTATGAGTGTGAAATCCGTTACCACACCGGCAAGGCCAATGTGGTAGCAGATGCCCTTAGCCGAAAGGATAGTGCAGGCCACAAAGTGAAGAACCAGACGATGACCATCCATTCCAACTTACACATGTAAATCCGAGAAGCCCAGTTAGAAGCCCTCAAACCCGAGAACATGTTGAATGAATCCTTGAGAGGAATGGAAAAGAAAGTTGAGATCAGAGGTGACGGGGTTCACTGTTTCATGGATCGAATCTGGATTCCCAAATCCGGAGGATTCAGGGAAATAGTCATGGAGTAAGCACACATAACCAAATACTCTGTTCACCCAGGTTCTGACAAGATGTACCTGGATCTCAAGAAGCAATACTGGTGGCCAAACATGAAAGCTGAGATAGCTACATTCGTGGGCAAGTGTCTGACTTGCGCCAAAGTCAAAGTTGAACATTAGAAACCCTCAGGTCTGCTCCAACAGCCCGAGATCCCCGAGTGGAAATGGGAGATGATTACCATGGACTTCATCACCAAACTGCCCAAGTGTTCTAGTGGGTACGATACCATTTGGGTAATTGTCGATCGTCTGACAAAATCCGCTCACTTCATTCCGATCAAAGAATCATACAAGATGGAAAGACTCGCGCGAATCTACATCCAGGAGGTAGTGCGTCTACACGGTGTACCTGTATCCATTATCTCTGATTGAGATAGCAGGTTTACCTCCAGATTCTGGCAATCCCTTCAGAAAGCCCTTGGAACCAAACTAGATATGAGCACGGCGTATCATCCTCAGACCGATGGACAGAGTGAGAGAACAATCCAAACCCTGGAGGACATGCTTAGGGCATGTGTCATCGAATTTGGAAAGTCGTAGGACACACATCTATCCTTGATCGAATTCTCATACAACAACAGTTACCACACCAGCATTAGGGCTGCTCCGTTTGAGGCCCTATACGGTCGTAAGTGCAGATCCCCTCTATGCTGGGCCGAGGTGGGGGATACACAGTTAGCCAGGAGTCGAGTCCCTGACAGTGCTCTCACTGGTCCTGAAATCATCTGCGAAACCACCGAAAAGATCATTCAAATCCGTAACCGATTGAAAGCTTCACGTGATCGTCAAAAGAGTTACGCTGATAATCGTCGGAAACCACTAGAATTCCAGGTTGGAGACCGTGTGCTGTTGAAGGTCTCGCCCTGGAAAGGCACTGTACGCTTAGGTAAGTGTGGGAAACTTAATCCAAGGTACATTGGACCCTTCGAGATCCTCTCCAGGATCGGTTCAGTTGCCTATAAACTGAGTTTACCTCACGAACTCAGTAACATTCATCCTGTCTTTCATGTTTCAAATCTCAAAAAGTGCCTATCCGATGAAACCCTAACGATTACCATAGACGAGATCGAGATCAATGAAACCTCAACTTTGTGGAGGAACCGATCGAAATCATGGATCGAGAAGTCTAATGTACAAAACAAAGTCACATCCCGTTAGTGAAGGTTCGCTGGAATGCCAAGCGGGGACCGGAATTCACTTGGGAACGGGAAGATTCAATGAAACAGAAGTATCCACAACTCTTTCCAGATCCATGATTTGTATCTTGTCTTGTGCTTTAAACTTTGAATTTTGGGACGAAATTCCCTTTAACGGGGGGGGGGGGGGGGGGGGGTAATGTAACAACCCGAAATTTCCGTATCATCTCTTGTAACTCTTTTGTAGTACAATTCACGCAACCAATCGTCGTTTCCAAATTTGATTTCCGATCTTCCATTAATTAAGTCATTAACTAGTACGTATTTAAAATGACTTAATGGGTGTCTTAATACATTTAGAAATCATTTTAACACCCAAATTTAGTGATTAGAATATTTCTAGAATTTACCGTATCGGGTTACGGCAACCTAATCGGGTACGACCAAAAGCCTCGTCTAACGCCGGTATCGGGTAGAATTCCACCGTGTCCAAAACTTAGACACTATATAATGTGTCTTAAGCCTCCATTTGAAGCCTTTGGCCATTTTCTCATTTAACACTCCCAACCTATCTCCTCATCCAAAATCAAAGGTCCAAAACAAAGATTTAAGGCTTCCAATCAAAGAGGTAACACCCCTAACTTGTTATTTAACCTCTTTAGCCTTCAAATTGATGTTTAAATTATGTTTTGGGACCAAGAACATGAGTTTACGGCCAAGGATCATGCTTGGGCCGTAAACTCCTCAACATGGGTTTTTTGAGCCAAATAACCCTTCCAAATCATAGTTGGGACTTAGTTATGACCTTAAAGCTTGCTAATCTAGACTTGGAACACTTTAAACATGAATTTTGGGGGACAAAAGTGAGTTTACAGCCAAGACACATTCTTGGGCCGTAAGCTCCTCTTAAATGGGGATTTAGTGCCTTAAAACATGTCCAAATGCCTTGAAACTCAACCAATGGCCTTGTGGTAAAATCTAGATGCATCTAAAAATAGTTTAAGGGTTTGAAACATATCAAAAATGTCATTTATAGGAGTTTACGGCCTAGGAACATACCCTTGGCCGTAAACTCATAAAACCTTGTTAATGATGCATCAAATACACTCTAAAGGCTTGCATAAATTTCTAGAATCACATGTGATTGTTTTTAAGCATCAAAAACTAACTTTTTCATGGGTATAAGAGAGTTTACGGCCTTAGCACATGCCTCTAGGCCGTAAACTCCTAAAATTATGTTAAATGATGTTCTAAATTCATAACAAGGCTTGGAAAATTAACTAGAATCACATGTGATTGTCCTTTGTAGCTCAAATCAATTTTTCTTGGCCATGGGTGAGTTTACGGTCGTAAACTCTTATGGTGTGGCCGTAAACTCCCTTTTAAGTGTTATAATTTCATTCAATCAATTCCAAGGCATTTTAGAAATCCATTCCAACAATCCCTATGTCTATTTAAGCCATTTAAACACTCAAAACCACACCAACATGAGTTTACGGTCGTAAACTCATGTGTGAGTGTGTTATGTGGCTGTAAAATCTTTAAAATGTTTACTCTTGGGGAGTAAACTCACGTCCCAAGTCCCTAGTGCCATTACACGTCCGAAGATGTCACCCGGGTCACTCCAAACGCTCGTTTTGAGGTGTTTAACCTCGGAGTGTAATGTTCCATATGATTAGTGAATGTATCCCTAATTGTATATATATGGACATTATTTCATTTTACATAGGAACATCACGAGTAGTCAATGCCCGAACCAACGTCTAGTATCCAAAACCGACGCATTTCTGAGTCCAGTGAGTTCATACCCCTACCCGTTTTCACTGTTTTCACTGTTTTCAGGGGGGGGGGGGGGGGGACACAAGCAAGGTACAAGGGAATTCTTGTACTCAAAACATGTTTTCAAATATGTGTTTCATATTTCATATGCTTTTATTACTGATTACCACAACTGATAACCATTTGAACATGCAAATCACGTAACACATATTTGTGAAATAGGTCTTTAAACTGTTATGTTTTACATATATTTCACAAATGGATTTCCATATTTTATCAGTTAAAAGCATAACATTAAACATTTGAATAATACCAGTACACTGTTTTGTCCTCGGTAACACGTCACACATATACGCAAGTGGAGGACTATCATATTATTACTAGTAAATATGTTAATCATGTATGATTGGAGACACGTCCTCGGTGAACACTCCACTGAGATACGCGAGTGGAGGACTACACCCATAACCAGAATCTCTGGTATTTAGAGAGTGTGACTTGAGTGTATAGATCTATACGGGGCTGACTACCCCACACCTGGCTGGTAGCTACAGCCGAACCGAAATGGTTCAAGGGTGACGAAAGTCATAATTATGTGGACTACTTATTGCCACAGGTTGCAGTCTATCGTATGGTTATGGAACTCGCGATTAGGATGATAGAGATTTACTTATAGTAATAATGAACCACTTTATACATCTTTTACATCTTTTACATCTTTCACGTACTGTAACTAACATTCAGGAAAGTACGGGACTTTCCTGGGGAAAACATGGAACCTAATCACGTTTACATCTTTTACATCCTTAACATTGTTCACATTAGAAACCAACATGCAGGAAAGCATGGGGCTTTCCTGGCTAACACTTACATAACTAGAAAGAGTAACAAGTTGGATAACATTACATCTTTTATAATTGGTAACATACAATAAGGAAAGTATGGGACTTTCCTGGTAATACATGATAGGTAAACAGAACAGTTTAACAAGTTGAATAACTAACTATACATTTTCACATGAGCAGACATGTTTTCAGTGTACAAACTTACTATACTTTACATTTGTGAAACAATAACCAAATTTTAAGAAAATACGGGATTTTCTTGGTGTACATAACATTTCAGAAACGGAAAGGAAACTTGAAACATTTTCACAAACAAAAAAAAAACGCTTATGAACTCACCAGCTTTATGCTGATTTTCAAACCGCTTGTGTTCTCAGGTTAGCGTTAGAACAGGTACCCGAAGATCCCTTTTTGATCAGAAGACGGAGTACATGAAGACCCGTTTCATTTTGTTTATATATACTATGTATCACAACTGTACAAACTTTACTTTTGAAACAACTGTAAAACTTTTCTTATGTAATGTAATGGTTGTTTTACTTTACTTACTATGTGCATTGGCTTTGATACTCAACGTGGAGTCCGCCCTGGAAACGTTTCCGCCTTCGGTTTTTGGGGTGTAACAGATTTGAAGTATGAAAGGTCCCATGGAGATATGGAACCTAGATCTGGACCTTAGCAGGTCCAGATAGCCCCAAATGATAAGCTTTATGTCCATTCTTTTGAGTTGGAAGTTAGGGTTGCCATATTAGAGGTTATTTCCCCAAAAAGAGCCTTGTATGTGTTGCATGGCGGCCAAGACTGAGACTTTACGTGATAAATGAGCTTGGGAAGGCCAGATCTATGTGTGTATGGAACGGATCTGACCGCAAAAGCAAGTTTTAGCTGATGCATGGCATGGACTCGCCGAGTCTGAAGAACAGACTCGACGAGTAGCTTGAAGATTATCCTTAAAACCACCCAGTGTGTTGTCCTGCCGAGTTGTGGGTGACTCAGTGAGTCACAGAGAGTTAGAAAGGTATTTGACAGGTGGACCGAGTCAAGTTGGGACTCGCCGAGTTATCCGTGCGACTCGGCGAGTCGAGTCGCGGTGGCCCCGTGATTCATGCCCAGGTGGAACTCGTCGAGTCAGGGGAGTACTCGACGTGTCAAAGGGAAAATCCTTGCGAGTTGGTGAAAACACATAGACTCACCGAGTCACTCTAGTGCGCTCACCGAGTCCGGTCAATTTGACCAAAGACTGTTGACCAAGTTGACCAGGGTTCACTTGATAAGGATGGTCAACCTTAGTGGTATAAGTAATAATTATAGATATATGATGTCATAGGAGGATTACAGCTTGGGGTTTCGAGCACGAGTGATTTCCAAGGTTCACGAACTATCGAGACATACAAGGTGAGTCTTCTCACTATACTGTACCCGGAAGGGTTTAACTGTGTGACCGAAAGGTCGAACATGATATGAGTTATATACATTATGTGTGATAAGTTAATCGTTATATGTGCTATGTATGATATGCTTAATATGGGCCGGAAGGCATTATATTATGGGCCGGAAGGCGAATATGTTATGGGCCGGAAGGCGTTGTAAAATGGACCGTAAGGTTGACGTGGGTCGGACCGGAAGGTTTACCTAGTCGGGATGGAAGTCCCCTGAGACACATGGACCGGAAGGTCAGGGCCTGGAAAGGCGTATGTGCGTAGGTTGTATTTTGGGGAACTCACTAAGCATTTATGCTTACAGTTGTTGTGTTATGTGTTTCAGGTACTAGCGAGGACCGTGGGAAGGCGCCGGTGTGATCGTACACACACTCGGGGAAAACTATTTTGTGATCTTTGTTTATGTAATCGGTCGTGACAATATTATTTACATTGGAACTTAAATTATTACTCGATGTTATGATGTTTGTAAAAATGAAAAAAAATTGGTTTAAAATTTACGTCGTTACAAGATACCTTCTTGGAATGTAAAATCTACAGAAATAGATAAATATGAATGTTGAAAGTTTTAACTTTTAAAATTCTTTTTGCATGAAATGACAATATCTTGAAAGAGGTCAAGATACATGATTCCTTTGGACGACTCTTTGCATTGTTACATGACACCTTTTGAGTCTATCTCAAAGGACCTAGCACATAGGTTGAGCTAGATGAAATGATTTATATTATATTTGCTTGGAAAATGAATCCATTGTTTATATCATCATACCATGAGATACAAAATTGAATACATGATTAAGTCACTAGATGATTATGAGAACATGTCACACCCCGAAAACCTAAGGCGGAAACATTTCCGGGGCGGACTCCACGTTGAGTTCAAATCCAATGTACTTAGTAAGCAAAGTAAACAACTATTACATTACATATTCGAATTTACATTTGTTCAAAAGTAAGCAATCAAGTCATGGCCTATTCCTACTAACATTTCTGCAGTTAGATCATTTCATGGTCTTGCTTCTTTCTATAGAAGATTTGTTCGTGATTTTAGCAACATTGCAAGTCCCATGACAGGTTGTTTGAAGAAAGGAGTCTTTGCATGGGGAGAAGAAGCTCAAAAGGCATTTGAGAAACTCAAGGCATTATTGTGTGATGCTCCTATTTTAGCTCTTCCAGATTTTTCTCAACCATTTGAAGTGGAGTGTGATGCAAGTGAAGTTGGTATTGGGGCTGTTTTGATCCAATCCAAACGTCCTATTGCTTATTTTTCTGAAAAGTTAGGTGGTGCTCGTTTGAATTATTGCACTTATGATAAGGAGTTTTATGCTATTGTTCGTGCTTTACATCATTGGAGTCATTATTTACGTGCAAATCATTGTATTTTGCATTCTGATCATGAATCCTTGAAGTACATCAATGGGCAACAAAAGTTGAGCACAAGACATGCAAAGTGGGTGGAGTTCTTGCAATCCTTTCATTTTTCATGCAAATACAAGGATGGCAAAAGCAATGTGGTGGCTGATGCACTCTCGAGGCGTTACTCATTATTGTTGACTTTGGATGTTCGTTTCTTGGGATTTGAAACTCTAAAGGACCATTATCAATATGATATGGACTTTGGAGATATGTTTTTGAAATGTGCAGGTGGTCCTAATGGTGAATTTGTGATTCAAGATGGCTTTCTATTCAAATGCAATCGCCTTTGTGTCCCAAAACATGCAATACGGGAGTTGTTGATTCGTGAAGCTCATGGCGGTGGTTTGGCTGGTCATTTTGGCATTACCAAAACTTTGGAGGTGCTTAAAGAACATTTCTTTTGGCCGAAGATGTTGGGGGATGTAAACAACATAGTGGGCAAGTGTGTTACATGTCATATGGAGAAAACAACTTTCAAGCATGGTGTTTACACTCCTTTGCCGGTTCCTATTCGTCCTTGGGAAGATGTGTCCATGGATTTCATTATGGCTTTGCCTAGAACTCAAAGGGGGAAGGATTCCATTATGGTGGTGGTGGATAGGTTTTCAAAAATGGCTCACTTTGTGCCATGTCATAAAACCAATGATGCATCTAATGTGGCTGATTTGTATTTTAAAGAGGTGGTTCGTTTGCCTGGTATTCCTAAAACAATTGTTTCTGATAGGGATTCCAAATTTCTAAGTTACTTTTGGAACACTTTATGGAGGAAAGTGGGTACTAAGTTACTTTTTAGTACATCCCATCATCCACAAACGGATGGGCAAACGGAGGTTACTAATAGAACTTTGGGTGCTTTGTTGAGAGGGCTGGTTAGCCAAACTCAAAAAGATTAGGACATCAAACTTGCACATGCTGAATTTGCCTATAATCGTTCTCCTACTTATGCTACAGGTCACTCTCCTTTTGAGGTGGTGTATGGTGTGAATCCTTACATGCCTTTGGATTTGATTCCATTACCAAAGGATGAATTGGTTCACAAGGATGCTAATGACAAGTTGAAGGCCATGATAAAACTACACCAACAAGTTCGTGAGAAGATTGAAGCTGTGAATGAGTTGTACAAACAGAAGTCAAACAAGCATAGGAAACCACGTGTCTTTCAAGATGGTGACTTGGTGTGGGTGCATATGAGGAAAGAACGTTTTCCTAACAAAAGGAAAACCAAGTTAATGCCAAGAGCCGAAGGTCCTTATAATGTGGTGTCACGTGTCAATGATAACGCTTACAAGGTAGATTTAGGAGGAGACCATGGAGTGCATGCTACCTTTAATGTGGGAGATCTTTCACCTTATCTTGATGATGATGGACTTGATGAACTGAGATCAATTCCTTTCAAAGGGGGAGGGGATGATCCATGCATGGATCATGAAAGCCCAAAATGTGATGGACTAGTGATTACTAGTGGGCTAGAAGGTGGTTTGGGCTCAATGGTTGGGTTGTGCATGGTAACCCACAAATTGAATTAAGGTTGCATGAAGACTAGGGAAACATTTTTAAGGCTTCATAAGTGCTAAAAACGTTACTATTTGCTTCATAAAGCCTCCTAGCCGTTTTTGACACTCTTTGGTGGATTAGGGTTACACTTTAATGCTTATGATGACTCCTTAATGCTTCTTATGGCTCCTTAAGCAAGCATAGCCGTTTTTTTCAGTCACAAGTCTCATGGACGTTTTTTTTGTGTTCTTTCAAGAGTTACCTTAATTTCTATTTACTAGTTTTAATGAATAATTGGTTGGTCGGCTTGTAACCACCAAATTTGTAATAAAGGCTTCATATAAAGCCAAATTATGCATGGAAAAAGTAATGCACGAATTTTAATCAAAGAACCATTATTTTCACTTTGAATTATTGTTATAATTCTCAAATTATCTTGTTGGGACGTGTTCTTGACTTGATACGAACTCAATCCAATAGGTCTTGGATTGTTTTCATCAGTATACAACTTAATAGGTCTTGAGTTGTTACTATACTAATCTATCTATTTCTTTCCATTCACATATCATTTGTGGTTGCTATTCTCTCTTAATTTACCTAAACACTACCCTACTCACTAAATCAAGCCCATACACGCATCACCATAAAATACCGATTTCCTATTCCTAGAGTTGATGATTTGTTGGATGAGTTGCATGGTTCTATTGTGTTCTCAAAAATTGATTTGAGAAGTGGTTACCATCAAATTCGTATGCGTGAAGGGGATGAATGGAAAACAGCCTTTAAAACTAAACATGGCTTGTATGAATGGACCGTGATGCCTTAAGGTCTAACTAACGCACCTAGCACTTTCATGCGACTAATGAATGAAGTGCTAAAATCTTTTTTGGGCAGGTTTGTGGTTGTGTACCTTGATGATATCTTGGTATATAGCAAGAGCTTGGAGGATTATTTGGTGCACTTAAAACAGGTTTTCGAGACGCTTAGAGCTCAAAAACTCTATGGTAAGCAAGAAAAATGTTCGTTTTTAGTGGAAGAAGTGGCATTTTTGGGTTTTGTGGTTTCAAAAAATGGCGTGTCCGTAGACCCATCCAAAACTGAAGCAATCAAGTCATGGCCTATTCCTACTAACATTTCTGCAGTTAGATCATTTCATGGTCTTGCTTCTTTCTATAGAAGATTTGTTCGTGATTTTAGCAACATTGCAAGTCCCATGACAGGTTGTTTGAAGAAAGGAGTCTTTGCATGGGGAGAAGAAGCTTAAAAGGCATTTGAGAAACTCAAGGCATTATTGTGTGATGCTCCTATTTTAGCTCTTCCAGATTTTTCTCAACCATTTGAAGTGGAGTGTGATGCAAGTGGAGTTGGTATTGGGGCTGTTTTGATCCAATCCAAACGTCCTATTGCTTATTTTTCTGAAAAGTTAGGTGGTGCTCGTTTGAATTATTGCACTTATGATAAGGAGTTTTATGCTATTGTTCGTGCTTTACATCATTGGAGTCATTATTTGCGTGCAAATCATTGTATTTTGCATTCTGATCATAAATCCTTGAAGTACATCAATGGGCAACAAAAGTTGAGCACAAGACATGCAAAGTGGGTGGAGTTCTTGCAATCCTTTCATTTTTCATGCAAATACAAGGATGGCAAAAGCAATGTGGTGGCTGATGCACTCTCGAGGCGTTACTCATTATTGTTGACTTTGGATGTTCGTTTCTTGGGATTTAAAACTCTAAAGGACCATTATCAATATGATATGGACTTTGGAGATATGTTTTTGAAATGTGCAGGTGGTCCTAATGGTGAATTTGTGATTCAAGATGGCTTTCTATTCAAATGCAATCGCCTTTGTGTCCCAAAACATGCAATACGGGAGTTGTTGATTCGTGAAGCTCATGGCGGTGGTTTGGCTGGTCATTTTGGCATTACCAAAACTTTGCAGGTGCTTAAAGAACATTTCTTTTGGCCGAAGATGTTGGGGGATGTAACCAACATAGTGGGCAAGTGTGTTACATGTCATATGGAGAAAACAACTTTCAAGCATGGTGTTTACACTCCTTTGCCGGTTCCTATTCGTCCTTGGGAAGATGTGTCCATGGATTTCATTATGGCTTTGCCTATAACTCAAAGGGGGAAGGATTCCATTATGGTGGTGGTGGATAGGTTTTCAAAAATGGCTCACTTTGTGCCATGTCATAAAACCAATGATGCATCTAATGTGGCTGATTTGTATTTTAAAGAGGTGGTTCGTTTGCCTGGTATTCCTAAAACAATTGTTTCTGATAGGGATTCCAAATTTCTAAGTTACTTTTGGAACACTTTATGGAGGAAAGTGGGTACTAAGTTACTTTTTAGTACATCCCATCATCCACAAACGGATGGGCAAACGGAGGTTACTAATAGAACTTTGGGTGCTTTGTTGAGAGGGCTGGTTAGCAAAACTCAAAAAGATTAGGACATCAAACTTGCACATGCTGAATTTGCCTATAATCGTTCTCCTACTTATGCTACAGGTCACTCTCCTTTTGAGGTGGTGTATGGTGTGAATCCTTACATGCCTTTTTTGGATTTGATTCCATTACCAAAGGATGAATTGGTTCACAAGGATGCTAATGACAAGTTGAAGGCCATGATAAAACTACACCAACAAGTTCGTGAGAATATTGAAGCTGTGAATGAGTTGTACAAACAGAAGTCAAACTAGCATAGGAAACCACGTGTCTTTCAAGATGGCGACTTGGTGTGGGTGCATATGAGGAAAGAACGTTTTCCTAACAAAAGGAAAAGCAAGTTAATGCCAAGAGCCGAAGGTCCTTATAAAGTGGTGTCACGTGTCAATGATAACGCTTACAAGATGATGATGGACTTGATGAATTGAGGTCAATTCCTTTCAAAGGGGGAGGGGATGATCCATGCATGGATCATGAAAGCCCAAAATGTGATGGACTAGTGATTACTAGTGGGCTAGAAGGTGGTTTGGGCTCAATGGTTGGGTTGTGCATGGTAACCCACAAATTGAATTAAGGTTGCATGAAGACTAGGGCAACATTTTTAAGGCTTCATAAGTGCTAAAAACGTTACTATTTGCTTCATAAAGCCTCCTAGCCGTTTTTGACACTCTTTGGTGGATTAGGGTTACACTTTAATGCTTATGATGACTCCTTAATGCTTCTTATGGCTCCTTAAGCAAGCATAGCCGTTTTTTTTTCATTCACAAGTCTCATGGACGTTTTTTTTGTGTTCTTTCAAGAGTTACCTTAATTTCTATTTACTAGTTTTAATGAATAATTGGTTGGTTGGCTTGTAACCACCAAATTTGTAATAAAGGCTTCATATAAAGCCAAATTATGCATGGAAAAAGTAATGCACGAATTTTAATCAAAGAACCATTATTTTCACTTTGAATTATTGTTATAATTCTCAAATTATCTTGTTGGGACGTGTTCTTGACTTGATACGAACTCAATCCAATAGGTCTTGGATTGTTTTCATCAGTATACAACTTAATAGGTCTTGAGTTGTTACTATACTAATCTATCTATTTCTTTCCATTCACATATCATTTGTGGTTGCTATTCTCTCTTAATTTACCTAAACACTACCCTACTCACTAAATCAAGCCCATACACGCATCACCATAAAATACCGATTTCCTATTCCTAGAGTTGATGATTTGTTGGACGAGTTGCATGGTTCTATTGTGTTCTCAAAAATTGATTTGAGAAGTGGTTACCATCAAATTCGTATGCGTGAAGGGGATGAATGGAAAACAGCCTTTAAAACTAAACATGGCTTGTATGAATGGACCGTGATGCCTTAAGGTCTAACTAACGCACCTAGCACTTTCATGCGACTAATGAATGAAGTGCTAAAATCTTTTTTGGGCAGGTTTGTGGTTGTGTACCTTGATGATATCTTGGTATATAGCAAGAGCTTGGAGGATTATTTGGTACACTTAAAACAGGTTTTCGAGACGCTTAGAGCTCAAAAACTCTATGGTAAGCAAGAAAAATGTTCGTTTTTAGTGGAAGAAGTGGCATTTTTGGGTTTTGTGGTTTAAAAAAATGGCGTGTCCGTAGACCCATCCAAAACTGAAGCAATCAAGTCATGGCCTATTCCTACTAACATTTCTGCAGTTAGATCATTTCATGGTCTTGCTTCTTTCTATAGAAGATTTGTTCGTGATTTTAGCAACATTGCAAGTCCCATGACAGGTTGTTTGAAGAAAGGAGTCTTTGCATGGGGAGAAGAAGCTCAAAAGGCATTTGAGAAACTCAAGGCATTATTGTGTGATGCTCCTATTTTAGCTCTTCCAGATTTTTCTCAACCATTTGAAGTGGAGTGTGATGCAAGTGGAGTTGGTATTGGGGCTGTTTTGATCCAATCCAAACGTCCTATTGCTTATTTTTCTGAAAAGTTAGGTGGTGCTCGTTTGAATTATTGCACTTATGATAAGGAGTTTTATGCTATTGTTCGTGCTTTACATCATTGGAGTCATTATTTGCGTGCAAATCATTGTATTTTGCATTCTGATCATAAATCCTTGAAGTACATCAATGGGCAACAAAAGTTGAGCACAAGACATGCAAAGTGGGTGGAGTTCTTGCAATCCTTTCATTTTTCATGCAAATACAAGGATGGCAAAAGCAATGTGGTGGCTGATGCACTCTCGAGGCGTTACTCATTATTGTTGACTTTGGATGTTCGTTTCTTGGGATTTAAAACTCTAAAGGACCATTATCAATATGATATGGACTTTGGAGATATGTTTTTGAAATGTGCAGGTGGTCCTAATGGTGAATTTGTGATTCAAGATGGCTTTCTATTCAAATGCAATCGCCTTTGTGTCCCAAAACATGCAATACGGGAGTTGTTGATTCGTGAAGCTCATGGCGGTGGTTTGGCTGGTCATTTTGGCATTACCAAAACTTTGCAGGTGCTTAAAGAACATTTCTTTTGGCCGAAGATGTTGGGGGATGTAACCAACATAGTGGGCAAGTGTGTTACATGTCATATGGAGAAAACAACTTTCAAGCATGGTGTTTACACTCCTTTGCCGGTTCCTATTCGTCCTTGGGAAGATGTGTCCATGGATTTCATTATGGCTTTGCCTATAACTCAAAGGGGGAAGGATTCCATTATGGTGGTGGTGGATAGGTTTTCAAAAATGGCTCACTTTGTGCCATGTCATAAAACCAATGATGCATCTAATGTGGCTGATTTGTATTTTAAAGAGGTGGTTCGTTTGCCTGGTATTCCTAAAACAATTGTTTCTGATAGGGATTCCAAATTTCTAAGTTACTTTTGGAACACTTTATGGAGGAAAGTGGGTACTAAGTTACTTTTTAGTACATCCCATCATCCACAAACGGATGGGCAAACGGAGGTTACTAATAGAACTTTGGGTGCTTTGTTGAGAGGGCTGGTTAGCAAAACTCAAAAAGATTAGGACATCAAACTTGCACATGCTGAATTTGCCTATAATCGTTCTCCTACTTATGCTACAGGTCACTCTCCTTTTGAGGTGGTGTATGGTGTGAATCCTTACATGCCTTTGGATTTGATTCCATTACCAAAGGATGAATTGGTTCACAAGGATGCTAATGACAAGTTGAAGGCCATGATAAAACTACACCAACAAGTTCGTGAGAATATTGAAGCTGTGAATGAGTTGTACAAACAGAAGTCAAACTAGCATAGGAAACCACGTGTCTTTCAAGATGGCGACTTGGTGTGGGTGCATATGAGGAAAGAACGTTTTCCTAACAAAAGGAAAAGCAAGTTAATGCCAAGAGCCGAAGGTCCTTATAAAGTGGTGTCACGTGTCAATGATAACGCTTACAAGATGATGATGGACTTGATGAATTGAGGTCAATTCCTTTCAAAGGGGGAGGGGATGATCCATGCATGGATCATGAAAGCCCAAAATGTGATGGACTAGTGATTACTAGTGGGCTAGAAGGTGGTTTGGGCTCAATGGTTGGGTTGTGCATGGTAACCCACAAATTGAATTAAGGTTGCATGAAGACTAGGGCAACATTTTTAAGGCTTCATAAGTGCTAAAAACGTTACTATTTGCTTCATAAAGCCTCCTAGCCGTTTTTGACACTCTTTGGTGGATTAGGGTTACACTTTAATGCTTATGATGACTCCTTAATGCTTCTTATGGCTCCTTAAGCAAGCATAGCCGTTTTTTTCATTCACAAGTCTCATGGACGTTTTTTTTGTGTTCTTTCAAGAGTTACCTTAATTTCTATTTACTAGTTTTAATGAATAATTGGTTGGTTGGCTTGTAACCACCAAATTTGTAATAAAGGCTTCATATAAAGCCAAATTATGCATGGAAAAAGTAATGCACGAATTTTAATCAAAGAACCATTATTTTCACTTTGAATTATTGTTATAATTCTCAAATTATCTTGTTGGGACGTGTTCTTGACTTGATACGAACTCAATCCAATAGGTCTTGGATTGTTTTCATCAGTATACAACTTAATAGGTCTTGAGTTGTTACTATACTAATCTATCTATTTCTTTCCATTCACATATCATTTGTGGTTGCTATTCTCTCTTAATTTACCTAAACACTACCCTACTCACTAAATCAAGCCCATACACGCATCACCATAAAATACCGATTTCCTATTCCTAGAGTTGATGATTTGTTGGACGAGTTGCATGGTTCTATTGTGTTCTCAAAAATTGATTTGAGAAGTGGTTACCATCAAATTCGTATGCGTGAAGGGGATGAATGGAAAACAGCCTTTAAAACTAAACATGGCTTGTATGAATGGACCGTGATGCCTTAAGGTCTAACTAACGCACCTAGCACTTTCATGCGACTAATGAATGAAGTGCTAAAATCTTTTTTGGGCAGGTTTGTGGTTGTGTACCTTGATGATATCTTGGTATATAGCAAGAGCTTGGAGGATTATTTGGTACACTTAAAACAGGTTTTCGAGACGCTTAGAGCTCAAAAACTCTATGGTAAGCAAGAAAAATGTTCGTTTTTAGTGGAAGAAGTGGCATTTTTGGGTTTTGTGGTTTCAAAAAATGGCGTGTCCGTAGACCCATCCAAAACTGAAGCAATCAAGTCATGGCCTATTCCTACTAACATTTCTGCAGTTAGATCATTTCATGGTCTTGCTTCTTTCTATAGAAGATTTGTTCGTGATTTTAGCAACATTGCAAGTCCCATGACAGGTTGTTTGAAGAAAGGAGTCTTTGCATGGGGAGAAGAAGCTCAAAAGGCATTTGAGAAACTCAAGGCATTATTGTGTGATGCTCCTATTTTAGCTCTTCCAGATTTTTCTCAACCATTTGAAGTGGAGTGTGATGCAAGTGGAGTTGGTATTGGGGCTGTTTTGATCCAATCCAAACGTCCTATTGCTTATTTTTCTGAAAAGTTAGGTGGTGCTCGTTTGAATTATTGCACTTATGATAAGGAGTTTTATGCTATTGTTCGTGCTTTACATCATTGGAGTCATTATTTGCGTGCAAATCATTGTATTTTGCATTCTGATCATAAATCCTTGAAGTACATCAATGGGCAAGAAAAGTTGAGCACAAGACATGCAAAGTGGGTGGAGTTCTTGCAATCCTTTCATTTTTCATGCAAATACAAGGATGGCAAAAGCAATGTGGTGGCTGATGCACTCTCGAGGCGTTACTCATTATTGTTGACTTTGGATGTTCGTTTCTTGGGATTTAAAACTCTAAAGGACCATTATCAATATGATATGGACTTTGGAGATATGTTTTTGAAATGTGCAGGTGGTCCTAATGGTGAATTTGTGATTCAAGATGGCTTTCTATTCAAATGCAATCGCCTTTGTGTCCCAAAACATGCAATACGGGAGTTGTTGATTCGTGAAGCTCATGGCGGTGGTTTGGCTGGTCATTTTGGCATTACCAAAACTTTGCAGGTGCTTAAAGAACATTTCTTTTGGCCGAAGATGTTGGGGGATGTAACCAACATAGTGGGCAAGTGTGTTACATGTCATATGGAGAAAACAACTTTCAAGCATGGTGTTTACACTCCTTTGTCGGTTCCTATTCGTCCTTGGGAAGATGTGTCCATGGATTTCATTATGGCTTTGCCTAGAACTCAAAGGGGGAAGGATTCCATTATGGTGGTGGTGGATAGGTTTTAAAAAATGGCTCACTTTGTGCCATGTCATAAAACCAATGATGCATCTAATGTGGCTGATTTGTATTTTAAAGAGGTTGTTCGTTTGCCTGGTATTCCTAAAACAATTGTTTCTGATAGGGATTCCAAATTTCTAAGTTACTTTTGGAACACTTTATGGAGGAAAGTGGGTACTAAGTTACTTTTTAGTACATCCCATCATCCACAAACAGATGGGCAAACGGAGGTTACTAATAGAACTTTGGGTGCTTTGTTGAGAGGGCTGGTTAGCAAAACTCAAAAAGATTAGGACATCAAACTTGCACATGCTGAATTTGCCTATAATCGTTCTCCTACTTATGCTACAGGTCACTCTCCTTTTGAGGTGGTGTATGTTGTGAATCCTTACATGCCTTTGAATTTGATTCCATTACCAAAGGATGAATTGATTCACAAGGATGCTAATGACAAGTTGAAGGCCATGATAAAACTACACCAACAAGTTCGTGAGAAGATTGAAGCTGTGAATGAGTTGTACAAACAGAAGTCAAACAAGCATAGGAAACCACGTGTCTTTCAAGATGGTGACTTGGTGTGGGTGCATATGAGGAAAGAACGTTTTCCTAACAAAAGGAAAACCAAGTTAATGCCAAGAGCCGAAGGTCCTTATAAAGTGGTGTCACGTGTCAATGATAACGCTTACAAGATGATGATGGACTTGATGAATTGAGGTCAATTCCTTTCAAAGGGGGAGGGGATGATCCATGCATGGATCATGAAAGCCCAAAATGTGATGGACTAGTGATTACTAGTGGGCTAGAAGGTGGTTTGGGCTCAATGGTTGGGTTGTGCATGGTAACCCACAAATTGAATTAAGGTTGCATGAAGACTAGGGCAACATTTTTAAGGCTTCATAAGTGCTAAAAACGTTACTATTTGCTTCATAAAGCCTCCTAGCCGTTTTTGACACTCTTTGGTGGATTAGGGTTACACTTTAATGCTTATGATGACTCCTTAATGCTTCTTATGGCTCCTTAAGCAAGCATAGCCGTTTTTTTTCAGTCACAAGTCTCATGGACGTTTTTTTGTGTTCTTTCAAGAGTTACCTTAATTTCTATTTACTAGTTTTAATGAATAATTGGTTGGTCGGCTTGTAACCACCAAATTTGTAATAAAGGCTTCATATAAAGCCAAATTATGCATGGAAAAAGTAATGCACGAATTTTAATCAAAGAACCATTATTTTCACTTTGAATTATTGTTATAATTCTCAAATTATCTTGTTGGGATGTGTTCTTGACTTGATACGAACTCAATCCAATAGGTCTTGGATTGTTTTCATCAGTATACAACTTAATAGGTCTTGAGTTGTTACTATACTAATCTATCTATTTCTTTCCATTCACATATCATTTGTGGTTGCTATTCTCTCTTAATTTACCTAAACACTACCCTACTCACTAAATCAAGCCCATACACGCATCACCTTAAAATACCGATTTCCTATTCCTAGAGTTGATGATTTGTTGGACGAGTTGCATGGTTCTATTGTGTTCTCAAAAATTGATTTGAGAAGTGGTTACCATCAAATTCGTATGCGTGAAGGGGATGAATGGAAAACAGCCTTTAAAACTAAACATGGCTTGTATGAATGGACCGTGATGCCTTTCGGTCTAACTAACGCACCTAGCACTTTCATGCGACTAATGAATGAAGTGCTAAAATCTTTTTTGGGCAGGTTTGTGGTTGTGTACCTTGATGATATCTTGGTATATAGCAAGAGCTTGGAGGATTATTTGGTGCACTTAAAACAGGTTTTCGAGACGCTTAGAGCTCAAAAACTCTATGGTAAGCAAGAAAAATGTTCGTTTTTAGTGGAAGAAGTGGCATTTTTGGGTTTTGTGGTTTCAAAAAATGGCGTGTCCGTAGACCCATCCAAAACTGAAGCAATCAAGTCATGGCCTATTCCTACTAACATTTCTGCAGTTAAATCATTTCATGGTCTTGCTTCTTTCTATAGAAGATTTGTTCGTGATTTTAGCAACATTGCAAGTCCCATGACAGGTTGTTTGAAGAAAGGAGTCTTTGCATGGGGAGAAGAAGCTCAAAGGCATTTGAGAAACTCAAGGCATTATTGTGTGATGCTCCTATTTTAGCTCTTCTAGATTTTTCTCAACCATTTGAAGTGGAGTGTGATGCAAGTGGAGTTGCTATTGGGGCTGTTTTGATCCAATCCAAACGTCCTATTGCTTATTTTTCTGAAAAGTTAGGTGGTGCTCGTTTGAATTATTGCACTTATGATAAGGAGTTTTATGCTATTGTTCGTGCTTTACATCATTGGAGTCATTATTTGCGTGCAAATCATTGTATTTTGCATTCTGATCATAAATCCTTGAAGTACATCAATGGGCAACAAAAGTTGAGCACAAGACATGCAAAGTGGGTGGAGTTCTTGCAATCCTTTCATTTTTCATGCAAATACAAGGATGGCAAAAGCAATGTGGTGGCTGATGCACTCTCGAGGCGTTACTCATTATTGGTGACTTTGGATGTTCGTTTCTTGGGATTTGAAACTCTAAAGGACCATTATCAATATGATATGGACTTTGGAGATATGTTTTTGAAATGTGCAGGTGGTCCTAATGGTGAATTTGTGATTCAAGATGGCTTTCTATTCAAATGCAATCGCCTTTGTGTCCCAAAACATGCAATACGGGAGTTGTTGATTCGTGAAGCTCATGGCGGTGGTTTGGCTGGTCATTTTGGCATTACCAAAACTTTGCAGGTGCTTAAAGAACATTTCTTTTGGCCGAAGATGTTAGGGGATGTAACCAACATAGTGGGCAAGTGTGTTACATGTCATATGGAGAAAACAACTTTCAAGCATGGTGTTTACACTCCTTTGCCGGTTCCTATTCGTCCTTGGGAAGATGTGTCCATGGATTTCATTATGGCTTTGCCTTGAACTCAAAGGGGGAAGGATTCCATTATGGTGGTGGTGGATAGGTTTTCAAAAATGGCTCACTTTGTGCCATGTCATAAAACCAATGATGCATCTAATGTGGCTGATTTGTATTTTAAAGAGGTGGTTCGTTTGCATGGTATTCCTAAAACAATTGTTTCTGATAGGGATTCCAAATTTCTAAGTTACTTTTGGAACACTTTATGGAGGAAAGTGGGTACTAAGTTACTTTTTAGTACATCCCATCATCCACAAACGGATGGGCAAACGGAGGTTACTAATAGAACTTTGGGTGCTTTGTTGAGAGGGCTGGTTAGCAAAACTCAAAAAGATTAGGACATCAAACTTGCACATGCTGAATTTGCCTATAATCGTTCTCCTACTTATGCTACAGGTCACTCTTCTTTTGAGGTGGTGTATGGTGTGAATCCTTACATGCCTTTGGATTTGATTCCATTACCAAAGGATGAATTGGTTCACAAGGATGCTAATGACAAGTTGAAGGCCATGATAAAACTACACCAACAAGTTCGTGAGAAGATTGAAGCTGTGAATGAGTTGTACAAACAGAAGTCAAACAAGCATAGGAAACCACGTGTCTTTCAACATGGTGACTTGGTGTGGGTGCATATGAGGAAAGAACGTTTTCCTAACAAAAGGAAAACCAAGTTAATGCCAAGAGCCGAAGGTCCTTATAAAGTGGTGTCACGTGTCAATGATAACGCTTACAAGGTAGATTTAGGAGGAGACCATGGAATGCATGCTACCTTTAATGTGGGAGATCTTTCACCTTATCTTGATGATGATGGACTTGATGAATTGAGGTCAATTCCTTTCAAAGGGGGAGGGGATGATCCATGCATGGATCATGAAAGCCCAAAATGTGATGGACTAGTGATTACTAGTGGGCTAGAAGGTGGTTTGGGCTCAATGGTTGGGTTGTGCATGGTAACCAACAAATTGAATTAAGGTTGCATGAAGACTAGGGCAACATTTTTAAGCCTTCATAAGTGCTAAAAACGTTACTATTTGCTTCATAAAGCCTCCTAGCCGTTTTTGACACTCTTTGGTGGATTAGGGTTACACTTTAATGCTTATGATGACTCCTTAATGCTTCTTATGGCTCCTTAAGCAAGCATAGCCGTTTTTTTCAGTCACAAGTCTCATGGATGTTTTTTTTGTGTTCTTTCAAGAGTTACCTTAATTTCTATTTACTAGTTTTAATGAATAATTGGTTGGTCGGCTTGTAACCACCAAATTTGTAATAAAGGCTTCATATAAAGCCAAATTATGCATGGAAAAAGTAATGCACGAATTTTAATCAAAGAACCATTATTTTCACTTTGAATTATTGTTATAATTCTCAAATTATCTTGTTGGGACGTGTTCTCGACTTGATACGAACTCAATCCAATAGGTCTTGGATTGTTTTCATCAGTATACAACTTAATAGGTCTTGAGTTGTTACTATACTAATCTATCTATTTCTTTCCATTCACATATCATTTGTGGTTGCTATTCTCTCTTAATTTACCTAAACACTACCCTACTCACTAAATCAAGCCCATACACGCATCACCTTAAAATACCGATTTCCTATTCCTAGAGTTGATGATTTGTTGGACGAGTTGCATGGTTCTATTGTGTTCTCAAAAATTGATTTGAGAAGTGGTTACCATCAAATTCGTATGCGTGAAGGGGATGAATGGAAAACAGCCTTTAAAACTAAACATGGCTTGTATGAATGGACCGTGATGCCTTTCGGTCTATCTAACGCACCTAGCACTTTCATGCGACTAATGAATGAAGTGCTAAAATCTTTTTTGGGCAGGTTTGTGGTTGTGTACCTTGATGATATCTTGGTATATAGCAAGAGCTTGGAGGATTATTTGGTGCACTTAAAACAGGTTTTCGAGACGCTTAGAGCTCAAAAACTCTATGGTAAGCAAGAAAAATGTTCGTTTTTAGTGGAAGAAGTGGCATTTTTGGGTTTTGTGGTTTCAAAAAATGGCGTGTCCGTAGACCCATCCAAAACTGAAGCAATCAAGTCATGGCCTATTCCTACTAACATTTCTGCAGTTAGATCATTTCATGGTCTTGCTTCTTTCTATAGAAGATTTGTTCGTGATTTTAGCAACATTGCAAGTCCCATGACAGGTTGTTTGAAGAAAGGAGTCTTTGCATGGGGAGAAGAAGCTCAAAAGGCATTTGAGAAACTCAAGGCATTATTGTGTGATGCTCCTATTTTAGCTCTTCCAGATTTTTCTCAACCATTTGAAGTGGAGTGTGATGCAAGTGGAGTTGGTATTGGGGCTGTTTTGATCCAATCCAAACGTCCTATTGCTTATTTTTCTGAAAAGTTAGGTGGTGCTCGTTTGAATTATTGCACTTATGATAAGGAGTTTTATGCTATTGTTCGTGCTTTACATCATTGGAGTCATTATTTACGTGCAAATCATTGTATTTTGCATTCTGATCATGAATCCTTGAAGTACATCAATGGGCAACAAAAGTTGAGCACAAGACATGCAAAGTGGGTGGAGTTCTTGCAATCCTTTCATTTTTCATGCAAATACAAGGATGGCAAAAGCAATGTGGTGGCTGATGCACTCTCGAGGCGTTACTCATTATTGTTGACTTAGGATGTTCGTTTCTTGGGATTTGAAACTCTAAAGGACCATTATCAATATGATATGGACTTTGGAGATATGTTTTTGAAATGTGCAGGTGGTCCTAATGGTGAATTTGTGATTCAAGATGGCTTTCTATTCAAATGCAATCGCCTTTGTGTCCCAAAACATGCAATACGGGAGTTGTTGATTCGTGAAGCTCATGGCGGTGGTTTGGCTGGTCATTTTGGCATTACCAAAACTTTGCAGGTGCTTAAAGAACATTTCTTTTGGCCGAAGATGTTGGGGGATGTAACCAACATAGTGGGCAAGTGTGTTACATGTCATATGGAGAAAACAACTTTCAAGCATGGTGTTTACACTCCTTTGCCGGTTCCTATTCGTCCTTGGGAAGATGTGTCCATGGATTTCATTATGGCTTTGCCTAGAACTCAAAGGGGGAAGGATTCCATTATGGTGGTGGTGGATAGGTTTTCAAAAATGGCTCACTTTGTGCCATGTCATAAAACCAATGATGCATCTAATCTGGCTGATTTGTATTTTAAAGAGGTGGTTCGTTTGCCTGGTATTCCTAAAACAATTGTTTCTGATAGGGATTCCAAATTTCTAAGTTACTATTGGAACACTTTATGGAGGAAAGTGGGTACTAAGTTACTTTTTAGTACATCCCATCATCCACAAACGGATGGGCAAACGGAGGTTACTAATAGAACTTTGGGTGCTTTGTTGAGAGGGCTGGTTAGCAAAACTCAAAAAGATTAGGACATCAAACTTGCACATGCTGAATTTGCCTATAATCGTTCTCCTACTTATGCTACAGGTCACTCTCCTTTTGAGGTGGTGTATGGTGTGAATCCTTACTTGCCTTTGGATTTGATTCCATTACCAAAGGATGAATTGGTTCACAAGGATGCTAATGACAAGTTGAAGGCCATGATAAAACTACACCAACAAGTTCGTGAGAAGATTGAAGCTGTGAATGAGTTGTACAAACAGAAGTCAAACAAGCATAGGAAACCACGTGTCTTTCAAGATGGTGACTTGGTGTGGGTGCATATGAGGAAAGAACGTTTTCCTAACAAAAGGAAAACCAAGTTAATGCCAAGAGCCGAAGGTCCTTATAAAGTGGTGTCACGTGTCAATGATAACGCTTACAAGATGATGATGGACTTGATGAATTGAGGTCAATTCCTTTCAAAGGGGGAGGGGATGATCCATGCATGGATCATGAAAGCCCAAAATATGATGGACTAGTGATTACTAGTGGGCTAGAAGGTGGTTTGGGCTCAATGGTTGGGTTGTGCATGGTAACCCACAAATTGAATTAAGGTTGCATGAAGACTAGGGCAACATTTTTAAGGCTTCATAAGTGCTAAAAACGTTACTATTTGCTTCATAAAGCCTCCTAGCCGTTTTTGACACTCTTTGGTGGATTAGGGTTACACTTTAATGCTTATGATGACTCCTTAATGCTTCTTATGGCTCCTTAAGCAAGCATAGCCGTTTTTTTTCATTCACAAGTCTCATGGACGTTTTTTTTGTGTTCTTTCAAGAGTTACCTTAATTTCTATTTACTAGTTTTAATGAATAATTAGTTGGTTGGCTTGTAACCACCGAATTTGTAATAAAGGCTTCATATAAAGCCAAATTATGCATGGAAAAAGTAATGCACGAATTTTAATCAAAGAACCATTATTTTCACTTTGAATTATTGTTATAATTCTCAAATTATCTTGTTTGGACGTGTTCTTGACTTGATACGTGTGACAACCGTCATATTCGGGTCAATTTGTGACAATCGTCAATCTTGAGTCAAGTCAGGTCATCAAGTCAAGCCGGTCAACTCTATTAAACCTTGTGTATTAGGTCGATGAATCGATAAAGCAAGAACATATGAGTTTTTGATTCGCAATTGGATTGATGATTGAGGGATGATTCATGAAGAAGAACGCGAAGTCAAGGACTATGAAATTGTTGGTTGCAAGAATTTAAAAACTCGATTGTGGAGTTGTTGATGCTCATTTTGCGAAAGTAAAACAATCGAGTGTTCGCATCTATGAATGAATTTGAAGTCAATTGGGTTAATATTCGCATATGGGTTCAACATATGAAAATTTTGATTTCGCAAGTTTAGAGTTCAAGAACTAAACTGTGTTCGCATCTGGAATGAAAATGCGAAGGTGATTAATGCGAAGGGATGCGAAGGGTGTAAGAATGAAAATGCGAAGGTGATTAATGCGAAGGGATGCGAAGGGTGTAAGAATGAAAATGCGAAGGTGATTAATGCGAAGGGATGCGAAGGGTGTAAGAATGAAAATGCGAAGGTGATTAATGCGAAGGGATGCGAAGGGTGTAAGAATGAAAATGCGAAGGTGATTAATGCGAAGGGATGCGAAGGGTGTAAGAATGAAGATGCGAAGTATTTCACAGTAGAATGCGAATTGGGGAAGAAAACAGAAGATTTCAAATATTGTCCCTGGAGTTTCGCATTTTTGGAAATAAATACTCAACTTCGCAAATGGGGGTCATAAAATGATGAAATTGCAGAATTTTTAAAGAGATGCACACACATAGACAACCACACATATATTTAGAAAATTAAACTAAAAATGGGATATAGACTATTATAAGACATTGTTCTTGACTTTTGAGTCCAAAGACGTATGATCCGAACTTTAATTGTGAAATCGTCCTTGATTGAGTCAATTTCCTTTATAGGAGTAATATATTCCATTGTACCTTGCAAGTTAAAAAAAAAAAAATCAAAGTCACAAGCAACCACCCCACACCCACTCTATGACCAGCCATACCTCCCCACCTTACCTATGTCACTTCAATGTTCCCTTACACTCAAATTTCACCCACTCCCACGTTTTTGAGCTGGAACAATCAACCACACTCCTCATTTTCTCTCATTTCTCTCATTCCACTAAGTAACAAACATCACTTTTTCTCTCAAACTCTTCTACACAAATTTTCGAGATCCAAGGCTGGATTCAAGTGTTCTTCCACACTTAATTCTCGAAAACCTTCAAGGCATCTCCAAGTGTTCTTGAATTAAACACTTCCATTCTTCAACAATCATCTACTGAAATCACTCAAGGTGAGTTCATACCCCTACGTTTTCATGTTTTCTCAAGTTTTCAGGGGGAGAATACAAGTTAAAACACTAAGAACATAACTAAATTTCTCTAACAGCCTTCATCAGAAAAGTTCAACTCCATTCACGGACTGTTTTGGGCATCTTAAATATTTTTGTTTTCAAAACTGTACAAGGTGCAAATAGTTCAAGTTTTTAGCTTTAAAATGGCTACTTGCACATCTCCATACGATTTTTCTACAATTTATGGCGATTTTTACAAAACTGCCTATCACTTCAAACAACAATCCGGACCAGTCTGTGATTATGGACTTTTTCACCCAAGTTAGAGGTCATTATGAATTGTGATAAAAATTATGAGCAAACTAGACACATTTTGTGAACTCTCAGAATTTACGGATCTAGTTTTCGACTTCGTATGAATTTTTCTATGATTTTTCCAAAACAGGGCAGAATTGCTAAATTTTACCAACAACATGTAAATATCATAACACTTTGTATTATGTTGAGCAAAGTGTATAATCATAAGTTTTAATGTTTGAATGTGTTTCCTAGTTAGTTTATCATTATGAACTGAAACTAAGACATTCATATTAAATATTATCCATTCATTTTGGAACACGTATTATTTAACTATAAAAAGTATAGTTTGAATATATTTATAACACTAATACATTTCCATAAAAGGGTTCATACATATTATACACATTTTAGATAAACTATAATAGGTATAGTTTATGACACATCACTCTACGCACTCGTACCAGAAGTGTACATTCATATAAGAAAGATTTCTATTCGCACACATTTCACGTAAGTTAATCTATGGTTTGATAAATTCACAACACTAATACATCTCCATAAAAGGATTCATACATATTACATACATTTTAGATAAACTATAATAGGTATAGTTTATGATACATCACTCTGCGCACTCGTACAAGAAGGGTACATTCATACAAGAAATATTTATATTCACAAACATTTAACGTAAACTTGTTATCCTATATTGTGAGTTTCTCTATTTTTTTTCGATCTCTATCTCTCTATCTCCCCGTACGTCCGAGTGCGGGATATAATTCCTGGTAGTTATAATCAGAATCTCCTTGAGGGAGAACGTGATACTTGTATATAGATCTATATTGGGATTGACACCCCACACCTTGCTGCTAGCTACAGTTGGACCTGCAGGTCTACGGGTGACAAATGTCATTTCATTTTTTTCGCGACACTGAGAACGTCGTGGCAGGTTCACATAGTCATAGTATGATTATAACGGCTCACATAGGGAACAATCCATAAGTTTACGGGATTTTATTTTTAAAACCTAAATGAGTTTTATGTCGATTTAAAAATCACCTTTTATCTCTATGGGTACAAATACGAAGTACCGGGTCTCTATACAAAGCTATTATGATATTAAAACTACACATCCTCTAAAATTGTTAGACTTCAACTATAGTCGCTGAGCGTATATGTTGAGTCATATAAGAATTTAGTCTTGATTGGCCTAGAATTGGTGGTGCCCGCCTCATCTCCTGTTCCTCGTTGGGTTGTGGACCTAGGGCAGACCCACTATATTCAACGTTTTATCTAAGTTAAGTCTTATATAACTTATATGTTGGACGATTATAGAGGAACTCTACGGATTACTCTAGGGTTCATTACAGCATCATGTAGGATTATTTCTATTCATACTTAACTAAGAAAATATTGGATTTTCTGGAAATCAAACTAAATCGATTTTACAAGGAAAAACGGTTTCTACTTCAAACAAAACTCTTATGAACTCACCAACCTTTGCGTTGACACTCTTTAAAACTACTTGTATTCTCAGGAAATCAGTGAAACAGGAAAACTTCATCGCTTTGAGGATGGGACGCTAAACCGTCAACAATTTATTTTGTCATCATAATGTAATTGCTTTTGAAACATGTAAACATATACTTTGGTGTAACTTTTGCAATTATATTTATGGTGGTTGTTTTTACTTTGAGCACTATTATACACGTTGTTGTGATACTGTACATGAAGTCCTCCACCCCCAGACGTTTCCGCCATCCTTGGTTTGGGGGTGTGACAGATTGGTATCAGAGCATTGTTTATAGTGAACTAAGTATATCGAACCACATAAGATATACAAACTATAAATGCATTGGGACTAAGGTCTCTGATTTTAAGATTTCAAAACCACTATACCTTTAAGAATAAATAACTTTTGTTAAAAAGTATACATGCATGCATACATACTAAGGTCAGCATCATTTTAGGGCAAAACAAAAGTAATGATTGTTGGATATCACAGTTAAGCCTGGGGATGTATGATCAGTCTTGGGAATAGCATAGCCTGATCAACTATGCTGGTCCGAGGAGTGATTAGCATATGCCCAAGAATGGTTGTGATGTGGCAACAAGTCTAAAAACTTACCAACACTACCACAATGAGAACATAAGAATGGAACATGAGTTTAAAATACTATAAGAGTATTTTGTAATATCATAATTTATATGAAAAGTAAATAGATCCTCAATGATAGGTCTATAGTCCCTAGGTGGATACCTTAAGGTTATATATAACTTAGAAATTATAGACTTAGAATTTGTGGTCATTACTTTACTTCCTTTTCCTTGTTTGGATGTGGACTTAGAGTGGGATCACTTATTCAAAGGTCTATCGTATCTTGTTATATGTAATTAGAATGCACTATGTCATTATAGAAGTAACTAATAAGGATTTCCCCCTATAAGTAATTGATAATAGAGTTAGACGCATAGTACTTATCTCCTCCACTTCTATTCTCGCAAATACGACATAGCAAAAATCCTACTCACCGGACGATCCTTACTTTCCTAATCCGAAATCGAGGAATGGTGAATGATTATGAGAAGAATCATCAGCGGGACCGGAGGTAATCAATCCTCCATGCATAGCAAGGGTTCTGTGAACCGTTTTGACTATAACGAAACCGTGAACCGTTGGGCAATCGTGATCGAGGGTTGAATGTCGACAACAATGAAAACAACCACCATGTGGAGACCAACGAGGGTGCTATGACCTCAACCACGGGGGACCGACGGACAGAGCCCTCCCGGCAAGGACCCGGCAGATCGCGATGATCATGGATCAAAACAGGAAGACTACAATCTGAGTTCAGAAAACTGCGCGCTACTATAAACCCCACCATCTCGTGTACTGGTGACTCAGAATTATACTACTATTCCCGAGACCAACTCTCTTTTTAGGACCTTATCGCCACTCGTGAAGAGGAAAGAGAGTAACAGGGTAGGACACACATCATTCAAAGAAAGGATGATTGTAGCCAGGCGTTGATTGACAAAGCTACAAAAATTGCATCGACCTTGTCCCAGGCATCACAAGGGATGGATCATCGTGAGTAGAGTTCATGCCGCTCACCAGACCTGGTAAATTAGCTCCATAAGTATGCGTTGGTGCTACTCTATTGTAAGAAAAATCACGACACTACAAACTAAATGGTCATACTAATCGAGGAAACTATCTATTATCAAAACCCGCCCATGCACAAATGTGAAGTAGACCTGCATCGAGGTCAAAATTTTCACTGAAACCACGATTTCTACAGTCATATTAACAAGATGGGTTTAGGACGTACCTAACAGACTCGAAGGACTATCTAGCCTTAATTATATAACTAAGCATACATCAATAGGTCGTGATAAGGACCTAGCTTGGGCCAAGTATAAGGTTTCACTTGGAAACAGAACTACTAAAATACATGAGTTTATTATACAAAGAATCTCGTTATAAATTGTTTTCAGAACACCCTAAACAACCGAACTTTGATACAAATCGATATGAGATAAACTTAGTTAGAAAACTCGCGACATATAGCCATTCTATAAACTCATTATCGTCTCACCCTTTAAACATTAGTTGAGAAGTTTCTTCTTCATAGACCTATGGGTGCGATCATACCAGCACTAATGCACCGGATCCCCTCAAAATTTCCTCAGCCAAGATTGTTAGGACAAACATGATTCTAAGAGGAGTAAGATTTAACGTCCGTATGAAACCCACTCCTACCCATTGCCATAACTCCATCTCGGGAGCGTTAGTAGAAACACTAATGATAGTACAGTGATGTGCAAAAATTTATATGCGTAAATATAAATTGTAAGGATGCACTTAAGACAATCATTTCCACTAACGAAGTCGTTTTTCGTCATGAAACAGAGCTATGTCTTCACCAAGAGGCAACAAACCAACTAGCAAGGCGCCAACACTTCGGATAGACGCTGCTACTTTTCAAGCTACAGTCACGGCAGCCGTGGCAGCCGTCATGGTGCATTTCAATACTAACAACATCAACAAGGGTGGAAGCGGTACTAACAATACAAATTGTGGTAACAATCAGGGACACCAATGGGTACCTACCAACAAAAATACCTCAGGTCACGAACCTACGAACAAGAAGAGAAAGTTTTGGGACATGAAAAAGCGCCACCAATCAAAGGGATACACTAAAAGACAACAGCCTAAGGCCGCCCCTACCATTACAATAGCAGTCATGACAAATGCCTCGACACTAGCCTCGGGGTCTGCCACCCAAATGTCTGCCAGACCATATGAGGGAACACTTCCAAAATGCAACAAGTGTAACTTCCATCACACTGGGGCTTGCCGAAAGATGCATTGCAAAAACTGCGGCAGAGAGGGGCACACTGCTCGTTTCTGTAAGGCACCAGCACGACCCATCAACCAGGTACCCGGCTCTGGAGCAAGCCCAACCTGTTACGAGTGTGGAGAAACGGGACACTTTAAAAGGGAATGCCCAAGAACAAGAGATGCTGGTGGTGGCGGGAGGGTGTTTGCAATCACCGAGGGAGAAACCACTCCGGAACTGCCCGCAAATATCAGTACGTGTTTCTAACATCGACATTTAAATCCCGAATTTCTTTATATGATAAATCTAGCATCGATTAAAGCATGCATAGTAGTAATCATGTGACATCGGGCGAGTTATTCCTCGCCATAATCAAATTCTGGTACTACGAAAAGTCATCCCCATCTTTCCTCTAAATTCCTGGATCCCCATTCGAAGTGCAAATTTCGGGACGAAATTCCCTTTAACGGGGGGATGATGTGACAACCGTCATATTCGGGTCAATTTGTGACAATCGTCAATCTTGAGTCAAGTCAGGTCATCAAGTCAAGCCGGTCAACTCTATTAAACCTTGTGTATTAGGTCGATGAATCGATAAAGCAAGAACATATGAGTTTTTGATTCGCAATTGGATTGATGATTGAGGGATGATTCATGAAGAAGAACGCGAAGTCAAGGACTATGAAATTGTTGGTTGCAAGAATTTAAAAACTCGATTGTGGAGTTGTTGATGCTCATTTTGCGAAAGTAAAACAATCGAGTGTTCGCATCTATGAATGAATTTGAAGTCAATTGGGTTAATATTCGCATATGGGTTCAACATATGAAAATTTTGATTTCGCAAGTTTAGAGTTCAAGAACTAAACTGTGTTCGCATCTGGAATGAAAATGCGAAGGTGATTAATGCGAAGGGATGCGAAGGGTGTAAGAATGAAAATGCGAAGGTGATTAATGCGAAGGGATGCGAAGGGTGTAAGAATGAAAATGCGAAGGTGATTAATGCGAAGGGATGCGAAGGGTGTAAGAATGAAAATGCGAAGGTGATTAATGCGAAGGGATGCGAAGGGTGTAAGAATGAAAATGCGAAGGTGATTAATGCGAAGGGATGCGAAGGGTGTAAGAATGAAGATGCGAAGTATTTCACAGTAGAATGCGAATTGGGGAAGAAAACAGAAGATTTCAAATATTGTCCCTGGAGTTTCGCATTTTTGGAAATAAATACTCAACTTCGCAAATGGGGGTCATAAAATGATGAAATTGCAGAATTTTTAAAGAGATGCACACACATAGACAACCACACATATATTTAGAAAATTAAACTAAAAATGGGATATAGACTATTATAAGACATTGTTCTTGACTTTTGAGTCCAAAGACGTATGATCCGAACTTTAATTGTGAAATCGTCCTTGATTGAGTCAATTTCCTTTATAGGAGTAATATATTCCATTGTACCTTGCAAGTTAAAAAAAAAAAATCAAAGTCACAAGCAACCACCCCACACCCACTCTATGACCAGCCATACCTCCCCACCTTACCTATGTCACTTCAATGTTCCCTTACACTCAAATTTCACCCACTCCCACGTTTTTGAGCTGGAACAATCAACCACACTCCTCATTTTCTCTCATTTCTCTCATTCCACTAAGTAACAAACATCACTTTTTCTCTCAAACTCTTCTACACAAATTTTCGAGATCCAAGGCTGGATTCAAGTGTTCTTCCACACTTAATTCTCGAAAACCTTCAAGGCATCTCCAAGTGTTCTTGAATTAAACACTTCCATTCTTCAACAATCATCTACTGAAATCACTCAAGGTGAGTTCATACCCCTACGTTTTCATGTTTTCTCAAGTTTTCAGGGGGAGAATACAAGTTAAAACACTAAGAACATAACTAAATTTCTCTAACAGCCTTCATCAGAAAAGTTCAACTCCATTCACGGACTGTTTTGGGCATCTTAAATATTTTTGTTTTCAAAACTGTACAAGGTGCAAATAGTTCAAGTTTTTAGCTTTAAAATGGCTACTTGCACATCTCCATACGATTTTTCTACAATTTATGGCGATTTTTACAAAACTGCCTATCACTTCAAACAACAATCCGGACCAGTCTGTGATTATGGACTTTTTCACCCAAGTTAGAGGTCATTATGAATTGTGATAAAAATTATGAGCAAACTAGACACATTTTGTGAACTCTCAGAATTTACGGATCTAGTTTTCGACTTCGTATGAATTTTTCTATGATTTTTCCAAAACAGGGCAGAATTGCTAAATTTTACCAACAACATGTAAATATCATAACACTTTGTATTATGTTGAGCAAAGTGTATAATCATAAGTTTTAATGTTTGAATGTGTTTCCTAGTTAGTTTATCATTATGAACTGAAACTAAGACATTCATATTAAATATTATCCATTCATTTTGGAACACGTATTATTTAACTATAAAAAGTATAGTTTGAATATATTTATAACACTAATACATTTCCATAAAAGGGTTCATACATATTATACACATTTTAGATAAACTATAATAGGTATAGTTTATGACACATCACTCTACGCACTCGTACCAGAAGTGTACATTCATATAAGAAAGATTTCTATTCGCACACATTTCACGTAAGTTAATCTATGGTTTGATAAATTCACAACACTAATACATCTCCATAAAAGGATTCATACATATTACATACATTTTAGATAAACTATAATAGGTATAGTTTATGATACATCACTCTGCGCACTCGTACAAGAAGGGTACATTCATACAAGAAATATTTATATTCACAAACATTTAACGTAAACTTGTTATCCTATATTGTGAGTTTCTCTATTTTTTTTCGATCTCTATCTCTCTATCTCCCCGTACGTCCGAGTGCGGGATATAATTCCTGGTAGTTATAATCAGAATCTCCTTGAGGGAGAACGTGATACTTGTATATAGATCTATATTGGGATTGACACCCCACACCTTGCTGCTAGCTACAGTTGGACCTGCAGGTCTACGGGTGACAAATGTCATTTCATTTTTTTCGCGACACTGAGAACGTCGTGGCAGGTTCACATAGTCATAGTATGATTATAACGGCTCACATAGGGAACAATCCATAAGTTTACGGGATTTTATTTTTAAAACCTAAATGAGTTTTATGTCGATTTAAAAATCACCTTTTATCTCTATGGGTACAAATACGAAGTACCGGGTCTCTATACAAAGCTATTATGATATTAAAACTACACATCCTCTAAAATTGTTAGACTTCAACTATAGTCGCTGAGCGTATATGTTGAGTCATATAAGAATTTAGTCTTGATTGGCCTAGAATTGGTGGTGCCCGCCTCATCTCCTGTTCCTCGTTGGGTTGTGGACCTAGGGCAGACCCACTATATTCAACGTTTTATCTAAGTTAAGTCTTATATAACTTATATGTTGGACGATTATAGAGGAACTCTACGGATTACTCTAGGGTTCATTACAGCATCATGTAGGATTATTTCTATTCATACTTAACTAAGAAAATATTGGATTTTCTGGAAATCAAACTAAATCGATTTTACAAGGAAAAACGGTTTCTACTTCAAACAAAACTCTTATGAACTCACCAACCTTTGCGTTGACACTCTTTAAAACTACTTGTATTCTCAGGAAATCAGTGAAACAGGAAAACTTCATCGCTTTGAGGATGGGACGCTAAACCGTCAACAATTTATTTTGTCATCATAATGTAATTGCTTTTGAAACATGTAAACATATACTTTGGTGTAACTTTTGCAATTATATTTATGGTGGTTGTTTTTACTTTGAGCACTATTATACACGTTGTTGTGATACTGTACATGAAGTCCTCCACCCCCAGACGTTTCCGCCATCCTTGGTTTGGGGGTGTGACAATACGAACTCAATCCAATAGGTCTTGGATTGTTTTCATCAGTATACAACTTAATAGGTCTTAAGTTGTTACTATACTAATCTATCTATTTCTTTCCATTCACATATCATTTGTGGTTGCTATTCTCTCTTAATTTACCTAAACAGTACCCTACTCACTAAATCAAGCCCATACACGCATCACCATAAAATACCGATTTCCTATTCCTAGAGTTGATGATTTGTTGGACGAGTTGCATGGTTCTATTGTGTTCTCAAAAATTGATTTGAGAAGTGGTTACCATCAAATTCATATGCGTGAAGGGGATGAATGGAAAACAGCCTTTAAAACTAAACATGGCTTGTATGAATGGACCGTGATGCCTTTCGGTCTAACTAACGCACCTAGCACTTTCATGCGACTAATGAATGAAGTGCTAAAATCTTTTTTGGGCAGGTTTGTGGTTGTGTACCTTGATGATATCTTGGTATATAGCAAGAGCTTGGAGGATTATTTGGTGCACTTAAAACAGGTTTTCGAGACGCTTAGAGCTCAAAAACTCTATGGTAAGCAAGAAAAATGTTCGTTTTTAGTGGAAGAAGTGGCATTTTTGGGTTTTGTGGTTTCAAAAAATGGCGTGTCCGTAGACCCATCCAAAACTGAAGCAATCAAGTCATGGCCTATTCCTACTAACATTTCTGCAGTTAGATCATTTCATGGTCTTGCTTCTTTCTATAGAAGATTTGTTCGTGATTTTAGCAACATTGCAAGTCCCATGACAGGTTGTTTGAAGAAAGGAGTCTTTGCATGGGGAGAAGAAGCTCAAAAGGCATTTGAGAAACTCAAGGCATTATTGTGTGATGCTCCTATTTTAGCTCTTCCAGATTTTTCTCAACCATTTGAAGTGGAGTGTGATGCACGTGGAGTTGGTATTGGGGCTGTTTTGATCCAATCCAAACGTCCTATTGCTTATTTTTCTGAAAAGTTAGGTGGTGCTCGTTTGAATTATTGCACTTATGATAAGGAGTTTTATGCTATTGTTCGTGCTTTACATCATTGGAGTCATTATTTGCGTGCAAATCATTGTATTTTGCATTCTGATCATGAATCCTTGAAGTACATCAATGGGCAACAAAAGTTGAGCACAAGACATGCAAAGTGGGTGGAGTTCTTACAATCCTTTCATTTTTCATGCAAATACAAGGATGGCAAAAGCAATGTGGTGGCTGATGCACTCTCGAGGCGTTACTCATTATTGGTGACTTTGGATGTTTGTTTCTTGGGATTTGAAACTCTAAAGGACCATTATCAATATGATATGGACTTTGGAGATATGTTTTTGAAATGTGCAGGTGGTCCTAATGGTGAATTTGTGATTCAAGATGGCTTTCTATTCAAATGCAATCGCCTTTGTGTCCCAAAACATGCAATACGGGAATTGTTGATTCGTGAAGCTCATGGCGGTGGTTTGGCTGGTCATTTTGGCATTACCAAAACTTTGCAGGTGCTTAAAGAACATTTCTTTTGGCCGAAGATGTTGGGGGATGTAACCAACATAGTGGGCAAGTGTGTTACATGTCATATGGAGAAAACAACTTTCAAGCATGGTGTTTACACTCCTTTGCCGGTCCTATTCGTCCTTGGGAAGATGTGTCCATGGATTTCATTATGGCTTTGCCTAGAACTCAAAGGGGGAAGGATTCCATTATGGTGGTGGTGGATAGGTTTTCAAAAATGGCTCACTTTGTGCCATGTCATAAAACCAATGGTGCATCTAATGTGGCTGATTTGTATTTTAAAGAGGTGGTTCGTTTGCATGGTATTCCTAAAACAATTGTTTCTGATAGGGATTCCAAATTTCTAAGTTACCTTTGGAACACTTTATGGAGGAAAGTGGGTACTAAGTTACTTTTTAGTACATCCCATCATCCACAAATGGATGGGTAAACGGAGGTTACTAATAGAACTTTGGGTGCTTTGTTGAGAGGGCTGGTTAGTGGGCTAGAAGGTGGTTTGGGCTCAATGGACAGATGGGCAAACGGAGGTTATCTTGATGATGATGGACTTGATGAATTGAGGTCAATTCCTTTCAAAGGGGGAGGGGATGATCCATGCATGGATCATGAAAGCCCAAAATGTGATGGATTAGTGATTACTAGTGGGCTAGAAGGTGGTTTGGGCTCAATGGTTGGGTTGTGCATGGTAACCCACAAATTGAATTAAGGTTTCATGAAGACTAGGGCAACATTTTTAAGGCTTCATAAGTGCTAAAAACGTTACTATTTGCTTCATAAAGCCTCTTAGCCGTTTTTGACACTCTTTGGTGGATTAGGGTTACACTTTAATGCTTATGATGACTCCTTAATGCTTCTTATGGCTCCTTAAGCAAGCATAGCCGTTTTTTTCATTCATTAGTCTCATGGACGTTTTTTTTTGTGTTCTTTCAAGAGTTACCTTAATTTCTATTTACTAGTTTTAATGAATAATTGGTTGGTTGGCTTGTAACCACCAAATTTGTAATAAAGGCTTCATATAAAGCCAAATTATGCATGGAAAAAGTAATGCACGAATTTTAATCAAAGAACCATTATTTTCACTTTGAATTATTGTTATAATTCTCAAATTATCTTGTTGGGACGTGTTCTTGACTTGATACGAACTCAATCCAATAGGTCTTGGATTGTTTTCATCGGTATACAACTTAATAGATCTTGAGTTGTTACTATACTAATCTATCTATTTCTTTCCATTCACATATCATTTGTGGTTGCTATTCTCTCTTAATTTACCTAAACACTACCCTACTCACTAAATCAAGCCCATACGCGCATCAGGGAGCCAGCTACTTCTCAAAGATAGACCTTCAGTCAGGGTACCATCAGCTACGAGTTCAGGAGAGTGATGTTTCCAAAACAGCTTTCATGACTCGATATGGACACTACGAGTTCGTAGTGATGCCCTTTGGTCTAGCCAATGCACCGACTGTGTTCATGGACCTAATGAACCGGGTGTGCCGTTCCTTCTTAGACAAGTTCGTCATCGTGTTCATTGACGACATCCTCGTCTACTCTAGGAGCGAAGACGACCACAAACAACACTTGAGGTTCATTATGTTCATCATATTCATCACCCCATGAAGGTGTACGACCGCACACCTTCATATGGGGCAGCATACCTTCAAACCTCCTAAGTGTGAAGAGCAAACACTTCAAAAGTCATCAAATGGGCTCAAATGAGGAGTGTACGGCCACACACTCCTGTGTACAGCCGCACACACCCTCTGTATGGCCGCACACTCTTGTGTGCTGCCTCACACACACACACTCCTGGCCGCACACCCTAGCCGCACACTCATTTTCAAGGCCATACACTCACTTTAATGCCCACAATTGACCCTAAATTTGCATAAATCTTTAAGCCTGGATCCTAGGGTACTTATTCTTAGTAATTCCAAGCCCTAAGGGTGTTTTCCCATCATGTTTAGTCGTAAAACACCTTAATTCTAACTCATCTATGTGTCATCACATGAATGATAGGGGCCATAGGCGTTCAGGGCATCCGTCGACACTCGAACACTACATTAAGCAGTGAGTTCATACCCCTACCTTTTTTCACTGTTTTCACTATTTTCAGGGGTAACAAAAGCAAAGTACAAGAGGTTTCTTGTACTCAAAACTTGTTTTCAAATGTGTGTTTCACATTTTATATGCTTTTAACACTGATTACTACCACTAATAACCGTTTGAACATACAGATCACGTAATCATATATTTGTGAAATGGGTTTTAAACTGTTATGTCTTACATATATTTCACAAATGGCTTTCCACATTTTATCAGTTAAAAGCATGACATTAGACATTTGAACATAATACCTGTATACTATTTTGTCCTCGGTAACACTCCACGGAAATACGCGAGTGGAGGACTATCATATTATTACTAGTAAATTTGTTAATCCGTATGATTGGAGACACGTCCTCGGAGAACACTCCTGATACGAATTTGGATTGCATTACCCAATCTTCAAGTTCCAACCCAATTTGGATCGCAATAGGCTCATCTATTAATTATGACGTGAGCTATAACAATGATAAATTGGTACTGGCCATATGGCATGTGATGTAGCAAAATTTGTGTGCATGGTAACATGAGAAAGCTGATATGGACGTGGATTAATGCATGGGAGTTACATTGGAGATGGTTAAGTGTGATGGAGTTATAGAGTGGGAGTTACAGATAAATCATTAATGTGATGGAGTTATGGAGTGGGAGTTAAAAATAAATCATTAGTGGTTATTAGTGAAGTAGGAGTTACAAATGAATCATTAGTGGTCATTAGTGGTGTGCTTATTTTAGCTTTTAATAAGCCTTTAGTTGGCATAGTTATTAGAGTGTCTTTTGAGTTTTTAACCGTTATCTTGTAAGGCTATATATAGCCATTTCCTTTCATTTGTAAGAAGAGAATTATGTTTTTGAATATATTGAAAATTGAAGTGTTGTTCATTCCGAGTTGTTGTGACAATTCAAAATTTGATCCTTATTAGGACGCGCCTCTTAATATTGATCTTGAACTCAAGTTAATAGGTCTTAACTTGTTTTCATAGAATTTCAAGCTATAGGTCTAGTTTGATATTCAAATCTATCCCTTTTTCTTTATTTTGTTCTTGTCAAATCCATTGTTGTTTATTCCGCTGCATTTTCAAACCAATTTGATTCTATTTATGGTGTCAATCCCAATATTAGTATCAGTTGATGTGTTAGAAGTCTAGATTCATGTTAGTTGCGCTTGGAGTGATCCATACACGTATCATATGTGGTATCAGAGCCTAGTTCTGATTGGGTGTTGTTGAGTTCTTGTTTAGTAAAAAAAAAAAAAGAGGTTCCTGCGACTGTTGCTGATTTGCTGTTGTTAAGTTCTTGGCAAAATCTGTTGTTGCTGTTACTGAAGAAGAAATAAAATTATGCCAAGTGTTATCCCGAATTCAGTTATAATGGATTGTGATGATCCGAATTTTCTTCGTGTTCTTCGTGAAGCTATGCAGTATGTATCCAAAGAATCAAAGCGAAGGAAACCTAGGCGTGAGCAGCCAAGGAATGTGGGGGAGTTGAAGATACATGAATTGCCTAAATTCATTGGAGGATTCAATCCAGAAAAATATTTGGATTGGGAGAAGGAGATGGAAAGAGTTTTTCAGTTCAAATGTGTGGATGATGAATGGAGTTGCAAATATGCCATTCTAAGGTTGAGAGGAGAAGCTGAATTGTGGTATGAAAAGTTGAAGGCAAAAAGAACCCGTGAAGGAAAGGGAAAGCTTTCTTCTTGGGAATCTCTGAAACGAAAACTCCGAGAGAGGTATGCGCCAATGACCTTGGAGATTGTTAATTTCAAAAGAAGGGTGGAGATATTTACGAAGGCAGTTATGATCAAAGAGGAAGAAGAAGAAGAGTACAAAGCCTCTGCTGTTGACACAGTTATAGTATTTGAAACTTCACAAACCTTTGATGACCAAGCTAATGTTGTTGATGTCAGGGTGGAAGATGTCAAGGTGGAAGAGGTTAATTTCGTTGTTGAAGACAAAATTGTTGATGTAATTATTGAAGAAACGAATTTCATGATTATAGATGATAATACTGAAGCAGTGGATGAATTCATTGAAGAAGTTGAAGAAGGAGATAACTCCAAGGTCGAAATTCTTGAAACTGTGGAGGAAATCATGGAAGAAAATAATTTTGTTGATGCGAACAAATTTTTTGAGAAGGAGGTAATTTTGGTTGAACCAAGAAAGAAATTCCAAGAGTCCATCACATCTACAACAGTGTATCCCATAGATGACAAACAAGTCCAGAAACATTCGACTATATTGAACAGTGAAATCAAAGTGGAGCATATTAAATGCGAAGATGTGATTGTGGTGCAAGAGGATGCAAAAGTGATGGAGGTTTCGCATCAAGAAGACCCAAATGTTGATTTACCCATGGTGTGTCAGGATGTGACTCTAACAGATCGACCACCAGAGGAGACAAAGGGTGACGTTTGTGTGAACCCTTGTGTTACTGTTGCTATTTTGTCGTCTCTCACTATTACTTTTGATTAAAAGTTTTGCGTGATTGGAGATGGTGAGGTTTTGTTGATGATTCAAAGACTACAAGGCCAATTATTATTGGATGATGACAAAATGTTGTACCCTATAGAAGACAATATGGGGGAGGTTTCACAAAGAAATATTCTTGGTGGTTGCGATCAGACACGAAAAGTTGGTTCGTGTGGCGAATCTAAATTTTTTTTATTGGCTACAGACAACCGATGTTATTGGTTTCTTCGTTTGTTATTGAAGAACATAAGGAGACATGGGGTGAAGTTGGTGATGAAAGAACGGAGAAGGATGGTGTCTATTTTGTTACAAACCATCTTCCAAAAAGCAAAAAAGGAGTGAATCAACATGAAGAGTCAAGTCCCAAGTATTCACATGGGAAGGGGTTCATAATGTTTGGATTCTTATTTTTGTGGTGTACCTTAAGTTGGGAAGCCTCAATGTTGGGACGTGCTATTCACCAATCCACAAATAGAAAGCATGATTCGTTCTTTCAAAGGACTGATGTTAACCTTTTAAATTTTTACAAAGTTAATTTCCAAGGTCCTTATCTTTTTCATGAGAAGTTGCAAAAATTGTTTTTGTTCCATAAATGGAGAGTGTGGTTAGGAATAAGTTCAGCAAGTTCTTCAAGCTGTTCGAAGAAGAATGTTTGTAGATGGAGGCGAGACAAATTGGTGAAGGAGGAAAGCCAACATTGTTTTGGTTTGTTACAAGGAGAAACACTATTTCAAACAGAAGGAAGTCATTATCATTGCGATTGGTCGCGTCTTTGTGATTGGAAAAGTTACATCATTGCGACTAAAACAATTGCATCGTTGCGAACGGAAGGACTTCGTTATCATTATGATCGGTCTGTTAAGATGTTGTTGGGAATGAAGAAGAAACGTGTGATAGTTGCTCCTATGTTGATATGGCCAAATCTTTTCTATCTTTTCAAGTTCATGATACACCTTGATGAAATCTTGGTGTATCACAAAAGCAGGGAACAATATTTGGTGAAGTTTAAGCAGTTGTTTGAAGCCCCTAGATCTCAAAGATTATATGAGATGCAGGAGAAGAGTTTAGAACTTGTTGTTTTAAAAGGGGAATGGAATTCGAAGGGCATGGTTTACAAAGCAAGGATGTCAATCAGAAACAAACAAGACTTCAGTACTCCTATGAAAACTGAGAACTACTATGGTGATGGTAATTTCATTGATCGTGAACAATGTGCTAAAAGGTGCCAAAGAGTTTCTATTGCAAAATAGCTTTCTCTTCAATGGGAAGCATATTTTTGTTCCAAGGTGTCAGATTCATGAATGGTTAGTACGAGAAGCATATGGTTATGGTTTAACTGGTCATTTTGGGATGATCAAGACTTTGGAAGTGTTAAAAGGGAATTTCCTTTAGCCTAAAATGTTTTTAAAGGTGGTCTATTTGCATGGAGTTTCCAAGATGAATGTTTTAGACTGTGACTCTAAGCATTTGAGTTACTTCTGGAATACGATACCGAGGAAGATCGGTTTCTTTTCATCATATCTTGAAGATGATGGACTTGCAGAATTGAGGTTAATTCCTTTTGAAGTGGGAAGGGATGATACGAATTTGGATTGCATTACCCAATCTTCAAGTTCCAACCCAATTTGGATCGCAATAGGCTCATCTATTGATTATGACATGAGCTATAACAACGATAAATTGGTACTGGCCACATGGCATGTGATGTAGCAAAATTTTTGTGCATGGTAACATGAGAAGTTGATATGGACGTGGATTAATGCATGGGAGTTACAATGGAGATGGTTAAGTGTGATGGAGTTATAGAGTGGGAGTTATAGATAAATCATTAATGTGATGGAGTTATGGAGTGGGAGTTAAAAATAAATCATTAGTGGTCATTAGTGAAGTGGGAGTTACAAATGAATCATTAGTGGTCATTAGTGGTGTGTTTATTTCAGCTTTTAATAAGCCTTTAGTTGGCATAGTTATTAGAGTGTCTTTTGAGTTTTTAACCGTTATCTTGTAAGGCTATATATAGCCATTTCCTTTCATTTGTAAGAAGAGAATTATGTTTTTGAATATATTGAAAATTGAAGTGTTGTTCATTCCAAATTGTTGTGACAATTCAAAATTTGATCCTTATTAGGACGCGCCTCTTAATATTGATCTTGAACTCAAGTTAATAGGTCTTAACTTGTTTTCATAGAATTTCAAGCTATAGGTCCAGTTTGATATTCAAATCTATCCCTTTTTCTTTATTTTGTTCTTGTCAAATCCATTGTTGTTTATTCCGCTGCATTTTCAAACCCATTTGATACTATTTATTGTGTCAATCCCAATATTAGTATCAGTTGATGTGTTAGAAGTCTAGATTCATGTTAGTTGCGCTTGGAGTGATCCATACATGTATCAACTCCACAGAGATATGCGAGTGGAGGACTACACCCGTAACTAGAATCTCTGGGATTTAGAGAGCGTGACTTGAGTGTATAGATCTATACGGGGCTGACTACCCCACACCTGGCTGCTAGCTACAGCCGAACTGAAAGGTTCAAGGGTGATAAGAGTCATAAGGTGATGTGTACTACTTATTGCCACATTTAGTCTATTGTATGGTTATGGAACTTGCAATTAGGATAACAGAGATTTACTCTATAGTAATAATGAATAACGTAATACATATTTTACTTTGATAACCAACAGTCAGGAAAGTATGGAACTTTCCTAGGGAACGTTTACATAACAAGAAAAGGGTAACAAACCGGATAACTTTACATCTTTCACAATTGGTAAAACACAATCAGTAAGGTATGGGACTTTACTGGGAATACATTGGTACCTGACCATAACAGTATATCCAACCAGAAAACCTAAATGTACATTTTTACAAGGGTAAACATGTCTTCAGTGTACGACTTTACTTTACATGTTGAGAAACAATAACCAACCTTTTTAAGAAAATATGGGATTTTCTTGGTGTGCGTAACATTTCAGAAACAGAAAGGAAACTCAAACATTTTCATAAAACAAAAACCGCTTATGAACTCACCAGCATTATGCTGATTTTCAAAACGCTTGTGTTCTCAGGTCAGCATTAGAACAGGTATCCGAAGATCATTTTGTTCCAGGTTGGAGTGCGCAGAAGATCAGTTCATTTTGTTAATATATACTATGTATCACAATTGTATAACTTTACTTTTGTAACAACTACAAAACTTTTCGATATGTAATGTATGGTTATTCTACTTTACTTACTATGTGCATTAGATTTGATACTCAACATGGAGTCAACCCCGGAAATGTTTTTGCCTTTGGTTTTCGGGGTGTGACAGTATCAAATCCAATGCACATAGTAATCAAAGTAAACAACCATTACATTACATATAGAAATTTACATTTGTTCAAAAGTGAAGTTGTACAGTGTTATACATATGTGTATATTAAAAAAAAAGCAAGACGTGTCTTCGATGCACTCTGTCTTTGGCAAAAGGATCGTCGGGTACCTATCTAATGCGTACCTGAGAATACAAGCAGTTTGAAAATCAGCATAAAGCTGGTGAGTTCATAAGTGGTTTTGTTTTGTGAAAATGTACGAGTTCCCTTTTGGTTTCTGAAGATGTTATGACCCAAGAAAATCCCATATTTTCTTAAAAGTAATGTTTGGTTAAGTGTTAGGTTACACGGTTCTGGTTATGTTTAGTTGTGATCCCATGAAAATCCCATATTTTCCTAATTTGAAAGATGTATACTGAAAACCTGGTTATCCTTGTAAAGTGTATGTCAGTTTACCAACCCGAAATGTAATGTAAAAGATGTACACTAATAATGTGTTAGTTTTAACACGTTTATAAAACTAATAAATAAAAAGTAATCTAGTTACTAAACCCATTATTACTAAAAAGTAAATATATGTTATCCAAATTGCGAGTTCCATAACCATGCAATAGACTAGATATGGCAATATGTAGTCCACATCACCTTATGACTTTTGTCACCCTTGAACCTATCGGTTTGGTTGTAGCTAGCAGCCAGGTGTGGGGTAGTCGAACTCATATAGATCTATACACTAAAGTCACGCTCTCTATCTAAGAGATTCTGGTTGCGGGGGCGGTCCTCCACTCGTGTATCTCTGTGGAGTGTTCTCCGAGGACGTATCTCCAATTTATAGGAATAACAAATTTACTAGTAATAATACTGAAAGATCAAATGACTATCCTCCACTCGTGTAACTCTGTGGAGTGTTACCGAGGACAAAACAATGTTCTAAATTCTAATGTTATGCTTCTAACTGTTATAATGTGGGAAAACATTTGTGAAAATATAAATACAACAATTTATACTGTTTTTCACAAATAACATGATAATGTCTTCTGTAGGTTCAAACAATTGCTAGTTACGACTGTCAGTGTTAAATGCATATGTAATATGAAACACAACATATAAAACAAGTTTAGAGTACAAGTATTACTTGTACTTTGCTTGTATTCCCCCTGAAAACAGTGAAAACATTGAAAATGGGTAGGGGTATGAACTCACCAGACTAGTAAATGTGACGGTTTGGATGCTAAGCGATGGTTCGGGGCTTGATAATGCGCGAGGTTCCTATATAATATGAAATAATATCCAAAGGTATCTAATTAAACTTTTAAACACTAAGTAGACATGATAATACACTTCAATGAGTGAAAACACTTCAAATCAAGTGTTTGGAGTGACCCGGGTGACATCTATGGACGTGTGGGACTTGGGAAATGAGTTTACTCTTCAAGAGTAAACTCCTTATAGAGTTTTCAGCCCTAAACACTTTAACCACATGAGTTCACGGCCGTTAACTCATGGTTGAGGGTTTTATGGTGCTTAATGGCAAGATAACACTCGGGGAGGGTTGGTATGAATTTATCTAAGACATGGAAGTGGATTAAATCACCAAGAACACCATTAAAGGGAGTTTACAGCCCTAAACATGGAGTTTACGGCCGTAAACTCCTATACCCTTCTTAGATTGATGATTTAATTGCCTTAGACCAATCATATGTGATTCAAACAATTTTTACAAGCCTTAGGATGGATTTTGGGCACCATTTGACTTATCTTAATGAGTTTACGGCCCTGGAACCTATCCTTGGGGGGTTATGGCCGTAAACTCTCAAATGAAGAGTTTTTTTATTATGTTTAAGGTCCCCAAATTGATTTTGGTTGGTTCTAGGATTTACTCCAAGGCTAATGGTGTGTTGACATGGCTTTTAAACACTTGAAAATGATTCAATCTGTTACACCGCGAAAACCGAAGGTGGAAACATTTCCGGGGCGGACTCCACGTTGAGTATCAAATCCAATGCACATAGTAATCAAAGTAAACAACCATTACATTACATATAGAAATTTACATTTGTTCAAAAGTGAAGTTGTACAGTGTTATACACATGTATATATAAACAAAAACAAGACGTGTCTATGATGCACTCCGTCTTCGGCAAAATGATCACCGGGTACCTGTCTAATGCGGACCTGAGAATACAAGCAGTTTGAAAATCAGCATAAAGCTGGTGAGTTCATAAGCGGTTTTGTTTTGCAAAAATGTACGAGTTTCCTTTTGGTTTCTGAAAATGTTACAACCCAAGAAAATCCCATATTTTCTTAAAAGTAATGTTTGGTTAACTATTAGGTTACACGGTTCTGGTTATGTTTAACTGTTATCCCTGGAAAATCCCATATTTTCCTAATGTAAAGTTTATGTTAGTTCACCAATCCAAATGTAATGTAAAAGATGTACACTAAAAATATATTAGTTTTAGCACGTTTATAAACCTAATAAATACCAAGTAAACTAGTTACTAAACCCATTATTAGTAAAATGTAAATCTCTGTTATCCAAATTGCGAGTTCCATAACCATACTATAGACTAGATATGACTTGAGACGGGGCCAATAACTTCTATGACTTTTGTCACCCTTGAACCTTTCGGTTCGGCTGTAGCTAGCAGCCAAGTGCGGGATAGTCATTCCCGTATAGATCTATACACTCAAGTCACGCTCCCTATCTAAGAGATTCTGGTTATGGGGGCGGTCCTCCACTCGTGTATCTCTGTGGAGTGTTCTCCGACAACGTGTCTCCAATTTATAGGAATAACAAATTTACTAGTAATAATACTGAAAGATCAAATGACCATCCTCCACTCGCGTATCTCTGTGGAGTGTTACCGAGGACCAAACAATATTCTAAGTCAAATGTTATGCTTTTAACTGATATAATGTGGGAAAACATTTGTGAGAATATAAATACAACAATTTATACTGTTTTTCACAAATAATATGATAATGTATTCTGTAGGTTCAAATGGGTGCTTGTTACGACTGTCTGTGTTAAAAGCATATGAAATATGAAAACTCACATATATAAAACAAGTTTTGAGTACAAGTATTATTTGTACCTTGCTTGTATTCCACCCTGAAAATGGTGAAAACATTGAAAAAGGGTAGTGGTATGAACTCACCAGAAGAGAAAACACGACGGTTTGGATGCTATGTGACGGTTCGGGGCTTGATAACGTGCGAGGTTCCTATGTATTATGAAAAGGTATACAAATGTATCGAATTAGACTTTAAATCACTAATTAGATATGATAATACACTCCAATGAGCAAAAACACTTCAAATCAAGTGTTTGGAGTGACCCGGGTGACATCTACGAACGTGTGGGACTTGGGGAATGAGTTTACTCTTCAAGAGTAAACTCCTTATGGAGTTTTCGGCCCTAAACACTTTAACCACATGAGTTCACGGCCGTGAACTCATGGTTGAGAGTTTTATGGTGCTAAATGGCAAGATAACACTCGAGGAGGGTTGGTATGAATTTATCTAAGACATGGAAGTGGATTAAATCATCAAGAACACCATTAAAGGGAGTTTACGTTCCTAAACATGGAGTTTACGGCCGTAAACTCCTATACCCTTCTTAGATTGATGATTTAATTGCCTTAGACCAATCATATGTGATTCAAACAATTTTTACAAGCCTTAGGATGGATTTTGGGCACCATTTGACTTATCTTAATGAGTTTACGGCCCTGGAACCTATCCTTGGGGGGTTATGGCCGTAAACTCTCAAATGAAGAGTTTTTTTTATTATGTTTAAGGTCCCCAAATTGATTTTGGTTGGTTCTAGGATTAACTCCAAGGCTAATGGTGTGTTGACATGGCTTTTAAACACTTGAAAATGATTCAATCTGTTACACCGCGAAAACCGAAGGCGGAAACATTTCTGGGGTGGACTCCACATTGAGTATCAAATCCAATGCACATAGTAATCAAAGTAAACAACCATTACATTACATATAGAAATTTACATTTTTTCAAAAGTGAAGTTGTACAGTGTTATACATATGTATATATAAAAAAAAGCAAGATGTGTCTTTGATGCACTCCATCTTCGGCAAAAGGATCATCGGGTACCTATCTAATGCGGACCTGAGAATACAAGTAGTTTGAAAATCAGCATAAAGCTGGTGAGTTCATAAGCGGTTTTGTTTTGTGAAAATGTACGAGTTTCCTTTTGGTTTCTGAAAATGTTACGACCCAAGAAAATCCCATATTTTCTTAAAAGTAATGTTTGGTTTACTGTTAGGTTACACGGTTCTGGTTATGTTCAACTGTGATCCCATGAAAATCCCATATTTTCCTAATGCGAAAGATGTATACTGAAAACCTGGTTATCCTTGTAAAGTGTATGTTAGTTTACCAACCCGAAATGTAATGTAAAAGACGTACACTAAAAATGTATTAGTTTTAACACGTTTATAAAACTAATAAATACAAAGTAATCTAGTTACTAAACCCATTATTACAAAAAAGTAAATATCTCTTATCCAAATTGCGAGTTCCATAACCATGCAATAGACTAGATATGACATTACGTAGTCCACATCACCTTATGACTTTCGTCACCCTTGAACCTATCGGTTCGGCTGTAGCTAGCATCCAGGTGTGGGGTAGTCAGTCCCATATTGATTTATACACTAAAGTCACAGTCCCTATCTAAGAGATTTTGGTTACGGGGGCGGTCCTCCACTCGCGTATCTCTGTGGAGTGTTCTCCGAGGACGTGTCTCCAATTTATAGGAATAACAAATTTACTAGTAATAATATTGAAAGATCAAATGACTATCCTCCACTTGCGTATCTCTGTGGAGTGTTTCCGGGGACAAAACAATGTTCTAAATTCTAATGTTATGCTTTTAACTGTTATAATGTGGGAAACATTTGCGAAAATAGAAATACAACAATTTATACTGTTTTTCACAAATAACATGATAATGTATTCTGTAGGTTCAAACGATTGCTAGTTACGACTGTCAGTGTTAAAAGCATATGTAATATGAAACACAACATATATAAAACAAGTTTAGAGTACAAGTATTACTTGTACTTTGCTTGTATCCCCCCTGAAAATAGTGAAAACATTGAAAATGGGTAGGGGTATGAACTCACCAGACTAGTAAATGTGATGGTTTGGATGCTAAGCGATGGTTCAGGGCTTGATAACGCGCGAGGTTCCTATGTAATATGAAATAATATCCAAAGGTATATAATTAGACTTTAAAACACTAATTAGATATGATAATACACTTCAATGAGCGAAAACACTTCAAATCAAGTGTTTGGAGTGACCCGGGTAACATCTACGAACGTGTGGGACTTGGGAAATGAGTTTACTCTTCAAGAGTAAACTCCTTATGGATTTTTCAGCCCTAAACACTTTAACCACATGAGTTCACGGCTGTGAACTCATGGTTGAGGGTTTTATGGTGCTAAATGGCAAGATAACACTCGCGGAGGGTTGGTATGAATTTATCTAAGACATGGAAGTGGATTAAATCTCCAAGAACACCATTAAAGGGAGTTTACGGCCCTAAACATGGAGTTTACATCCATAAGCTCTTACACCCTTCTTAATTTCTGATTTAATTGCCTTAGACCAATCACATGCGATTCAAACAATTTTTACAAGCCTTAGGATGAATTTTGGGCACCATTTGACTTATCTTAATGCGTTTACGGCCCTGGAACCTATCCTTGGGGGGTTATGGTCGTAAACTCTCAAATGAAGTGTTTTTATTATGTTTAAGGTCCCCATATTGGTTTTGGTTGGTTCTAGGATTATTCCAAGGCTAATGGTGTGTTTACATGGCTTTTAAACACTTGAAAATGAGTTTACTCTCAATGAGGATGAGTTTACGGCCCAAGCATATTCTTGGGAAGTAAACACATGTTTACTCCTCAAAAACCATGTTTAAGGTGTTCCATGTCCGAATTGGTAAGCCATAAAGTCATATCTAAGTCCCAAAGTTGGTTTGGAGGGGTTTTAAGGCTCAAAAACCCAATTTATTTGAGTTTACGGTCCAAGCATGCTCCAGGGCCGTAAACTCATGAAGATGGTCCTAAATCAATGTTTAAACTTGGATTTGAAGGCTAAAGAGGTTGAATAACAAGTTAAGGAAGTTACCTTAAGGATTTGAAGCCTTAAATCAATGTTTTTGTAACTTGAATTTGGATTGAGGAGAGAGGTTAGAGAGAGAATAGTGAGAGAGAGCAGAAGCTTCAAATGGAAGCTTAATCCTCTTTAAATAGGTTCTAAGTTTTGGACACGGTGGAATTCTACCCGATACCGGCGTTATACGATGCTTTTGGTCGCACCCGATTAAGTTACCGTAACCCGATATGGTTGATTCTAAAAAATTTCGGATTACTAGAATGGAGTGTTAATATGAGTTCTAAACATGTTTAGACATCCATTAAATCATAATAGAACATGCCTCTTTTGACGATCTCGCGAAGCTTTCAATCGTTCCCGGATTTGGATGATCTTCTCGGTGGTTTCGCGGATGATTTCAGGACCAGTGAGAGCACTGTTGGGGACTCGACTCTTGGCTAGCTACGTGTCCCCTACCTCAGCCCAACACGAAGGGGATCTGCACTTGCAATCGTAGAGGGATTCAAACGAAGCAGCCTTGATGCTTGTATGGTAACTGTTGTTGTACAAGAATTCGATCAATGGCAAATGGGTGTCCCACGATTTGCCGAAATCGATGACACATGCCCTAAGCATGTCTTCCAGGGTTTGGATAGTTCTCTCACTCTGACTGTCGGTCTGAGGGTGATAAGCCGTGCTCATGTCTAGGTTAGTTCCAAGAGACTTCTGAAGAGACTGCCAGAATCTGGAGGTAAACCTGCTATCTCAGTTAGAGATAATGGATGCAGGCACACCGTGCAGTCGAACTACCTCTTGGATGTAGATCCGCGCGAGTCTTTCCATTTTGAATGACTCCTTGATCGGGATGAAGTGAGCGGATTTTGTCAAACGATCAACAATTACCCAAATGGTATCGTAACCACTCGGACACTTGCGTAACTTGGTGATGAAATCCATGGTAATCATCTCCTATTTCCACTCGGGTATCTCGGGTTGCTGGTGAAGACCGAGGGTTTCTGGTATTCGACTTTCACTTTGGCGCAAGTCAGACACTTGCCCACAAACGTAGTAATCTCAGCTTTCATGTTCGGCTACCAGTATTGTTTCTTGAGATCTAGGTACATCTTGTCCGAACCTGGGTGAACAAAGTATCTGGTCTTGTGTGCCTCTTCCATGACAATCTCCCTGAATCCTCCGGACTTTGGAATCCAGATTTGATACATGAAATAGTAGACTCCGTCACCTCTGATCTCAAGTTTCTTATCCACTCCCCTCAAGGCTTCACTTGATTTGTTCTCGGGTTTGAGGGCTTCTATCTGGGCGTCTCGGATTTGCATGGATAATTGGGAATGGATAGTCATCATCAGTGTCACACCCCAAAACCAATAACGGCGGAATACGTTTCGAGGTGGAGGACGTTATGTACAGTATCATCACAATTGCATAATAGTAAAAACAAGAAATATACAACCATTTCATTTACATATTGAGTTTAATTATAAGTGTGTTTTGTAATGTTCAACAAACACCAAAAGTAATACAAAAATAAGAGATGGATCTTGTATGCTCCACCTTCTCCAAATGTTGCACCTGTACCTGTCTATCTTTGACCTGAGGATACAAGTTATTTTGAAAACGAATATCAGCATAAAGCTGGTGAGTTCATAAGAGTTTAGTGTGAGTTTTTGTATAACATACATTAGAACCGATAGTATGAAAAGCTGCAATTCACATTCATAAGTAGTAGAAAACCCTAGAAAATCCTATACTTTCCAGAAAATACATTGTAAGTGAAAACCTTTAAGAAACAAGTAATCTTCATCTTTGAAAATTGTTTATTGTAAAAGTATATTATGGAATCTCTAATAAGTAATGTAATAAGATAGGATATGCCTGTAGTCAGTAACAGAGATGCAAACTCCCTTTAGTGATAGATATTTGTTAACTTCGGGATGTTAAATTAGACTTTAGTTTAGTATTTTAGTGTGGATATAGTGTATTCCTTGTATGTTTCCGATAGTGTGGGCAATAGAGGACCCCATGACCTTCCCAGTCATACACAGTGTAGTGAAGTAGTGGCATCCCTGGGCCTGCACGACTCAGACTGAAGTTAACAGTCGGTATGTAGTAGTGTCTGCCCCGTATAGATCTATACATGTAGTGTCGTCTTCCGGTCGGAAAAACTCTGGGCATAATATGTAGCGAATAGAATATCTCATAGTGAGTTAGTGTGTTATCTTCTGTTTAGTGCATTTTCTTGTATTATAGTGTAGTAGTCTTTTGTATAGCTCGTAGTATGTTCTCTTATTAGTGTATCGTCTCGTAATAGTGTGTATTATAGTGGGTAGAGTAGTAGTTATAGCGAGTAGTAATGGCCTTAACTATACCTATTATAGTTAACTTAGTGTGTATAGTTCTTACCAATTTAGTGGTTTAAGCATCGGATGAAATGAAAATGCCTGTATCCAACACTAATATACATGATATATAACTAAGAAATCAACGACAGTTGGACGGATAACAACTACCCTAAGCCCACAATCAAACAAGAACAGGACATAAGGCGAGCTATCAGTCCTAAGTCCTTCAAGTCTTACTTATATAAATATATTAGTGTGGTTACATTTTATAAGAAAATTTATTTAAGAAAAATCTTGTCCAAAGGGAACATTTAAAAAGTTGTTTATTTATCCAAAATAGTTTTGAAAACGTAAAATCCATTTATAAGGCGTAGTGGTAAATCACATGTGATTTGAACTACGTATAGTGAATCACATGTGATTAATTTCCATAAACATGTATAATTGACTTGTATCCCCCCCTAAAACATATAAAAACATTTGAAAGGTTCATTAAAGGGGTATGAACTCACCTGAAATCGAGTAATTCGGGTAAATCGGGTGAATCGGGTGAAAGTGTCGGTTGAGCGTCTTGTACCAAATAAAGACTTGTGCACCTTTTAAGACCCTAATATCATATGAAATATGTATTTTACAAGAAATTAATCATTTTATGCTTTTTATTAACATATTTAGGTATTCTAGCATTGATTCGAGGTCTTAGGGCTTAGAAGGGGTTTCCCGGGAATGGTACAAGGCCAAGAGGGGTTTACGGGGGAGTCCAAGAGTTCACTCCCTTGGAGTTTACGGCCCAAAGGCCACTCCTTGGGAGTTTACGGCCGTAAACCCTAGGCTTGGCCGTAAACTCTTGTACTCCTCCAAAAGTGCATGTTAAGGCCTTAATTCAATTCCCAAAATTACTAGTAATTGCCTAGGACCAATTTGGAGGGTTAAAACCTTCATTTGGTTGGATTTAGGGGAGTTTTCGGTCCTAGCTTGTGCTTGGGCCGTAAACTCCAAAATATCATTCAAAGTTTGTTGTTTAATGGCCCTAAACATCCCCTTAATTCATAACTAAATTCTACAAGGCCTTAGATGAGTTTTTGGGACTTTTACCAAGGGTTTTTGGGTGTTTACGGCCTAAGCATAAGCTTGGGCCGTAAACTCCTTTTTAGGCTCTAAAATCTTAACTTTTCATGTCCAAACTCATCTAGGTATATCCCTTAATTAGTTTACAAGCTTATAGGAAGTAAAAACGGGACATTTGGCCATGTTTTGGGGGGTTTACGGCCTAAGGGCTTCCTAGGCCGTAAAATCCATATATTCCACTAATTCTTATGATTTTTGGGCTCTGAATGCAATGGAATACGTTTAGAACAAGATAAGGAAGAACCTCTTACGTTAGGAGGCCGGAATTTGCGGTTTTGGAGTCGAAATCGGGTCTAGAGAGAGAAAGTAGTGAGAGAGAGTGAGAGGGTGGTAAAGAGTGTTCAAGTGGTATCAAATTTTCTTAAATATACCTCAGGTATTGCACCCGGTACATGACTACCCGATGCTAAAGTTTAACGGGATTAAAACTTTTTACCCGGGTGAAGGGGTTGAAAAGTAATATACCTTTATTTAGTTGAACTGGGTTAACACTTACAAGTTATAATTACTTATGATAATATCAAGAAATATAAATAAATAGATATATATTTATTGACAACTCCAAATATTAAGGGAATTTATATATATAACAACGAATTCCGTTAGTGAAAACGGGGTTATGCAACGGAATAGAATTTGGGTTGTCACATCATCCCCCCGTTAGGGTAATTTTGTCCCGAAATTTAGAATTCATACAGGTAAGTATTACAATACTACTAAGCGAAGAGATGGGGATATTTGAGTCTCATTTGATCTTCGCGCTCCCAAGTAAATTCCGGTCCCCGCTTGGCGTTCCACCGAACTTTCACAATTGGGATGCGGCTTTGTTTCGTTCGTTTTACTTCCCGATCCATAATCTCCACAGGCTCTTCCACGAAGTTGAGGCTTTCATTGACCTCGATCTCATCGAGTGGAATCACGAGAGTCTCGTCAGATAGGCATTTCTTCAAGTTTGAGACGTGGAAGGTAGGATGTATGTTACCTAGCTCGTGGGGTAAGTTGAGTTTGTAAGCTACGGGGTCGATTCTGGCGAGAATCTCGAAAGGCCCTATGTACCTTCGATTCAGCTTTCCACGCTTTCCGAAGCGTATCGTGCCCTTCCAGGGCGAGACCTTCAAAAGGACTCGGTCTCCCACCTGGAATTCCAAGGGTTTTCTTCGTTTATCGGTGTAGCTTTTCTGTCGATCCCTAGCGGCTTTTAATCGTTCACGAATCTGTACAATCTTCTCGGTCGTTTCTCGAATGATCTCCGGACCAGTGAGAGCGCTGTTAGGAACTCATCCTTTAGCTAACTGAGTGTCACCCACCTCAGCCCAGCATAGAGGGGATCTGCACTTCCGGCCGTAGAGGGCTTCGAATGGGGCTGCCTTGATGCTCGTACGATAACTATTGCTGTAGGAAAACTCCACAAGAGGTAAGTGCGTATCCCACGATTTACCGAAGTCGATCACGCAAGCTTGCAACATATCTTCTAGAGTTTGGATCGTCCTCTCACTTTGTCCGTCATTCTGCGGATGGTAGGCTGTACTCATATCTAGCCTCGTCCCAAGTGACTTTTGTAGTGATTGCCAAAACCTTGAGGTAAACCTACTATCTCTACTGGAGATAATAGATATAGGGACGCCATGCAGCCGTACTATTTCCTTAATGTATGTTCTTGTGAGCTTCTCCATCTTGTCCGTTTCCTTGATGGGTAGGAAGTGTGCAGACTTGGTCAATCTGTCGACGATGACCCAAATGGTATTTAACCCGCCCGCTGTCTTGGGTAGTTTGGTTATAAAGTCCATTGTAATTCGCTCCCACTTCCATTCCGGTATCTCTGGTTGTTGGAGGAGTCCTGATGGCTTTTGATATTCGACCTTGACCTTCGCGCAAGTAAGGCACTTACTCACAAAGGTAGCGATCTCCGCTTTCATGTTAGGCCACCAGTATAGCTTTTTGAGCTCCAGATACATTTTATCTGAACCTGGGTGGACGGAGTATCGAGTGTTGTGTGCTTCCTTCATGACCAGATCTCTGAAACCTCCATGGCGCGGAGTCCAGATTCGATCCATGAGATAGTATGCTCCGTCACCCTTGACCTCAAAACTCTTATCCATTCCGCGCAGGGATTCTCCCGTCACATTCTCAGGCTTCAAGGCCTCCTACTGAGCCTCCCTGATCTGTGAGGATAGATGCGAATGGATAGTCATTGTTAACGATTTGGTTCTTCGACCAGAATGCTCTTTCCTACTCAGGGCGTCTGCTACCACGTTGGCTTTTCCCGGGTGATACCGAATTTCACAATCGTAATCGTTAAGTAGCTCGACCCATCGGCGTTGTCTCATGTTGAGCTCCTTCTGGTTTAGTATGTGTTGGAGGCTCTTGTGATCAGTGTACACCACGCTCTTCGTCCCATACAAGTAGTGTCTCCAAATTTTTAGTGCGAAGACGACCGCTCCTAACTCGAGGTCGTGAGTAGTGTAGTTCACCTCATGCGTCTTTAGCTGTCTTGAGGCATAGGCGATGACCTTACCTCGTTGCATCAAGACGCAACCAAGCCCCTGATTTGATGCATCACAGTATACAACAAAATCTTCAACTCCTTCGGGCAGGGATAATACTGGTGCGTGCATAAGGCTCGTTTCAGGGTCTGGAATGCCTTCTCCTGTTTCTCTTCCCAGTCAAATGATACACCCTTCTGTGTCAACATGGTGAGAGGCTTCGCAATCCGAGAGAAGTTTTGGATGAATCTGCAGTAGTAGCCAGCGAGGCCTAGAAATTGGCAAATTTCTTTAGGTGTCTTCGATGCTGACCAATTCTCAATAGCTTTAATTTTGGAGGGATCAACGTGGATTCCGTCTTCACTAACCACGTGTCCTAGGAATTCAACTCTTCGGATCCAAAATTTGCACTTAGAGAACTTCGCATATAACTTCTCTGACCGTAGGGTTTCTAGGACTCAACGTAAATGATCCCTATGTTCTTGCTCGCTCCGAGAATAGACGAGTATATCATCAATAAAGACGATGACGAACTGATCTAAGTATGGACGACACACCCTATTCATCAAGTCCATGAATATTGTAGGTGCGTTGGTCAGTCCAAAGGGCATCACCACGAACTCGTAGTGCCCGTAACGGGTTCGGAAGGCTGTCTTCGGAACATCTTCCTCAAGTACTCGTAACTGGTGATACCCAGACCTGAGATCAATCTTGGAGAAGTAGCTCACTCCTTGTAGTTGGTCGAATAGATCGTCGATACGAGGGAGAGGGTAGCGATTTTTAACCGTGAGTTTGTTGAGTTCCCTATAATCGATGCACATACGGAACGATCCGTCCTTCTTCTTCACGAACGAGACTGGAGCTCCCCAAGGTGAGAAGCTTGGTCTTATAAAGCCCTTGTTGAGCAGTTCGTTAAGTTGACCGGATAGTTCCTGCATCTCGGCAAGTGCTAAACGATAGGGCGACTTAGCTACGGGAGTAGCTCCTGGAACTAGGTCGATTCTGAACTCAACCTGACGTTTGGGAGGTAAACCTAGAAGGTTCTCTGGGAAGACATCAGGGAAATCACATACGACGTGGATGTCTTTTGGGTTCTTCGATTTCTGGCTTGTGTCGACGACGTGAGCAAGGAAGGCGCGGTATTCCTTACGTAAGTATTTCTGAGCCTGAATACTGGAGATGATACGAAGACTCGTACTGGGTTAATCTCCATAGATCAATAGGGTTTCACAATTCGGAAGATTTAGGCGAATGGCTTTGTCAAAACATAAGATATCGGCACGATAAAGACTCAACCATTCCATACCAACAATGACATCGAAACTCTTGATTGAGACTGGTATGAGATCGATTGGGAATGAGTGATCGTCTAACGTGAGGGTACAACCTACATAGATTTCGTTAGAGCTTTTGGTCTTCCCGTTAGCCATTTTCTACGATGAATGTTTCTTTTAGTGGTTGTGGGGATTGTTTGAGTAAGTGTTTAAAGTTTTGGTTTACGAAGCTTCTTTCTGCACCAGTATCGAATAAGACACAGGCATAATAGTTGTTGAGAAGAAATGTACCCGTGACTACTGTGGGATCCGCCACCGCTTCATTGTGACCAATAGCGAGTAGTCTTCCGGTTCCCCCAGCATTCGCAGCCTTCGGACAGTTTTTCTTGAAGTGACCAGCTTCACCGCAGTTGTAACACGTCGGGGTCACTCCCGAACCGGGAACTTGCAAAATAGGTTTGGGAGGGGCTTTGTAGAATCGCACCGTATGGCCCTTCCAACCACAGTTAGAACACTGCAATTCACGGCAGGGGCCGTTATGGTGGTAAGGATACTTTGGACATTTGGGCAGATTCCCACTATAAGGCTTTGGCAGTGCAGGAGCGGCTGGAGTAGTGGCAGCATGGACCGCCACAATTTGCTGGTCCCTGGAGGAGGTTTGAATCTTCTTGCCCTTCTTCTTATCCCATCGCTTCCTCTTTTTGTCAGATGAATCGGGTGGTGCAGTGGTAGTTGTGGTTGCTGTTGCTGGAGTGGAAGAGATTTCATGGTTGATCAGACTCTGGGCCAATTTCTTGGCGCTGTCGAAAGTGGTAGGGCGTGAGGCTAGAACATTTCCTCGATACGGGGGCACTAAACCCCAGATGTACCATTCAATCTTCTTGCTTTCGAACGGTATCATATTGGGGTACATAGCCGCCAAATCACAGAACCTGGCCGTATACGCTATTATGTCGGTCCCTTTCATCTTGAGGTTCCAGAGTTCCTCCTCAAGTTTCTGAATTTTGCCCCTAGGGCAGTACTCCTTTCTCATGAGATCCTTCAGAGTGTCCCAGCCCATGGCATTGGCTGTAACCAAGGAGAGTGCACTGACATGGCCGTTCCACCATGTCAATGCCCTGTTAGTGAGGGTGGCAGTTGCGAACTTGATTTTGCTCTCTTCGGGGCAAGAGCACATTTCAAAGACAGCTTCGGTTCTTTCGAACCATTGGGACAACGTCAGGATTCCTCCGGTACCATCGAAGAAGGTAGGTTTACAGTTCATGAAGTCCTTATAAATGCATCCCTGCACTCTTTGATGGACTTCACCAAATCTAGAGTTGCCACCGCTCGCATCACCGGAGTTCACTTGAGCCATGGCTGCTATCACCGCTGCAGTCATAGCTGTTTAAAACAGCGCTAGATCGAACTGTAGAGGAGGAGGTGGTGGTCGAGGAGAGGTTTAAGTTGCTGGTCTTCCCTTGCTTGAACGCCTTCGTGGAGGCATCTTTCACTGGAAGACCATAGAAATGATAGCAATAGTAAGAGTCTATTGCGAGGATGAATAGAGTGTTTCATGGATTAAATCACATAATTCAAGATCATAATGAGAGTCATAGCAATAGAGTAGTTAACTGCCTATACACTGGTATTAATGATGTAACACAAGTTCATGAAAATTGACCTAACAGTAGGTCTTACATCAAACCATAGTGAAAATGTTGGCAGTTTAGAGGTCTAGTTAGAGTACTTTTAAGCTAGGAATGTTTATAGACAAGAGATCTACGGAACATCGAGAGGAAAGGCTAGTCCTTTAAACAAAAGAGTGAGGTGCTAGACGTCTTCTACTGGTGACGGTTACTTGTTGGGCGAACCCTCAGATCCGCTAGCTGACTCATAACTTCTTGAACGTGTCGATCATGAATCCTTTGACGTGCTCGGAGTTCCCTAACTTCGGCTCGAGATGCAGCTAGCTGATGCTGCAGAGCCTCGTTGGTCCTCCTTGTCCTGTCCACAGCTTCTTCAAGTTGGCGGATGCGAGCAGTGTTGAGATTCGAGTTGGCATCCACTTCTACAACTCGACCAATGGCTGCTTGACCCTGCTCAACATTCCTGGCGATCCTTCGGACCATGATGGGCAGAACTCGGTCCGCTGATCCTCCTTCGTTTATGTTGTAGAAGCTTCGGTCTCCATTGTAAGGTAGGGGCTGGCCCTGCTCCTCGCTCCATCAGTGCAAGGATATGGCCCACATAGGAGTGGGACCCTAAAATTTCGGACGGGGGTTGGGGTTCGGAGCTCCGGGAGGTAGGTTATTAACTTCTGGCTTGGAGTCGGAGTTATCCGAAAAGCCTTCTGCTCGGTGGTCATCCAGAGGGATTGGGTGATCGTCGTTCGACTATTCGCTGAGCCATCCTCCATTGCCCTGGTTTGGGTAGTACGGGTCGCCTGGAAGGTGGAAGCCAGCCATGATATCTATGCGAGAAAAGGGGAAAAGAAGATTAATAGGCGCACTAATCTAAATTACTTATAAGATGATCGTCACGAATTAGACCAATACTTGCATAATGCATACTAATTACATGTGACCGGGGCAGGATAGTTCGTCGAATAAGTGACCCTAACTCTAAATCCACAACCAAACAGGGAACAAGAAGTAAAGCAAAGATCACAAATTCTAAGTCTATAACGCCCTAGTCACATGTAACCGGAAAGTATCCATTTAGCAACTATTGCTCCATTAGTAATGACCCTTTTTAGTTCTCACACATGTATGTTTTAGAGGTACAGAATACTCCTATAGTATTCTTATGCTAACGTTATTGTGGTAGTGTTGGTAAGTTTTAGACTTGTTGTAACACCACAACCAAGCTTAGGCACATGCTAGTCACTCCCAGGAAAACGTAGTTGATCAGGCTACATCCTCCTAAATGTGACCATATGTCTCTAAGTCCAATTGTGCAATCCAACAATCTTAATACTTTTGTTCTGTTCTAGTGCGATATTGACTTCTGTATTTTATAGTGGTGTGTGTATATATACTTAGTTAAATCTTTTAAATGCTTAACATTATATATTCTTGGTCAGAGTGTTTTAGTCCCGAAGTGTTTATAGTTCGTATATCTTTTATAGGTTGATATACTTGATTCACTATAAACAATGCTCTGATACCAATCTGTCACACCCCAAAACCGATAACAGCGGAATACGTTTCGGGGTGGAGGACGTCATGTACAGTATCATCACAATTGCATAATAGTAAAAACAAGAAACATACAACCATTTCATTTACATAGTGAGTTTAATTACAAGTGTGTTTTGTAATGTTCAACAAACACCAAAAGTAATACAAAAATAAGAGATGGATCTCGTATGCTCCACCTTCTCCAAATGTTGCACCTGTACCTGTCTATCTTTGACATGAGGATAGAATTTATTTTGAAAACGAATATCAGCATGAAGCTGGTGAGTTCATAAGAGTTTAGTGTGAGTTTTTGTATAACATACATTAGAACTGATAATATGAAAAGCTGCAATTCACATTCATAAGTAGTAGAAAACCCTAGAAAATCCTATATTTTCCAGAAAATACATTGTAAGTGAAAACCTTTAAGAAACAAGTAATCTTCATCTTTGAAAACCGTTTATTGTAAAAGTATATTATGGAATCTCTAATAAGTAATGTAATAAGATAGGATATGCCTGTAGTCAGTAACAGAGATGCAAACTCCCTTTAGTGATAGATATTTGTTAACTTTGGGATGTTAAATTAGACTTTAGTTTAGTATTTTAGTGTGGATATAGTGTATTCCCTGTATGTTTCCGATAGTGTGGGCAATAGAGGACCCCATGACCTTCCCAGTCATACACAGTGTAGTGAAGTAGTGGCATCCCTGGGCCTGCACGACTCGGACTGAAGTTAACAGTCGGTATGTAGTAGTGTCTGCCCCGTATAGATCTATACATGTAGTGTCTTCTTCCGGTCGGAAAAACTCTGGGCATAGTATGTAGCGAATAGAATATCTCATAGTGAGTTAGTGTGTTATCTTCTGTTTAGGGCCTTTTCTTGTATTATAGTGTAGTAGTCTTTTGTATAGCTCGTAGTATGTTCTCTTATTAGTGTATCACCCTCGTAATAGTGTGTATTATAGTGGGTAGAGTAGTAGTTATAGCGAGTAGTAATGGCCTTAAGTATACCTATTATAGTTAACTTAGTGTGTATAGTTCTTACCAATTTAGTGGTTTAAGCATCGGATGAAATGAAAATGCCCGAATCCAACACTAATATACATGATATATAACTAAGAAATCAATGACATTCGGACGGATAACAACTACCCTAAGCCCACAATCAAACAAGAACAGGACATAAGGCGAGCTATCGGTCGTAAGTCCTTCAAGTCTTACTTATATAAATATATTAGTGTGGTTACATTTTATAAGAAAATTTATTTAAGAAAAATCTTGTCCAAAGGGAACATTTAAAAAGTTGTTTATTTATCCAAAATAGTTTTGAAAACGTAAAATCCATTTATAAGGCGTAGTGGTAAATCACATGTGATTTGAACTACGTATAGTGAATCACATGTGATTAATTTCCATAAACATGTATAATTGACTTGTATCCCTCCCTAAAACATATAAAACATTTGAAAGGTTCATTAAAGGGGTATGAACTCACCTGAAATCGAGTAATTCGGGTGAATCAGGTGAAAGTGTCGATTGAGCGTCTTGTACCAAATAAAGACTTGTGCACCTTTTAAGACCCTAATATCATATGAAATATGTATTTTACAAGAAATTAATCATTTTATGCTTTTTATTAACATATTTAGGTATTCTAGCATTGATTCGGGGTCTTAGGGCTTAGAAGGGGTTTCCCGGGAATGGTACAAGGCCAAGAGGGGTTTACGGGGGAGTCCAAGAGTTCACTCCCTTGGAGTTTATGGCCCAAAGCCCACTCCTTGGGAGTTTATGGCCGTAAGCCCCTAGGCTTGGCTGTAAACTCTTGTACTCCTCCAAAAGTGCATGTTAAGGCCTTAATTCAATTCCCAAAATTACTAGTAATTGCCTAGGACCAATTTGGAGGGTTAAAACCTTCATTTGGTTGGACTTAGGGGAGTTTTCGGTCCTAGCTTGTGCTTGGGCCGTAAACTCCAAAATATCATTCAAAGTTTGTTGTTTAATGGCCCTAAACATCCCCTTAATTCATAACTAAATTCTACAAGGCCTTAGATGAGTTTTTGGGACTTTTACCAAGGGTTTTTGGGTGTTTACGGCCTAAGCATAAGCTTGGGCCGTAAACTCCTTTTTAGGCTCTAAAATCTTAAGTTTTCATGTCCAAACTCATCTAGTTATATCCCTTAATTAGTTTACAAGCTTATAGGAAGTAAAAACGGGACATTTGGCCAAGTTTTGGGGTGTTTACGGCCTAAGGGCTTCCTAGGCCGTAAACTCCATATATTCCACTAATTCTTATGATTTTTGGGCTCTAAATGCAATGGAATACGTTTAGAACAAGATAGGGTAGAACCTCTTACGTTAGGAGGCCGGAATTCGCGGTTTTGGAGTCGGAATCGAGTCTAGAGAGAGAAAGTAGTGAGAGGGTGGTAAAGAGTGTTCAAGTGGTATCAAATTTTCTTAAATATGCCTTGGGTATTGCACCCGGTACACGACTACCCGATGCTAAAGTTTAATGGGATTAAAACTTTTTACCCGGGTGAAGGGGTTGAAAAGTAATATATCTTTATTTAGTTAAACTGGGTTAACACTTACAAGTTATAATTACTTATGATAATATCAAGAAATATAAATAAATAGATATATATTTATCGACGACTCCAAATATTACGGGAATTTATATATATAACAACGAATTCCGTTAGTGAAAACGGGGTTATGCAACGGAATAGAATTTGGGTTGTCACAGTCAGTGTCCTCACTTCACGGCTTGAGCTTTCCTTTCGGCTAAGGGCATTTGCTACTACATTGTCCTTGTCGGGATGGTAGCGAATCTCGCACTCATAATCGTTGAGCAGCTCTACCCATCGCCGTTGCCTCATGTTTAGGTCTTTCTGATTGAGGATGTGCTGCAAGCTCTTATGGTCAGTGAAGATCGTACACTTGGTTCCGTAGAGATAATGTCGCCAAATCTTCAGTGCAAAGACTACGGCTCCTAACTCCAATTCGTGCGTGGTATAGTTGAACTCATGTGCTTTTAGCTGTCTCGAGGCATAAGCAATCACTTTTCCTCTTTGCATAAGCACACAGCCTAAGCCCTGATTAGACGCATCACAATAGACATCGAAGTCTTCTATCCCTTCAGGTAGGGACAGAACAGGTGCGCTACACAAGGCTTGCTTTTATGTCTGGAACGTGGATTCTTGCTTTTCACTCCAACAAAAGGGTACACCTTTCTATGTTAGAGTGGTTAGGGGTTTGGCGATTTTGGAAAAGTTATGGATGAATCTCCAATAATAGCCGGCTAAACCCAAGAATTGACGGATTTCTGTGGGTATCTTCAGTGCCGACCAATTCTCTATTGCTTTAATCTTGGAAGGATCCACATGAATGCCCTCCTCACTTACCACGTACACCCGGTTCATCAGGTCCATGAACACAGTCGGTGCATTCGTTAGACCAAAGGGCATTACTACGAACTCGTAGTGTCCATACTGAGTTCTGAAACCTGTTTTGGAAACATCATTCTCATGAACTCGTAGCTGATGGTACCCTGACCTAAGGTCTATCTTCGAGAAATAGTTGGCTCCCTGAAGTTGATCGAAGAGGTCATCTATTCGCAGAAGAGGATATCGGTTTTTGACGGTCAACTTGTTCAACTCACGGTACGCATGCACATCCGGAAGGATCCATCTTTCTTCTTTACCAATAAAACTGGAGCTCCCCAGGGTGAGGAACTCGGTCTGATGAACCCTTTACTGAGTAACTCGTTGAGTTAGTTGGATAACTCCTGCATTTTTGCTGGTGCTAAGCGATATGGAGACTTGGCTACGGGGGTAGCTCCAGGAATTAGGTCAATGCGAAATTCGACCTGACATTCAGTAGGAATTCCAGGGAGCTCTTCTGGAAAGACATCAGGAAAGTTACAGACTTCGGGGATGCTCGCGAGGTCTTTAATTTCCTATTTCTCATTGATTACATCGGCTAGGAATGCTTGGCATTCCTTTCGTAAGAGTTTCTGAGCTTTGTTACAGGAAATGATGTGAAGGTTGGAGCTGAGTTTATCGCCATAGATCACGAGAGTTTGACCCGTAGGAAGATTAAGACGGATGGCTTTTTCGTAACAAAGGATATTAGCATGATTGGGAATCAACCAATCCATGCAAATGATAACATCAAAGCTCTTAATGGAGACTGGCATAAGATCAATAGGAAAAGAATGATCATTCAGGGTAAGGGTACAACCTATGAATATGTCGCTAGCGTTTTCTTTCTCACCGTTAGCCATCTCGACGGTAAATGTTTCGGTTAATGGTTGGGGATTAGGTTTTAGATTATATTTGAACGAATGACTAACAAAACTTCTTTCAGCAGCCGAATCGAAAAGAATACTAGCATAAGAGTTGTCGAGAAGGATCGTAGCCGAAACAACAGTGGGATCGGCGACTGCCTCCTCCCGTCCCATGGCTAGGACTCTGCCGGTATTATCAGTTGTCCCCTTTTTGGGTCAATTTCTCTTGAAATGCCCAACTTCTCCATAATTGTAGCAGGCTTAACCAACACCTGCTCCAGAAGATGGATTGGCTGATTGGGCTAGTGCCTTGCAGAATCGGACCGTGTGCTCCTTTTTACCGCAGTTGGTGCACGACAGTTCACGGTAGGGGTCGGGGTTATGGTGGTACTTGCACTTTTCACATAGAGGAAGGTTACCAACATATCTACTGGTAGGAGTTTGGGTTGTCGATCCAACAACAGAAGTAGAAACAACGGGGGTGGTAGCAGCGTGGACTGCTACTATCTGCTGTTTCTTTGAAGATCCTTGAGAAGGTTGTCCTTTCTTCTTCTTCCAAAACTTTCTTTTCTCACCACTAGTCTTGGTCGGTTCGGGGGTGGCGGTTGTTCCCTCAACTTCGTCACTGTGGTCAATCAGGATCTGGGCTAAACTTTTGGCACTATCATATGTATCCGGCCTTGCAGATAAGACGTTTCCTTTGGTCGGTTGAGTCACCCCCCAAATAAATCTCTCAATTTTCTTACACTCCGGGGTAACCATTCCCGGAAAGAGTAGTGCCAGGTCATCAAACCTCAAGGTGTATGCAGCAATGTCGGAACCCTTCATCTTCAGGTTCCAGAGCTCGTGTTCCAACTTCTGTATTTTGCCCCGAGGGCAGTGCTCAAATAGAAGGAGTTCTTTCATGGCTTCCCAACCCATAGCATTGGATACAGGTAGGGTCAGGGATTTGACTCGGCCGTTCCACCAAGTCAGGGCTTTGTCGGTAAAGGTACAGGCTGCGAACTTTACTTTATCGGACCCCGAACAAGCACAGATTTCAAAGATGGATTCGATTTTCTCGAACCATCATGTGTGGAAAATGACACCTCTAGTGCCATCAAAAGAACTGGGTTTTGCGCTCATGAAATCCTTATAAGAACCCCCTTTTCGGTGTCCTTGACTATCTTCTCGGTTCTGGGGCTGGGAACCACCTCCTGAACTACCATGGTTCATTTGGGACACGGCGGCTGTCACTGCGGTAGTAATGGCTGTTTGAAGCGTTGCGAGGTTAATTTGAGGAGAAGGTGGTGGCGGAGGGTTGTTGGTCTTTGAGCTGGGTCTCTTTCTTGGAGGCATCTTGATCTAATAAGATCAGGAAATAGAGGATGATAAGTCCTCCGAATTGAATCGAGAGATATGACAGATATATATTCCGAACAAGCGATAAAGCAGGAAAGAGTTATCAAAACAGATAATTTATCGCTAAGGAATGATTAGGGAACATCGCTTGATTGAGGATTTCTAACAAGGATTGGCTCGAGAAATACTCCCGTAGTATTTCATGATTCGCTACGACCACGGTTCGATGTTTGGGATATTAGGGTAAGTCTTAGGCATGCTGAACACCACAGTCACTTCCAAGCACATCTTGGCCGTGTCTCGAATGAATATAGTTGGCCAGGCTATATTGATCCAAGACACGACTACATAACTGCCCAGGTTTAACCGCAACATACAACACCCATTTACTTATGTTTTTTTCTAGTTGTAGTTACGGATCTCGATGGTTAGGTATACTTGTATACTTTTGAAAATACTTATATTTTGAAGTATACTTTTAGTTCAGAGCACTTAGGCCCCTTAGTGTTTGTAGTTTTATACCATGTAAGGTTTCGTATACTTCATTCACTATAAACAAGGGCTCTGATACCAATCTGTCACACCCCGAAAACCAAGACAGAAACATTTACGGGGTGGACTCCACGTTGAGTATCAAAGTTCATAAGCGGTTTTGTTTTGGGAAAATGTACGAGTTTCCTTTTGGTTTCTGAAAATGTTACGACCCAAGAAAATCCCATATTTTCTTAAAAGTAATGTTTGGTTAACTGTTAGGTTACACGGTTCTGGTTATGTTTAGTTGTGATCCCATAAAAATCCCATATTTTCCTAATATAAAGTTTATGTTAGTTCACCAATCCAAATGTAATATAAAAGATGTACACTGAAAATATATTAGTTTTCACACGTTTATAAAACTAATAAATACCAAGTAAACTAGTTACTAAACCCATTATTACTAAAATGTAAATCTCTGTTATCCAAATTGCGAGTTCCATAACCATACTACAGACTAGAGATGACTTGAGACGGGGCCAATATCTTCTATGACTTTTGTCACCCTTGAACCTATCGGTTCGGCTGTAGCTAGCAGCCAGGTGTGACGTAGCCAGTCCCGTATAGATCTATACACTCAAGTCACGCTCCCTATCTAAGAGACTCTGGTTACAGGGGAGATCCTCCACTCGCTTATCTCTGTGGAGTGTTCTCCGAGGACGTGTCTCCAATTTATAGGAATAACAAATTTACTAGTAATAATACTGAAAGATCAAATGACCATCCTCCACTCGCGTATCTCTGTGGAGTGTTACCAAGGACCAAACAATATTCTAAGTTCAAATGTTATGCTTTTAACTGATATAATGTGGGAAAACATTTGTGAAAATATAAATACAACAATTTATACTGTTTTTTACAAATAATATGATAATGTATTCTGTAGGTTCAAATGGGTGCTTGTTGTGACTGTCAGTGTTAAAAGCATATGAAATATGAAAACTCACATATATAAAACAAGTTTTGAGTACAAGTATTATTTGTACCTTGCTTGTATTCCACCCTGAAAATAGTGAAAACATTGAAAAAGGGTAGTGGTATGAACTCACCAGACGAGAAAACGCGACGGTTTGGATGCTATGTGACAGTTTGGGGCTTGATAACGTGCGAGGTTCCTATGTATTATGAAATGGTATACAAATGTATCTAGTTAGACTTTAAATCACTAATTAGATATGATAATACACTCCAATGAGCGAAAACACTTCAAATTAAGTGTTTGGAGTGACCCGGGTGACATCTACGGACGTGTGGGACTTGGGAAATGAGTTTACTCTTCAAGAGTAAACTCCTTATGGATTTTTCGTCCCTAAACACTTTAACAACATGAGTTCACGGCCGTGAACTCATGGTTGAGGGTTTTATGGTGCTAAATGGCAAGATACCACTCGAGGAGGGTTGATATGAATTTATCTAAGACATGGAAGTGGATTAAATCATCAAGAACACCATTAAAGGGAGTTTACGGCCCTAAACATGGAGTTTACGGCCATAAGCTCCTATACCCTTCGTAGATTGATGGTTTAGTTGCCTTAGACCAATCACATGTGATTCAACAATTTTTACAAGCCTTAGGATGGATTTTGGGCACCATTGGACTTATCTTAATGAGTTTACGGCCCTGGAACCTATCTTTGGGGGGTTATGGCCGTAAACTCTCAAATGAAGAGTTTTTATTATGTTTAAGGTCCCCAAATTGATTTTGGTTGGTTCTAGGATTTATTCCAAGGCTAATGGCGTTTAAACACTTGAAAATGACTCAATCTGTCACACCCCGAAAACCGAAGGCAGAAACATTTCCGGGGCGGACTCCACGTTGAGTATCAAATCCAATGCACATAGTAATAAAAGTAAACAACCATCACATTACATATAGAAATTTACATTTGTTCAAAAGTGAAGTTGTATAGTGTTATACATATGTATATATAAAAAAAAAAAGTAAGACGTGTCTTTGATGCACTCCGTCTTCGGAAAAAGGATCATCGGGGACCTATCTAATGCAAACCTAAGAATACAAGCAGTTTGAAAATCAGCATAAAGCTGGTGAGTTCATAAGCGGTTTTGTTTTGTGAAAATGTACGAGTTTCCTTTTGGTTTCTGAAAATGTTACGACCCAAGAAAATCCCATATTTTCATAAAAGTAATGTTTGGTTAACTGTTAGGTTACACGGTTCTGGTTATGTTCAACTGTGATCCCATGAAAATCCCATATTTTCCTAATGTGAAAGATGTATACTGAAAACCTGGTTATCCTTGTAAAGTGTATGTTAGTTTACCAACCCGAAATGTAATGTAAAAGATGTACACTAAAAATGTATTAGTTTTAACACGTTTATAAAACTAATAAATACAAAGTAATCTAGTTACCAAACCCATTATTACTAAAAAGTAAATATCTGTTATCTAAATTGCAAGTTCCATAACCATACAATAGACTAGATATGGCAATATGTAGTCCACATCACCTTATGACTTTCGTCACCCTTGAACCTTTCAGTTCGGCTGTAGCTAGCAGCCAGGTGTGGGGTAGTCAGTCCCGTATAGATCTATACACTCAAGTCACGCTCCCTATCTAAGAGATTCTGGTTACGGGGGCGGTCCTCCACTCACGTATCTCTGTGGAGTGTTCTCCGAGGACGTGTCTCTAATTTATAGGAATAAGAAATTTACTAGTAATAATACTGAAAGATCAAATGACTATCCTCCACTTGCGTATCACTGTGGAGTGTTACCGAGGACAAAACAATGTTCTAAATTCTAATGTTATGCTTTTAACTGTTATAATGTGGGAAAACATTTGTGAAAATAGAAATACAACAATTTATACTGTTTTTCACAAATAACAAGATAATGTATTGTAGGTTCAAACGATTGCTAGTTACGACTGTCGGTGTTAAAAGCATATGTAATATGAAAATCAACATATATAAAACAAGTTTTGAGTACAAGTATTACTTGTACTTTGCTTGTATTCCCCCTGAAAACAGTGAAAACATTGAAAATGGGTAAGGGTATGACCTCACCAAACTAGTAAATGTGACGATTTGGATGTTAAGCGATCGTTCGGGTCTTGATAACGTGCAAGGTTCCTATGTAATATGAAATGGTATACAAATGTATCTAATTAGACTTTAAATCACTAATTAGATATGATAATACACTCCAATGAGCGAAAACACGTCAAATCTAGTGTTTGGAGTGACCCGGGTGATATCTACGGACGTGTGGGACTTGGGAAATGAGTTTACTCTTCATGATTAAAATCCTTATGGAGTTTTCAGCCCTAAACACTTTAACCACATCAGTTCACGGCCGTGAACTCATGGTTGAGGGTTTTATGGTGCTAAATGGCAAGATAACACTTGGGGAGGGTTGTTATGAATTTATCTAAGACATGGAAGTGGATTAAATAACCAAGAACACCATTAAAGGGAGTTTACAGCCCTAAACATGGAGTTACAATTGTAAGCTCTTACACCCTTCTTAGATTGATGATTTAATTGCCTTAGACCAATCACATGCGATTCAAACAATTTTTACAAGCCTTAAGATGAATTTTTGGCACCATTTGACTTATCTTAATGCGTTTACGGCCCTGGAACCTATCCTTGGGGGGTTATGGCCGTAAACTCTCAAATGAAGAGTTTTTATTATCTTTAAGGTCCCCAAATTGATTTTGGTTGGTTCTAGGATTTATTCCAAGGCTAATGGTGTGTTTACATGGCTTTTAAACACTTGAAAAGTGAGTTTACTCTCCATGAGGATGAGTTTACGGCCCAAGAATGTTCTTGGGCAGTAAACTCATGTTTACTCCTCAAAAACCATGTTTAAGGTGTTCCAAATCCGAATTGGTAAGCCATAAAGTCATATCTAAGTCCCAAAGTTGGTTTGGAGGGGATTAAAGGCTCAAAAACCCAATTTATTTGAGTTTACGGCCCAAGCATGCTCCAGGGCCGTAAACTCATGAAGATGGTCCTAAATCAATGTTTAAACTTGGATTTGAAGGCTAAAGAGGTTGAATAACAAGTTAAGGAAGTTACCTTAAGGATTTGAAGCCTTAAATCGATGTTTTTGGACCTTGAATTTGGATTGAGGAGAGAGGTTAGAGAGAGAGTGGTGAGAGAAAGCAAAAGCTTCAAATGGAAGCTTAATCCTCTTTAAATAGGTTCTAATTTTTGGACACGGTGGAATTCTACCCGATACCGGCGTTATACGATGCTTTTGGTCGCACTCGATTAAGTTACCGTAACCCTATATTGTTGATTCTAAAAATTTTCCGATTACTAGAATGGAGTGTTAATATGATTTCTAAACAATTTTTAGACATCCATTAAGTTATAATAGAACATGCCTCTTTTGACGATCTCGCGAACCTTTCAATCGTTCCCGGATTTGGATGATTTTCTCGGTGGTTTCGCGGATGATTTCAGGACCAGTGAGAGCACTGTTGGTGACTCGACTCTTGGCTAGCTGCGTGTCCCCTACCTCGGCCAAGCACAGAGGGGATCTGCACTTGCGATCGTAGAGGGCTTCAAATGGAGCAGCCTTGATGCTGGTATGGTACCTGTTGTTGTACGAGAATTCGATCAATGGCAAATGGGTGTCCCACGATTTGCCGAAATCGATGACACATGCCCTAAGCATGTCTTCCAGGGTTTGGATAGTTCTCTCACTCTGACTGTCGGTCTGAGGGTGATAAGTCGTGCTCATGTCTAGGTTAGTTCCAAGAGACTTCTAAAGAGACTGCCAGAATCTGGAGGTAAACCTGCTATCTCGGTCAGAGATAATGGACGCAGGCACACCGTGCAGTCGAACTACCTCTTGGATGTAGATCCGCGTGAGTCTTTCCATTTTGAATGACTCCATGATTGGGATGAAGTGAGCGGATTTTGTCAAGCGATCAACAATTACCCAGATGGTATCATACCCACTCGGACACTTGGGTAACTTGGTGATGAAATCCATGGTAATCATCTCCTATTTCCACTCGGGTATCTCGGGTTGCTGGAGCAGACCCGAGGGTTTCAGGTATTCGACTTTCACTTTGGCGCAAGTCAAACACTTGCCACAAAGGTAGTAATCTCAGCTTTCATGTTCGGCCACCAGTATTGTTTCTTGAGATCTAGGTACATCTTGTCCGAACCTGGGTGAACAAAGTATCTGGTCTTGTGTGCCTCTTCCGTGACAATCTCCCTGAATCCTCCGGACTTTGGAATCCAGATTCGTTCCATGAAACAGTAGACTCCGTCACCTCTGATCTCAAGTTTCTTATCCATTCCCCTCAAGGCTTCGCTTGATTTGTTCTCGGGTTTGAGGGCTTCTATCTGGGCGTCTCGGATTTGCATGGATAATTGGGAATGGATAGTCATCATCAGTGTCCTCACTTCACGGCTTGAGCTTTCCTTTCGGCTAAGGGCATCTGCTACTACATTCGCCTTGTCGGGATGGTAGCGAATCTCGCACTCATAATCGTTGAGCAGCTCTAACCATCGCCGTTGCCGCATGTTTAGGTCTTTCTGATTAAGGATGTGCTGCAAGCTCTTATGGTTGTAACAACCCGAAATTTCCGTATCATTACTTGTAACTCTTTTCGTAATACAATTTGATCAACCAATCGTCGTTTTCAAATCCGATTCCGATTTTGTTGTTTAATTAAGTCATTAATTTGTACGTATTTAATATGACTTAATAGGTGTCCTAATGCATTTAGAAATCATTCTAACACCCCATTCTAGTAATCGGAACATTTTTAGAATTTACCATATCGGATTACAACAACTTAATCGGGTACAACCAAAAGCCCCACCTAACGTCGGTATCGGGGAAGAATTCTACCGTGTCCAAAACTTAGACACTATATAGATTGTTCTAAGCCTTCATTTGAAGCTTTTGGCTTCATCTCACTCTCTCTCTCTAACCTCTCTCCTCATCCAAGATTAAGGTCCAAAAACATAGATTTAAGGCTTCAAATCATAGAGGTAACCTTCCTAACTTGTTATTCAACCTCTTAGGCCTTCAAATCCGTGCTTAAATTGTGATTTTGGACCTGGAACATGTGTTTACGGCCAAGGAGCATGCTTGGGCCGTAAACACATAATATTGGGGTTTTTGAGCAATTTAACCCTTCCAAACCAACATTAGGACTTAGATACGACCTTGATGCTTACATACCTGGACTTGGAACACCTTAAACTTGAATTTTGAAGGAAAAATGAGAGTTTACAGCCAAGGTATGTGCTTGGGCCGTAAACTCCTCAAACATGGGGAGTAAACTCACTTAAACATGTTAGAATGCCTTGTAACTTCACCAATAGCCTTGGATTAAATCCTAGAACCTTCTAAAAATAGTTTGGGGACCTTAAACACATCAAACACTCTCCATTTGAGAGTTTACGGCCATAGCACATGCTCCTGGGCCGTAAACTCCTAATTGTGTGTTAAATGGTGCCCTAAAGTCATACCAAGCCTTGGAAAATTAACTAGAATCACATGTGATTGTCCTAAGCACCTCAAATGATTTTTGGTTTGAGCTTGGGGGAGTTTACGGATGTAAACTCCATGTTTACAGCCGTGAACTCCCATAAATGGTGTAAAAGTCCATGCAAATTAATCCAAGGCATTCGATAAATCCATTCTAGCAATCCCCATGTCCATTCAAGCCATAAAACACTCAAAACTACCCAAACATGAGTTCACGGCCGTGAACTCATGTGTGTTAGGGTATATGGCCGAAAACTCCATTAGGGAGTTTACTCTTGAGGAGTAAACTCATTTCCCAAGTCCCTTGCATCATTTCACGTCCGAAGATGTCACCCGAGTCACTCCAAACACTTGTTTTGAAGCGTTTTAATTAATTGGAGTGTATTATCCTATCTAATTAGTGGTTTAAAGTCTAATTAGATACCTTTGGGTACCATTTCATATTACATAGGAACCTCGCGTATTAAAAAGCCCCGAACCAACGTTTAGTGCCCGAAACAGTTGCGCTTTCTCGTCGGGTGAGTTCATACCCCTACCCTTTTTCACTATTTTCACTGTTTTCAGGGGGAACACAAGCAAAGTACAAGGGATTACTTGTACTCAAAACATGTTTTCATGTGTGTGTTTCACATTTTATCTGCTTTTAACACTGATTGCTACAACTGATAACCGTTTGAACATGCAGATCTCGTAAACATATATTTGTGAAATGGATTTTAAACTGTTATGTTTTATATATATTTCACAAATGGTCTTCCACATTTTATCAGTTAAAAGCATGACATTAGAGCATTTTAACATAAAACCTGTACTGTTTTATCCTCGGTAACACTCCACAAAAATACGCAAGTGGAGGACTATCATATTATTATTACTAGTAAATTTGTTAATCCTGTATGATTGGAGACACGTCCTCGACGAACACTCCACAGAGATACGCAAGTGGAGGACTGCACCCGTAACCAGAATCTCTGAGATTCAGAGAACGTGACTTGAGTGTATAAACCTATACGGGGTTGACTACCCCACACCTGGCTGCTAGCTACAGCCGAACCGAAATGGTTCAAGGGTGACGAAAGTCATAAGGTGATGTGGAGTACTTATTGCCATATCTAGTCTATCGTATAGTTATGGAACTCGCAATTAGGATAACATAGATTTACTCAATAGTAATAATGAATAACATAATACATCTTTTACATTGATAACCAACATTCAGGAAAGTATGGGACTTTACTGGGGAAACATTGAACATAACCACATTTTACAGATACATCTTTTACAGTGATAACCAACATTCAGGAAAGTATGGGACTTTCCTGGGGACTCGTTCACATAACCAGAAAAAGGTTAACAAACCGGATAACTTTACATCTTTCACAATTGGTAACACAATCAGGAAAGTATGGGACTTTCCTGGGAATACATTGGTACATAACCAGGACAGTATGTCAAACCAGATAACCTAACTGTACATTTACACAAAAGAAAGCATGTTTTCAGTGTACAACTTTACTTTACATGTTGATAAACGATAATCAATCTGTTTAAGAAAATATGGGATTTTCTTGGTGTGCGTAACATTTCAAAAACAGAAAGGAAACTTGAACATTTCACAAACAAAAACTACTTATGAAATCACCAGCGTTATGCTGATTTTTAAACCGCTTGTGTTCTCAGGTCAGCGTTAGAACAGGTACCTGAAGATCCTTTTTGTCAGAAGACGGAGTACTTGGAAGACCCGTTTCATTTTGTTCATAAATATACAATGTATCACAACTGGTCTTGTGTGCCTCTTCCATGACAATCTCCCTGAATCCTCCGAACTTTGGAATCCAGATTTGGTTCATGAAATAGTAGACTCCGTCACCTCTGATCTCAAGTTTCTTATCCATTTCCCTCAAGGCTTCGCTTGATTTGTTCTCGGGTTTGAGGGCTTCTATCTGGGCGTCTCGGATTTGCATGGATAATTGGGAATGGATAGTCATCGATAGTGTCCTCACTTCACGGCTTGAGCTTTCCTTACATCTAAGGGAATCTGTTACTACATTGGCCTTATCGGGATGGTAGCGAATCTCACACTCATAATCGTTGAGCAGCTCTACCCATCATCGTTGCCTCATGTTTAGGTCTTTCTGATTGAGGATGTGCTGCAAGCTCTAATGGTCAGTGAAGATCGTACACTTGGTTCCGTAGAGATAATGTCTCCAAATCTTCAGTGCAAAGACTACGACTCCTAACTCCAAGTTGTGGGTGGTATAGTTGACCTCATGTGCTTTTAGCTGTCTCGAGGCATAAGCAATCACTTTTCCTCTTTGCATAAGCACACAGCCTAAGCCCTGATTAGATGCATCACAATAGACAATGAAGACTTCTGTCCCTTCAGGTAGGGACAGAACAGGTGCACTACACAAGGCTTGCTTTAATGTCTGGAATGTGGATTCTTGCTTTTCACTACAACAAAAGGGTACACCTTTCTATGTTAGATTGGTTAGGGGTTTGGCGATTTTGGAAAAGTTATGGATGAATCTCCGATAATAGCCGGCTAGACCCAAGAATTGATGGATTTCTGTGGGTGTCTTCAGTGTTGACCAATTCTCTATTGCTTTAATCTTGGAAGGATCCACATGAATGCCCTCCTCACTTACCACGAGACCGAGGAAAGTTACCTTCCGAATCCAGAATTCACACTTTGAAAATTTTGTGTACAACTTCTCGGATCTAAGGGTTTCCAACACTAATCTCAAGTGTTGTTTGTGGTCTTCTTCACTTCTGGAGTAGATAAGGATGTCATCAATGAACACGATGACAAATTTTTCTAAGAAAGGACGACACACCCAGTTCATCAGGTGCATGAACATAGCCGGTGCATTGGTTAGACCGAAGGGCATCACTAGGAACTCGTAGTGTCGATACCGAGTTTTGAAAGCTGTTTTTGAAACATCATTCTCATGAACTCGTAGCTGATGGTACCCTGACCTAAGGTCTATCTTCGAGAAATAGCTGGCTCCCTGAAGTTGATCGAAGAGGTCATCTATTCGTGGAAGAAGATATCAGTTTTTGACGGTCAACTTGTTAAACTCACAGTAGTCGATGCACATCCGGAAGGATCCATCTTTCTTCTTTACAAATAAAACTGGAGCTCCCCAGGGTGAGGAACTCGGTCTGATGAACCCTTTAATGAGTAACTCGTTGAGTTGGCTGGATAACTCTTGCATTTCTGTTGGTGCTAGGCGATATGGAGACTTGGCTACGGGGGTAGCTCAAGGAATTAGATCAATGCGAAATTCGACCTGATGTTCAGGAGGAATTCTAGGGACCTGATGTTGGTCCGGGGCTTGCAAACACACGAGGTTCCTAAGTATAATGTAAAGATACACATTTGTATCTAATTAGGACTTAGGTTAGTTATTTGATAAGGACAATTGTTTCTAGTCGCGAAAACACCCCGATACAAGTGTTTGGAGGGACCCGGGTGGCGTTTAGGGACACATATAGTTAGGATAATGAGTTTGGACATCAAAGGAACACTCCCTAAGGAGTTTACGGCCACAAGACCCTCTACCCATGAGTTTACGGCCGTAAACTCATGGTGGGGTGAGATATGGCACAAAATGGCTTGAATCACTTAAGGGAATTTTTCTAGGTTTGGATTAAAGTCTTGGAATGGATTTTAAACATTAAAATGACCCATTTAAGGGAGTTTACGGCCTAGCATAGGCTCCTGGTCGTAAACTCCTAATTACTCAAAAAAAGATTGTGTTTTTGGTTTCCAAACAAATCACATGTGATTGCTAAAAATTCCCCAAGCCTAGAAATGAATTTTGGGCACCATTTGGCATGTTTTTGGGAGTTTACGGCCATGGAGCATGTTCTATGGCCGTAAACTCTCATTTGAGGGGTTTTGATATGTTTAAAGTCCTTAAACTATTTTTGGTTGGTCTTATGATTTATTCCAAGGCTTTTGGTGGCGTTGGATGGCTTTCTAACACCTTAGAATTGAATTTATGACCATTTTTAAGGAGTTTACGGCCCAAGCATATGCCTTGGCCATAAACTCACACAAACCCCCCAAAAATTATGTTTAAGGTGTCCAAATGCTAAAACCAATATTCTATAATTCATATCTAAGCCTTGTTTGTGATTTGGAAGGGTTTAAGGGCATGAAAACCCCATTTACATGAGTTTACAGCCCAAGCTTATGCCTTGGCCGTAAACTCCTTCAAACCTCACAAAATCCATGTTTTAAATGTTTAAAGTCCATGTCTTGAAGTCATTTAGCCATATCTAGGTCCCAAAATTGTCAAGGAGGGGTTTAAGGGCTCAAAACCCTTCAAACTTGGTGTTTACGGCCTAGGCACCTTCCTGGGCCGTAAACTCATATGTCATGTCCAATTCCATGATTAAATCTCGAATTTGGAAGTCAAATAAGCTATACAATGAGGTTAGGAAGTTACCTTAAGGATTTGAGACCTTAAAATTGAGTTTTGGACCCTAAATCTTGGATTTTAGGAGAGAGGTTAGAGAGAGAGTAGAGAGAGAAGGAAAAAGCTTCAAATGAAAGGTTTAACACGTTTATATAGTTCCCAAAACTTGGACACGGTGGAATTCTACCCGATACTGGCATTAAACGGGGCTTTAGGTCGCACCCGATTAAGTTTTTGTCACCCGGCGGAAATGTTTTTAACTTTTTGAAATGAATACTTTTGGGTTAATTTCATGAGTTCCAAGAGGTTTGGACACTCATTCAATTATAATAAACATATAAATTTAATTAGTTTAACCCAAAACGAGAACGAAACGAATTGACTAACGGCGAAATTTCACGGGTATAACAAGTTTTCGACTATGGAAAACTTCGGGTTGTTACATTATCCCCCCGTTAGAGGGAATTTCGTCCCGAAATTCAAAGATTCGAACTCAAATTGCAAGTGGAAAAGAGAACCGAGGATGAGTCTATTACTTCGGGTTTTTACGCTCCCAAGTGGAATCGGGTCTCCACTTGACGTTCCAGCGAACCCTCACTTTCAGGACGTGTCTTGATTTCGTTGGGTAGATATTTCTAAAAGACCGAGACGTGAAGTATCATAGGAATGTTTCTAATTTTCGAGGTTAATCGAAGTTTGTAGGCAACGGGATCAATCCTAATGAGGATTTCAAAAAGTTCTACGTTTATGAAGAGGTTCGAATGAATAGATAACAATTTATCTTTCTTGATTTGAATTGAAAAAGAATTGCAAGTAGAAGGGTTGTCGAAAAGAAATATACCTGGGGCAACTGTAGGATCGGTGGCTGTCTCACCTTGTCCTATAGCTAAGACTCTTCCAGAGTTGCCAGTTGTTGTTGCATTGGGGCAGTTTCTCTTATAATGTCCGACCCTTCCGCAACCATAACAGACCTGACTGATGCCCGCTCCGGGAGCTTGATTTGTTGGTGTTCTACAATTCTGCACAAGGTGACCCTCTTGGCCACAATTTTTGCAAAGTTTTATACGACAGGGACCGGGGATATAGTGGTGGTAACTGCACTGGTTACACCACGGGAGAACACCGGCATATCCGGTAATAGGTGCTTGAGCTGAGGAACCGATGACGGGTACAACAGCAGGGGTAGTGGCAGCGTGGACTGTCACCATTTGTTGTCTCTTCGAGAACTCCTGGGAAGGCTGATATTTATCCCCTGCCTCCCAGTACTTTCTTTTCTCACCACTTCTTTCTGTCGGCTCAGGAGTGGTGGCTGCTTCCTCTACGTCCTCACTATGGTCAATCAAGGTTTGTGCTAGGCATTTGGCGCTGTCGTATGTATCTGGACTAGCAGCTAAGACGTTCCATTTGGTTGGCTGAGTTAATCCCCAGATAAACCTCTCAATCTTCTTACTTTCAGGGGTAACCATCCCTTGACAAAGAAGCGCTAAGTCGTCAAACCGAGATGTGTAAGCGGCGATATCGGAACCTTTCATCTTCAGGTTCCAAAGTTCATGCTCCAACTTCTGGATTTCACCCCGGGGGCAATACTCAGCGTGCAAAAGTTCCTTCATAACTTCCCAACCCATAGCATTGGTTATAGGTAGAGTCAGAGATTTGACTCGGCTGTTCCACCAAGTCAGGGCTTTGTTGGTGAGAGTGCAAGCGGCAAACTTCACTTTGTCGGATTCTGAACAAGCACATATTTTGAAGATAGATTCGATTCTTTCTCACCATCGAGTTAGAGCAATGACACCTCTTGTGCCATCGAAGAATGTAGGTTTCACGTGCATAAAGTCTTTATAGGAACACTCCTTTCGGTGTCCCTGGCTATTCTCCTGGTTTTGAGGTTGGGGACCACCTCCCGAACTACCAGGGTTCGTTTGCGACATGGCTGCTGAAAATGCTGCAGTTAAAACTGACTGAAGGGTTGCCAGGTCGATTTAAAGAGAAGGTGGTGTTTGAGGAGGGTTGTTGTTGTTCTGTGAGCTGGGTCTCTTTCGTGGAGGCATCTTGATCTAATAAGATCAGGAAGAGAGGATGATAAGTCCTCTGAATTGAATCAAGAGATATGATACAAAGGATATCTCTTTATGGTATACATAGAATTCTATTAAGCGATAAAGCAGGAAGGACTTATCAAACAGATAAATTATCGCTAAAGGAATGATTAAGGAGCAATGCTGGGATGAGAAATTTTATAACGGTTTTGGCTCGAGAAATACTCCCATAGTATTTCATGATTCGATGCAGCGACGATTTGTTGTTTGGGATATTGGGTAAGTTTTAGGCATGCTACGTACCACAGTCACTCCCAAGCACATGTTGGCCGTGTCTCGAATGAATATAGTTGGCCAGGCTATATTGATACTAGACACGACTACATAACTGCCCAGGTTTAACCGCAGTGTACAACACCAATTTACTTATGTTTTGTTCTACTTGTAGTTACGGATTTCGACGGTTTGGTATAGTTGTATACTTTTGAAAATACTTATATTTGAGGTATACTTTTAGTTCAGAGCATTTAGGCCCTTTTGTGTTTATAGTTTTATACCATGTAAGGTTTGGTATACTCCATTCACTATAAACAAGGGCTCTGATACCAATCTGTCACACCCCAAAAACCGAAGGCGGAAACGTTTCCGGGGTTGACTCCAAGTTGAGTATCAAATCCAGTGTACATAGTAAGCAAAGTAAATAACCATTACATTACATATTCGAATTTACATTTGTTCAAAAGTAAAGTGTTACAAGTGTTATACATATATCATATGAACAAAAGTAGAGACGAGTCTTTTGTACGCTCCGTCTTCTCCAAAAGATTTGCTAGGTACCTGTCTAATGTTGACCTGAGAATACAAGCAGTTTGAAAATCAGCATAAAGCTGGTGAGTTCATAAGATGTTTGCTTTGTGAAAATGTACGAGTTTCCTTTAGTTTACCAAAAAGTTGTTATCCAAGAAAATCCCATATTTTCTTAAGAGAGAAGGTTGGTTGATTGTTAGGTTACACAGTCCTGGTTGTTTAACTATGATCCCAGGAAAGTCCCATACTTTCCTTATTGTATATTACCAATTGTAAAAGATATAATGTTATTCAGTTTGTTACTATTTCTAGTTATATAAGTGTTACCCAGGAAAGCCCCATGCTTTCCTGCATGTTGGTTTCTAATGTGAATGATGTTAAAGATGTAACTTGATTAGGTAATGTTTTGTTTTCCCCAGGAAAGTCCCGTACTTTCCTAAAAGTAACTTTTAGTTATTGAACTTCAACATACTGATTTATTTCCTTTCGTACCTATTGCATTAACTAGGTATTATGATAATCTAATGGTATTATCTTGGAGTATACTTAGATACATATCTTCATATTCGTGTTCTTATTCTTATACATATTCTTGTACTTATTCGTGTTCATATTCGTATTCGTTGTTGTATTCGTTTCCCTATTCCTACTCCTATTACTATTCGTATTCGTATTCGTATTTGCAGTCGTATTCGTATTCGCAGTCGTATTCGTTTCCCTATTTCTACTCCTATTACTATTCGCAGTCGTATTCGTATTCGCAGTCGTATTTGTATTCGCAGTCGTATTCGTATTCGTTCTGTTCCTAATTATAGTTTCGTTATTCATTCTGTTCCTAGTTATAGATGTGTTATTCGTTCTGTTTCTAGTTGTAGTTTCGTTATTCGTTCTATTCCTAATTATAGTTTCGTACTCGTCCTATTCCTAGTTATAGCTTCGTATTCGTTCTTTTCCTAGTTATAGCTTCGTATTCGTTCTTTTCCTAGTTATAGCTTCGTATTCGCAATTAGTTAAGATTGAAAATTAGTATAAGTTATTCGAAGATTATAAAACATAGTTTAGATTAGAGCATTTTATCGAGAAATCTATAATTAGGTTGAAAGCTAAATTCGTAATTCGAACTATTTGATAAACACAGCTATTGATATTAGAACATACAGAATGAAAATGATTAAACTGAAAACAATAAGTTTAAGTACAATATTTCCTTGTACTTTTGCTTGTATTCCCCCTGAAAACAGTGAAAACAGTTGAAAAATGGTAGGGGTAAGAACTCACCGGACGAGAAATGTGGCGAATTCGGATGCTAAGTGTTGGTCCGGGGCTTGCAAACACACGAGGTTCCTAAGTATAATGTAAAGATACACATTTGTATCTAATTAGGACTTAGGTTGGTTATTTGATAAGGACAATTGTTTCTAGTCGCGAAAACACCCCGATACAAGTGTTTGGAGGGACCCGGGTGGCGTTTAGGGACACATATAGTTAGGATAATGAGTTGGGACATCAAAGGAACACTCCCTAAGGAGTTTACAGCCACAAGACCCTCTACCCATGAGTTTACGGCCGTAAACTCATGGTGGGGTGAGATATGGCACAAAATGGCTTGAATCACTTAAAGGGAATTATTCTAGGTTTGGATTAAAGTCTTAGAATGGATTTTAAACATTAAAATGACCCATTTAAGGGAGTTTACGGCCTAGCATAGGCTCCTGTCCGTAAACTCCTAATTTCTCAAAAAAAAGATTGTGTTTTTGGTTTCCAAACAAATCACATGTGATTGCTAAAAATTCCCCAAGCCTAGAAATGAATTTTGGGCACCATTTGGCATGTTTTTGGGATTTTACGGCCATGGAGCATGTTCTATGGCCGTAAACTCTCATTTGAGGGGTTTTGATATGTTTAAAGTCCTTAAACTATTTTTGGTTGGTCCTATGATTTATTCCAAGGCTTTTGGTGGTGTTGGATGGCTTTCTAACACCTTAGAATTGAATTTATGACCATTTTTAAGGAGTTTACGGCCCAAGCATATGCCTTGGCCGTAAACTCACACAAACCCCCCAAAAATTATGTTTAAGGTGTCCAAATGCTAAAACCAATATTCTATATTCATATCTAAGCCTTGTTTGTGATTTGGAAGGGTTTAAGGGCATGAAAACCCCATTTACATGAGTTTACGGCCCAAGCTTATGCCTTGGCCGTAAACTCCTTCAAACCTCACAAAATCCATGTTTTAAATGTTTAAAGTCCATATCTTGAAGTCATTTAGCCATATCTAGGTCCCAAAATTGTCAAGGAGGGGTTTAAGGGCTCAAAACCCTTCAAACTTAGTGTTTACGGCCTAGGCACCTTCCTGGGCCATAAACTCATATGTCATGTCCAATTCCATGATTAAATCTCGAATTTGGAAGTCAAATAAGCTATACAATGAGGTTAGGAAGTTACCTTAAGGATTTGAGACCTTAAAATTGAGTTTTGGACCCTAAATCTTGGATTTTAGGAGAGAGGTTAGAGAGAGAGTAGAGAGAGAAGGAAAAAGCTTCAAATGAAAGGTTTAACACGTTTATATAGTTCCCAAAACTTGGACACGGTGGAATTCTACCCGATACTGGCATTAAACGGGGCTTTAGGTCGCACCCGATTAAGTTTTTGTCACCCGGCGGAAATGTTTTTAACTTTTTGAAATGAATACTTTTGGGTTAATTTCATGAGTTCCAAGAGGTTTGGACACTCATTCAATTATAATAAACATATAAATTTAATTAGTTTAACCCAAAACGAGAACGAAACAAATTGACTAACAGCGAAATTTCACGGGTAGAACAAGTTTTCGACTATGGAAAACTTCGGGTTGTTACACTAGTAAATTTGTTATTCCTATAAATTGGAGACACGTCCTCGGAGAACACTCCACAAAGATACGTGAGTGGAGGATCGCCCCCGTAACCAGAATCTCTTAGATAGGGAGCGTGACTTGAGTGTATAGATCTATACGGGACTAACTATCCCGCACCTCGCTGCTAGCTACAACCGAACTGAAAGGTTCAAGGGTGACAAAAGTCATAGAAGATATTGGCCCCATCTCAAGTCATATCTAGTCTGTAGTATGGTTATGGAACTCGCAATTTGGATAACAGAGATTTACGTTTTAGTAATAATGGGTTTAGTAACTAGTTTACTTGGTATTTATTAGTTTTATAAACGTGTTAAAACTAATACATTTTCAGTGTACATCTTTTACATTACATTTGGATTGGTGAACTAACATAAACTTTACAAGGATAACCAGGTTTTCAGTATACATCTTTCACATTGTGAAAATATGGGATTTTCCTGGGATAACAATTAAACTTAACTAGAATCGTGTAACCTAACAGTTAACCAAACATTACTTTTAAGAAAATATGGGATTTCTTGGGTCGTAACATTTTCAGAAACCAAAAGGAAACTCGTACATTTTCACAAAACAAAATCGATTATGAACTCACCAGCTTTATGCTGATTTTCAAACTGCTTGTATTCTCAGGCCCGCATTAGATAGGTACCCGATGATCCTTTTGCCGAAGACGGAGTGCATCGAAGACACGTCTTGTTTTTGTTTATATATACATATGTATAGCACTGTATAACTTTACTTTTGCACAAATGTAAATTTCTATATGTAATGTAATGGTTGTTTACTTTGCTTACTATTTGCATTGGATTTGATACTCAACGTGGAGTCCGCCCTGGAAATGTTTCCGCCTTGGTTTTCGGGGTGTGACAGAACGAGTTACTCAGCAAAGGGTTCATCAGACCGAGTTCCTCACCCTGGGGAGCTCCGGTTTTGTTTGTAAAGAAGAAAGATGGATCCTTCCGGACGTGTATCGACTACCGCGAGCTGAACAAGTTGACCGTCAAAAACCGATATCCCCTTCCGCGAATAGATGACCTCTTCGATCAACTTTAGGGAGCCAACTACTTCTCAAAGATAGACCTTCGGTCAGGGTATCATCAGCTACGAGTTCATGAGAGTGATGTTTCCAAAACAGCTTTCAGGACTCGGTATGGACACTACAAGTTCGTAGTGATGGCCTTCGGTCTAACCAATGCATCGGCTGTGTTCATGGACCTGATGAACTGGGTGTGTCATCCTTTCTTAGATAAGTTTGTCATCGTGTTCATTGATGACATCCTTGTCTACTCCAGAAGTGAAGAAGACCTCAAGCAAAACTTGAGGTTAGTGTTGGAAACCCTTAGATCCGAGAAGTTGTACGTGAAATTTTCCAAGTGCGAATTCTGGATTCGAAAGGTGACTTTACTCGGTCACGTGGTAAGCGAGGAAGGTATTCATGTGGATCCTTCCAAGATTAAAGCGATAGAGAATTGGTCAGCACCGAAGACACCCACATAAATCCATCAATTCTTGGGTCTCGCTGGCTATTATCGGAGATTCATCCAGAACTTTTCCAAAATCGCCAAACCCCTAACCACTCTAACACATAAAGGTGTACCTTTTTGTTGGAGTGAAAAGCAAGAATCAGCATTCTAGACATTAAAGCAAGCCATGTGCAGCGCGCCAGTTCTGTCCCTACTCGAAGGGACAGAAGACTTTGTTGTCTATTGTGATGCGTCTAATCAGGGTTTAGGTTGTGTGCTTATGCAAAGAGGAAAAGTAATTGTTTATGCCTCAAGGCAACTGAAGGCACGCAAGGACAACTATACCACACACGACTTGGAGTTAGGAGTTGTAGTTTTTGCACTGAAGATTTGGAGACATTATCTCTACGGAACCAAGTGTACGATCTTCACTGACCATAAGAGCCTGCAGCACATCCTCAATCAGAAGGACTTAAACATGAGGCAACGGTGATGGGTATAGCTCCTCAGTGATTATGAGTGTGAGATTCGCTACCATCCTGGAAAGGCCAATGTGGTAGCAGATGCCCTTAGCCGAAAGGAAAGTTCAAGCCATAAAGTGAGGACACTGACGATGACTATCCTTTCCCATTTATCCATGCAAATCCGAGACGCCTAGTTAGAAGCCCTCAAACCTGAGAACAAACCAAGCGGAACCTTGAGGGGAATGGATAATAAACTTGAGATCAGAAGTGATGGAGTCAACTGTTTCATGGACCGAATTTGGACCCCAAGGATCGGAGGATTCGGGGAGATTTTCATGGAAGAAGCACACAAGACCAGATACTCCGTTCACCCAGGTTCGGAAAAAATGTACCTAGATCTTAAGAAACAATACTGGTGGCCGAACATGAAAGCCGAGATCGCTACATTCGTGGGCAAGTGCTTGACTTGCGCCAAAGTGAAAGTCGAGTACCAGAAACCCTCGGGTCTGCTCCATGATCCGTATATGGACAATGAAGGCCCAAAAGGTTATGGGTAGCTTAATATTGGGCTAGAAAGTTGTTTGGGTTTAATGGCCTATGGGGTATGCATGGTGACATAGTTGATGGATTAGGGTTTTCATAATTAAATTAATAAAAGTTTAATAAATCCAAGACTTCATTTATTGATGGATTCAAAGCTAGGGTGATTATGGAAGCATTTGGAAGGGTATCATTGATGGCTCTCTTTAAACTTTGGGAGTTACACTATTATCATTGATGGATCTCTTTAAACTTTGGGAGTTACACTCTTATCATTAATGGTTCTCTTTAATCCTTGAGAGTTACACTACATCTTCTCATAACCAATTACTAGCAATTGAAGACTAATTGAAGACATGGACGTTTTTTTGTCATTCTTAAGTGTGGTAGATGTTTTTTTGTATTATTTCAAGAGTTTCCTTAAATTTCATTTACTAGTTTTAATGAATAATTGGTTGGTTGGCTTGTAACCACCATGTTTGTAATAAAGGCTTCATATAAAGCCAAGTTTATGCATGGGAAAGTGAATAGACGAATTTTTAAGAAAAACAACCATTGTTCAATTGGAATTATTGTTATAATTCAAAATTATCTTGTTAGGACGTGTTCTTGACTTGATACGAACTCAATCCAATAGGTCTTGGATTGTTTTCACCGGTATACAACTTAATAGGTCTTGAGTTGTTACTAATCTATATATTTCTTTCCATTCACATATCATTTGTGGTTGCTATTCTCTTTTAATTTACCTAAACACTACCCTACTCACCAAATCAAGCCCATACACGTATCATAAGTGGTATCAGAGCCTAGTTCTGATTGGGTGTAACTAAGTTCTTGTTCAAAAAAAAAAATCTGCTAAGTTTGTTTGAATTCAGTTGTTGTCCAAAAATGTTGCGCAAGCTATGTGATGAAGAAGATATAGAGGAAGAGAAAATTGAAAAAGATGAGGAAGAAGATTCCGGTCTCATCTACGACACCGATGGAGAAGGGGAATTTTGTGAAAGAATAAATTTGTTGGTTGAAGAGGAATTTATTGAAGAAATTGAAGAAGGAACTAATTTTGTGATCGGAGATGAAATTGTTGAGGCAATTGTGGAAGAAATCAATTTTGTTGATATGCACGAAATTGTTGAAGAAATGGTGATTTTTGTTGAACAACTAAAATCATTCCGAGAGCTCACAACCTTGAGAACCAATGACTATAAGTGCCACAAAAATTCAGGTTCTCATATCTTTTATGAACACAATTCCTTTTCTAAAGTGTGGGGGATTTCCATTTTTCATCTTTATTTTCGTTTCAATGTGTGGGAGATTTTTACACTTTGGATGCCATGGAATGCTTATATTTTGCATTTTGAAGGCCTTAGTGACAAGAAGAAGTATGGTGAGAGGTTGGATTTTACTAATTATGATCTTGATAGTGATGTTTTTGTTTTGTCTTTGTTAATTGATCAAAATGAGAAAAAAGACATGCATATTACTTTTGATAAAAAGTTTTGTGCAATTAGAGATGTAGACTTTTCACTCAAGACTCAAAAACAGCAAGACCAATTATTTTTAGATGATGGCAAAATTTTGTATGCTCCAAAAGGCGATATGATGATTTCCAAAACAAGATGTGTTCATGATGGTAGCAATCAGTCACGAAAAAAGACATTGTGTGACAATTCGTATGCCAATTTTTTGTGTTGTCCACAAACAAAAGATATCTTAATTAATTCTTCATTCGTTGTTCAAAAACACCAAGAGCGAAGGCTTGAAGTTTGTGGTGAAAGAAAGACGAACGATGGTATCCATCTTTCTACAAACCATCTTTCTACGAGCAAAGAAGAAAGAATTAATCAATATGAAGATCTAAGTCTCGAGTATTTACATGGGAGGATGCTCATGAAGTTTGGACTCATATTCTTTTGGTGTGCCTTAAATTGGGAAACCATGATATTGAGGCGTACTGTTCATCAACTTACAAATACAAACCATGATCCATTCTTTAAAATGACTACAATTAACCATTTAAATTATTGCAAGGTTAATTTGCAGGGCCGGGTTCATGGGAATGTATGGAAGTGGTTTTTCATCCACAAATGGAAGATACGGTTAGGATTGAATTTGGCGAGTTATTTGAGTTATTTGAAGAAGAACATGTGTATGTGGAGAAAAGACCAAGTTGGAATAAAGAAAAGGTCACATTATGCAATAAAAAATTGTTTTCAAGACTTGCTGTCAGGGAAGGTTCGTATGGGGGAACAACACAATTTGGTTCTTACTGAATTGAGGACAATTCCTTTTGAAGAAGGAGGGAATGACCCGTATATGGAAAATGAAGGCCCAAAAGGTTATGGGTAGCTTAATATTGGGCTAGAAAGTCGTTTGGGTTTAATGGCCTATGGGGTATGCATGGTGACATAGTTGATGGATTAGGGTTTTCATAATTAAATTAATAAAAGTTTAATAAATCCAAGACTTCATTTATTGATGGATTCAAAGCTAGGGTGATTATGGAAGCACTTGGAAGGGTATCATTGATGGCTCTCTTTAAACTTTGGGAGTTACACTATTATCATTGATGGATCTCTTTAAACTTTGGGAGTTACACTCTTATCATTGATGGTTCTCTTTAATCCTTGGGAGTTACACTCTACATCTTCTCATAACCAATTACTAGCAATTGAAGACTAATTGAAGACATGGACGTTTTTTTGTCATTCTTAAGTGTGGTAGATGTTTTTTTTTGTGTTATTTCAAGAGTTTCCTTAAATTTCATTTACTAGTTTTAATGAATAATTGGTTGGTTGGCTTGTAACCACCATGTTTGTAATAAAGGCTTCATATAAAGCCAAGTTTATGCATGGGAAAGTGAATAGACGAATTTTTAAGAAAAACAACCATTGTTCAATTGGAATTATTGTTATAATTCAAAAATTATCTTGTTAGGATGTGTTCTTGACTTGATACGAACTCAATCCAATAGGTCTTGGATTGTTTTCACCGGTCTACAACTTAATAGGTCTTGAGTTGTTACTAATCTATATATTTCTTTCCATTCACATATCATTTGTGGTTGCTATTCTCTCTTAATTTACCTAAACACTACCCTACTCACCAAATCAAGCCTATACACGTATCACTCCAGCAACCCGAGATACCCAAGTGGAAATGGGAGATGATTACCATGGATTTCATCACCAAGTTACCCAAGTGTCTGAGTAGGTACGATACCATTTGGGTAATTGTCGATCATTTGACAAAATCCGCTCATTTCATTCCGATTAAAGAATCGTTCAAAATGTAAACACTCGTGCAAATTTACATCCAGGAGGTAATTCTACTGCATGGTGTACCTGCATCCATTATCTCTAATCAAGGTAGTAGGTTTACCTCCATATTTTGGCAGTCTCTCCAGAAGGATCTTGGAACTAAACTAGACATGAGCACGGCTTATCATCCTCAGACCGACGGTCAGAGTGAGAGAACTATCCAAACCCTGGAAGACATGCTTAGGACATGTGTCATCGATTTCGAAAAATCGTGGGACACACATTTGCCATTGATCGAATTCTCATACAACAACAGTTACCATACCAGCATCAAGGTTGCTCCGTTTGAAGCGCTCTACGGTTGGCAAGTGCAGAACCCCTCTGTGTTGGGCCGAGGTAGGGGACACGCAGCTAGCTAAGAGTAGATTCCCCGACAGTGCTCTCAATCATCCGTGAAACCAACAAATAGATCATCCAAATCCAGGAAACATTGAAAGCTTCACGAGATCGCCAAAAGAGTTACGCTGACATACGACGGAAACCTCTGGAGTTCCAGGTTGGAGACCGTGTCCTGTTAAAGGTCTCACCCTAAAAAGGGATGGTACGCTTTGGAAAACGTGGGAAACTTAATCCGAGGTACATTGGACCCTTCGAGATCCTCGCCAGGATCGGTTCGGTAGCCTAAAAACTTCGATTACCTCACCAGCTCAGTAATATCCATCCCGTCTTCTATGTCTCAAATCTCAAGAAGTGCTTATCCGATGAAACCCTAGTGATTCCCTTAGATGAGATCGAGATCAACAAAAACTTGAACTTCGTGGAAGAACCAATCGAAATCATGGATCGAGAGACCAAACGCACGAAACAAAGTCACATCCCAATAGTGAAGGTTCGCTCGAATGCCAAGCGGGGACCGGAGTTCACTTGGGAGCATGAAGACTCGATGAAACAGAAGTATCCACATCTCTTCCCAGATCCATGAATTGTATCTTAATTCTGAATTTCGGGACGAAATTCCCTCTAACGGGGGGATAATGTGACAACCCGAAGTTCGTTCCATCAATTGTAACCCTTTTCGTTAATATATTCGTCGTTTTCAATTCCGTTTCCGTTACGTCAATAAATTAAGTCATAAATGTGGGACTTCTATTATGACTTAATGGATGTCTAAACATGTTTAGAACTCATATTAACACTCCATATTATTAATCGGAAACATTTTAGAATCAACCATATCGGGTTACGGTAACTTAATCGGGTGCGACCAAAAGCATCGTATAACGCCGGTATCGGGTAGAATTCCACCGTGTCCAAAACTTAGAACCTATTTAAAGAGGATTAAGCTTCCATTTGAAGCTTTTGCTCTCTCTCACTACTCTCTCTCTAACCTCTCTCCTCAATCCAAATTCAAGGTCCAAAAACATGGATTTAAGGCTTCAAATCCTTAAGGTAACTTCCTTAACTTGTTATTCAACCTCTCTGGCCTTCAAATCCAAGTTTAAACATTGATTTAGGACCATCTTCATGAGTTTACAGCCCTGGAGCATGCTTGGGCCGTAAACTCAAATAAATTGGATTTTTTAGCCTTAAAACCCCTCCAAACCAACTTTAGCACTTAGATATGACTTTATGGCTTACCAATTCGGACTTGGAACACCTTAAACATGGTTTTTGAGGAGTAAACATGAGTTTACTTCCCAAGAACATGCTTGGGCCGTAAGCTCATCCTCATGGAGAGTAAACTCATTTTCAAGTGTTTAAAAGCCATGTAAACACACCATTAGCCTTGGAATAAATCCTAGAACCAACCAAAATCAATTTGGGGACCTTAAACATAATAAAAACTCTTCATTTGAGAGTTTACGGCCATAACCCCCCAATGATAGGTTCCAGGGCCGTAAACTCATTAAGATAAGTCAAATGGTGCCCAAAATTCATCCTAAGGCTTGTAAAAATTGTTTGAATCGCATGTGATTGGTCTAAGGCAATTAAATCATCAATCTAAGAAGGGTATAAGAGCTTACGGCCGTGAACTCCCTTTAATGGTGTTCTTGGTGATTTAATCCACTTCCATGTCTTAGATAAATTCATACCAATCCTCCTCGAGTGTTATCTTGCCATTTAGCACCATAAAACCCTCAACCATGAGTTCATGGCCGTGAACTCATGTGGTTAAAGTTTTTAGGGCCGAAAACTCCATAAGGATTTTACTCTTGAAGAGTAAACTTATTTTCCAAGTCCCACACGTTCGTAGATGTCACCCGGGTCACTCCAAACACTTGATTTGAAGTGTTTTCGCTCATTGGAGTGTATTAACATATCTAATTAGTATTTTTGTGACAACCATCAATTTTCGGCCAAGTTAAAGTCAACTAAAGTCAACAAATCAAACCGTTCGACTCAATTTGCCCAGTTTACATTATGTAAATACTATATAACTCGCTATTCTAATGAGAGATCATAAATCAAAAAGTGCGAACATCTAGATCTCCTTAACCTAAAATTGTGGTACGCGGCGAGCCAAACCGATGAAACAATGTTGCATACTCATCGGGAGTGTGTAAGATCCTTAAACAAGGCTTAACAGGGTTTACGGACCTTGCGTGGCGAAGCCGGACACTCACAAATGCCACACACTAAACCTCTCTCAATCGTTTTCACTCTATCTCTCTCTATTTAGAATCTCTCCCAAATCTCTCCAAGTATGTCAAATCTCTCCCAAATCTCTCCAAGAATGTGAAATCTCTCCCAAATCCCTCTTTGTATGAGAAATCTCTCCAAGAATGTGAAATCTCTCCCAAATCTCTCTCAAAGGTTCCTTAAACTTTTTATAGTCTTTCGGGTCATCCCGACCCTTAACCGGGTCAAAAACGTCTTAAAACTGGGTAAAAACAAGAAAAACGGACTTAAGGAGCCGAAACCCCTCTTAAGGAACCGAAACCCTCTCAAGGAACCGAAACCCTCTCAGGAACCAAAACCTCTTAGAAGTCGAGACCGAGACTGAGACCTAGAAGCTGAAACCAAGAAAGAACCGAAATCGAGACCTGGAAGCCTCTCGGACCGAATCTAGGAAGAGGCAAAGCCTCTCGGGCTGAAAACTGGTAGGGGCGAAGTCTCTCGGGCCAAACCTCACTCTCGGTTCCCTTCTTTCGACCGAGCCTCGATCTTCCTTCTGCCTTCTCGCACTCTCAGTTCCTTGCCCTCTCTCGGTCCTTCTCTTCCACCTTCGGTTCCAAGCATCAGAAGCCGAACGTCCGGCCAGCCTTCGGATTTTTGACGCTTTTCACCAATTTTCAATATTTTTAACATTTTAAGCTCGTTTTTCGAGATTTTAATGCAGGATTTTCACTCAAACTTGTATTTTAACATAATAAACCCTAAATATTCATAATTTAATCATTTTTTCATGAAAATCCTTATTTAAATAATAAAATCTAGTGGGTGAATAATTGAGGTGGAGTGTTGACTTTCCTTTATTCTATGACACAAACAACCACCCATACCCACTCATGTCACTATTCCCCATTAGCCCTTACCTAGTCACTTCATTGTACTTTTCCCACCTTTTTCCAACCTCACAATTGGTCAAAGGTTAGAAAACCCTCCTCTCTCCTCACATTTCTTTCATTTCCTCTCATTCTTCCATCAAGAACAAACTTCATTTTCTCTCATTTTCTCTCTCTAAAAATTCGAGATTCAAGGCTATACTCCAAGCTTTGCTTTTACTTTTGGTAAGTATTAACATCCTCCATATGATTATTTCACTTCCTTCTACTCAAATCATAGATATCTTACACAAACTCCATCCTATTGGTTTTAGATCTTCGAATCTTCAAGCAATCTCCCAAAGTGTTCTTGAGTTGAAAACTTCTTTTCTCCATCATCCATCTACTGAAATCACATAAGGTGAGTTCATACCCTTACATTTTAATGTTTTCTCAAGTTTTTAGGGGGGAATACAAGTTAAAACACCAAGAACATAACTAGAGTTTTTTAACAGCCTTCATCAGAAAAGTTCAACTCCATTCACGGACTGTTTTGGGCAACTTAAACATTTTTGTTTTCAAAACTGTACAAGGTGCAAGTAGTTCAAGTTCTTAGCTTTAAAATCACTACTTTCACATCTCCATACGATTTTCTACAATTTATGGTGATTTTTACAAAATTGCCTATCATTTCAAACACCAATCCGGACCAGTCTGTGATTATGGACTTTTTCACTCAAGTTGGAGGTCATTAAAAATTATGAGTAAACTAGACACATTTTGGGAACTCTTAGAATTTACAGATTTAGTTTTCGACTTCGTATGATTTTTCTATGACTTTTCTAAAACAGCGCAGAAAGGTTAAATTTAGTTAACAGCATATAAATTTCATAACACTTTGTATTATGTTGAGCAAAGCGTATAACCATAAGTTCTAAATATTGAATGTGTTTCCTTGTTATTTTATCATCATAAACTGAAACTTAGTCATTTATGATAAGATTATTCATTCATTTAGAACACGTATATTAAGCTATAATAAGCATAGTTTATGGATTCATAACACTAATGCATTTTCATAAAAGAGTTCATATATATTACAAACGTTTTGGATAAACTATAATAGGTATAGTTTATGATTCATCACATAATACACTCGTACAAAGAGGGTACATTCATACAAAAAGGTTTTACACTCACGCACACCACACGTAAACTTGTAAACCTAAATTGTGAGACAATCTCTTTCCGTATGTCCGAGTGCTGGATCTAAATTCCTGGTAATTATAATAAAAGTCTCCTAGAGGGAGAACGTGATAGTTGTGTATAGATCTATATTGGGTTTGACACTCCACATCTTACTGCTAGCTACAGTAGGACCTTCAGGTCTACGAGTGACAAATGTCATTTCAGTTTCGCGACGCCTGAGAAACGTCGTGGCAGGTTCATTCAGTCATAGTATGGTTATAGCGACTCACATAGGGAGATAACAATACATAAAGTTTACGGGATTTTTATAACACCTAAAGGGGTTTTATGTTGATTTAAAATCAGTTTTTATATCAATAAGTACAGATATTACTGTATACTTTCGGTTTTGGTATTTATGACTACACATCATTTGAAACCACTTTTATATCTTTAAGTATGCTCAATACTTGTTATTTCTCGATCCTTGGATTTAGGACTACATATACATAATAAAGAAAATATTGGATTTTCTGGATACATATTCTAACGCTTTTACAAGGAAAACGGTTTACTTCTCTAACGAAATCTCTTATGAACTCACCAACCTTTGTGTTGACACTTTTTCAAAACTACTTGTATTCTCAGGAATTCAGTGAAACGGGAAATCAACAACGTTTTGAGGATGGGACGATAATTCGTCAAACAGTTCATTTTGTATCATAATGTAATTGATTTGAATCATGTAAACATATACTTTGGTGTAACTTTTTCAATTATATTTGTGATGGTTGTATTTACTTTGAGCACTATTATACTTGTTGTTGTGATACTCTACATGAATCCTCCACCCCCGGACGTTTCCGCCACCCTTGGTTTGGGGGTGTGACAATTTTAAAGTCTAATTAGATACCTTTGGTTATTATTTCGTATTACATAGGAACCTCTTGCGTTATCAAGCCTTGAACCATTGCTTAGCATCCAAACCGTCACATTTACTAGTCTGGTGCGTTATCATACCCCTACCCATTGTCAATGTTTTCACTGTTTTAAGGGTGTGGGGGGGGGGGGGATACAAGTAAAGTACAAGTAATACTTGTACTAAAAACTTGTTTTATATATGTTGTGTTTCATATTACATATGTTTTTAACACTGAAAGTCGTAACTAGCAATCGTTTGAACCTACAGAATACATTATCATGTTATTTGTGAAAAACAGTATAAATTGTAGTATTTATATTTTCACAAATGTTTTCCCACATTATAACAGTTAAAAGCATAACATTAGAATTTAGAACATTGTTTTGTCCTCGGTAACACTCCACAGAGATACGCGAGTGGAGGATAGTCATTTAATCTTTCAATATTATTACTAGTAAATTTGTTATTCCTATAAATTGGAGACACGTCCTCGGAGAACACTCCACAGAGATACGCGAGTGGAGGACCGCCCCCGTAACCAGAATCTCTTAGATAGGGAGTGTGACTTGAGTGTATAGATCTATACGGGGCTGACTACCCCACACCTGGCTGCTAGCTACAGCCGAACCGATAGGTTCAAGGGTGACAAAAGTCATAAGGTGATGTGGACTACATATAGTCATATCTAGTCTATTGTATGGTTATGGAACTCGCAATTTGGATAACAGAGATTTACATTTTAGTAATAATGGGTTTAGTAACTAGATTACTTTGTATTTATTAGTTTTATAAATGTGTTAAAACTAATACATTTTCAGAGTACATCTTTTACATTACATTTTGGGTTGGTAAACTAACATACACTTTACAAGGATAACCAGGTTTTCAGTATAGATCTTTCACATTAGGAAAATATGGGATTTTCCTGGGATCACACTTGAACATAACCAGAAACGTGTAACCTAACAGTTAACCAAACATTACTTTTAAAAAAAATGGGATTTTCTTGGGTCGTAACATTTTCAGAAACCAAAAGGAAACTCGTACATTTTCACAAAAAAAACCGCTTATGAACTCACCAGCTTTATGCTGATTTTCAAACTGCTTGTATTCTCAGGTCCGCATTAGACAGGTACTCGATGATCCTTTTGCCGAAGACGGAGTGCATCGAAGACACGTCTTGCTTTTGTTTATATATACATATGTATAACACTGTACAACTTCACTTTTGAACAAATGTAAATATCTATATGTAATGTAATGGTTGTTTACTTTGATTACTATGTGCATTGGATTTGATACTCAACGTGGAGTCCGCCCCATAAATGTTTCCGCCTTCGGTTTTCGGGGTGTGACAGATTGGCCATTATTTGTAATCCTTTTCGTAACCCATTTCAATAATCTATTCATCGTTTTCAATTTCGTTTCCGTTTACGCAATTAAATTAAGTCATTAATTTGAGATTATTATTGTAACAGTCCGAAATCCAGGTACCCTTTTATTTAGTCCTTCATCTTTAATTTGTGTCATTTTAGGGTTTTGCATGATGGGTGAGTACACTGGGCGTACAAGGAGTACGCTGCGCGTACTCGCGCGCTCCATTTAAATGCGTCTTCCCTCGGGTACACTGGGCATACCCAAGGTTACGCTGGGCGTAACCGGTCCAGACCCAAAAACCCTAATTGTTGTGGTTGGCTATAAAAGGAATGTGTTGGCTCGACTCCTCAGCCACCATCCCTCAGAAAGAAACCCTAAGAGAGTGTTTATTCGTTCCTAGCCATTTGTGAGTGTTCTAAGCTTGGTGGTGTCATTTCAAGATAGCAAAGGAGAAGAAGAGTCCATTGGGAAGGCTAGAAGTTGGTGTTCAAGTGTAGATCCGGGCTTTGCAAAGGTTGGAGCTTCATTCTAAGGTAAAAAGTTCGGATCTTGACTTGTAGTTCTTGTGGTATGCTTTATGGACCATTTTATAGGGTTTTGGTCCCAAAGGTGGAGACTTTATGAGCAAATGGTCTCTATTAGCTTAGATCCATCATATTTCTGGTCCATTTGAGTTGTAGATTCATAGAAATGTAATCTTGGATGTGAATGTTTGGCCATGCGTGAGATCTATATCCTTGAGTTGAAATGGAAAGGTGTTAAGGAGTGTAAGAGCCTTTACAGCCATGCCAAGGCTTAAAGGTTTCGACTTTATGAGTAAGGATGCTTAAATAAAGCCAGATCTAGAAATTAAAGTAATGGCTTAACCGATTAAGACCAGAAATGAAGAATGTTAGATTTGACGGATTACGTTGGGCGTAACTCCCAATACGCGCAGCGTACTGGGTGGAGACCCCAACTTCTGGGTTGGCGATGTACGCCCAGCGTACATCAAGCTGTACGCCCCGCATATTGGAATGTTGACTTTTGTTGACTTTTAGGGTTTTGGTCAACATGTGGACTTTGAGTCAAGGAAGGGTAAAATGGTCTTTTACCCTCTGAGGAATGATGATAAGGGGTAAGTCTAGTTGTGGAAGTATATATTAATTAAAATAATATTCGTTATGATTAGGCGAGGTTGAGTCTTCGTTGGGATTTGGAGATAGCGAGTACGCGAGATTCTAGACTTTCCACGAGGTGAGTTTTCTCACTATACTGTACCTGGAAGGGTTTTATTGTGTGACCGGAAGGTCGGATATGTTATGAGTTATATGCATTGTATATGATAAGTTAATTGTTTATATGTGCTATGTATGATATGCTTGATATGGGCCGGAAGGCATTATGTTATGGGCCGGAAGGCATATATGTTATGGGCCGGAAGGCGTTGTGATGTGGACCGTAAGGTTGACGTAGGTAGGACCGGAAGGTTTACCGAGACGGGACAGAAGTCCCCTGAGACACATGGACCGGAAGGTCAGGGCCTGGAAAGGCGTATGTGCGTAAGTAGTATTTTGGGGAACTCACTAAGCATTTATGGTTACAGTTGTTGTGTTATGTGTTTCAGGTACAAGCGAGGACCGTGGGAAGGTACCGGCGTGATTTGTACACACTGACGAAGGAACTGTTTTATGATCATGGGATGTATTTTGTTATAATGACATTGTTACACATGTGGTTTCAGAATATTAAACGATGGTTTTGATGTTTGCAAAAATGAAAAATTTGTTTCGAAAATTCACGTTGTTACAAGTTGGTATCAGAGCCTTGGTTTGAGGGATTCGGATACACCTTCGGGCGTAACTGAACTCAAACCGGGGATTTGAGGAAAATTTTCAATTAATAAAAGTATAAAAATTTTACAAGAGATTTCGTAATAACCAAAGGAGAAGCAGTGTGTACGGTCAGCCAGCGCCCGAACGGTAAAATGCCCAGAATACTCTTGCAATATGTGTTATGAGATATGTTATGATATGATGTGCATGCTAGTAGACTAGGTATTCATATTAGGACTAGAGTGGCATGATTTGTGATGCCTTAGTCTAGGGGAATCCTGCTGCTATGAGATACTTTGAGAGCGAGATGTTTGGGTTTATCAAGACCACACTGATGGAGACTTTCGATGAGCGGTACGCCGCGGTGACTGAGGCCGTAGCCGCTACAGCTACCGCAGCTGTGGCTGCTGCCAGACCACAGGGAGGTGACTCGTTGCTATTCCGGGAGTTCAGCAAGACGAAGCCACCCGAGTTTGACGGGATGCAAGATCCGATCGCTGCGATGAGATGGATTGCTGACATTGATGGATGCTTCTACACATGTTCATGTCCGGAGCATCTAAAGGTACGGTTCGCTTTGAACCAGCTCCGCCTGGGAGCAAAGGATTGGTGGAAGTTCGTGATGGTGAACTTCACTCTTGCGGAGATTTTAGCCATGACTTGGGAGAGATTTACTTCTATGGTTAGAGACGAGTATGTTCCCACGGTGGAGAGGGAACGGTTGGTTCAGGAGTTCTTAACCCTCAAGCAGGGTAATGATTCGGTTACTGTGATCACCCGAAAGTTTCATGAGAGGGCGATGTTTTGCCCTAAGCAGGTGTCCACTAAGCAGGCTCGGATAAGTCGGTATTTGGGTGTAATGAGGAGGGACATTCGAGAGTTCATATCAAACTCGTCATATCAAACCTTTGCTGAGCTCCAGGAAAATGCTAGGAAGAGAGAGATCGAGTTGGAGACTCAAGCCAGGGAGGAGGCCGAGTCTCAGCGGGTGGATCGGCGGCCGGCTCAGTCCCAGCCGGCAGCCAAGCGGACCAAGTGTAACAACCCAAAGTTTTCCATTGTCGAAAACCCATTCTACCCGTAAAAATTCGCCATTTATAAATTCGTTCCATTTTCGTCTTGGGTTAAATTATTTAAACTTATATGTTTATTATAATGTAATGAGTGTCCAAACCCCTTAGGAACTCATGAAATTAGCCCAAAATGGTTATTTCCAAAAAGTTTAGAAACGTCCCCGCCGGGTTACGGAAACTTAATCGAGTGCGACCAAAAGCCCCGTTTAATGCCGGTATCGGGTAGAATTCCACCGTGTCCAAGTTTTGGGACCTATTTAAACATGTTCAAGCTATCATTTGAAGCTTTTTTCTCTCTCTCTCTCTCTCACTACTCTCTCTCTCTCTAACCTCTCTCCTAAATCCAAGTTTAAGGGTCCAAAATCTCAAATTTAAGGCTTCTAATCACCAAGGTACCTTCCCTAACTTGTTGTACAACCTCATTAGCCTTCAAATCCGAACTTAAACTTTGATTTTGGACCTCAAACAGGAGTTTACGGCCAAGGAGCATGCTTGGGCCGTAAACTCATAATAAGAGGGTTTTTATGCCTTTAAACCCCTCCTAAACAATTTTGGGACTTAGATTCGACTATATGGCTTACCAATTTGGACTTGGAACACCCTAATCATAATTTTTGAAGAGTAAACATGAGTTTACTGCCCAAGAACAAGCTTGGGTCGTAAACTCCATATCATGGAGAGTAAACACATATTAAAGGGGTTTTTAAGCCCTTAAACCCTTCCAAAACACCAACAAGGCTTAGATACGACTTGTACAATTATGGAATTGGCCTTGGAACACCTTGAACACAAATTTAGAGGAGTAAACTTGAATTTACTGCCCAAGAACATACTTGGGCTGTAAATTCATTGTTCTTGGAGAGTAAACTCCTCTAAATGTGTTAAAATGCCACTTTAACACACCTAAAGCCTTGGGATAAATTCTAGAAGTGTTTACAAACAAGTATTGGACCTTAAAACATATTATTTTCCCCATCTAAGGAGTTCACGGCCATGAGGGGGTTCATGGGCCGTAAACTCCTAAATCTATCCCAAAAGTCCCCTAAAAACCCATACAAGGCTTGGGAAAAATCATTGGAATCACATGTAATTATTTAAGGACCAAAACACTAAGGATTTGAAGTGAGGGGGAGTTTACGGCCGTAAACTCCATGTTTACAGCCGTAAACTCCAATAAATGGTCCCTAGGTGTGTTATAATCCATTCCAAAGCCAAAAACCTAAGTCTAGCAATTATTCCCGAGTGTTATGAAGCCATTTTGCACCCAAAATCGACCTCCATGAGTTCACGGCCGTGAAATAATATGGATGAGGTGTGTAGGGTAGTAAACTCCCTAAAAAGTCTACTTTTGAAGAGTAAACTCAATTCCCAAGTCCCACGCATCAATACACGTCCTTAAACGCCACCCGGGTCCTTCCAAACACTTGTAATGAGGTGTTTCCGCAACTAGAAGTGTTGTCCCTAACAAATAAATAATCTAAGTCCTAATTAGATACAAATGTGTATCTATTCATAATTCATAGGAACCTTGTGTGTTTGCAAACCCAGAAACGGCATTTAGGATCCAAGCAGACACATTTCTCGTCCGGTGAGTTCATACCCCTACCCTTTTCAATGGTTTTTCAATGTTTTCAGGGGGGAATACAAGCAAACTATAAATGTTTTCAATACATAACATTGATGTATTTCAAATAATATCTAGCAAACTTATAAATACCTTTACCCCTTATGTATTATGCTGAGCATAAGGGATGATTTATCAACTAAAAGTATATGAATTTCAGTTAAGAAAATAACCAAACTAATCAAATTATTATGGGAATAATTTGGGGTTCTTTAGTTCTTATTTCATCACGTACCGATATGTATACAAAGTTATTAGATAAACTATGCCCGATTCAGTTTATCTCCGTTTCATTTTGAATGTATTGCCAGATAGTTTCATTGTATGTATCTATATTCACTGTATTATGTTTCATAATCTTTTGTATGTTTGATATCGTATGAGAACCCTGTGAATTAATTAGTACTAGCTTGTGAGTTTTGTCATTACCCTTTGGGTCATCAGTAAATCCTCCCCGAAAGTGTAACCAGAGTTTCGTGGAGGGAGAGCGTGGAATTTGTGAATAGATCTATTCGGGAATGACAATCCCACACCTTAACTGCTAGCTACAGTTAGGTGGGCACGCCTGGGGTGACAAATTCTGGATATCGTCCGACGTCTGACAAGCGTTAAGGAGGTCTCGTTGTCGTATCAGCATGGTTACCCGACTCACAATACGTATTAATATAAGTTTATTCACGGTATCGCTTTGGGTTTGGTTTAGACTTTGTTTCGATTCCATATCTACTTTCTATCTATAGTTTCCATATTTAGTACGGGATAGTAGTCCCATGGTTCTCAGTCTATTGATCTTGTATCCAGTGCGGGATGTTATTCCCATGATTTCAGTGTATATATCTTGTACGGGATGGTAGTCCCATGGTCTTTAACTTATATCTAGTACGGGATAGTAATACCATGATTTCAACCTATATCTTGTACGGGATGGTAGTCCCATGGTTTTGAAAATATATCTAATACGGGATGATAATCTCATGGTTTTGAACCTATATCTAATTCGGGATGGTAGTCCCATGGTTTTCAATCTATATTTCTTTGAATATCAAACTATATTGTATCTAGTACGGGACGGTAGTCCTATTGTTTTCAATTCATGTTTCCATGAATATCAAACTATATTGTATCTAGTACGGGATGGTAGTCCCATGGTTTTCAATCTGTATTTTCATGTATATCAAACTGTCTTGTACTTAGTACGGGATGTGAGTCCCATGGTTTCCAAACTATTTTCCATCTATAGTTCACGTATATCAAACTAACTTATATCTAGTTCGGGATAGTAATCTCGCGATTCTCAATATATAGTTTTATCTATTAAACTATACTCTATAATATGCAACCGGTCTTACATTTAGGAAAATATGGGATTTTCCTAGGGTAAAATACAACACATAAACGAATTGGTAACAAGTGATAACTAAACTAACTTTACATAAGAAAATATGGGATTTTCTTGGATAAAAACCTCTTTGGAAAACTAAAGGAAACTAGTACATTTTCAGAAAACAAACATCTTATGAACTCACCATCTTTATACTGATTTTCAAACGCTTGTATTCTCAGGTCAGCGATAGACAGGTACCCAACAATCCTTTTGGAGAAGACGGAGCATACTGAAGATCTCGTCTTTACTTTTGTTAATATGATGCATATCTATATCACTTGTACAACTTTACTTTTGAAACAAATGTAAATTCTATATGTAATGTAATGGTTGTTTACTTTACTTACTATGTGCATTGGATTTGATACTTAATGTGGAGTCCTCCCCGGAAATGTTTCCGCCTTCGGTTTTCGGGGTGTGACACCAAGTCTGCCGATCCGAGGACGGGAGGTCAGAAGGGCTGCACTTACGGAAAGTGAGGCAAGGGTCATGAGGGGGCATGTCGATCAGGTGCTTGCTACAAGTGTGACAAGGAGGGGCACATTGCTAGGGATTGCCCCAAGGGATTTATGGTTAGCTTTCATTGCAACCAGACCGGCCATCGAAAGGCCGAGTGTCCTCAGCTTCACCAGGGATCTGCGCCTACTGCTAGGGTTACCGAGACTCAGCCGGTGAAAGCCGAGGCTCCGAAGGCTCGTGGGAGAGCTTTTCAGTTGACTGCAGAGGAGGTCCGCGCGGCGCCCGATGTCGTGGCTGGTATGTATTCTTTCGTGTATTTACTTTTATGCTGAGATATTGTGCTTATATTATGATATGCGTAGGTACTTTTCTTGTGAATTTTGTACCTACCTTGGTATTATTTGACTCGGGTGCGAGTCGGTCTTTTGTATCTTTGGCTTTTAGCCAGCACATCGGTATTGATCGGGAAGTGATGAGTCGACCCCTGAGGGTTTCCATAGTTGATGAGAAAGCGGTATACGCCACTGACATGATTCGAGGATGTGTGCTCGAGATTTTTGGTGTCAAATTCCCTATAGATTTGGTTCCTATAGCGATGGGAGATGTCTGCGTCATCGTGGGCATGGACTGGTTGACTATGTTTGGGGCAGTCATTGACTGCGAGAGATAGCTGGTGACTATACGACACCCTAGTGGGGGAGTGCTTACTGTGTATGGCGAGGGGACCCGGTGTGCGTCAGCGTTTTGTTCAGCTGCTAGGGCGAGACAGAGTTTGTAGCAGGGCTATAGTGGATTCATAGCCTATGTGATGGACACACGAGTGGCCGCGGGGAGGCCAATTTCGGTTGACGAGGTTCCAGTAGTGTGCGAGTTTTCGGATGTGTTTCCTGAAGAATTGTCGGGCGTGCCTCTGGAAAGGCAAGTGGAGTTCCGTATCGATCTGGTTTCGAGAGCGGTACCCATCACCATGGTGCCTTATCGCCTCGCTCCACTAGAAATGCAGGAGTTATCCTCGCAGCTTCAGGATCTGTTGGGAAAGGGGTTTACTCGACCGAGTAGCTCACCTTGGGGAGCACCGATTCTTTTTGTCAAGAAAAAAGATGGTTCACACCGGATGTGTATCGATTACCGGGAGTTGAACAAGTTGACGGTTAAAAACCGGTATCCGTTACCTAGGATCGATGATCTGTTCAATCAATTGCAGGGGGCATCTTGGTTCTCGAAGATAGACTTGAGGTCGGGTTATCATCAGATGAGGGTTCAAGATGAAGATATTCAGAAGACTGCATTCAGAACTCGTTATGGACATTACGAGTTTGTGGTGATGCCTTTTGGGCTCACCAATGCCCCGGCTGCGTTCATGGATCTTATGAACAGGGTGTGCAGGCCGATGCTGGATCGGTCGGTGATCGTATCCATTGATGATATTTTGGTATACTCGAGGTCTAGGGAGCAACATGAGGATCATTTGAGGGAGATTCTTGGAGTATTGAGATCGGAGAGGCTGTATGCTAAATTATCATAGTGTGATTTCTGGTTACCAGAGGTCCAGTTCCTAGGGCATCTTGTTAACCAGAAAGGGATATTGGTCGATCCGGCCAAGATCGAGGTAGTGATGAGATAGGAAGTACCGAGATCGCCCACTGAGATCAGGAGCTTTCTGGGATTTGTCGGCTCTTATCGAAGGTTTATCACAGATTTCTCCAAGATCACCGTGCCACTTACCAAGATGACCCGGAAGGGTGTTGCATTTTCATGGGGTCCGGAGCAGCAGTCCTCATTCGAGACCCTTCGTCAGAAATTGTGTGAGGCCCCGGTGCTCGCACTCTCGGAAGGAATGGAGGATTTTGTGGTATATTATGATGCATCTATATCTGGATTAGGGGCAGAGCTTATGCAGAGGGGATACGTTATAGCGTATGCTTCGAGGCAGCTGAAGCCTCATGAGTCGAGATATCCCACCCACGACCTGGAATTGGGGGCTGTGGTGTTTGCCCTCAAGATCTGGCGACACTATATTTATGGGGTTCGGTGTACCATATACACGGACCACAAGAGTCTGAAGTACTTGATGGATCAGCCAAATCTGAATATGCGTCAGAGGAGATGGTTGGATGTGGTGAAGGATTATGATTGTGAGATCCTGTACCACCCGGGCAAGGCTAATGTCGTAGCCGATGCGTTGAGCCATAGGGCGGAGAGCGCCCCGATCCGAGATGTTTGTATGAGGTTGACGGTGATGATTCCGATTTTGGACACCATCTGAGGGGCCCAGGCTGAGGCTGCGAGACCAGAAAACCAGAAGAGGGAGTGGGTTGTCGGTCAGGTATCAAAATTCGTTACAGATGGTCGGGGACTTATGACATTTCAGGGTCGGATTTGGGTACCGTTTGTGGGCGGTACGCGTACTATTTTGATGGAAGAAGCGCATCGATCGAAATTCTCGATCCATCCCGGGGCTACTAAGATGTATTTGGACCTAAAGGAGTATTGGTGGCCTTGTATGAAAAGGGATGTTGCATGGTTCGTCGAGAGGTGCCTGACTTGTCGTCAGGTTAAGGTCGAGCACCAGCGTCCGCACGGTAAATTGCAGCCGCTGGAGATTCCCGAATGGAAGTGGGAACAGATTGCCATGGATTTTATCACCAAATTGCCAAGGACTGTGAGAGGGGTCGATGCAATTTGGGTGATTGTGGATAGATTGACGAAGAGCGCTCATTTTCTTGCTATCAGTGAGAGCTCTTCTGCGGAGAAGTTGGCAGAGTCATATGTGAGGGAGGTGGTATCGCAGCATGGGGTTCCGATGTCGATCGTTTCAGATCGGGATGTACGATTTACTTCCAGGTTTTGGAAGAAGTTTCATGAGGAGTTGGGTACGAGGCTGCATTTCAGTACCGCATACCACCCGCAGACGGACGGACAGAGCGAGCGGACGATTCAGACGCTTGAGGATATGCTCTGAGCATGTGTTTTGGATTTTGGAGGGAGTTGGGACACCTATTTACCCTTAGCAGAGTTTTCGTACAACAACAGCCATCATTCGAGCATTGGTATGCCACCCTTTGAGCTGTTGTATGGGAGGAGGTGTCGCACCCCCATCTGTTGGGGAGAGGTGGGGTAACGGGTAATGGGTAGCACGGAGATTGTACTTTAGACGACCGATTAGATACAACAGGTCAGGCAGAGATTGTTGACCGCTCAAAGTCGCCAAAAGAGTTATGCAGATAGGCGTCGGTTCGAGCTCGAGTTTCAGGTTGGTGACCTTGTGCTCCTAAAGGTCTCTCCTTAGAAAGGAGTGATACGATTCAGGAAGAGGGGCAAGTTAGGACCTCGATATATTGGACCTTTCAGGGTAATCGCTAGGGTAGGCAGGGTAGCCTACCGGTTGGATCTATATGCTGAGTTGGGTCAGATCCACGACACCTTTTATGTATCGCAGTTGAGGAAATGTATTGCCGACGAGTCGGCAGTGGTGCCATTAGACGATATTCAGGTGGATGTTGGCCTGAACTATGTTGAAAGACCAGTGGCTATTAGGGTTCAAAGGTTAAGGTTCTGAGGAACAAGGAAGTACCCTTGGTGCAAGTGCAATGGCAATATCGGAAGGGGTCCGAGCTGACGTGGGAGTCCGAGTCTGAGATGCGGGAGCAGTATCTGGAATTGTTTTCAGTGTAAGTCTTCGGCGACGAAGTCTGGTTCTAGTGGGGGAGAATTGTAACAACCCGAAATCCAGGTACCCTTTTATTTAGCCCTTCATCTTTAATTTGTGTCATTTTAGGGTTTTACATGATGGGCGAGTACGCTGGGCGTACAAGGAGTACGCTGCGCGTACTCGCGCGCTCCATTTAAACGCATCTTCCCTCGGGTATGCTGGGCATACCCAATGTTACACTGGGCGTAACCGGTCCAGACCCAAAAACCCTAATTGTTATGGTTGGCTATAAAAGGAATGTGTTGGCTCGACTCCTCAGCCACCATCCCTCAGAAAGAAACCCTAAGAGAGTGTTTATTCGTTCCTAGCCATTTGTGAGTGTTCTAAGCTTGGTGGTGTCATTTCAAGATAGCAAAGGAGAAGAAGAGTCCATTGTGAAGGCTAGAAGTTGGTGTTTAAGTGTAGATCTGGACTTTGCAAAGGTTGGAGCCCCATTCTAAGGTAAAAAGTTCTGATCTTGACTTGTAGTTCTTGTGGTATGCTTTATGGACCATTTTCTAAGGTTTTGGTCCCAAAGGTGGAGACTTTATGAGCAAATGGTCTCCATTAGCTTAGATCCATCATATTTCTGGTCCATTTGAGTTGTAGATTCATAAAAATGTAATCTTGGATGTGAACGTTTGGCCATGCATGAAATCTATATCCTTGAGTTGAAATGGAAAGGTGTTAAGGAGTGTAAGAGCCTTTTCAGCCATGCTAAGGCTTAAAGGTTTCGACTTTATGAGTAAGGATGCTTAAATAAAGCTGGATCTAGAAATTGAAGTAATGGCTTAACCGATTAAGACCAGAAATGAAGAATGTTAGATTCGACGGATTACGATGGGCGTAAGTCCCAGTACGCGCAGTGTACTGGGTGGAGACCCCGACTTCTGGGTTAGCGATGTACGCCCAACGTACATCAAGCTGTACGCCCCGCGTACTGGAATGTTGACTTTTGTTGACTTTTAGGGTTTTGGTCAACATGTGGACTTTGAGTCAAGGAAGGGTAAAATGGTCTTTTACCCTCTGAGGAATGATGATAAGGAGTAAAGTCTAGTTGTGGAAGTATATATTAATTAAAATAATATTCGTTATGATTAGGCGAGGTTGAGTCTTCGTTGGGATTTGGAGATAGCGAGTACGCGAGATTCTAGACTTTCCACGAGGTGAGTTTTCTCACTATACTGTACCTGGAAGGGTTTTATTGTGTGATCGGAAGGTCGGATATGTTATGAGTTATATGCATTGTATATGATAAGTTAATTGTTTATATGTGCTATGTATGATATGCTTGATATGGGCCGGAAGGCATTATGTTATGGGCCGGAAGGCATATATATTATGGGCCGGAAGGCGTTGTGATGTGGACCGTAAGGTTGACGTAGGTAGGACCGGAAGGTTTACCGAGACGGGACAGAAGTCCCCTGAGACATGGACCGGAAGGTCAGGGCCTGGAAAGGCGTATGTGCGTAAGTAGTATTTTGGGGAACTCACTAAGCATTTATGGTTACAGTTGTTGTGTTATGTGTTTCAGGTACAAGCGAGGACCGTGGGAAGGTACCAGCGTGATTTGTACACACTGACGAAGGAGCTGTTTTATGATCATGGGATGTATTTTGTTATAATGACATTGTTACACATGTGGTTTCAGAATATTAAACGATGGTTTTGATGTTTGCAAAAATGAAAATTTTGTTTTGAAAATTCACATTGTTACAATTATTATGACTTAATGGGTGTCCCAACGCATCTAGAACTCATTTTAACACCCCTATCTAATAATAGGAAAATTTTTAGAATTAACCATATCGGGTTACGGCAACTTGATCGGGTGTGACCAAAAGCCCCGTATAACGTCAGTATCGGGTAAATTTCCACCGTGTCCAAATCTTAAACACTATTTAAAGTGGTCTAAGCTTCCATTTGAAGCTTTTTCTCTCTCTCTCACTACTCTCTCTCTCTCTAACCTCTCTCCTCAATCAAAATTCAAGGTCCAAAAACATTGATTTAAGGCTTCAAATCCTTAAGTTAACTTCCTTAACTTGTTATTCAACCTCTTTTGCCTTCAAATCCAAGTTTAAACATTGATTGAGGACCATCTTCATGAGTTTACGGCCCTGGAGCATGCTTGGGCCATAAACTTAAATAAATTGGGTTTTTTGAGCCTTAAAACCCCTCCAAACCAACTTTGGGACATAGATATGACTTTATGGCTTACCAATTCTGATACGTGTATGGGCTTGATTTAGTGAGTAGGGTAGTGTTTAGGTAAATTAAGAGAGAATAGCAACCACAAATGATATGTGAATGGAAAGAAATAGATAGATTAGTATAGTAACAACTCAAGACCTATTAAGTTGTATACCGATGAAAACAATCCAAGACCTATTGGATTGAGTTCGTATCAAGTCAAGAACACGTCCCAACAAGATAATTTGAGAATTATAAAAATAATTCAAGGTGAAAATAATGGTTCTTTGATTAAAATTCGTGCATTGCTTTTTCCATGCATAATTTGGCTTTATATGAAGCCTTTATTACAAATTTGGTGGTTACAAGCCAACCAACCAATTATTCATTAAAACTAGTAAATAGAAATTAAGGTAACTCTTGAAAGAACACAAAAAAAAACGTCCATGACACTTGAGGATGAAGAAAAAACGTTCATGCTTCATTAAGGAGCCATAAGAAGCATTAATGAGCCATCAGAAGCATTAAAGTGTAACCCTAATCCACCAAAGAGTGATAAAAACGGCTAGGAGGCTTTATGAAGTAAAAAGTAACGTTTTTAACACTTATGAAGCCTTAAAAATGTTGCCCTAGTCTTCATGCAACCTTAATTCAATTTGTGGGTTACCATGCACAACCCAACCATTGAGCCCAAACCACCTTCTAGCCCACTAGTAATCACTAATCCATCACCTTTTGGGCTTTCATAATCCATGCATGGATCATCCCCTCCCCCTTTGGAAGGAATTGACCTCAATTCATCAAGTCCATCATCATCAAGATAAGGTGAAAGATCTCCCACATTAAAGGTAGCATGCATTCCATGGTCTCCTCCCAAATCCACATTGTAACCATTATCATTTTCAAAATTTGTCACTTCCACACATGTATCATTCCCTCCTTCTTCGAAAGGAATTGTCCTCAATTCAGTAAGAACCAAATTTTGTTGTTCTCCCATACAAACCTTCCATGACAATAGGTCTTGAAAACATATTTTTATTGCAGAATGTGACATTTTCTTTACTCCAAGTTGGTCTCTTCTCCACATACACATGTTCTTCAAATAGCTAAAAGAACTCGCCAAATGAAATCCTAACCGTGTCTTCCATTTGTGGATCAAAAACCACTTTCGTACACTCCCATGAACAAGATTAGGACCTAGTAAATTATTCTTGAAATAATTTAAAGGATTAACAATGGCCATATGAAATATTAGATCATGGTTTGTACTTGTGGGTTGATGAACAACATGTTCCAATAACATGGCTTCCCAACTAAAGGTACACCACAAGAATAGGAATCCAAGCATTATAAACTCCCTACCTCGTAATTGCTTGGAACTTGGAACTTGATGGGTCACTCCTTCTTCTAGGTTCTTAGAAAGACGGTTTGTTATAAGACGAGTATCATCATCCTTCTTAACCACAACCACATCGTCATGGTCAAGAACTTGCTCCACCTCTTTGAATTCTTCAACCTTTTCTTCAACAATTTTGTTTGTAACAACAAAATCTTTTTCTTTCAAAAACTTTTCATCAATTTCGTTTCCAAGCACAAAATTTATTTCTTCTTCAATTTCTTCATGATCCTCTTCCCCATAAATATCGTAGATAGGGCTAGAGTCTTCAATAATTTCATCTCCAACCATGAAAGTGAATTTTTCAATAAATTCCTCTTCAAACAAGAAATTTATTCTTTCACAAAATTCCCCTTCTCCATCGGTGTCGTAGATGGGACCGGAATCTTCTTCCTCCTCTTCTTCAAATTTATCTTCCTCTATTTGTTCTTCATCATATAATTTGCGCAACATTTTTGGACAATAACTTCTGAACAACTTAAATAAAAAAATAGCAAGAATTTTTCTTGAAGAAGAACTCAGTTACACCCAATCGGAACTAGGCTCTGATACCACTTATGATACGTGTATGGGCTTGATTTAGTGAGTAGGGTAGTGTTTAGGTAAATTAAGAGAGAATAGCAACCACAAATGATATGTGAATGGAAAGAAATAGATAGATTAGTATAGTAACAACTCAAGACCTATTAAGTTGTATACCGATGAAAACAATCCAAGACCTATTGGATTGAGTTCGTATCAAGTCAAGAACACGTCCCAACAAGATAATTTGAGAATTATAACAATAATTCAAGGTGAAAATAATGGTTCTTTGATTAAAATTCGTGCATTGCTTTTTCCATGCATAATTTGGCTTTATATGAAGCCTTTATTACAAATTTGGTGGTTACAAGCCAACCAACCAATTATTCATTAAAACTAGTAAATAGAAATTAAGGTAACTCTTGAAAGAACACAAAAAAAAACGTCCATGACACTTGAGGATGAAGAAAAAACGTTCATGCTTCATTAAGGAGCCATAAGAAGCATTAATGAGCCATCAGAAGCATTAAAGTGTAACCCTAATCCACCAAAGAGTGATAAAAACGGCTAGGAGGCTTTATGAAGTAAAAAGTAACGTTTTTAACACTTATGAAGCCTTAAAAATGTTGCCCTAGTCTTCATGCAACCTTAATTCAATTTGTGGGTTACCATGCACAACCCAACCATTGAGCCCAAACCACCTTCTAGCCCACTAGTAATCACTAATCCATCACCTTTTGGGCTTTCATAATCCATGCATGGATCATCTTAAACATGGTTTTTGAGGAGTAAAAATGAGTTTACTGCCCAAGAACATGCTTTGGCCATAAACTCATCCTCATGGAGAGTAAACTCATTTTCAAGTGTTTAAAAGCCATGTAAACACACCATTAGCCTTGGAATAAATCCTAGAACCAACCAAAATCAATTTGGGGACCTTAAACATAATAAAAACTCTTCATTTGAGAGTTTACATCCATAACCCCCCAATGATAGGTTACAGGGCCGTAAACTCATTAAGATAAGTCAAATGGTGCCCAAAATTCATCCTAACGCTTGTAAAAATTGTTTGAATCACATGTGATTGGTATAAGGCAATCAAATCATCAATATAAGAAGGGTATAGGATCTTACGGCCATAAACTCCATGTTTAGGTCCGTAAACTCCGTTTAATGGTGTTCTTGATGATTTAATCCACTTCCATGTCTTAGATAAATTCATACCAACCCTCCTCGAGTGTTATCTTGCCATTTAGCACCATAAAACCCTCAACCATGAGTTCACGGCTGTGAAATCATGTGGTTAAAGTATTTAGGGCCAACAACTCCATAAGGAGTTTACTCTTGAAGAGTAAACTCATTTCCCAAGTCCCACACGTCCGTAGGTGTCACCCGGGTCACTCCAAACACTTGATTTGAAGTGTTTTCGCTCATTGGAGTGTATTATCATATCTAATTAGTGATTTAAAGTCTAATTAGATACATTTGTATACTATTTCATATTACATAGGAACCTCGCGCGTTATCAAGCCCCGAACCGTCACATAGCATCCAAACCGTCGCGTTTTCTCGTCTTGTGATTTCATACCCCTACCCTTTTTCAATGTTTTCACTGTTTTCAGGGGGAATACAAGCAAAGTACAAGTAATACTTGTACTCAAAACTTGTTTTATATATTTTGTGTTTCATACTTCATATGCTTTTAACACTGATAGTCGTAACAAGCAACCATTTGAGCCTACAGAATACATTATCATATTATTTATGAAAAATAGTATAAATTGTTGTATTTATATTTTTCATAAATGTTTTCCCACATTATATCAGTTAAAAACATAACATTTGAACTTAGAATATTGTTTGGTCCTCGGTAACACTCCATAGAGATACGCGAGTGGAGGATGGTCATTTGATCTTTCAGTATTATTACTAGTAAATTTGTTATTCCTATAAATTGGAGACACGTCCTCGAAGAACACTCCACAGAGATACGCGAGTGGAGGACCGCCCCCGTGACCAGAATCTCTTAGATAGGGAGCGTGACTTGAGTCTATAGATCTATACGGGACTGACTATCCCGCACCTGGCTACTAGCTACAGCCGAACCGAAAGGTTCAAGGGTGACAAAAGTCATAGAAGATATTGGCCCCATCTCGAGTCATATCTAGTCTGTAGTATGGTTATGGAACTCGCAATTTGGATAACAGCGATTTACATTTTAGTAATAATGGGTTTAGTAACTAGTTTACTTGGTATTTATTAGTTTTATAAACGTGTTAAAACTAATACATTTTCAGTATACATCTTTTACATTACATTTGGATTGGTGAACTAACATAAACTTTACAAGGATAACCAGGTTTTCAGTATACATCTTTAACATTAGGAAAATATGGGATTTTCCTGAGATAACAGTTAAACATAACCAGAACCGTGTAACCTAACAGTTAACCAAACATTACTTTTAAGAAAATATGGGATTTTCTTGGGTCGTAACATTTTCAGAAACCAAAAGGAAATTCGTACATTTTCACAAAAGAAAACCGGTTATGAACTCACCAGCTTTATGCTGATTTTCAAACTGCTTGTATTCTCAGGTCCGCATTAGACAAGTACCCGATGATCCTTTTGCCGAAGACGGAGTGCATCGAAGACACGTCTTGTTTTTCTTATATATATATATATATATATATATATATATATATATATATATATATATATATATATATATATATATATATATATATATGTGTGTGTGTGTGTGTGTGTGTGTGTGTGTGTATGTATGTATGTATGTATAACACTGCATAACTTTACTTTTGAACAAATGTAAACTTCTATATGTAATGTAATGGTTGTTTACTTTGCGTACTATGTGCATTGGATTTGATACTCAACGTGGAGTCCGCCCCGGAAATGTTTCTGCCTTAGTTTTCGGGATGTGACAGATTTATGGCTTACCAATTCGGACTTGGAACACCTTAAACATGGTTTTTAAGGAGTAAACATGAGTTTATTGCCCAAGAACATGCTTCTGTCGTAAACTCATCCTCATGGAGAGTAAACTCATTTTCAAGTGTATAAAAGCCATGTAAACACACCAAAGCGTTGGAATAAATCCTAGAACCAAACAAAATAAATTTGGTGACCTTAAACATCACAAAAACTCTTGATTTGAGAGTTTACGGCCATAACCCCCCAAGGATAGGTTCCAAGGCCATAAACTCATTAAGATAAGTCAAATGGTGCCCAAAATTCATCCTAATGCTTGTAAAAATTGTTTAAATCACGTGTGATTGGTCTAAGGCAATTAAATCATCAATCTAAGAAGGGTATAGGAGCTTACGGCCGTAAACTCCATGTTTAGGGCTGTAAACTCCCTTTAATGGTGTTCTTGATGATTTAATCCACTTCCATGTCTTAGATAAATTCATACCAACCCTCCTCGAGTGTTATCTTGCCATTTAGCACCATAAAACCCTCAACCATGAGTTCACGGCCGTGAACTCATGTGGTTATAGTGTTTAGGGCCGAAAACTCCATAAGGAATTTACTCTTGAAGAGTAAACTCATTTCCCAAGTCCCACACATCCGTAGATGTCACCCGGGTCACTCCAAACACTTGATTTGAAGTGTTTCCGCTCATTGGAATGTATTATCATATCTAATTAGTGATTTAAAGTCTAATTAGATACATTTGTATACCATTTCATATTACATAGGAACCTCGTGCGTTATCAAGCCCCGAACCGTCACATAGCATCCAAACCGTCGCATTTTCTCGTCTGGTGAGTTCATACCCCAACCCTTTTTCAATCTTTTCACTATTTTTAGGGGGAATATAAGCAAAGTACAAGTAATAATTGTACTCAAAACTTGTTTTATATATGTTGTGTTTCATATTTCATATGCTTTTAACACTGATAGTCGTAACAAGCAGCCATTTGAACCTACAGAATACATTATCATATTATTTGTGAAAAACAGTATAAATTGTTGTATTTATATTTTCACTAATGTTTTCCCACATTATATCAGTTAAAAGCATAACATTTGAACTTAGAATATTGTTTGGTCCTCGGTAACACTCCATAGAGATACGCAAGTGGAGGATGGTCATTTGATCTTTCAGTATTATTACTAGTAAATTTGTCATTCCTATAAATTGGAGACACGTCCTCAGAGAACACCCCACAGAGATACGCGAGTGGATGACCGTCGCCGTAACCATAATCTCTTAGATAGGGAGCGTGACTTGAGTGTATAGATCTATACGGGACTGACTATCCCGCACCTGGCTGCTAGTTACAGCCGAACCGAAAGGTTCAAGGGTGACAAAAGTCATAGAAGATATTGGCCCCATCTCGAGTCATATCTAGTCTGTAGTATGGTTATGGAACTCGCAATTTGGATAACAGCGATTTACATTTTAGTAATAATGGGTTTAGTAACTAGTTTACTTGGTATTTATTAGTTTTATAAACGTGTTAAAACTAATACATTTTCAGTATACATCTTTTACATTACATTTGGATTGGTGAACTAACATAAACTTTACAAGGATAACCAGGTTTTCAGTATACATCTTTCACATTAGGAAAATATGGGATTTTCCTCGGATAACAGTTAAACATAACCAGAACCGTGTAACCTAACGGTTAACCAAACATTACTTTTAAGAAAATATGGGATTTTCTTGGGTCGTAACATTTTCAGAAACCAAAAGGAAACTCGTACATTTTCACAAAAGAAAACCGGTTATGAACTCACCAGCTTTATGCTGATTTTCAAACTGCTTGTATTCTCTGGTCCGCATTAGACAGGTACCCAATGATCCTTTTGCCGAAGACGGAGTGCATCGAAGACACGTCTTGTTTTTCTTTATATATATATATATATATATATATATATATATATGTATATGTATATGTATAACACTGTATAACTTTACTTTTGAACAAATGTAAATTTCTATATGTAATGTAATGGTTGTTTACTTTGCTTACTATGTGCATTGGATTTGATACTCAACGTGGAGTCCGCCCCGAAGATGTTTCCGCCTTAGTTTTCGGGGTGTGACAGATTTATGGCTTACCAATTCGGACTTGGAACACCTTAAACATGGTTTTTGAGGAGTAAACATGAGTTTATTGCCCAAGAACATGCTTGGGCCGTAAACTCATCCTCATGGAGAGTAAATTTATTTTCAAGTGTTTAAAAGCCATGTAAACACACCAAAGCCTTGGAATAAATCCTAGAACCAACCAAAATCAATTTGGGGACCTTAAACATATTGTTTGAATCACATGTGATTGCTCTAAGGCAATTAAATCATCAATCTAAGAAGGGTATAAGAGCTTACGGCCGTAAACTCCATGTTTAGGGCCGTAAACTCCCTTTAATGGTGTTCTTGTTGATTTAATCCACTTCCATGTCATAGATAAATTCATACTAACCCTCCTCGAGTGTTATCTTGCCATTTAGCACCATAAAACCCTCAAGCATGAGTTCACGGCCGTGAACTCATGTGTTTAAAGTGTTTAGGACCGAAAACTCCATAAGGAGTTTACTCTTGAAGAGTAAACTTATTTCCCAAGACCCACACGTCCGTAGATGTCACCTGGGTCACTCCAAACACTTGATTTGAAGTGTTTTCGCTCATTGGAGTGTATTATCATATATAATTAGTGATTTAAAGTCTAATTAGATACATTTGTATACCATTTCATATTACATAGTAACCTCGCGCGTTATCAAGCCCCGAACCGTCACATAGCATCCAAATCGTCGCGTTTTCTCATCTGGTGAGTTCACACCCCTACCCTTTTTCACTATTTTCACTGTTTTCAGGGGGAATACAAGCAAAGTACAAGTAATAATTGTACTCAAAACTTGTTTTATATATGTTGTGTTTCATATTTCATATGCTTTTAACACTGACAGTCGTAACAAGCAACCATTTGAGTCTACAGAATACATTATCATATTATTTGTGAAAAACAGTATAAATTGTTTTATTTATATTTTCAAAAATGTTTTCCCACATTATATCAGTTAAAAGCTGAACTTAGAATATTGCTTGGTCCTCGGTAACACTCCACAGAGATACGCGAGTGAGGATGATCATTTGATCTTTCAGTATTATTACTAGTAAATTTGTTGTTCCTATAAGTTGGAGACACATCCTCGGAGAACATTCCACAAAGATACGCGAGTGGAGGACAGCCCCGTAACCAGAATCTCTTAGATAGGGAGCGTGACTTGAGTGTATAGATCTATACGGGACTGACTATCCGGCACCTGGCTGCTAGCTATAGTCGAACCGAAAGGTTCAAGGGTGATAAAAGTTATAGAAGATATTGGCCCCGTCTCGAGTCATATCTAGTCTGTAGTATGGTTATGGAACTCGCAATTCGGATAACAAAGATTTACTTTTTAGTAATAATGGGTTTAGTAACTAGTTTACTTGGTATTTATTAGTTTTATAAACGTGTTAAAACTTATACATTTTCAGTGTACATCTTTTACATTACATTTGGATTGGTGAACTAACATAAACTTTACAAGGATAACCAGGTTTTCAGTATACATCTTTCACATTATGAAAATATGGGATTTTCCTGGGATAACAGTTAAACATAACCAGAACCGTGTAACCTAACAGATAACCAAACATTACTTTTAAGAAAATATGGGATTTTCTTGGGTCGTAACATTTTCAGAAACCAAAAGGAAACTCGTACATTTTCACAAAACAAAATCGCTTATGAACTCACCAGCTTTATGCTGATTTTCAAACTGCTTGTCTTCTCAAGTCCGCATTAGACAGGTACCTGATGATCCTTTTTCCGAAGACGGAGTGCATCGAAGACACGTCTTGTTAATATATATATATATATATATATATATATATAGATATATGTATGTATAACACTGTATAACTTTACTTTTGAACAAATGTAAATTTCTATATGTAATGTAATGGTTGTTTACTTTGCTTACTATATGCCTTCGATTTGATACTCAATGTGGAGTCTGCTCCGGAAATGTTTCCGCCTTGGTTTTCGAGGTGTGACAGATTGGTATCAGAGCCCTTGTTTATAGTGAATGAAGTATACCAAACCTTACATGGTATAAAACTATAAACACTAAGTGGCCTAAGTGCTCTGAACTAAAAGTATACTTCAAAATATAAGTATTTTCAAAAAGTATACAAGTATACCTAACCATCGAGATCCATAACTACAAGTAGAACAAAACATAAGTAAATGGGTGTTGTATGCTGCAGTTAAACCTGGGTTGTTATGTAGTTGTGTCTTGGATCAATATAGCCTGGCCAACCATATTCATTCGAGACATGACCAACATGTGCTTGGGAGTGACTGTGGTGTTCAACATGCCTAAAACTTACCCTAATACCCCAAATATCGAACCGTAGTCGTAGCGAATCATGAAATACTATGGGAGTATTTCTCGAGCCAATCCTTTGTAGAAATTTTCATACAAGCGTTGTTCCTTGATCATTCCTTTAGCGATAATTTATCTGTTTTGATAACTCTTGCTTGCTTTATCGCTTATTCGGGATATATAACTGCCATATCTCTTGGTTCAATTTGGAGGACTTATCATCATCTCTTTCCTGATCTTATTAGATCAAGATGCCTCCAAGAAAGAGACCCAGCTCAAAGACCAACGACCCTCCACCACCACCTTCTCCTCAAATTGACCTCGTAACGCTTCAAACAGCCATTACTGCCGCAGTGACAACCGCCATGTCACAAATGAACCATGGTAGTTCATGAGGTGGTCCCCAACCCCAAAACCTAGAAGATAGTCAAGGACACTGAAAAGGGGGTTCTTATAAAGATTTCATGAGCGCAAAACCCACTTCCTTTGATGACATTGGAGTTGTCATTTCCCTCACTCGATGGTTCGAGAAAATCAAATCCATCTTTGAAATCTGTGTTTGTTCGGAGTCCGATAAAGTAAAGTTCGCAGCCTGTACCTTCAGCGACAAAGCCATGACTTGGTGGAACGGCCGAGTCAAATCCTTGACCCTACCTGTAGCAAATGCTATGGGTTGGGAAGCCATGAAAGAACTCCTTCTGGCAGAGTACTGCCCTCGGGGCGAAATACAGAAGTTAAAGCACGAGCTCTGGAACCTGAAGATGAAAGGTTTCGATATTGCTGCATACACCTCGAGGTTTGATGATCTAGCACTACTCTATCCGGGAATGGTTACCCCGGAGAGTAAGAAGATAGAGAGATTTATTTGGGGGCTGACCCAACCGACAAAAGGGAACGTCTTATCTGCACGACCGGATACTTATGATAGTGCCAAAAGTTTAGCCCAGATCCTGATTGACCACGGTGATGAAGTTGAAGGAACAACCGCCACCACCAAACCAACCAAGACTAGTGGTGAAAAGAGGAAATTCTGGAAGAAGAAGAAAGGTCAGTCTTCCCAAGGATCTTCAAAGAAACAACAGACAGTAGCAGTCCATGCTACTACTACCCCAGTTGTTACTGCTTCTGTTGTGGGATCTACAGCCCAAACCCCTACCAATAGGTATGCTGGTAACCTTCCTCTGTGTGAAAAGTGCAAGTACCACCATAACCCTAGCCCCTACCGTGACCTAACATGCACCAACTGTGGTAAAAAGGGGCACACGGTCCGATTTTGCAAGGCACCAGCCCAATCTGCAAATCAATCTTCTGGAGCAGGTGTTGGTCAAGCCTGCAATAATTGTGGAGAAGTTGGGCATTACAAGAGGAACTTCCCCAAGAAGGCGACAACTGATAATACCGGGAGAGTCCTAGCCACGGGACGGGAGGAGGCAGTCTCCGATCCCACTGTTGTTTCGGGTACGTTCCTTCTCGACCACTCTTATACTAGTATTCTTTTCGATTCGAGTGTTGAAAGAAGCTTTGTTAGTCATTCGTTCAAACAAAATCTAAAACCTAATCCCCAACCATTAATCGAAACGTTTACCGTCGAGATGGCTAACGGTGAGAAAGAAAGCGCTAGCGATCTATTCATAGGTTGTACCCTTACCCTGAACGATCATTCTTTTCCCATTGATCTTATACCAGTTTCCATAAAGAGCTTTGATGTTATCATTGGCATGGATTGGTTGAGTCCCAATCATGCTGATATCCTTTGTTACGAAAAAGCCATCCGTCTTAATCTTCCTACGGGTCAAACTCTCATGATCTATGGCGATAAACTCAGCTCCAACCTTCGCATCATTTCCTGCATCAAAGCTTAGAAACTCTTTCGAAAAGAATCCCAAGCATTCCTAACTATGTAATCAATGAGAAACAGGAAATTAAACACCTCACGAGCATCCCCGAAGTCTGTAACTTTCCTGATGTCTTTCCAGAAGAGCTCCCTGGAATTCCTCCTGAACGTCACATCGAATTTCAGATTGACCTAATTCCTGGAGCTACCCTCGTAGCCAAGTTCCTCACCCTGGGGAGCTCCAGTTTTATTTGTAAAGAAGAAAGATGGATCCTTCCCAATGTGCATCGACTACCGTGAGTTCAACAAGTTGACTGTCAAAAACCGATATCCTCTTCCGCGAATAGATGACCTCTTCGATCAACTTCAGGGAGCCAATTATTTCTCGAAGATAGACCTTAGGTCAGGGTACCATCAACTACGAGTTCATGAGAATGATGTTTCCAAAACAACTTTCAAAACTCGGTATGGATACTATGAGTTCGTAATGCTGCCCTTCGGTCTAACCAATGCACCGGGTGTGTCGTCCTTTCTTAGACAAATTCATCATCGTGTTCATTGATGACATCCTTATCTACTACAGAAGTGAAGAAGACCACCAACAACACTTGAGATTAGTGTTGGAAACCCTTAGATCCGAGAAGTTGTACGCAAAATTTTCAAAGTGTGAATTCTGGATTCGGAAGGTAACTTTCCTCGGTCACGTGGTAAGTGACCATTCATGTGGATCCTTCCAAGATTAAAGTAATAGAGAATTGGGTGGCACTGAAGACACCCACAGAAATCCATCAATTCTTGGGTCTCGCTGGCTATTATGGGAGATTCATCCAGAGCTTTTCCAAAATCGCCAAACCCCTAACCACTCTAACACAGAAAGGTGTACCCTTTTGTTGGAGTGAAAAGCAAGAATCCGTGTTCCAAACATTAAAGCAAGCCTTTTGTAGCGCACCTGTTCTGTCCCTACCTGAAGGGACAAAAGACTTCGATGTCTATTGTGATGCGTCTAATCAGGGCTTAGGCTATGTACTTATTCAAAGAGGAAAAGTTCTTGCTTATGCCTCGAGACAGCTAAAAGCACATGAGGTCAACAATACCACGCACGACTTGGAGTTAGGAGTCGTAGTCTTTGCACTGAAGATTTAGAGACATTATCTCTACGGAACCAAGTGTACGATCTTCACTGACCATAAGAGCTTGCAGCACATCCTCAATCAGAAAGACCTAAACATGAGGCAACGGTGATTGGTAGAGCTGCTCAGCGATTATGAGTGCGAGATTCACTACTATCCCGGCAAGGCCAATGTAGTAGTAGATGCCCTTATCCGAAAGGAAAGCTCAAGCCATAAAGTGAGGACACTGACGATGACTATCCATTCCCAATTATCCATGCAAATCTGAGATGCTTAGATAGAAGCCCTCAAACCCAAGAACAAATCAAGCGAAGCCTTGAGGGGAATGGATAAGAAACTTGAGATAAGAGGTGACGGAGTCTACTATTTCATGGACCGAATCTGGATTCCAAAGTCCGGAGGATTCAGGGAGATTGTCATGGAAGAGGCACACAAGACCAGATACTCTGTTCACCCAGGTTCGGACAAGATGTACCTAGATCTCAAGAAACAATACTGGTGGCCGAACATGAAAGCTGAGATCGCTACGTTTGTGGGCAAGTGTCTGACTTGCGCCAATGTGAAAGTCGAATACCAGAAACCCTTGGGTCTGCTCCAGCAACCCGAGATACCCAAGTGGAAATGGGAGATGATTACCATGGATTTCATCACCAAGTTACCCAAGTGTCCGAGTGTGTACGATACCATTTGGGTAATTGTCGATCATTTGACCAAATCCGCCCACTTGATCCTGATCAAGGAGTCATTCAAGATGGAAAGACTCACGCAGATCTACATCCAAGAGGTAGTTCGACTGCACGGTGTGCCCGCGTCCATTATCTCTGACCGAGATAGCAGGTTTACCTTTAGATTATGGCAGTCTCTTCAGAAGTCTCTTGGAACTAACCTAGACATGAGCACGGCTTATCACCCTCAGACCGACTGTCAGAGTGAGAGAAATATCCAAACCCTGGAAGACATGCTTAGGGCATGTGTCACCGATTTCGGAAAATCGTGGGACACATATTTGCTATTGATCGAATTCTCGTATAACAACAGTTACCATAACAGCGTCAAGGCTGCTCCATTTGAAGCCCTCTACGGTCGCAAGTGTAAATCCCCTCTGTGCTGGGCCGAGGTAGGGGACACACAGCTACCCAAGAGTCGAGTCCCCAACAGTGCTCTCACTGGTCCTGAAATCATCCGTGAAACCACCGAGAAGATCATTTAAATCCGGGAACGATTGAAAGCTTCAAGAGATCGTCAAAAGAGTTACGCAGATAATCATCGGAAACCTCTGGAATTCCAGGTTGGAGACCATGTCATGTTGAAGGTCTCGCCCTGGAAAGGCATGGTACGCTTCAGAAAGCATGGGAAACTTAATCCGATGTACATTGGACCCTTCGAGATCCTCACCAGGATCGGTCCTGTAGCCTATAAACTTCGAGTACCTCATGAACTCAGTAACATCCATTCCGTCTTCCATGTCTCAAATCTCAAGAAGTGCCTATCCGATGAAACCCTAGTGATTCCTTTAGATAAGATCGAGATCAACGAAAACTTGAACTTCGTGGATGAACCGATCGAAATCATGGATCGAGATGTCAAACATACAAAGCAAAGCCGCATCCTAATAGCGAAGGTTCATTGGAATGCCAAGCGAGGACCGAAATTGGTAAGCCATAAAGTCATATCTAAGTCCCAAAGTTGGTTTGGAGGGGTTTTAAGGCTCAAAAAACCCAATTTATTTATGTTTACAGCCCAAGCATGCTCCAGGGCCGTAAACTCATGAAGATGGTCCTAAATCAATGTTTAAACTTGGATTTGAAGGCTAAAGAGGTTGAATAACAAGTTAAGGAAGTTACCTTAAGGATTTGAAGCCTTAAATCAATGTTTTTGGACCATGAATTTGGATTGAGGAGAGAGGTTAGAGAGAGAGAGTAGTGAGAGAGAGAGAAAAAGCTTCAAATGGAAGCTTAGGCCACTTTAAATAGTGTTTAAGATTTGGACACAGTGGAATTTTACCCGATACTGACGTTATACGGGGCTTTTGGTCACACCCGATCAAGTTGTTGTAACCCGATATGGTTAATTCTAAACATTTTCCGATTACTAGAATGGGGTGTTAAAATGAGTTCTAAATGTGTTGGGACACCCATTAAGTCATAATAATAATCTCAAATTAATGACTTAATTTGATACCAATCTGTCACACCCCGAAAACCGAAGGCGGAAACATTTTCGGGGCGGACTCCACGTTGAGTATCAAATCCAATGCACATAGTAATCAAAGCAAACAACCATTACATTACATATAGAAATTTACATTTGTTCAAAAATGAAGTTGTACAATGTTATACATATGTATATATAAACAAAAGCAAGACGTGTCTTCGATGCACTCCGTCTTCGGCAAAAGGATCATCGGGTACCCGTCTAATGCGGACCTGAGAATACAAGCAGTTTGAAAATCATCATAAAGCTGGTGAGTTCATAACCGGTTTTGTTTTGTGAAAATCTACGAGTTAACTTTTGGTTTCTGAAAATGTTACGACCCAAGAAAATCCCATATTTTCTTAAAAGTAATGTTTGGTTAACTGTTAGGTTACACGGTTCTAGTTATGTTCAACTATGATCCCAGGAAAATCCCATATATTCCTAATGTGAAAGATGTATACTGAAAACCTGGTTATCCTTGTAAAGTGTGTGTTAGTTTACCAACCCGAAATGTAATGTAAAAGATGTACACTGAAATGTATTCGTTTTAACACGTTTATAAGCTAATAAATACAAAGTAATCTAGTTACTAAACCCATTATTACTAAAAAGTAAATCTATGTTATCCAAATTGCGAGTTCCATAACCATACAATAGACTAGATATGGCAATATGTAGTCCACATCACCTTATGACTTTCGTCACCCTTGAATGTATCGATTCGGCTATAGCTAGCAGCCAGGTGTGGGGTAGTTAGCCCCGTATAGATCTATACACTCAAGTCACGCTCCCTATCTAAGAGATTCTGGTTACGGGGGCGGTCCTCCACTCGCGTATCTCTGTGGAGTGTTACCGAGGACCAAACAATATTGTAAGTTCAAATGTTATGTTTTTAACTGATATAATATGGGAAAACATTTGTGAAATATATAAATGCAACAATTTATACTGTTTTTCAAAAATAATATGATAATGTATTATGTAGGTTCAAATGGTTGCTTGTTACGATTATCAGTGTTAAAAGCATATGAAATATGAAACACAACATATATAAAACAAGTTTTAAGTACAAGTATTACTTGTACTTTGCTTGTATTCCCCCCTGAAAACAGTGAAAACATTGAAAAAGGGTAGGGGTATGAACTCACCAGACGAGAAAACGCAACGGTTTGGATGCTATGTGACGGTTCGGGGCTTGATAATGCGCGAGGTTCCTATGTAATATGAAATGGTATACAAATGTATCTAATTAGACTTTAAATCACTAATTAGATATGATAATACACTCCAATAAGCGAAAACACTTCAAATCAAGTGTTTGGAGTGACCCGGGTGACATCTACGGACATGTGGGACTTGGGAAATGAGTTTACTCTTCAAGAGTAAACTCCTTATGCAGTTTTCAGCCCTAAACACTTTAACCACATGAGTTCACAACCTTGAACTCATGGTTGAGGGTTTTATGGTGCTAAATGGCAAGATAACACTCGAGGAGGGTTGGTATGAATTTATCTAAGACATGGAAGTGGATTAAATCATCATGAACACCATTAAAGGGAGTTTACAGCACTAAACATGGAGTTTACGGCCGTAAGCTCCTATACCCTTCTTAGATTGATGATTTAATTGCCTTAGACCAATCACATGTGATTCAAACAATTTTTACAAGCCTTAGGATGAATTTTGGGAACCATTTGACTTATCTTAATGAGTTTACGGCCCTGGAACCTATCCTTGGGGGGTTATGGCCGTAAACTCTCAAATGAAGAGTTTTCATTATGTTTAAGGTCCCCAAATTGATTTTGGTTGGTTCAAGGATTTATTCCAAGGCTAATGGTGTGTTTTCATGGCTTTTAAACACTTGAAAATGAGTTTCCTCTCCATGAGGATGAGTTTACGGCCCAAGCATGTTCTTGGGCAGTAAACTCATGTTTACTCCTCAAAAACCATGTTTAAGGTGTTCCAAGTCCGAATTGGTAAGCCATAAAGTCATATCTAAGTCCCAAAGTTGGTTTGGAGGGGTTTTAAGGCTAAAAAAACCCAATTTATTTGAGTTTACGGCCCAAGCATGCTCCAGGGATGTAAACTCTTGAAGATGGTCCTAAATCAATGTTTAAACTTGGATTTGAAGGCTAAAGAGGTTGAATAACAATTTAAGGAAGTTACCTTAAGGATTTGAAGCCTTAAATCAATGTTTTTGGACCTTGAATTTGGATTGAGGAGAGGTTAGAGAGAGAGAGAGAGTAGTGAGAGAGAGCAAAAGCTTCAAATGGAAGCTTAGACCACTTTAAATAGTGTTTAAGATTTGGATACGGTGGAATTTTACCTGATACCGACATTATACGGGGCTTTTGGTCACACCCGATCAAATTGCTGTAACCCGATATGGTTAATTCTAAAATTTTCTGATTACTAGAATGGGGTGTTAAAATGAGTTCTAAATGCGTTGGGACACCCATTAAATCATAATAATAATCTCAAATTAATGACTTAATTTAATTGCGTTAACGGAAACGAAATTGAAAACGACGAATAGATTATCGAAATGGGTTACGAAAAGGATTACAAATATTGGTATGAACTTCGGGATGTTACATTATCCCCCCGTTAGAGGGAATTTCGTCCCAAAATTCAGAATTAAGATACTAATCATGGATCTGGAAAGAGATGTGGATACTTCTGTTTCATTGAGTCTTCACGCTCCCAAGTGAATTCCGGTCCCCGCTTGGCATTCCAACGAACCTTCACTATCGGGATGCGGCTTTGCTTTGTACGTTTGACCTCTCGATCCATGATTTTGATCGATTCCTCCATAAAGTTCAAGTTTTTGTTGATCTCGATCTCGTCTAAAGGAATCACTAGGGTTTCGTCGGACAGGCACTTCTTGAGATTTGAGACATGGAAGATGGGACGAATGTTACTGAGCTCATGAGGTAATCGAAGTTTATAGGCTACAGGACTGATCCTGGCGAGGATCTCGAAGGGTCCAATGTACCTCGGATTAAGTGTCGCACGATTTCTGAAGCATACCATGCCTTTCCAGGGCGAGACATTCAATAGGACACGGTCTCCAACCTGGAATTCTAGAGGTTTCCGGTGATTATCTGCGTAACTCTTTTGACGATCTCGCAAAGCTTTCAATCGTTCCCGGATTTGGATGATCTTCTCGGTGTTTTCGCAGATGATTTAAGGACCAGTGAGAGCACTGTTGGGGACTCGACTCTTGGCTACCTGCGTGTCCACTACCTCGGCCCAGCACAGAGGGGGTCTGCACTTGCGATCGTAGAGGGCTTCAAACGGAACAGCCTTGATGCTAGTATGGTAACTGTTGTTGTACGAGAATTCGATCAATGGCAAATGTGTATCCCACGATTTGCCAAAATCGATGACACATGCCCTAAGCATGTCTTCCAGGGTTTGGATAGTTCTCTCACTCTGACCGTCGGTTTAAGGGTGATAAGCTGTCACACCCCGAAAATCGAAGGGGGAAACGTTTCCGGGGTTGACTCCACGTTGAGTATCAAATCCAATGTACATAGTAAGTAAAGTAAAACAACCATTACATTACATAAAGAAAAGTTTTACAATTGTTTCAAAAGTTAAGTTGTACAGTTGTGATACATAGTATATATATGAACAAAATGAAACGAGTCTTCTGAGAACTCCGTCTTCTGACAAAAAGGATCTTTGGGTACCTGTTCTAATGCTGACCTGAGAACACAAGCGATTTGAAAATCAGCATAACGCTGGTGAGTTCATACGCGGTTTTTGTTTGTGAAATGTTCATGTTTCCTTTTTGTTTCTGAAATGTTATGCACACCAAGAAAATCCCATATTTTCTTAAAAAGGTTTGTTATCGTTTGTCAACATGTAAAGTAAAGTTGTACACTGAAAACATGTTTACTTTTGTGAAAATGTACAGTTAGGTTATCTGGTTTAACATACTGTTCTGGTTTTTTTACCAATGTATTCCCAGGAAAGTCCCATACTTTCCTGATTTGTATGTTATCAATTGTGAAAGATGTAAAGTTATCCGGTTTGTTATCCTCTCTGGTTATGTAAATGTTTCCCCAGGAAAGTCCCATACTTTCCTGAATGTTGGTTATCAATGTAAAAGATGTATTCCTATTAGACCTGGTTATGTACAAGGTTTCCCAGGAAAGTCCCATACTTTCCTGATTGTTGATTACCGTATATAAAAGATGTTTTTCCGAATACGTGGTTATGTTCAATGTTTCCCCAGGAAAGTCCCATTCTTTCCTGAATGTTGGTTTTCAATGTGAAAGATGTATATCGAAACCTGGTTATCTTGTGAATTGTATAAAGTTGTTCATTATTACTATAAGTAAATCTCTGTTATCCTAATTGCGAGTTCCATAACCATACGATGGACTAAACCTGTGGCAATAAGTAGTCCACATACTTATGACTTTCGTCACCCTTAAACCATTTCGGTTCGGCTGTAGCTAGCAGCCAGGTGTGGGGTAGTCAGCCCCGTATAAATCTATACACTCAAGTCACGCTCTCTAAATCCCAGAGATTCTGGTTACGGGTGCAGTCCTCCACTCGCGTATCTCTGTGGAGTGTTCACCGAGGACGTGTCTCCAATCATGCAGGATTAACAAATTTACTAGTAATAATATGATAGTTCTCCACTCGCGTATTTATGTGAAGTGTTACCGAGGACGAAACAGTTTACAGGTTTTATGTTCAAATGTTCTAATGTCATGCTTTTAACTAATAAAATGTGGAAAACCATTTGTGAAATATATGTAAAACATAACAGTATAAATCCATTTCACAAATATATGTTTACGTGATCTGCATGTTCAAACGGTTATCAGTTGTAACAATCAGTGTTAAAAGCATATAAAACGTGAAACACATATATGAAAACATGTTTTGAATACAAGAAATCCCTTGTACTTTGCTGGTGTTCCCCCCTAAAAACAGTGAAAACCGTGAAAAAGGGTAGGGGTATGAACTCACCAGACTCGGAAATGTGATGGTTTCTGACACTAGATGTTGGTTCGGGGCTTGATTACTCGCGATGTCCCAATGTAAAATGTAATAATGTCCATATATATCTAACGAGATTTACAATCACTAATTATATGGAACATTACACTCCAACGAGGTTAAACACCTCAAAACAAGCATTTGGAGTGACCCGGTGACATCTACAGACGTGAAATGGCACTAGGGAATTGGGATTTGAGTTTACTCCCCAAGAGTAAACATTTAAGGGAGTTTACAGCCACAAAACACATACATACATGAGTTTACGGCCGTAAACTCATGTTGGTGTGATTTTGAGTGTTTAATGGCTTGTTTGGACATGGGGATTGTTGGAATGAATTTCTAAAATGCCTTGGAATGGATTAAATGAACTTATACCATTTAAAAGGGAGTTCACGGCTGTAAACTTGGAGTTTGTGGCCGTAAACTCACCCATGGTTAAGAATAATTAATTTGAGGTACAAAGAACAATCACATGTGATTCTAGTTAATTTTCCAAGCCTTGGTATGAAATTAGGGCACCATTTAGCACACATTTAGGAGTTTACGGCCTAGGAGCATGTTCTATGACCGTAAACTCTTATATGTGGTGTTTTGTTATGTTTAAGGCCCCCAAACTATTTTTAGATGGTTCGAGGATTTACCACAAGGCTATTGGTTAAGTTTCAAGGCATTCTAACATGTAAAAATGAGTTTATTCCCCATGTTTGAGGAGTTTACGGCCCAAGCACATGCCTTGGCCGTAAACTCTCTTTTGTCCCTCAAAATGAAAGTTTAGGGTGTTCCAAGTCCAGATTTGTAAGCCTCAAAGTCGTATCTAAGTCCCAACAATGATTTGGAAGGGTTTAATGGCTCAAAAACCCCAATATTGTGTGTTTACGGCCCAAGTTTACTCCTTGGCCGTAAACACGTGTTCCAGGTCCTAAATCTCATTTTATACACAGATTTGAAGGCCTAAGAAGTTGAATAACAAGCTAGGAAGGTTACCTCTATGATTTGGAGCCTTAAATCTTTGATTTTGGACCTTAATCTAGAGTGAGGAGAGAGGTTAGAGAGAGAGAGAGAGTAGTGAGATGAAGCCAAAAGCTTCAAATGAAGGCTTAGAACACTTTATATAGTGTCTAAGTTTTGGACACGGTGGAATTCTACCCAATACCGGCGTTAGGCGAGGCTTTTGGTCGTACCCGATTAAGTTGTCGTAACCCGATACGGTAAATTCTAAAAATGTTTCGATTACTAGAATGGGGGTGTTAGAATGATTTCTAATTATATTAAGACACCCATTAAATCATTTCAGATACGTACAAGTTAATGACTTAATTAAATAACAAAATCGGAATCGATTTTGAAAACGATGATTGGTTGCTCGAATTGAACTACAAATAGAGTTACAAGAAACGATACGTAAATTTCGGGTTGTTACATTTTCCCCCCCTTAGAGGGAATTTCGTCCCGAAATTTAAAGTTAAAACACGAGACAAGATACAAATCATTGATCTGGAAAGAGTTGTGGATACTTCTGTTTCATTGAGTCTTCCCGCTCCCAAGTGAATTCCGGTTCCCGCTTGGCATTCCAACGAACCTTCACTAACAGGATGCGACTTTGCTTTGTACGTTTGACGTCTCGATCCATGATTTCGATCGGTTCCTCCACAAAGTTGAGGTTTTCATTGATCTCGATCTCGTCTATGGGAATCATTAGGGTTTCATCGGATAGGCACCTTTTGAGATTTGAGACATGGAAGACAGGATGAATGTTACTGAGTTCGTGAGGTAAACGAAGTTTATAGGCTACCGGACCAACCCTGGTGAGGATCTCGAAGGGTCCAATGTACCTAGGGTTAAGTTTTCCACGTTTACCAAAACGTACAGTGCCTTTCCAGGGTGAGACTTTCAACAGGACACGGTCTCCAACCTGGAATTCTAGAGGTTTCCGATGGTTATCAGCGTAACTCTTTTGGCGATCTCGTGAAGCTTTCAATTGGTTTCGGATTTGGATGATCTTTTCGGTGGTTTCGCGGATGATTTCAGGACCAGTGAGAGCACTGTCGGGGACTCGACTCTTGGCTAACTGTGTATCTCCCACCTCAGTCCAACATAGAGGGGATCTGTACTTACAACCGTATAGGGCTTCAAACGGAGCAGCCCTAATGCTGGTGTGGTAACTGTTGTTGTATGAGAATTCAATCAAAGATAGATGTGTGTCCCACGACTTTCCAAATTCAATGACACATGCCCTAAGCATGTCCTCCAGGGTTTGGATTGTTCTCTCACTCTGTCCATCGGTCTGAGGATGATACGCCGTGCTCATATCTAGTTTGGTTCCAGGGGCTTTCTGAAGGGACTGCCAGAATCTGGAGGTAAACCTGCTATCTCGATCAGAGATAATGGATGCAGGTACACCGTGCAGGCGAACTACCTCCTGGATGTAGATTTGTGCGAGTCTTTCCATCTTGTATGATTCTTTGATTGGAATAAAGTGTGCGGATTTTGTCAAACGATCGACAATTACCCAAATGGTATCGTACCCACTAGGACACTTGGGCAGTTTGGTGATGAAATCCATGGTAATCATCTCCCATTTCCATTCAGGTATCTCAGGCTGTTGGAGCAGACCTGAGGGTTTCTGGTGCTCAACTTTAAACTTGGCGCAAGTTAGACACTTGCCCACGAATGTAGCTATCTCAGCCTTCATGTTTGGCCACCAGTATTGTTTCTTGAGATCCAGGTACATCTTGTCAGAACCCGGGTGAACAGAGTATTTGGTTTTGTGTGCCTCCTCCATGACAATATCCCTGAATCCTCTGGACTTTGGAATCCAGATTCGATCCATGAAACATTAGACTCCATCACCTCTGATCTCATGTTTCTTATCCATTCCCCTTAAAGCTTCGATCGATACGTTATCGGGTTTGAGGGCTTCCAACTGGGCTTCTTAGATTTGCACGGGTAAGTTGGAGTGGATAGTCATCGTCTGGTTCTTCACTTTGTGGCCTGCACTTTCCTTTCGACTAAGGGCATCTGCTACCACATTGGCCTTGCCGGGATGGTAACGGATTTCACACTCATAATCACTGATTAGTTCTACCCATCGCCGTTGCCTCATGTTCAAGTCTTTCTGATCAATGATGTGTTGCAGACTCTTGTGATCAATGAAGATTGTACACTTGGTTCCGTAGAGATAATGTCTCCAAATCTTCAATGCAAAGACTACGGCTCCTAGTTCCAAGTCATGTGTGGTATAGTTGACCTCGTGTGCTTTCAGCTGTCTTGAGGCATAAGCAATCACTTTTCCTCTTTGCATAAGCACACAGCCTAAACCTTGATTAGACGCATCGCAGTAGACAACGAAGTCCTCCGTCCCTTCGGGTAGGGACAGAACAGGCGCGCTGCATAAGGCTCTCTTCAACGTTTGGAATGCAGTCTCTTGTTTATCACTCCAACAAAAGGGTACACCTTTCTGTGTTAGAGTGCTTAGGGGTTTTGCAATTTTGGAAAAATTCTGGATGAATCTCCGATAATAGCTGGCGAGACCCAAGAATTGATGGATTTCTGTGGGTGTCTTAGGTGCCGACCAATTTTCTATTGCTTTAATCTTGGAAGGATCCATGTGAATACCCTCCTCACTTACCACGTGACCGAGGAAAGTTACCTTCCGTATCCAGAATTCACACTTGGGGAATTTCGCGTATAGCTGCTCGGATCTAAGGGTCTCCAACACTAACCTCAAGTGTTGTTTGTGGTCTTCTTCGCTCCTTGAGTAGACGAGGATGTCATCAATGAACACGATGACGAACATGTTTAAGAAGGGATGGCACACTCGGTTCATCAGGTCCATGAACACAGCCGGTGCATTGGTTAGACTGAAGGGCATCACTACGAACTTGTAGTGTCCATATTGTGTCCTGAAAGCAGTTTTGGAAACATCACTTTCCTGAACTCATAACTGATGGTACCCTGACCGAAGGTCTATCTTTGAGAAGTAACTGGCTCCCTGAAGTTGATCGAAGAGGTCATCTATTCGCGGAAGAGGATATCGGTTTTTAAAGGTCAACTTGTTCAGCTCATGGTAGTCGATACACATCCGAAAGGATCCATCTTTCTTCTTGACAAACAATACCGGAGCTCCCCAGGGTGAGGAACTCGGTCTAATGAATCCTTTACCGAGCAACTCATTGAGTTGACTGGATAACTCCTGCATTTTTGCTGGAGCTAAGCGATACGGAGACTTCGCTACGAGAGTAGCTCCAGGAATTAGGTCAGTACGGAACTCGACCTGACGCTCGGGAGGAATTCCTGGAAGTTCTTCGAGAAACACATCAGGAAAGTTACAGACTTCAGGGATGCTTGCGAGGTCTTTAACTTCCTGTCTTTCGTTGATCACATGAGCTAAGAATGTAATACACTCCTTTCGTAGGAGCTTTCGAGCTTTGATGCAGGAAATGATACGAAGATTGGAACTAGGTTTATCGCCATAGATTACAAGAGTTTGACTCGAAGGAAGGTTGAGACGGATGGCTTTTTCGTAACAAAGGATATCAGCATGATTGGGACTCAACCAATCCATGCCAATGATAACCTCAAAGCTCTTAATGGAAACTAGCATGAGATCTATAGGAAATGAATGGTCATTCAGGGTAAGGGTACAGCCTACGAATATCTCGTTAGCGCTTTCTTTCTCACCGTTAGCCATCTCGACGGTAAACGTTTCCGTTAGTGGCTGGGGATTATGTTTTAGGTTATGTTTGAATGTATGACTAATAAAACTCCTTTCAGCACCCGAATTGAAAAGAATACTAGCATATGAGTTGTCGAGAAGGAACGTACCCGAAACAACAGTGGGATCGGCGACTGCTTCCTCCCGTCCCATGGTTAGAACCCTTCCGGTGTTATCAGCAGTTGACTTCTTGGGGCAGTTCCTTTTAAAGTGCCCAACCTCTCCACTGTTGTAGCAAGCTTGACTAACGCCTGCTCCAGATGATTGGTTGGCCGATTGGGTCGGAGTTTTGCAGAATCAAACTGTGTTCCCCTTCTTACCACAGTTGGTACAAGATAGTTCTCGGCAGGGACTAGGATTGTGATGGTATTTGCACTTGTCACACAGAGGAAGGTTACCAGCATATCTATTGGTAGGAGTTGGAGCTGTGGATCCCACAACAGAAGCAGTAGCAACGGGGGTAGTAGCAGCATGGACTGCTACAGTCTGCTGTTTCTTGGAAGATCGTTGGGAAGATTGGCCCTTCTTCTTCTTCCAAAACTTTCTCTTCTCACCACTCCTTTGAGTCAGCTCAGGAGTAGTGGTGGTTTCCTCAACATTATCGCTATGATCAATCAGGGTTTGGGCTAAAGTCTTGGCACTATCATAGGTATCCGAATGGGCAGCTAAGACATGACTCTTTGTCGGTTGGGATAACCCCCAAATGAACCTTTCGATCTTTTTACTCTCAGGAGTTACTAATACCGGGCAGAGAAGTGCGAGATCATCGAATCGGGAAGTGTATGCAGCAATGTCGGAACCTTTCATCTTCAGGTTCCAGAGCTCGTGCTCTAGTTTCTGCATTTCACCACGGGGACAGTATTCAACAATGAGGAGTTCTTTCATGGCTTCCCAACCCATGGCATTGGCTACAGGTAGGGTCAGAGATTTGACTCGGCCATTCCACCAAGTCAAGGCTTTATCAACGAAGGTACAGGCTGCAAACTTGAGCTTATCAGATTCCCCACAGGCATAGATTTCGAAGATGGATTCGATTTTCTCGAACCATCGGGATAAGGAAATGACACCTCCAGTGCCATTGAAGGATGTTGGTTTCGCATTCATGAAATCCTTATAGGAACCCTCCTTTCGGTGTCCTTGATTATCCTCTGGATTTTGGGGCTGGGGACCACTTCCTGAACCACTAGGGTTCATTTGTGACATAGCTGCCACCATTGCAGCAGTCAGAACTATCTTAAGCGATGCAAGATCAAATTGAGGAGGAGGTGGTGGCGAAGAAGGATTGTTGTTGTTCTTTGAGCTGGGTCTCTTTCTGGGAGGCATCTTGATCTAATAAGATCAAGAAAGAGAGAGGATGGTAAGTCCTCTACATTGAATCGATAGATATGGCAGTTACATGTTCCGAATAAGCGATAAAGCAGGAAAGAGTTATCACAACAGATAATTTATCGCTAAGAATGATCACAGAACACCACTCGAATGAAGATTTCTACAAGGGATTGGCTCAAGAAATACTCCCATAGTATTTCATGATCTGCTGACGATACTGGTTCGATGTTTGTGGTATTAGGGTAATTTTTAGGCATGCCGCACACCACACTCACTCCCAAGCACATGTTGGCCGTGTCTCGAATGAATATAGTTGGACAGGCTATATTGACCCTAGATACGACTACACAGGTTTAACCGTAGTACACAACACCTAATTACTTATGTTTTGTTCTACTTGTAGTTACTGATTACGACGGTTCGGTATACTTGTAGACTTTTGAAAATACTTGTAGTTTGAAGATACTTTTAATTTAGAGCACTTAAGCCCTTTAGTGTTTATAGTTTTATACCATGTAAGGTTTGGTATACTTCATTCACTATAAACAAGGGCACTGATACCAATCTGTCACACCCCAAAAACCGAAGGCGGAAACGTTTCCGGGGTTGACTCCACGTTGAGTATCAAATCCAATGTACATAGTATGTAAAGTAAAACAACCATTACATTACATAAAGAAAAGTTTTACAATTGTTTCAAAAGTAAAGTTGTACAGTTGTGATACATAGTATATATATGAACAAAATGAAACGGGTCTTCCGAGAACTCCGTCTTCTGACAAAAAGGATCTTCGGGTACCTGTTCTAACACTGACCTGAGAACACAAGCGATTTGAAAATCAGCATAACGCCGGTGAGTTCATACGCGGTTTTTGTTTGTGAAATGTTCAAGTTTCCTTTTTGTTTCCGAAATGTTATGCACACCAAGAAAATCCCATATTTTCTTAAAAAGGTTTGTTATCGTTTGTCAACATGTAAAGTAAAGTTGTACACTGAAAACATGTTTACTTTTGTGAAAATGTACAGTTAGGTTATCTAGTTTAACATACTGGTCTGGTTTTGTACCAATGTATTCCCAGGAAAGTCCCATACTTTCCTGATTTGTATGTTATCAATTGTGAAAGATGTAAAGTTATCCGGTTTGTTATCCTTTCTGGTTATGTAAACGTTTCCCAGGAAAGTCCCATACTTTCCTGAATGTTGGTTATCAATGTAAAATATGTATTCCTATTAGACCTGGTTATGTACAAGGTTTCCCAGGAAAGTCCCATACTTTCCTGATTGTTGATTACCGTATATAAAAGATGTTTTTCCGAATACGTGGTTATGTTCAATGTTTCCCCAGGAAAGTCCCATACTTTCCTGAATGTTGGTTTTCAATGTGAAAGATGTATATCGAAACCTGGTTATCTTGTGAATTGTATAAAGTTGTTCATTATTACTATAAGTAAATCTCCGTTATCCTAATTGCGAGTTCCATAACCATACGATGGACTAAACCTGTGGCAATAAGTAGTCCACATACTTATGACTTTCGTCACCCTTAAACCATTTTGGTTCGGCTGTAGCTAGCAGCCAGGTGTGGGGTAGTTAGCCCGTATAGATCTATACACTCAAGCCACGCTCTCTAAATCCTAGAGATTCTGGTTACAGGTGCAGTCCTCCACTCGCGTATCTCTGTGGAGTGTTCACCGAGGACGTGTCTCCAATCATGCAGAAGTAACAAATTTACTCCACTCGTGTATTTATGTGGAGTGTTACCGAGGACGAAATAGTGTACAAGTTTTATGTTCAAATGTTCTAATGTCATGCTTTTAAGTAATAAAATGTGGAATACCATTTGTGAAATATATGTAAAACATAACAGTATAAATCCATTTCACAAATATATGTTTACGTGATCTGCATGTTCAAACGGTTATCAGTTGTAACAATCAGTGTTAAAAGCATATAAAACGTGAAACACATATATGAAAACATGTTTTGAATACAAGAAATCCCTTGTATTTTGCTGGTGTTCCGCCCCCTGAAAACAGTGAAAACAGTGAAAAAGGGTAGGGGTATGAACTCACCAGACTCGGAAATGCGACGGTTTCGGACACTAGACGTTGGTTCGGGGTTTGATTACTCGCGATGTCCCTATGTAAAATGTAATAATGTCCATATATATCTAATTAGATTTACAATCACTAATTATATGGAACATTACACTCCAACGTGGTTAAACGCCTCAAAACAAGCGTTTGGAGTGACCCGGGTGACATCTACGGATGTGAAATGGCACTAGGGAATTGGGATTTGAGTTTACTCCCCAAGAGTAAACATTTAAGGGAGTTTAAAGCCACAAAACACATACATACATGAGTTTATGGCTGTAAACTCATGTTGGTGTGATTTTGAGTGTTTAATGGCTTGTTGGGACATGGGGATTGGTGGAATGAATTTCTAAAATGCCTTGGAATGGATTAAATGAACTTATACCATTTAAAAAGGAGTTCACAGTTGTAAACTGAGTTTACGGCCGTAAACTCACCCATGGTCAAGAATAATTAATTTGTGGTACAAAGAACAATCACATGTGATTCTAGTTAATTTTCCAAGCGTTGGTATGAAATTAGGGCACCATTTAGCACACATTTAGGATTTTACGGCCTAGGAGCATGTTCTATGGCCGTAAACTCTTATAGGTGGTGTTTTGTTATGTTTAAGGCCCCCAAACTATTTTTAGATGGTTCTAGGATTTACCACAAGGCTATTGGCTAAGTTTCAAGGCATTCTAACATGTAAAAATGAGTTTATTCCCCATGTTTGAGGAGTTTACGGCCCAAGCACATGCCTTAGCCGTAAACTCTCTTTTGTCCCTCAAAATGCAAGTTTAGGGTGTTCCAAGTCCAGATTTGTAAGCCTCAAAGTCGTATCTAAGTCCCAACAATGATTTGGAAGGGTTTAATGGCTCAAAAACCCCAATATTGTGTGTTTATGGCCAAAGCTTACTCCTTGGCCGTAAACACATGTTCCAGGTCCTAAATCTCATTTTATACACAGATTTGAAGGCCTAAGAAGTTGAATAACAAGCTAGGAAGGTTACCTCTATGATTTGGAGCCTTAAATATTTGATTTTGGACCTTAATCTAGAGTGAGGAGAGATAGTGAGATGAAGCCAAAAGCTTCAAATGAATGCTTAGAACACTTTAAATAGTGTCTAAGTTTTGGACACGGTGGAATTCTACCCGATACCGGCGTTAGGCGAGGCTTTTGGTCGTACCCGATTAAGTTGTCGTAACCCGATACGATAAATTCTAAAAATGTTCCGATTACTAGAATGGGGTGTTAGTGTCACACCCCGAAAACCGAAGGCGGAAACATTTCCGGGGTTGACGCCATGTTGAGTATCAAATCCAATGCACATAGTAAGTAAAGTAGAACAACCATACATTACATGTTGAAAAGTTTTGCAGTTGTTACAATAGTAAAGTTATACAGTTGTGATACATAATATATAATAACAAAATGAACTGATCTTCTGCGCACTCTAACCTAGAACAAAAAGATCTTCAGATCCCTGTTCTAATGCCGACCTGAGAACACAAGCGGTTTGAAAATCAGCATAATGCCGGTGAGTTCATAAGCGGTTTTTGTTTTATGAAAATGTTTGAGTTTCCTTTCGTTTTCTGAAATGTTACGCACACCAAGAAAATCCCATATTTTCTTAAAAAGGTTGGTTATTGTTTCTCAACATGTAAAGTAAAGTTGTACACTGAAAACATGTTTACCCTTGTGAAAATGTACAGTTAGGTTATCTGGTTGGATATACTGTTCTGGTTAGGTACCAATGTATTCCCAGTAAAGTCCCATACTTTACTGATTGTGTTTTACCAATTGAGAAAGATGTAAAGTTATCCGGTTTGTTACCCTTTTCTGGTTATGTAAACGTTTCCCCAGGAAAGTCCCTTACTTTCCTGACTGTTGGTTATCAATGTAAAAGATGTATTATGTTATTCATTATTACTATAGAGTAAATCTCTGTTAACCTAATTGCGAGTTCCATAACCATACAATAGACTAAATGTGGCAATAAGTAGTCCACATCACCTTATGACTCTCGTCACCCTTGAACCTTTCGGTTCGGCTGTAGCTAGCAGCCAGGTGTGGGGTAGTCAGCCCCGTATAGATCTATACACTCAAGTCACGCTCTCTAAATCCCAGAGATTCTGGTTACGGGTGTAGTCCTCCACTCGCGTATCTCTGTGGAGTGTTCACCGAGGACGTGTCTCCAATCATACAGGATTAACAAATTTACTAGTAATAATATGATAGTCCTCCACTCGCGTATTTCCGTGGAGTGTTACCGAGGACAAAACAGTGTACAGGTATTATGTTCAAATGTTCTAATGTCATGCTTTTAACTAATAAAATGTGGAAAGGCATTTGTGAAATATATGAAAAACATAACAGTTTAAAACCCATTTCACAAATATATGTTTACGTGATCTGTATGTTCAAACGGTTATCAGTGGTAGTAATCAGTGTTAAAATCATATAAAATGTGAAACACACATTTGAAAACAAGTTTTGAGTACAAGAAATCTCTTGTACTTTGCTTGTGTTCCCCCTGAAAACAGTGAAAACAATGAAAAAGGGTAGGGGTATGAACTCACCGCTTAATGTAGGGTTCGAGTGTCGACGGATGCCCTGAACGTCTATGGTCCCTATTATTCATGTGACGACACATAGATGAGTTAGAATTAAGGTGTTTCATGACTAAACATGATGGGAAAACACCCTTAGGGCTTGGAATTACTAAGAATAAGTACCCTACGATCCAGGCTTAAAGATTTATGCAAGTTTAGGGCCAAATGTGGGCATTAAAGTGAGTGTGTGGCCTTGAAAATAAGTGTGCGGCTGGGGTGTGCGGCCAGGAGTGTGTGTGAGGCAGCACACAAGAGTGTGCGGCCGTACAGAGGGTGTGTGCGGCCGTACACTCCTCATTTGAGTCCATTTGATGACTTTTGAAGTGTTTGCTCTTCACACTTAGGAGGTTTGAAGGTATGCTGCCCCATATGAAGGTGTGCGGCCATACACCTTCAAGGGATGATGAACATGATGAATATGATAAGTTTTAATCTTGGGATTCAAGTGTTTACCACTATACTTAGCTTGAAGATGGAGTAGATCACAATTTGGAAGCTTTCCAAGTGTTCTTGGTTGATGATTTTAGAGAGAGAAAGTAGAGAGAGGGAAGAGAAACGTCCAAATGAATGAATGAAGGGGTATCCATCCATATAAGGGTTTGAGTGTGAGGTTGAGTGTGTGTGCAGTTGGGTGTGCGGCCGTACACACAGGTGTGTGGCTGCACACACCTTATTTGGTGTGTTTGGTCCGATTTTGGGATACTTAAGCACTTTCCAACCCTTCCTAGAGCTTATATCCAGGTTATACTAAGTCTAGAGCACTCAAATGGAACCACAAGATGTAACAAAAGATAATGAACTCGAGTTTTAGTGTTGAACACAGGTCAATTACATGGCTAGAAGTTTCGGGTTGTCGCATTATCCCCCCGTTAGAGGGAATTTCGTCCCGAAATTCAAAGTTACGGTACAAATCATGGATTTGGAAAGAGATGCGGATACTTCTGTCTCATTGAGTCTTCGCGCTCCCAAGTGAACTCTGGTCCCCGCTTGGCATTCCAGCCAACCTTCACTATCGGGATGCGACTTTGTTTCGTGCGTTTGATCTCTCGATCCATGATTTCGATTGGTTCTTCTACAAAGTTCAGGTTCGCATCGATCTCGATTTCATCAAGAGGGATCACGAGGGTTTCGTCGGACAAACACTTCTTAAGATTAGAGACGTGAAAGACAGGATGAATGTTTCTAAGTTCATGAGGTAAACGGAGTTTATAGGCTACTGGACCGATCCTGGAGAGGATCTCGAAGGGACCAATGTACCTAAGGTTAAGTTTCCCACACTTTCCAAAGCGTACCGTACCTTTCCAGGGCGAGACCTTCAACAGGACACGATCTCCAACCTGGAATTCCAAAGGTTTCCGACGGTTATCAGCGTAACTCTTTTGGTGATCTCGTGAAGCTTTCAATCGTTCTCGGATCTGGATGATTTTCTCGGTGGTTTCACGGATGATTTCAGGACCAGTGAGAGCACTGTCGGGAAATCGACTCTTGGCCAGCTGCGTGTCCCCTACCTCGGCCCAGCACAGAGGGGATCTGCACTTATGACCGTAGAGGGCCTCGAATGGAGCAGCCTTGATGCTGGTGTGATAACTGTTGTTGTACGAGAACTCGATCAAAGGAAAATGTGTGTTCCACGACTTGCCGAAATCGATGACACAAGCCCTCAACATGTCTTCCAGAGTTTGGATAGTTCTCTCACTCTGTCCATCGGTCTGAGGGTGATAAGCCGTGCTCATGTCAAGCTTAGTTCCAAGCGACTTCTGAAGAGACTGCAAAAATCTGGAGGTAAACCTGCTGTCTCGGTCAGAGATAATGGACGTAGGTACACCGTGCATTCGAACTACCTCTTGGATGTAGATCCGTGCAAGTCTTTCCATCTTAAATGATTCTTTAATCGAGATGAAGTGAGCGGATTTGGTCAAACAATCGATAATTACCCAAATGGTATCGTACCCACTAGGACATTTGGGTAACTTGGTGATGAAGTCCATGGTAATCAGGTATCTCGGGTTGCTGGAGCAGACCCTGAGGGTTTCTGATATTCGACTTTCACCTTGGCGCAAGTCAAGCACTTGCCCACGAATGTAGCTATCTCAGCTTTCATGTTTGGCCACCAGTATTGTTTCTTGAGATCTAGATTCATCTTGTCTGAACCCGGGTGAACAGAGTATCTGGTCTTGTGCGCTTCCTCCATGACAATCTCCCTAAATCCTCCGGACTTTGGAATCCAAATTCGATTCATGAAACAGTAGACTTCGTCACCTCTGATCTCAAGTTTCTTATCCATTCCCCTTAAGGCTTCACTTGATTTGTTCTCGGGTTTAAGGGCTTCTATCTAGACGTCTCGAACTTGCATGGATAAATGGGAATGGATAGTCATCGTCAGGGTCTTCACTTTTCGGCTTGAACTTTCCTTTCGGCTAAGGGCGTCTGCTACCACATTGGCCTTACCGGGATGGCAGCGGATTTCACACTCATAATCGCTAAGTAGTTCTACCCATCGTCGTTGCCTCATGTTTAGGTCTTTCTGATTGAGGATGTGTTGTAGGCTTTTATGGTCAGTGAAGATCGTACACTTGGTTCCGTAGAGATAATGTCTCCAAATCTTCAGTGCAAAGACTACGGCTCCTAACTCCAAGTCATGCGTGGTATAGTTGACCTCATGTGCTTTCAACTGTCTTGAGGCATAAGCAATCACTTTTCCTATTTGCATAAGCACGCAGCCTAAGCCCTGATTAGACGCATCGCAATAGACAACGAGGTCTTCTGTCCTTTCGGGTAGGGACAGAACAGGTGCACTACACAAGGCTTGCTTTAACGTTTGGAACGCTGATTCTTGCTTTTCGCTCCAACAAAAGGGTACACCTTTCTGCGTTAGAGTGGTTAGGGGTTTGGCAATTGTGGAAAAATTATGGATGAATCTTCGATAATAGCCGGCGAGACCCAAGAATTAACGGATTTCTGTGGGCGTCTTTGGTGCCGACCAATTCTATATCGCTTTAATCTTGGAAGGATCCACATGAATACCCTCCTCGCTTACTACATGACCGAGGAAAGTTACCTTCCGGATCTAGAATTCACACTTGGAAAATTTCGCGTACAGCTTCTCGGATCTAGGGGTTTCCAACACTAATCTCAAGTGTTGTTTATGGTTTTCTTCGCTCCTAGAGTAGACGAGGATGTCGTCAATGAACACGATGACGAACTTGTCTAAGAAGGAACGGCACACCCGGTTCATCAGGTCCATGAACACAGCCGGTGCATTGGTTAGACCGAAGGGCATCACTACGAACTCATAGTGTCCATGTCGAGTCCTGAAAGCTGTTTTGGAAACATCACTCTCCTGAACTCGTAGCTGATGGTAGCCTGACCGAAGGTCTATCTTTGAGAAGTAGCTGGCTCCCTGAAGTTGATCGAAGAGGTCATCTATTCTTGGAAGAGGATATCGGTTCTTAACGGTCAACTTGTTCAACTCACGGTAGTCGATACACATCCGGAAGGATCCATCTTTCTTCTTTACAAATAAAACCGGAGCTCCCCAGGGTAAGGAACTCGGTCTGATGAACCCTTTGTCGAGTAACTCATCGAGTTGGCTGGATAACTCTTGCATTTCTGCTGGAGCTAAGCGATACGGAGACTTTGCTACGTGGGTAGCTCCAGGAATTAGGTCAATACGAAATTCGACCTGACGTTCGGGAGGAATTCCTTGAAGCTCTTCTGGAAAGGCATCAGGAAAGTTACAGACTTTGGGGATGCTCGCAATGTCTTTAATTTCCTTTTTCTCATTGATTACATGGGCTAGGAATGCTTGACATTCCTTTCGCAAGAGTTTCTAGGCTTTGATGCAGGAAATGATGCGAAGGTTAGAGCTGAGTTTATCGCCGTAGATTATGAGAGTCTGGCCCGAAGGAAGGTTGAGACGGATGGCTTTTTCGTAGCAAAGAATATCAACATGATTGGGACTCAACCAATCCATGCCAATGATAACATCAAATCTCTTAATAGAGACTGGCATAAGGTCGATGGGAAATGAATGATCGTTCAAGGTAAGGGTACAACCTATGAATATGTCATTAGCGTTTTCTTTCTCACTGTTAGCCATCTCGACAGTAAACGTTTCAGTTAAAGGGTGAGGATTATGTTTTAGGTTATGCTTGAACGAATGACTAACAAAGCTTCTTTCAGCACCCGAATCGAAAAGAATACTAGCATATGAGTTGTCGAGAAGGAACATACCCGAGACTATAGTGGGATCGGCGACTGCTTCTTCCCGTCCTATCACTAGGACTCTCCCGGTATTATCGGCTGTTGACTTCTTGAGGCAATTCCTTTTATAGTGCCCAACCTCTCCACAATTATAGCAGGCTTGACTAACACCTGCTCCAGAAGATTGATTAGCTGACTGGACTGGAGCTTTGCAGAATCGGAATGTGTGCCCCTTCTTACCACAATTGGTACATGACAGTTCACGGCAGGGGCTCGGGTTGTGGTGGTATTTGCACTTGTCACACAGGGGAAGGTTACCAGCATATTTGCTAATAGATGTTTGAGCGGTAGATCCCACAATAGAAGCAGCAACAATGGGGACAGTAGCAGCATGGACTGCTACAGTCTGTTGTTTCTTTGAGGATCCTTGAGAAGATTGGCCCTTCTTCTTCTTCCAAAACTTCCTTTTCTCACCACTATTCTTGGTCTGCTCAGGAGTGGTGGTGGCTTCTTCGACATCATCACTATGATCAATTAGGGTTTGGGCTAAGCTCTTGACACTATCATAGGTATCCGGACGTGCAGCTAAAACGTTTCCCTTAGTTGCATGGGTCAGCCCCCAGATGAACTTCTCTATCTTCTTACTCTCCGGGGTAACCAATCCCAGACAGAGTAGTGCCAGGTCATCAAATCTTGAAGTGTATGCGACAATATCGGAACCCTTCATCTTCAGGTTCCAGAGCTCGTGCTCTAACTTCTACATTTCGCCCCTAGGGCAGTACTCAGCTAACAGGAGTTCTTTCATGGCTTCCCAACCCATAACATTGGCTACAGGTAGGGTCAAGGATTTGACTCGGCCATTCCACCAAGTCAGAGCTTTATCAATGAAGGTACAGGCTGCAAATTTTACTTTATCAGATTCCGAACAAGCACAGATTTCGAAGATGGATTCGATTTTATCAAACCATCGGGAAAGGGAAATGACACCTCCAGTGCCATTGAAAGATGTAGGTTTTGCGTTCATGAAATCTTTATAGGAACCCTCCTTTCGGCGTCCCTGGCTATTTTCTTGGTTTTGGGGTTGGAGACCACCTTCTGAACCATCGGGGTTCATTTAAGACATGGCGGCTGCTACTGCGGCAGTAACAGTTGCCTGGAACATCACAGGGTCAAATTCAGGAGGAAGTGGTGGCGGAGGAGGATTGTTGGTCTAGGAGCTGGGTCTCTTTCTTGGAGGCATCTTGATCTAATAAGATCGAGAAAAGAGAGGATGGTAAGTCCTTTGAATCAAATCGATAGATATGACAGATATATATATCGAATAAGCGATAAAGCAGGAAAGAGCTATCAAAGCAGGTAAACTATCGCTAACAGAATGATCAAGGATCTATACGTGAACGAGGATTTCTACAAAGGATTGGCTCGAGAAATACTCCCATAGTATTTCATGATTCGCGACGACACTGGCTCGATGTTTGTGATATTAGGGTAAGTTTTAGGCATGCCGCATACCACAGTCACTCCCAAACACATGTTGGCCGTGTCTCGAATGAATATAGTTGGCCAGGCTATATTGATCCTAGACACGACTACATAACTGTCCAGGTTTAACCACAGTATGCAACACCCATTTACTTATGTTTTATTCTACTTGTATTTACGGATCTCGACGGTTCAGTATACTTGTATACTTTTGAAAATACTTATAGTTTAATGATACTTTTAATTCAGAGCACTTAGGCCCTTTAGTGTTTATAGTTTTATACCATGTAAGGTTTGGTATAATTTATTCACTATAAACAAGGGCTCTGATACCAATCTGTCACACCCCGAAAACCGAAGGCGGAAACATTTCCGGGGTTGACTCCATGTTGAGTATCAAATCCAATGCACATAGTAAGTAAAGTAGAACAACCATACATTACATGTTGAAAAGTTTTGCAGTTGTTACAATAGTAAAGTTATACAGTTGTGATACATAATATATAATAACAAAACGAACTGATCTTCTGCGCACTCTAACCTGGAACAAAAAGATCTTCGGATACCTGTTCTAATGCTGACCTGAGAACACAAGCGGTTTGAAAATCAGCATAATGCTGGTGAGTTCATAGGCGGTTTTTGTTTTATGAAAATGTTTGAATTTCCTTTGTGTTTCTGAAATGTTACGCACACCAAGAAAATCCCATATTTTCTTAAAAAGGTTGGTTATTGTTTCTCAACATGTAAAGTAAAGTTGTACACTGAAAACATGTTTACCCTTGTGAAAACGTACAGTTAGGTTATCTGGTTGGATATACTGTTCTGGTTAGGTACCAATGTATTCCCAGTAAAGTCCCATACTTTACTGATTGTGTTTTTACCAATTGTGAAAGATGTAAAGTTATCCGGTTTGTTACCCTTTTCTGGTTATGTAAACGTTTCCCCAGGAAAGTCCCATACTTTCCTGACTATTGGTTATCAATGTAAAAGATGTATTACGTTATTCATTATTACTATAGAGTAAATTTTTGTTATCCTAATTGCGAGTTCCATAACCATACAATAGACTAAATGTGGCAATAAGTAGTCCACATCACCTTATGACTCTCGTCACCCTTGAACCTTTCTGTTCGACTGTAGCTAGCAGCCAGGTGTGGGGTAGTCAGCCCCGTATAGATCTATACACTCAAGTCACGCTCTCTAAATCCCAGAGATTCTGGTTACGGGTGTAGTCCTCCACTCGCATATCTCTGTGGAGTGTTCGCCGAGGACGTGTCTCCAATCATACATGATTAACAAATTTACTAGTAATAATATGATAGTCCTCCACTCGCGTATTTCCGTGGAGTGTTACCGAGGACAAAACAGTGTACAGGTATTATGTTCAAATGTTCTAATGTCATGCTTTTAACTAATAAAATGTGGAAAGGCATTTGTGAAATATATGAAAAACATAACAGTTTAAAACCCATTTCACAAATATATGTTTACATGATCTGTATGTTCAAACGGTTATCAGTGGTAGTAATCAGTGTTAAAAGCATATAAAATGTGAAACACACATTTGAAACCAAGTTTTGAGTACAAGAAATCTCTTGTACTTTGCTTGTGTTCCCCCCTTGAAAACAGTGAAAATAGTGAAAAAGGATAGGGGTATGAACTCACCGCTTAATGTAGGGTTCGAGTGTCGATGGATGCACTGAACGTCTATGGCCCCTATTATTCTTGTGACGAAACATAGATGAGTTAGAATTAAGGTGTTTCATGACTATAAATGATGGGAAAACACCCTTAGGGCTTGGAATTACTAAGAATAAGTACCCTACGATCCAGGCTTAAAGATTTATGCAAGTTTAGGGCCAAATGTGGGCATTAAAGTGAGTGTGTGGCCTTGAAAATGAGTGTGCGGCTGGGGTGTGCGGCCAGGAGTGTGTGTGAGGCAGCACACAAGAGTGTGCGGCCGTACACAGGAGTGTGCGGCCGTACACTCCTCATTTGAGTCCATTTGATGACTTTTGAAGTGTTTGCTCTTCACACTTAGGAGGTTTGAAGGTATGCTGCCCCATATGAAGGTGTGCGGCCGTACACCTTCAAGGGATGATGAACATGATGAATATGATAAGTTTTAATCTTGGGATTCAAGTCTTTACCACTATACTTAGCTTGAAGATGGAGTAGATCACAATTTGGAAGCTTTCCAAGGGTTCTTAGTTGATGATTTTTGAGAGAGAAAGTAGAGAGAGGGAAGAGAAACGTCCAAATGAATGAATGAAGGGGTATCCATCCATATAAGGGTTTGAGTGTGAGGTTGAGTGTGTGTGCGGTTGGGTGTGCGGCCGGACACACAAGTGTGTGGCAGCACACACCTTATTTGGTGTGTTTGGTCCGATTTTGTGATACTTAAGCACTTTCCAACCCTTCCTAGAGCTTATATCCAGGTTATACTAAGTCTAGAGCACTCAAATGGAACCACAAGATGTAACAAAAGATAATGAACTCGAGTTTTAGTGCTGAACACAGGTCAATTACATGGCTAGAAGTTTTGGGTTGTCACAGTTAGAAAATGATTTATAATTATATTAAGACACCCATTAAATCATTTCATATACGTACAAGTTAATGACTTAATTAAATAACAAAATCGGAATTGATTTTGAAAATGACGATTGGTTGCTCGAATTGAACTACAAAAAGGGTTACAAGAAACGATACGGAAATTTCGGGTTGTTACATAAGCCGTGCTCATGTCTAGGTTAGTTCCAAGAGACTTCTGAAGAGACTGCCAGAATCTGGAGGTAAACCTGCTATCTCGGTCAGAGATAATGGATGCAGGCACACTGTGACAACCCGAAACTTCTAGCCATGTAATTGATCTGTGTTTTAGCACTAAAACTTGAGTTCATTATCTTTTGTTACATCTTGTGGTTCCATATGGGTGCTCTAGACTTAGTATAACCTAGATATAAGTCCTAGGAAGGGTTGGAAAGTGCTTTAGTATCACAAAATCGGGCCAAACACACCAAATAAGGTGTGTGCGGCCACACACCTGTGTGTACGGCCGCACACCCAACCGCACTCACCCTCAACCTCACACTCAATCCCTTATATGGATGGATACCCCTTCATTCATTCATTTGGATGTTTCTCTTCCCTCTCTCTACTTTCTCTCTCTAAAATCATCAACCAAGAACACTTGGAAGGCTTCATAATTGTGATCTACTCCATTTTCAAGCTAAGTATAGTGGTAAACACTTGAATCCCAATCTTAAAACTCATCATGTTCATCATTCCTTGAAGGTGTACGACCGCACACCTTCACATGGGGGCAGCATACATTCAAATATCCCAAGTGTGAAGTGCGAACACTTCAAAATCATCATATGGACTCAAATGAGGAGTGTACGGCCGCACACTCCTGTGTACGGCCGCACACACCCTCTGTACAGCCGCACACTCCTGTGTGCTGCCTCACACACACTCCTGGCCGCACTCCCCAACCGTACACTCATTTTCAAGGCCATACACCCACTCTAATGCCCATATTTGGCCCTAAACTTGCATAAATCATTAAGTATGGATCATAGGACACTTATTCTTAGTAAATCCAAGCCCTAAGGATGTTTTCCCGTCATGTTTAGTCATGAAACACCTTAGTTCTAACTCATTTGTGTGTCGTCACATGAATAATATGGGACATAGGCGTTCAGGGCATCTATTGACACTCGAACCCTACATTAAGCGGTGAGTTCATACCCCTACTCTTTTCAATGTTTTTCACTGTTTTCAGGGGGGATACAAGCAAAGTACAAGGAATACAAACTTTAAACTTGTTTTTAAATTTGTTGCGTTCCATAATTCATATGCTTTTAACACTAATAATCATAACAAATAACAGTTTGAACTCGCAGAACACACTATCGTATTATTTGTGAAAAACATTATAAAATGTTGTGTTTTATTATATCAGTTAAAAGCATAACCTTTGATCTTGAAACATGAAACATAGTACAATGTTTTGTCCTCGGTAACTCTCCACTGAGATACGCGAGTGGAGGATCATTGTTTGCATCAGTACCTTTCTATATTATTACTAGTAAATTTGTTATTCCTATAAATTGGAGACAAGTCCTCGGTAACACTCCACAGAGATACGCGAGTGGAGGACCGCCCCCGTAATCAGAATCTCCTGGAGGGAGAACGTGACTTGAGTGTATAGATCTATACGGGGCTGACTACCCCACACCTGGCTGCTAGCTACAGCCGAACCGAAAGGTTCAAGGGTGATGAAAGTCATAAGGTGATGTGGACTACTTATTAACATATCTAGTCTATCGTATGGTTATGGAACTCGCAATTTGGATAACAGAGATTTACTAAATGGTAATAATGTACAAGTAACTATGTTTACTTTACATACATTAGTTTTATATACGTGTTAAAACTAATACCACTCACAAGAACAACCAGGTTTTTAGTATACATCTTTCACATTAGTAACCAACAATTAGGAAAATATAGGATTTTCCTGGGATAATACTCGTACATAACTAGATTCATATAATAGATTTAGACAATTAAATTTTACAATTTACAAGGGTAAACAGGTTTTCAGTATACATCTTTTACTTTACACTTTGGATTTGATAACCAACTTTTAAGAAAATATGGGATTTTCTTGGTGTGTAACTTTTTCAAAAACAAAAACAAGAAGGAACTTGTACATTTTCAGAAAACAAAACCGCTTATGAACTCACCACCATTATGCCAATTTTCAACTGCTTGTATTCTCAGGTCCACATTAGACAGGTACCTGATGATTCCTTTTTGGCAAAGACGGAGTGCGTTGAAGACTCGTCTTACTTTTGTTCGTATATACTATGTATCACTCCTGTACAACTTTACTTTCAAACAAATGTGAACACTTAAATATGTAATGTAATGGTTGTTTACTTTACTTACTATGTGCATTGGATTTGAGACTCAACGTGGAGTCAACCCCGGAAATGTTTCCGCCTTCGGTTTTCGGGGTGTGACAGATTGGTATCAGAGCCCTTTTTTATAGTGAATAAAGTATACCAAACCTTACATGGTATAAAACTATAAACACTAAGAGGCCTAAGTGCTCTAAACTAAAAGTATACTTCAAAGTATAAGTATTTTCAAAAGTATACAAGTATCCCTAACCGTCGAGATCCGTAACTAAAAGTAGAACTATAACCAAGTCTAACAGGAATACATCTTTTACATACGGTAACCAACAATCAGGAAAGTATGGGACTTTCCTGGGGAATATATACATAACTAGAAAAGCGTAACAAACCGGATAACCTTACATCTTTCACAATTGGTAACACAATCAGGAAAGTATGGGACTTTCCTGGGAATACATTGGTACATAACCAGAACAGTATGTCAAACCAGATAACCTAACTGTACATTTACACAAGAGAAAACATGTTTTCAGTGTACAACTTTACTTTACGTATTGACAAACGATAACAAACCTTTTTAAGAAAATATGGGATTTTCTTGGTGTGCGTAACATTTCAGAAACATAAAGGAGACTTGAACTTTTCACAAACAAAAACCGCTTATGAACTCACCAGCGTTATGCTGATTTTCAAACCGCTTGTGTTCTCAGGTCAGCGTTAGAACAGGTACCCGAAGATCCTTTTTGTTCGAAGACGGAGTACTCGAAAGACCTGTTTCTTTTTGTTCATATATATACTATGTATCACAACTGTACAACTTTACTTTTGAAACAATTGTAAAACTTTTCTTTATGTAATGTAATGGTTGTTTTACTTTACTTACTATGTACATTAGATTTGATACTCAACGTGGAGTCAACCCCGGAAATGTTTCCGCCTTCGGTTTTCGGGGTGTGACAATAATACACTCCAATGAGCAAAAGCACTTCAAAACAAGCGTTTGGAGTGACCCGGGTGACATCGACGGACGTGTAATGATGCGTGGGACTTGGGAAGTGAGTTTACTCTTCAAGAGTAAACTCCTTAGGGAGTTTTCGGCCACATAACCCATACATACATGAGTTCACGGCCGTGAACTCATGATTGGGTGTTCTGGGGTGCTAAATCGCTTAAATGCACATGGTAAATGTTGGAATGGATTTTTCTAAAGCCTTGGGATGGATTAAACTCATTTAAGGACCATTTATTGGAGTATACGGTAGTAAACATGGACTTTACAGCCGTAAACTCCCACATGCCCAATTCTTAATTCATTTGGTGAGGCTAGGACAATCACATGTGATTCTAACTAATTTTTCCAAGCCTTGCCATGAGTTTTGGGCATCATTTGACACATAAAGAGGAGTTTACGGCCCTGGAACTTGTCCTTGGGGTGTCATGGCTGTAAACTCTCATTTGGAGGGTGTTTGACATGTTTAAGGTCCCCAAACTATTTTTAGATGGTTCTAGGATTTATTCCAAGGCTATTGGTGGAGTTATATGGCTTTTAAACATGTTTAAATGAGTTTACTCCCCATGTTTGAGGGGTTTACGGCCCAAGCTTGTTCTTGGGCAGTAAACTCATGTTTACTCCTCAAAAACCATGTTCAGTGTGTTCTATGTCCGAATTGGTAAGCCATATGGTCATATCTAAGTCCCAAAGTTGGTTTGGAGGGGTTTAAAGGCATAAAAACCCTTTTATTATGTGTTTACGGCCCAAGCATGCTCCTTGGCCGTAAACACATCTTTGAGGTCCAAAATCAAAGTTTAAACACGAATTTGAAGGCCTAAGAGATCAAACAACAAGTTAAGGATGTTACCTCAAAGATTTGGAGCCTTAAATCAATGTTTTGGACCTTGAATCTTTGGTTGAGGAGAGAGGTTAGAGAGAGAGAGTAGTGAGATGAAGCAAAAGCTTCAAATGGAAGCTTAGGTCACTTTAAATAGTGTTCGGGATTTGGACACGGTGGAATTCTACCCGATACCGGTGTTATACGGTGCTTTTGGTCGCAGCCGATTTAGTTACCGTAACCCGATATGGTCGATTCTAAAATGTTTCCGATTATTAAAATGAAGTGCTAATGTGAGTTCTAAACATGTTTAGACACTCATTAAGTCATAATAGAAGTCCCACAATTACGACCTAATTATCGACGTAACGGAAACGAATCGAAAATGAGGAATATATTAACGAAAAGGGGTTACAATTGATGAAACGAACTTTGGGTTGTCACATTATCCCCCCTTTAGAGGGAATTTCATCCTGAAATTCAGAATTAAGATACAAATCATGGATCAGGAAAGAGGTGTGGATACTTCTATTTCATTGAGTCTTCACGCTCCCAAGTGAATTCCGATCCCCAATTGGCATTCCAGCGAACCTTCACTATCGGGATGCGGCTTTGCTTCGTACGTTTGACTTATTGATCCATGATTTCGATCGGTTCCTCCACGAAGTTGAGGTTTTCATTGATCTCGATCTCGTCTAAGGGAATCACTAGGGTTTCATCGGATAAGCACTTCTTGAGATTTGAGACATGGAAGACAGGATGGATGTTACTGAGTTCGTGAGGTAATCGAAGTTTATAGGCTGCTGGACCGATCCTGGCGAGGATCTCAAAGGGTCCAATGTACCTCGGGTTAAGTTTCCCACGCTTTCCAAAGCGTACCATACCTTTCCAAGGCGAGACCTTCAACAGGACACGATCTCCAACCTCGAACTCCAGAGGTTTCCATCGTTTATCAGCATAACTTTTCTGTCTATCACGTGAAGCTTTCAGTCGTTCTCGGATTTGGATGATCTTTTCGGTGGTTTCACGGATGATTTCAGGACCAGTGAGAGCACTATCGGGAAATTGACTCTTGGCTAGCTGTGTGTCCCCTACCTCGGCCCAACACAGAGGGGATCTACACTTGCGACCGTAGAGGGCTTCGAACTGGGCAGCCTTGATACTGGTATGGTAGCTGTTGTTATACGAGAACTCGATCAATGGCAAATGTGTGTCCCACGTTTTTCCGAAATCGATGACACATCCCCTAAGCATTTCTTCCAGGGTTTGGATAGTTCTCTCACTCTATCCGTCGTTCTGAGGATGATAAGTCGTGCTCATGTCTAGTTTGGTTCCAAGAGACTTCTGAAGAGACTGCCAAAATCTGGAGGTAAACCTACTATCTCGATCTGAGATAATGGATGCAGGTACACCGTACAGTCGAACTACCTCTTGAATGTAGATTCGTACGAGTCTTTCCATCTTAAATGATTCTTTAATTGGGATGAAGTGAGCGGATTTGGTCAGACAATCGACAATTACCCAAATGGTATCGTACCCACTCAGACACTTGGGTAACTTGGTGTTGAAATCCATGGTAATCATCTCCCATTTCCATTCGGGTATCTCGGGTTGCTGGAGCAGACTCGAGGGTTTCTAGTACTCAACTTTCATCTTGGCGCAAGTCAGACACTTACCCACAAATGTAGCGATCTCGGCTTTCATGTTCGGCCACCAGTATTGTTTCTTGAGATCTAGGTACATCTTGTCTGAACCTGGGTGAACAGAGTATCTGGTCTTGTGTGCTTCCTCCATGACAATCTCCCTGAACCCTCCGAACTTTGGAATCCAGATTCGGTCCATGAAATAGTAGACTCCGTCACCTCTGATCTCAAGTTTCTTATCCATTCCCCTCAAGGCTTCGATCGACACGTTCTCGTGTTTGAGGGCTTCTATCTGGGCATCTCGGATTTGCATGGATAAGTGGGAACGGATAGTCATTGTCAAGGCCTTCACTTTTCGGCATCTGCTACCACATTAGCCTTGCCGGGATGGTAGCGAATCTCACACTCATAATCATTGAGTAACTCTACCCATCGATGTTGCCTCATGTTTAGGTCTTTCTGATTGAGGATGTGTTGCAGGCTTTTATGGTCAGTGAAGATCGTACACTTGGTTTCGTAGAGATAATGTCTCCAAATCTTCAATGCAGAGACTACGACTCCTAACTCCAAGTCATGTGTGGTATAGTTGACCTCGTGTGATTTCAGCTGTCTTGAGGCATAAGCAATCACTTTTCCTCTTTGCCTAAGCACACAGCCTAAGCCCTGATTAGACGCATCACAATAGACAACGAAGTCTTCTGTACCTTCGGGTAAGGACAGAACAGGTGTGCTACACAAGGCTTGCTTTAACGTCTGGAACGCGGATTCTTGCTTTTCACTCCAACAAAAGGGTACACCTTTCTGTGTTAGAGTGGTTAGGGGTTTGGTGATTTTGGAAAAGTTCTGGATGAATCTTCGGTAATAGCCGGCGAGACCCAAGAATTCACGGATTTCTGTGGGTGTCTTTGGTGCCGACCAATTCTCTATCGCTTTAATTTTGGAAGGATCCACATGAATGCCCTCATCACTTACCACGTGACCGAGGAAAGTTACCTTCCATATCCAGAAATCACGTTTGGAAAATTTCGCGTACAACTTCTCGGATCTAAGGGTCTCCAACACTAACCTCAAGTGTTGCTTGTGGTCTTCTTCGCTTCTAGAGTAGACGAGGATGTCGTCAATGAAAACGATGACGAACTTGTCTAAGAAGGGACGGCACACCCGGTTCATCAGGTCCATGAACACAGCCGGTGCATTGGTTAGACCGAAGGGCATCACCACGAATTCGTAGTGTCCATACCGAGTCCTGAAAGTTGTTTTGGAAACATCACTCTCAAGAACTCGTAGTTGATGGTACCCTGACCGAAGGTCTATCTTGGAGAAGTAGATGGCTCCTTGAAGTTGATTGAAGAGGCCATTTATTCGCGGAAGAGGATATCGGTTCTTTACGGTCAACTTGTTCAGCTCACGGTAGTCGATACACATCCGGAAGATTCCATCTTTCTTCTTAACGAACAATACAGGAGCTCCCCAGGGTGAGGAACTCGGTCTAATGAATCCTTTACTGAGCAACTCATTGAGTTGGCTGGATAACTCCTGCATTTCTGTTGGAGCTAGGCGATACGAAGACTTCGCTACGGGGGTAGCTCCAGGAATTAGGTCAATGCGGAACTCGACCTGACGCTCGGGAGGGATTCCTAGAATCTCTTCGGGAAATACATCAGGAAAGTTACAGACTTCGGGGATGCTCGCGAGGTCTTTAACTTCCTGTTTCTCATTGATTACATGGGCTAAGAATGCAATGCACTCCTTTTGCAGCAGCTTTTGAGCTTTGATGCAGGAAATGATACGAAGATTGGAACTGAGTTTATCGCCATAGATTACGAGAATTTGACCCGAAGGAAGATTAAGACGGATGGCTTTTTCAAAACAAACGATATCTGTATGATTGGGACTCAACCAATCCATGCCAATGATGACATCAAAGCTCTTTATGGAAACCGGCATGAGATCGATAGGAAATGAATGGTCATTCAGGGTAAGGGTACAACCTACGTTTCAGTTAAAGGTTGGGGATTATGTTTTAGGTTATGTTTGAATGCATGACTGACAAAACTCCTTTCAGCACCTGAATCGAAAAGAATACTAGTATATGAGTTGTCGAGAAAGAACGTACTCGAGACAACAGTGGGATCGGCGACTGCTTCCTCCCGTCCCATGGCTAGGACTCTTCCAATATTATCAGTTGTAGTCTTTTTGGGGCAGTTCCTTTTAAAGTGCCCAACCTCTCCAATGTTATAGCAGGCTTGACCAACGCCTGCTTCAGATGATTGATTTGTCGATTGGGCCGGAGCCTTGCAGAATCGGACCGTGTGCCCCTTCTTACCACAATTGGTACAAGATAGTTCTCGGTAGGGGCCGGGGTTGTGGTGATATTTGCACTTGTCACACAGAGGAAGATTACCAGCATACCTGCTGGTAGAAGTTGGAGCTATGGATCCCACAACATAAGCAGCAGCAACTGGGGTAGTAGCAGCATGGACTGCTACAGTCTGCTGTTTCTTGGAAGATCCTTGGGAAGATTGACCCTTCTTCTTCTTCCAGAACTTTCTCTTCTCACCACTCCTTTTAGTCGGCTCAGGAGTGGTAGTGGTTTCCTCAACATCATCGCTATGATCAATCAAGGCCTGGGCTAAACTCTTGGCACTGTCATAGGTATCCAGACGTGCAGCTAAAACATTTCCCTTTTTCGGCTGGGTCAGCCCCCAGATGAACCTTTCTATCTTTTTACTTTCAAGAGTGACCAATCCCGGGCAGAGAAGAGCGAGGTCATCGAATCGAGAAGTGTATGCAGCAATATCGAAACCCTTCATCTTCAGGTTCTAGAGCTCATGCTCTACTTTCTGCATTTCACCACGTGGACAATATTTGACTATCAGGAGTTCTTTCATGGGCTGCTTCCCAGCCCATAGCTTTGGCTACGGGCAGGGTCAGAGATTTGACTCGGCCATTCCACCAAGTCAAGGCTTTATCAATGAAGGTATAGGCTACGAACATGACCTTATCGGATTCCGCACAGGCACAAATTTCAAAGATGGATTCAATTTTCTCGAACCATCGAGATAAGGAAATGACACCTCCAATGCCATCGAAGGATGTTGGTTTCGCATTCATGAAATCCTTATAGGAACCCTCCTTTCGGTGTCCCTGATTATTTTCTTGGTTTTGGGGCTGGGGACCCCTTCCTGTGCTACCAGGGTTCATTTGCGACATGGCTGCTACCATTGCGGCAGTTAGAACTATCTGAAGCGATGCAAGATCAAATTGAGGAGGAGGTGGTGGCAGAGTAGGATTGTTGTTGTTCTTTGAGCTGGGTCTCTTTCTGGGAGACATCTTGATCTAATAAGATCAGGAAAGAGAGAGGATGGTAAGTCCTCTACATTGAATCGAGAGATATGACAGACATATATTCCGAATAAGCGATAAGACATGAAAGAGTTATCAAGCAAGTAAATTATCGCTAAGGGAATGATCAAGGAACAATGCATGAACGAAGATTTCTACAAAGGATTGGCTCGAGAAATACTCCTATAGTATTTCATGATTTGCTTACGACACTGGCTCGACGTTTGTGGTATTAGGGTAAGTTTTAGGCATGCTGCGTACCACAGTCACTCCCAAGCACATGTTGGCCGTGTCTCGAATGAATATAGTTAGCCAGGCTATATTGATCCAAGACACGACTATAGAACTGTCGAGGTTTAACCGCAGAACACAACACCCATTTACTTATGTTTTGTTCTACTTGTAGTAACGGATCTTGACAGTTCGGTATACTTGTATAGTTTTGAAAATACTTATAGTTTGAAGATACTTTTAATTCAGAGCACTTAGGCCCTTTAGTGTTTATAGTTTTATACCATGTAAGGTTTGGTATACTTTATTCACTATAAACAAGGGCTCTGATACCAATCTATCACACCCCGAAAACTGAAGGCGAAAACATTTCCCAGGTTGACTCCACGTTGTGTATCAAATCCAACACACATAGTAAGTAAATTAAAACAACCATTACATTACATATAGAAAAGTTTACATTTGTTTCAAGAGTAAAGTTATACAAGTGGTACATAGTATATATGAACAAAATGAAACGGGTCTTCTGAGCATTCTGTCTTCGAACAAAAGGATCTTCGGGTACCTATCTAAAGTGGACCTGAGAATACAAGCAGTTTGAAAATCAGCATAAAGCTGGTGAGTTCATAAGCGGTTTTGTTATGTGAAAATGTACGAGTTTCCTTTCTGGTTTCTGAAAATGTTACGACCCAAGAAAATCCCATATTTTCTTAAAAGTAGTGTTAGGTTAACTGTTAGGTTACACCGTTCTAGTTATGTTCTACTGAAATCCCAGGAAAATCCCATATTTTCCTAATGTGAAAGATGTATACTGAAAACCTGGTTATCCTTGTAATGTACATGTTTACCAACCCGAAATGTAATGTAAAAGATGTACTCTGAAAATGTATTAGTTTTAACACATTTATAAAACTAACATATACCAAGTAAACAAGTTACTTAACCCATTATTACTATTATGTAAAATCTCTGTTATCCAAATTGCGAGTTCCATAACCATACAATAGACTAATTAGGGCAATAAATAGTCCATCACCCTATATGACTTTCATCACCCTTGAACCTTTCGGTTCGGCTGTAGCTAGCAGCCAGGTGCGGGGTAGTCAGCCCCGTATAGATCTATACACTCAAGTCACGCTCCCTATCTAAGAGATTTTGGTTACGGGGGCGATCCTCCACTCACGTATCTCTGTGGAGTGTTCACCGAGGATGTGTCTCCAATTATAGGATTAACACATTTACTAGTAATAATACTGAAAGATCAATTGGCTATCCTCCACTTGCGTATCTCTGTGAAGTGTTACCGAGGACAAAACATGTTATATTGTGGGAAAACATTTGTGAAAATATAAATACAACAATTTATAATGTAATTCACAAATAACATGATAGTGAGTCCTGTAAGTTCAAACGGTTGTTTGTTACGAGTGTCAGTGTTAAAAGCATATATAGTATGAAACAAAATGTATATAAAACAAGTTTTGAGTACAAGTATCACTTGTCCTTTGCTTGTATTCCCCCTGAAAACAGTGAAAATGGGTAGGGGTATGAACTCACCAGACAAGAAGGCGCAACTGTTTCGGACACTAAACGTTGGTTCAGGGCTTGATTACATGCGAGGTTCCTATGTAATATGAAATGGTATCAAAAGGTATCTAATCAGACTTTAAAACACTAATTAGATATGATAATACACTCCAATGAGCGAAAACACTTCAAAACAAGTGTTTGGAGTGACCCGGGTGACATCTACGGACGTGTAATGATGCGTGGGACTTGGGAAGTGAGTTTACTCTTCAAGAGTAAACTCCTTAGGGAGTTTTTGGCCACATACCCCATACATACATGAGTTCACGGCCGTGAACTCATGATTGGGTGTTTTGGGGTGCTAAATGGCTTAAATGCACATGGTAAATGTTGGACTGGATTTTTCTAAAGCCTTGGGATGGATTAAACCCACTTAAGGACCATTTATTGGAGTTTGCGGCAGTAAACATGGACTTTACAGCCGTAAACTCCCCCATGCCCAATTCTTAATTCATTTGGTGAGGCTAGGACAATCACATGTGATTCTAACTAATTTTTCCAAGCCTTGGCATGAGTTTTGGGCATCATTTGACACATAAAGAGGAGTTTACGGCCCTGGAACTTGTCCTTGGGGTGTCATGGCTGTAAACTCTCATTTGGAGGGTGTTTGACATGTTTAAGGTCCCCAAACTATTTTTAGATGGTTCTAGGATTTATTCCAAGGCTATTGGTGGAGTTATATGGCTTTTAAACATGTTTAAATGAGTTTACTCCTCATGTTTGAGGGGTTTACAACCCAAGCTTGTTCTTGGACAGTAAACTCATGTTTACTCCTCAAAAACCATGTTCAATGTGTTCTAAGTTCGAATTGGTAAGCCATATAGTCATATCTAAGTCCCAAAGTTGGTTTGGAGGGGTTTAAAGGCGTAAAAACCCTTTTATTATGTGTTTACGGCCCAATCATGCTCCTTGGCCGTAAACACATCTTTGAGGTCCAAAATCAAAGTTTAAACACGAATTTGAGGCCTAAGAGGTCAAACAACAAGTTAGGGATGTTACCTCAAAAATTTGGAGCCTTAAATCAATGTTTTGGACCTTGAATCTTTGGTTGAGGAGAGAGGTTAGAGAGAGAGCAGTGAGATGAAGCAAAAGCTTCAAATGGAAGCTTAGGTCACTTTAAATAGTGTTCGGGATTTGGACACGGTGGAATTCTACCCGATACCGGCGTTATACGGTGCTTTTGGTCGCACCCGAGTTAGTTACCATAACCCGATATGGTCGATTCTAAAATGTTTCCGATTATTAAAATGAAGTGCTAAGTCATTAAGTCATAATAGAAGTCCCACAATTATGACCAAATTAAATGACGTAACGGAAACGAATCGAAAATGACGAATATATTAACGAAAAGGGGTTACAATTAATGAAACGAACTTCGGGTTGTCATAGAACATAAGCAACCTATTTATATGCGATTTGGAGACACCTTAAAAGTCATGAATTAAAGATGGAACTTTAATTCAATCAACTTCAAGGCATACTTATGAGCAGGGTTCAAGTAACATATGAATCTAGACATACTTATGAGCAGGGTTCAAGTAACATATGATTCTTACAACTCCTACTCACTTATTTAGGAGAATAAAAACGAAAATTACATAATTAAATTATAAAAATTCGAAATGGGCTTGTTAATGGCTCTTATTGGGTCTTGTAAATCTTTCTTGGACTTGAATTATGGTAATCCAACCTTAATTGGGTCAAATGGGTCTTCATGCACTTTCTTGAGTACAAACTTCTCTAATCAGCCCGTTTAAAGCCTTATTGAATGCTTTATAGCTCGTGCCTTTGCAAGTGGTCCATTTTCACAATGTTATTAGATTGATCATATCATTCCCCTCTTCTTGAGGATGATTCGACCTCGAATCCAAATAATGTTGAGCGTTTTGTTTGTACTCGAATCATCTCATATCATTCTCCCTTTTTTCAAGATGGTTCATCATGCAAATAAAAGTTGTACTTGGAGTTTTATTCTTTCTCTCTCTCTTTTTTTTTTTCATTTTCCATTTCTTTCTTTCTTTTTTCTTTTCTCTTCATCTTCTTTCTTCACATTTTTTTTCTTTTCTTTTTTATTCTATTTTTTTCCGAACATTCTTTTTCATCGGTTTTTCTTTTCAACAAATACAAGAAAAAAATAAGAAAACTTGAACCAAAACCCAATAATAGGAACCACACCAACTTGTGATATGACCCACTATTAATACTTGAATCTTGATTCAACAAAAAGAAATATAGATGAGGAGATGAAAACTTAGAGATTCAATAAACACTAGTAAGAACCATGCCAACCTGTGACAAGACCCATTACCAATACATGTATCTTGAATTCCAAGTAATCGAGAATAAGAAAGTTAAAAATAACAAAAAAAAAAGGATATGCAAAACCAATAGATCTAGCTATGATACCAAATGATGTGATCTCACCCGAATCATATCACAGTCCGTTCATCCAAACTACTTACTACAGGTGAGTTCATACCCCTGAATTAACCTTTTAAATGTTTTTAAATGTTTATAAATGATTTATGGGGGGGGGGGGGGATACAAGTTGAATCATGCTAATTGTTATATCAATCACATGTGATTAATAACTAGCATGCAAATGGATTTCCTATACGTTAACTGTTTTAACAAACAGATTTCTTCAAATGACTTTCTTAAACGTTTTTAGATGTTTAAAAATCTTTATCAAACTGCTTACATACTGTATGTTTCCTTTCAATCTCTGTTACAAATGTGTTTCAAACAAAGGTTTTCCTTATACTTAAACTGTCTTATCAAACAAAATACTTTCAATCATTTTATAAACTGACATCAAGTCATCTTTTCTTAGTATTAAACTTTCGAAGGTCTATCCTGCTTCAATTTCAAATAACTGGTATACACTACACAAGTATTGACATAACTGATAAATATCGTCTTATACTTATCATAGATAGTACGCCTATTTATATAAGATTCTTAAACCCCTTTTCCTCGTGTAGATATCATGGCTGGATTCCATCATCATGGTGACCCATACTTTCCACCCCACGATAATGCTGAATGGCTTGAAGAAGATACCAAAGATGAGCATCAAATTCCTTTGGATGATCATCATACAATCGGATTCTCGGATGGATCTGACTCCGAGCCCGAAGTCAACAATCTACCCCAAGTAGGTCAAGCCCAAATTAACAACCTCCGACCAGCGTTTTCAGGGTCCCACACCCTTTTGCACAACAAAACTGAATCACCGGAGTGACGAACAAGGTCAACCCTTACCTTACAACGGGGACTGAAGCTTCTACAACATAAGCAAGGGTAGCTCGCCTGACCGAGTCCTACCCATCATGGTACACAGGATTGCTCAGAATGTCGAGCAAGGTCAGGCAGCCATCGCCCGAGTCGTAGAGATTGATGCCAACTCTGATTTCAACACGGTCAGCATTCGCCATCTCAAAGAGGCGATGGAAAGGACCAGAAGTACCAATGAGACTCTGCAGCAACAGCTAGCTTCCTCCCGAGATGAAGTCACTGAAATTCGAGTTCACCAGAGGGCTCATGAACGACACCTTCAAGAAGTGGTTCGTCAGATGGAAGACCTTAGGGTTCTCCCAAGGAATTTCTATCACCGTTAGAAGATGTCTAGCACATAAGTATTTAGTGGTGACCTGAGAATTCAAGTTATTTTAAAAGAAATGATCGGTATTTAAGCTAGTGAGTTCATAAGTATTTAGTGTCAAATGTTGTATAAATTTGATGAAAGTGTTTGTAAGTGTTTGTGGTAAATGTTTGTAAGTGTTTGTAGTAAATGTTTGTAAGTGTTTGTAGTAAATGTTTGTATCTCCTAGAAAATCCAATATTTTCTACTTCAAATGTAGCCTTCTACCATGACCCGAATGTTTTGCATGTTGTTTGTTTGCAAAAATTGAGTATTTTTCCCAAGTATGACTATCATTACCAAAATATGGTTTACATTTCTGTTGATGTAAGAAGATCATAATGTGGATGCAATGGGAAAAATAATGATGTACTGTAGTATTGTATATAGTAACTACTGTTGTACTAACTACCTTAAACTAATTGTTATGAGGCTTCCACCCCAAATTAGAGTGTTTGCTCCATATTTAATCATTTTATGAGGCTTCCACCCCAACCTCCATCACCTCCAGAGCATTACAGCCGAAACCCTAACCCTCCATAATTGAGCTTGAGCTTTCTTGGTTGTTTTGAGTGTTTCTTGGTGTGTTTTGAAGCTATAGCAAGAAGTGGAAGATAGAAGAACCAGGGTAAAAGGAATAGATCCATGAACAACAATGCATTTCTCCTCACTTTCTGGTAATTAAGCTTCATACTTGACTTATATTTTCTTAGATCTCCTTGTGATCATTTTTATGGAGTTTTGGGTCCAGGGAGCTTGATCCTTGGGACTTGGACGTCCCAAGTTAATATACCTTCAGATCTGGAATCTTGGAGGATCCTCATGGCATAAAGGTGCCATCATTAGGGCCATAAGAACCCCATGTTTGATATAAACCCCATTTTTGGTCCTTTGATCATGAAAGTCCCGTGCATGTACGTATGTTCATGACTTTAAATGCTAGATCGACTTAAGGAGCCCATATCTACCTGTTGGATGAGAGTTATACATAAGAAACCGAGTTTTGGACATGGACATTAGTCGACTCGATGAGTTGTTCATGGGACTCGATAAGTCGAGGGTTTGGGTTCCCATCCTTCTATGATTCGAGGGAACCAATTTAGTCTAGAAGGGTTTTTGATGAGTCCAGAGGAAAGAATCAGCGAAATGGACATAGTTATGGACGTGGAAACTCTGGGACTCGGCGAGTCAAAGGAAATCTCCCAACCTATGAAGACGAACTCTATGAGATGTTATCCTTATAGGAACCCTCCTTTCGGTGAACATGTTATCGATCAAACGTCATCACAATGTCTATAGATTTCCCTTATGTTTCAGGATGGGGCATGTCGAGTAGTTGTTGGTGGGGATGTCATCACTGCCAACCCGAACGAGATAGAGGTGGTAGTGCCAAGGAAGTCAGGAAAAATAAAGATAATGGGTGGACCCCAACATGAGGCTACATGGAAGCTCATTGGTGTGGATGGCACAGATGGAATCGTTAAAGTGGATGACACTCTTGATGTTAAAATACTAGATATGGTCGTTCTAGCCAAGTTAGCACCGTAACATTAATTCCTCTTCCTCATCATAAGTTTTGAAACCTCCCTACCTTCCTCTCTCCCTCTAGGCTTGTACATTAAGATTATATATTTTGGATTATATATGACTGACTTGAATATTAGTATTTATTAGTAAGTAGCTAGCAAGCCCCCTAAATACACACGTTTCATTTTGTTTTGTTGGTTAGACGAGTTCATTTCCATTTGTTCAGTTGTGTTGAAAACACACCACATGACAAGTTCTGGTGTGATTTGAATGGGATTAAGAACCAAAAATAAATGTTTATTATCTTCGTGTAAAATGTATATATATGGGAGATCATGGATGGGACTGTTATAATGCTACGGTGTCGATCAAAGGCATAGGCAAGTGATGATGAGAAAAGGGGGTCTCATCCTTAAGATCCATCGATTCTTCCCACTGCCTGTGTTATGTTTATCGAAACCAAAACCAACATTGGCCCAGTTGTGTTTTTAGTGATGGACTATCACTTCTTGACCTCGAAAAGAAGGTGAGTCACATTTTTTATTCTTTAAATAATTTTGTCACCTTCTCACTCAAAAATCTATTTAACTAATGGTAATGTCTCTTCTTTTTCCTCTCATAGCAAAGAGTGGATGTTAAAGCTTTTAATACAGATTGATCATTACATTCACTTCGTGAACATTCACACGATGCACGGTAATGTATAACTATCTCTTTTGTTAATGGTAGTCAGATTTGGGAAAATACACACTCTTTCAAAAGACACACACATGGATACTAGATGCCTTGGTAGAAGGATACAGTTAATAGGAAACATAGGGTTTCTAGGATGTTCATTTACATACAAATACTTACAGTTCATTTACATACAAATACTTACAGATCATTCGTACAAATACTTACATTTGAAATACATACAAGTACTTACATACAAATTAAGACACTAAAATGCTTATGATCTCACCAGCTTTAAAGTTGATAATCTCTTTCAAAATAACTTGTATCCTCAGTTCAACCATAGACAGGTACCGATGCAAGGTTTGGAGAAGATGGTGCTCCTTCAAGACTCATCTTTCATTTTGATTTATACTTTAGTGTCATTATAATTTGACATAACACACTTGTATTAAAATTATATTATTAATGCAATGGATGATGTTGTTGCTTGTTTACTACTTTTCATTGTTGTGATACTGTACATGACGTCCTCCGCCCTAGAACATTTTGCGCCGTTCTTGGTTTTGGGGTGTGCTAGTCTGTGACTCGCTGATTTGTATGAACATCTCATAGAGTTCGTCTTCATAGGTTGGGAGATTTCCTTTGACTCGCCGAGTATGTTACTGCACTCGTCGAGTCCCAGAGTTTCCACGTCCATAACTATGTCCATTTCGCTGATTCTTTCCTCTGGACTCATCAAAAACCCTTCTAGACTAAATTGGTTCCCTCGAATCATAGAAGGATGGGAACCCAAACCCTCGACTTATCGAGTCCCATGAACAACTCATCGAGTCGACTAATGTCCATGTCCAAAACTCGGTTTCTTATGTATAACTCTCATCCAACAGGTAGATATGGGCTCCTTAAGTCGATCTAGCATTTAAAGTCATGAACATACGTACATGCACGGGACTTTCATGATCAAAGGACCAAAAATGGGGTTTATATCAAACATGGGGTTCTTATGGCCCTAATGATGGCACCTTTATGCCATGAGGATCCTCCAAGATTCCAGATCTGAAGGTATATTAACTTGGGACGTCCAAGTCCCAAGGATCAAGCTCCCTGGACCCAAAACTCCATAAAAATGATCACAAGGAGATCTAAGAAAATATAAGTCAAGTATGAAGCTTAATTACCAGAAAGTGAGGAGAAATGCATTGTTGTTCATGGATCTATTCATTTTACCCTGGTTCTTCTATCTTCCACTACTTGCTATAGCTTCAAAACACACCAAGAAACACTCAAAACAACCAAGAAAGCTCAAGCTCAATTATGGAGGGTTAGGGTTTCGGCTGTAATGCTCTGGAGGTGATGGAGGTTGGGGTGGAAGCCTCATAAAATGATTAAATATGGAGCAAACCCTCTAATTTGGGGTGGAAGCCTCATAACAATTAGTTTAAGGTAGTTAGTACAACAGTAGTTACTATATACAATACTACAGTACATCATTATTTTTCCCATTGCATCCACATTATGATCTTCTTACATCAACAGAAATGTAAACCATATTTTGGTAATGATAGTCATACTTGGGAAAAATACTCAATTTTTGCAAACAAACAACATGCAAACATTCGGGTCATGGTAGAAGGCTACATTTGAAGTAGAAAATATTGGATTTTCTAGGAGATACAAACATTTACTACAAACACTTACAAACATTTACCACAAACACTTACAAACACTTTCATCAAATTTATACAACATTTGACACTAAATACTTATGAACTCACTAGCTTAAATACCGATCATTTCTTTTAAAATAACTTGAATTCTCAGGTCACCACTAAATACTTATGTGCTAGACATCTTCTAACGGTGATGGAAATTCCTTGGGAGAACCCTAAGGTCTTCCATCTGACGAACCACTTCTTGAAGGTGTCATTCATGAGCCCTCTGGTGAACTCGAATTTCAGTGACTTCATCTCGGGAGGAAGCTAGCTGTTGCTGCAGAGTCTCATTGGTACTTCTGGTCCTTTCCATCGCCTCTTTGAGATGGCGAATGCTGACCGTGTTGAAATCAGAGTTGGCATCAATCTCTACGACTCGGGCGATGGCTGCCTAACCTTGCTCGACATTCTGAGCAATCCTGTGTACCATGATGGGTAGGACTCGGTCAGGCGAGCTACCCTTGCTTATGTTGTAGAAGCTTCAGTCCCTGTTGTAAGGTAAGGGTTGACCTTGTTCGTCACTCCGGTGATTCAGTTTTGTTGTGCAAAAGGGTGTGGGACCCTGAAAACGCTGGTCGGAGGTTGTTAATTTGGGCTTGACCTACTTGGGGTAGATTGTTGACTTCGGGCTCGGAGTCAGATCCATCCGAGAATCCGATTGTATGATGATCATCCAAAGGAATTTGATGCTCATCTTTGGTATCTTCTTCAAGCCATTCAGCATTATCGTGGGGTGGAAAGTATGGGTCGCCATGATGATGGAATCCAGCCATGATATCTACACGAGGAAAAGGGGTTTAAGAATCTTATATAAATAGGCGTACTATCTATGATAAGTATAAGACGATATTTATCAGTTATGTCAATACTTGTGTAGTGTATACCGGTTATTTGAAATTGAAGCAGGATAGACCTTCGAAAGTTTAATACTAAGAAAAGATGACTTGATGTCAGTTTATAAAATGATTGAAAGTATTTTGTTTGATAAGACAGTTTAAGTATAAGGAAAACCTTTGTTTGAAACACATTTGTAACAGAGATTGAAAGGAAACATACAGTATGTAAGCAGTTTGATAAAGATTTTTAAACATCTAAAAACGTTTAAGAAAGTCATTTGAAGAAATCTGTTTGTTAAAACAGTTAACGTATAGGAAATCCATTTGCATGCTAGTTATTAATCACATGTGATTGATATAACAATTAGCATGATTCAACTTGTATCCCCCCCCCCCCATAAATCATTTATAAACATTTAAAAACATTTAAAAGGTTAATTCAGGGGTATGAACTCACCTGTAGTAAGTAGTTTGGATGAACGGACTGTGATATGATTCGGGTGAGATCACATCATTTGGTATCAGAGCTAGATCTATTGGTTTTGCATATCCTTTTTTTTTTGTTATTTTTAACTTTCTTATTCTCGATTACTTGGAATTCAAGATACATGTATTGGTAATGGGTCTTGTCACAGGTTGGCATGGTTCTTACTAGTGTTTATTGAATCTCTAAGTTTTCATCTCCTCATCTATATTTCTTTTTGTTGAATCAAGATTCAAGTATTAATAGTGGGTCATATCACAAGTTGGTGTGGTTCCTATTATTGGGTTTTGGTTCAAGTTTTCTTATTTTTTTCTTGTATTTGTTGAAAAGAAAAACCGATGAAAAAGAATGTTCGGAAAAAAATAGAATAAAAAAGAAAAGAAAAAAAATGTGAAGAAAGAAGATGAAGAGAAAAGAAAAAAGAAAGAAAGAAATGCAAAATGAAAAAAAAAAGAGAGAGAGAAAGAATAAAACTGCAAGTACAACTTTTATTTGCATGATGAACCATCTTGAAAAAAAGGAGAATGATATGAGATGATTCGAGTACAAACAAAACGCTCAACATTATTTGGATTCGAGGTCGAATCATCCTCAAGAAGAGGGGAATGATATGATCAATCTAATAACATTGTGAAAATGGACCACTTGCAAAGGCACGAGCTATAAAGCATTCAATAAGGCTTTAAACGGGCTGATTAGAGAAGTTTGTACTCAAGAAAGTGCTCATAAGTTCTGAGTATTGGATTCAACCCACGCTCATTGGAATCACTTCATGGATTTTATCACGAGTGATCATGAGACGATAATATCTTATATTCTTCAAACCTAGAGATATGAGTTGTTACTATGAGTTGATAGTACATTGATTACACGAAACGCATTGGTAACTCGATGTTATAAAACGTGTCTTTGTGTATGATTCAACAAGTAGTAGAACAAGCCATATGAGTCGAAGTTTATCCATTCCTTTTACCTTCGGGATGAAAGCGATATCTGTGGGCCCCTCGATGATTTGATGATGACAAATGGAAGTAAAATGTTATATTTGAAGGCTTACTACAAAATGAAAAGACTAATTGGACTTAGTTAGAGTATTTACTTGGATAAGGTGTTGAAAAGGTTCAACATGGAAAATTCCAAGAAATGAGATTTACCGATCCAAAGCAATACCAAATTGAGTAAGACTCAGAGTCCGAGTACAGAGGCAGAGATAGCTAAGATGAGCCAATTACCGTATGCTTCCGCAGTTGGCTCGATCATGTATGCTATGACTTGTACCCGTCCTGATGTGGCATTTGCTTTGAGCATGGTCAGCAGGTATCAGGGGAACCCTAGCAAGGCTCATTGGATAGCGGTAAAGAACATGTTCAAGTACCTGCAGAGGACTAAGGATTGGGTCCATATCCTTGGTGGGAGTGATGACTTGAGAGTATTAGGGTATAGTGATGCTAGTTTTCAGACTGATAAGGATAATTTCCGCTCTCAGTCAGGCTGGATCTTTACCTTAAATGGAGGGGCAATCTCTTGGAAGAGTTCCAAGCAGGAGACGGTGGCTGATTTGACTTGTGAATCATAGTATATAGCAGCGAGTGAAGCAGCAAAGGAGGCGATATGGCTAAAGAACTTCATCGGAGACCTTGGAGTTGTACCAGCTATTAAGGAACCTATGGAGATTTTCTGTGATAACAATAGTGCGGTTGCCTTAGCCAAGGAACCAAGAGATCATGGCAGATCTCGACACATTGACAGAAAATATCACTTCATAAGACACAAGATTGAAGAAGGACTCCTCGTGGCAAGGAGGATATCGTCGGATGAGAATCCTGCAGATCCCCTTACGAAGGGACTGACGAGGGTTAAGCATTTTCAGCATGCGAGACGCATCGGGCTGAGGGACGATATTAGTTTTACAGATTAGATAGTTTTCCTGAAACTTGTAAAATGTAATCGACGTTTGATGATGAATAAAATTTGTGATTTATTTATGAGTAAGGTGTTACTATCATTGTCAATTATTTACTTAACTAGTCCGACCGATTTATGGAAGTGCTTGGTGGGTGATTCAGCAGTGATCCCCTTAGAGTATATTCAGTTCGGCGACAGCCTATATTACATAGAAAGACCGGTGGCGATATTGGATCGAAAGACTAAGGAGCTGAAGAACAAAAAAGGTCGAGCTAGTGAAGGTGTAATGGCATCATCGCAAGGGTTCGGAGTGGACGTGGGAGCCCGAGGAGGAAATGAGGGGTCACTACCCAGAGTTGTTTTCAGAGTCAACATACTTTGAGGAATAAGTTTAAGAAGAAGTCAAAGACAAGTTGAGGAGAACTATAACGCCCCGTTCCTAGTATGCAATCATTTAAATTATTTCAGAAGTTACTAGAGCCACTCGACGAGTTGGTAGCCCTAACTCGTCAAGTAGTTGGCAAAAAGAATGTTCGGTTTAAAGGGTCTACTCGGCGAGTCCAAGCATGGATTCGATGAGTAGGTCTGCCAGAGGGACACCCTATTTTTTGGGTTTTTGCACACTTATTAAACAACTCAAATCCCCTTTGGGGCTCCTTTATCAACCTCCCTATCTTCTAGAAACCCGAAATCATTAGAGAGACCCTTTCTTGAGTTTGTGAGTGTATTTTAGTGCCATTGAAGGAAGATGTGAGATCTTGGAGCTAACAAGCTTGAGGAATATTGCTTTGGTCCCTAAGCTTTACTCAAGTGCAACTCCTCTAATGGTTAAAGGGACCTCTTGACATATTAGATTCTCTTATGTTTTGACTTCCTGAATAAACTAGGTTATTCTTTTGGAATGACTAAGTTATTCAAACCATCCACAGTCGGTCATATGTTGGAAGTAGATATGAATTAAGACTGTCATGGGATGGCTTGTAGAGGTCTAAGATGTTGGACAAAGGGCTACAACACTCATGAGTGCTCATAAGTTCTGAGTATTGGATTCAACCCGCGCTCATTGGAATCACTTCATGGATTTTATCACGAGTGATCATGAGACGATAATATCTTATATTCTTCAAACCTAGAGATATGAGTTGTTACTATGAGTTGATACTACATTGATTACACGAAACGCCTTGGTAACTCGATGTTATAAAACGTGTCTTTGTGTATGATTCAACAAGTAGTAGAACAAGCCATATGAGTCGAAGTTTATCCATTCCTTTTACCTTCGGGATGAAAGCGATATCTGTGGGCCCCTCGATGATTTGATGATGACAAATGGAAGTAAAATGTTATATTTGAAGGCTTACTACAAAATGAAATTAATTAAGGCCTGTGGTTTCGCATTCATGAAATCCTTATAGGAACCCTCCTTTTGGTGTCCCTGATTATTTTCTTGGTTTTGGGGCTGGGGACCCCTTCCTGAGCTACCGGGGTTCATTTGCGACATGGCTGCTACCATTGCGGCAGTTAGAACTATCTGAAGCGATGCAAGATCAAATTGAGGAGGAGGTGGTGGCGGAGTAGGATTGTTGTTGTTCTTTGAGCTGGGTCTCTTTCTGGGAGACATCTTGATCTAATAAGATCAGGAAAGAGAGAGGATGGTAAGTCCTCTACATTGAATCGAGAGATATGACAGACATATATTCCGAATAAGCGATAAGACATGAAAGAGTTATCAAGCAAGTAAATTATCGCTAAGGGAATGATCAAGGAACAATGCATGAACGAAGATTTCTACAAAGGATTGGCTCGAGAAATACTCCTATAGTATTTCATGATTTGCTTACGACACTGGCTCGACGTTTGTGGTATTAGGGTAAGTTTTAGGCATGCTGCGTACCACAGTCACTCCCAAGCACATGTTGGCCGTGTCTCGAATGAATATAGTTAGCCAGGCTATATTGATCCAAGACACGACTATAGAACTGTCGAGGTTTAACCGCAGAACACAACACCCATTTACTTATGTTTTGTTCTACTTGTAGTAACGGATCTTGACAGTTCGGTATACTTATAGTTTTGAAAATACTTATAGTTTGAAGGTACTTTTAATTCAGAGCACTTAGGCCCTTTAGTGTTTATAGTTTTATACCATGTAAGGTTTGGTATACTTTATTCACTATAAACAAGGGCTCTGATACCAATCTATCACACCCCGAAAACTGAAGGCGAAAACATTTCCCAGGTTGACTCCACGTTGTGTATCAAATCCAACACACATAGTAAGTAAATTAAAACAACCATTACATTACATATAGAAAAGTTTACATTTGTTTCAAGAGTAAAGTTATACAAGTGGTACATAGTATATATGAACAAAATGAAACGGGTCTTCTGAGCATTCTGTCTTCGAACAAAAGGATCTTCGGGTACCTATCTAAAGTGGACCTGAGAATACAAGCAGTTTGAAAATCAGCATAAAGCTGGTGAGTTCATAAGCGGTTTTGTTATGTGAAAATGTACGAGTTTCCTTTCTGGTTTCTGAAAATGTTACGACCCAAGAAAATCCCATATTTTCTTAAAAGTAGTGTTAGGTTAACTGTTAGGTTACACCGTTCTAGTTATGTTCTACTGAAATCCCAGGAAAATCCCATATTTTCCTAATGTGAAAGATGTATACTGAAAACCTGGTTATCCTTGTAATGTACATGTTTACCAACCCGAAATGTAATGTAAAAGATGTACTCTGAAAATGTATTAGTTTTAACACATTTATAAAACTAACATATACCAAGTAAACAAGTTACTTAACCCATTATTACTATTATGTAAAATCTCTGTTATCCAAATTGCGAGTTCCATAACCATACAATAGACTAATTAGGGCAATAAATAGTCCATCACCCTATATGACTTTCATCACCCTTGAACCTTTCGGTTTGGCTGTAGCTAGCAGCCAGGTGCGGGGTAGTCAGCCCCGTATAGATCTATACACTCAAGTCACGCTCCCTATCTAAGAGATTTTGGTTACGGGGGCGATCCTCCACTCACGTATCTCTGTGGAGTGTTCACCGAGGACGTGTCTCCAATTATAGGATTAACACATTTACTAGTAATAATACTGAAAGATCAATTGGCTATCCTCCACTTGCGTATCTCTGTGAAGTGTTACCGAGGACAAAACATGTTATATTGTGGGAAAACATTTGTGAAAATATAAATACAACAATTTATAATGTAATTCACAAATAACATGATAGTGAGTCCTGTAAGTTCAAACGGTTGTTTGTTACGAGTATCAGTGTTAAAAGCATATATAGTATGAAACAAAATGTATATAAAACAAGTTTTGAGTACAAGTATCACTTGTCCTTTGCTTGTATTCCCCCTGAAAACAATGAAAATGGGTAGGGGTATGAACTCACCAGACAAGAAGGCGCAACTGTTTCGGACACTAAACGTTGGTTCAGGGCTTGATTACATGCGAGGTTCCTATGTAATATGAAATGGTATCAAAAGGTATCTAATCAGACTTTAAAACACTAATTAGATATGATAATACACTCCAATGAGCGAAAACACTTCAAAACAAGTGTTTGGAGTGACCCGGGTGACATCTACGGACGTGTAATGATGCGTGGGACTTGGGAAGTGAGTTTACTCTTCAAGAGTAAACTCCTTAGGGAGTTTTTGGCCACATACCCCATACATACATGAGTTCACGGCCGTGAACTCATGATTGGGTGTTTTGGGGTGCTAAATGGCTTAAATGCACATGGTAAATGTTGGACTGGATTTTTCTAAAGCCTTAGGATGGATTAAACCCACTTAAGGACCATTTATTGGAGTTTGCGGCAGTAAACATGGACTTTACAGCCGTAAACTCCCCCATGCCCAATTCTTAATTCATTTGGTGAGGCTAGGACAATCACATGTGATTCTAACTAATTTTTCCAAGCCTTGGCATGAGTTTTGGGCATCATTTGACACATAAAGAGGAGTTTACGACCCTCGAACTTGTCCTTGGGGTGTCATGGCTGTAAACTCTCATTTGGAGGGTGTTTGACATGTTTAAGGTCCCCAAACTATTTTTAGATGGTTCTAGGATTTATTCCAAGGCTATTGGTGGAGTTATATGGCTTTTAAACATGTTTAAATGAGTTTACTCCTCATGTTTGAGGGGTTTACGACCCAAGCTTGTTCTTGGACAGTAAACTCATGTTTACTCCTTAAAAACCATGTTCAATGTGTTCTAAGTTCGAATTGGTAAGCCATATAGTCATATCTAAGTCCCAAAGTTGGTTTGGAGGGGTTTAAAGGTGTAAAAACCCTTTTATTATGTGTTTACGGCCCAATCATGCTCCTTGGCCGTAAACACATCTTTGAGGTCCAAAATCAAAGTTTAAACACGAATTTGAGGCCTAAGAGGTCAAACAACAAGTTAGGGATGTTACCTCAAAAATTTGGAGCCTTAAATCAATGTTTTGGACCTTGAATCTTTGGTTGAGGAGAGAGGTTAGAGAGAGAGCAGTGAGATGAAGCAAAAGCTTCAAATGGAAGCTTAGGTCACTTTAAATAGTGTTCGGGATTTGGACACGGTGGAATTCTACCCGATACCGGCGTTATACGGTGCTTTTGGTCGCACCCGAGTTAGTTACCGTAACCCGATATGGTCGATTCTAAAATGTTTCCGATTATTAAAATGAAGTGCTAAGTCATTAAGTCATAATAGAAGTCCCACAATTGTGACCAAATTAAATGACGTAACGGAAACGAATCAAAAATGACGAATATATTAACGAAAAGGGGTTACAATTAATGAAACGAACTTCGGGTTGTCATAGAACATAAGCAACCTATTTATATGCGATTTGGAGACACCTTAAAAGTCATGAATTAAAGATGGAACTTTAATTCAATCAACTTCAAGGCATACTTATGAGCAGGGTTCAAGTAACATATGAATCTAGACATACTTATGAGCAGGGTTCAAGTAACATATGATTCTTACAACTCCTACTCACTTATTTAGGAGAATAAAAACGAAAATTACATAATTAAATTATAAAAATTCGAAATGGGCTTGTTAATGGCTCTTATTGGGTCTTGTAAATCTTTCTTGGACTTGAATTATGGTAATCCAACCTTAATTGGGTCAAATGGGTCTTCATGCACTTTCTTGAGTACAAACTTCTCTAATCAGCCCGTTTAAAGCCTTATTGAATGCTTTATAGCTCGTGCCTTTGCAAGTGGTCCATTTTCACAATGTTATTAGATTGATCATATCATTCCCCTCTTCTTGAGGATGATTCGACCTCGAATCCAAATAATGTTGAGCGTTTTGTTTGTACTCGAATCATCTCATATCATTCTCCCTTTTTTCAAGATGGTTCATCATGCAAATAAAAGTTGTACTTGGAGTTTTATTCTTTCTCTCTCTCTTTTTTTTTCATTTTCCATTTCTTTCTTTCTTTTTTCTTTTCTCTTCATCTTCTTTCTTCACATTTTTTTTCTTTTCTTTTTTATTCTATTTTTTTCCGAACATTCTTTTTCATCGGTTTTTCTTTTCAACAAATACAAGAAAAAAATAAGAAAACTTGAACCAAAACCCAATAATAGGAACCACACCAACTTGTGATATGACCCACTATTAATACTTGAATCTTGATTCAACAAAAAGAAATATAGATGAGGAGATGAAAACTTAGAGATTCAATAAACACTAGTAAGAACCATGCCAACCTGTGACAAGACCCATTACCAATACATGTATCTTGAATTCCAAGTAATCGAGAATAAGAAAGTTAAAAATAACAAAAAAAAAAAAAGGATATGCAAAACCAATAGATCTAGCTCTGATACCAAATGATGTGATCTCACCCGAATCATATCACAGTCCGTTCATCCAAACTACTTACTACAGGTGAGTTCATACCCCTGAATTAACCTTTTAAATGTTTTTAAATGTTTATAAATGATTTATGGGGGGGGGGGGGGATACAAGTTGAATCATGCTAATTGTTATATCAATCACATGTGATTAATAACTAGCATGCAAATGAATTTCCTATACGTTAACTGTTTTAACAAACAGATTTTTTCAAAAGACTTTCTTAAACGTTTTTAGATGTTTAAAAATCTTTATCAAACTGCTTACATACTGTATGTTTCCTTTCAATCTCTGTTACAAATGTGTTTCAAACAAAGGTTTTCCTTATACTTAAACTGTCTTATCAAACAAAATACTTTCAATCATTTTATAAACTGACATCAAGTCATCTTTTCTTAGTATTAAACTTTCAAAGGTTTTACAAAACTTCTTTTATGCTTTTATATTGTCACATGCATGCTTAGATATGTATAGTTATATAAATAATGTTTAAAGGGCTTAGGACAGTTAACTCGCTTTATTTCCTTTTCCTCGTTGAGATGTGGCCTTAGGGCATCGGTTGCTCGTCCGAATGTCGTCTAAATATTAGTTATATATCATTTATACATATATAGACATAAAAGTTCTAGTAGTCAGTTCAGTACCTTTGGGTAGCAAAGGTATACTTTCGGTAATACACGTACATTACTAGTAACTAAAATAGGTGTAGTTAGGAGATACTACTTACCATTCCAAGTACAAGGAATCACACAAGAGTCAGTTCATTCATGAGTCTATACTAACACATTACATGTTACATGAATACGTTTACATAGATATGTTTACATGAATACGTTTACATAGATACGCTTACGTAAATACGTTTACAATATACGATAACAGAACAGACATAACAAGGTGCTTTAGCATGGAACAAGTTCAGGATCTAACTATACCAATGAATCACTAATGCTTTGTGATAGTTATATTGGGTATATATGATCATAGTAATGTGGATGTTCACGGCTTGCAATCATGCAGGGGGTCGCGTTTGGTTCCCAAAATCTCTTGACAGGGAGCGTTTAGTATGGGATCTAGCCATCACATTATGCCTTAACCCTCAATTAAGGCAAATTAGTACAAAAGTAGTCACTTTTTACAAATACTACAGTACTTACACTGTATATACGACATTTACAAAAGGATAAAACTCCAGTTAATATATTATTAATACCTTTACCATGTGTCATATTCACATAATTGATGAGGTAAACTAGATGATAATAATAATAATAATAGTCGTATAGTCGGGTCTTGGTATAAGGCTGCTTTCAAAACAGTCGGGTCTTGGTAGAAGGCTACTTTCAAAATAGTCGGGTCTTGTTAGAAGGCTACTTTCAAAATAGTTAGGTCTTGGTAGAAGACTATTTTTTTATACTAGTAGGAATCATAGGGATTCTCTAGAGTTTTCAAACGTTTACAATTACTTACAAACATTTTCATACTTATACAAACTTTTCTCCAAATGTTTATAAGTCTTTAGTTCACAGTTTTACAAATCAAATACACATTAATACTTATGAATTCACCAGCCTTATTGTTGATACTCGATTTCAAAATAACTTGTATTCTCAGGTCACAAATAGACAGGTACAACGACCAGGTTTTGTGAAGACAGAGCAGTCAAGACTCCTCTTTTATTTTGATTATTCATTATGTTGTCTTATACTATGAAAGAACACACTTGTAATTAAAATTATACTATTAATGCAATGGATGATGTTGTTGCTTGTTTAGGACTTTACATTGTTATGATACACTACATGACGTCCTCCACCCCAAAACGTTTCCGACGTTCTCGGTTTTGGGGTGTGATAGTATCTATCTCTTATACTTGTTATCTAGTAAGGATACTTAATTTAGAGCCTTGAAGTCATCTTTTTTCCAAGAACAAAAGGGGTTTTCAGTTGGTACATCTCCTTAAACCGAAAACCCTAAATAAAGGTGTCAAAATGACTTTAAGCCTTCCTAATGCTTAGTATTGAGTCTAGAACACTACTTGCTTATTGGAAACCCTTGTAAAACACCTTATGCATCAAAGAATAAGAGTTTTCGACCAACTTTTGGACCGGAAACCTCTTGGACCGAAAGCTAAATAAACTGAAAACCTTTTGGACCGAAAACTCCCTTAAGTGGCTATACAACCCTTAGGTGCAACCCTTGATACTACTAGCACTCCAACCAAAGTTTTTTTTTCCATATTCTAGGGTGTCTTAAATTGGTTAATTAGTTATTAAATGACTAATTGTATACATATATGTGTTATTATATGATAAATAGGATCCGTGTGTGTGCTCAAGCGTTCACTTGACATTTAGCATCCTATACCATCCGTTCATCCAAACCATTGACTACAGGTGAGTTCATACCCCTTAATTAACCTTTGAAATGCTTTTAAATGTTTTTAAATGCTTTATGGGGGGGGGGGGGGAGGGGGATACAAGTTGAATCATGTTTGTTATTAAATCAATCACATGTGATCAATAACTAGCATGCTAATGGATTTTCCACACTTTAAACTGTTTTACCAAACAAATGACTTCAAACTATTTATCAAACTATTTTACATATCAAACTATTTATCAAATTCACTTTTGTATACTAAACCTTTCTTGTACAGTTTTAAAACTTATATATTGTTAAAACCATGTCTATTACATATATAGTTATATAAATAAGGATTGAAGGACTTAGGAGAGATAACCCACTTTACTTCCTGTCCTTGTTTGGTTGTGGTCTTAAAGTACCCGCTTGTTTGTCCGAGTGTCGTTGAATCCTTAGTTATATATTATGTATATATGTATAGATATATAGACTTTTATCACAATTCAGTACATTCAGTCATACAAACAAGTCTACTAATAAACTATAATAGGTATAGGTTAGGGTTATACTACTTACTACTTCTAGTTCAATAAAGCATACAAGAGTTAGTTCATTCATGAGTCATTACTTATTACTATGAGAACATATACAATGATACTAGGATGAGAACATATACAATGATACGATGATGAGAACATATACAACGATACTATAATGAGAAACAATACATTACATATACAAGTACACTTTAACATAAATGTGATCCACTGTATTGGAGCATGCCTTCATTGTCATGGCCCGAGTTGTAGCCAGAATCTGCTCGAGGGAGAGCGTGAGTTTGCATATAGATCTATATTGGATTGACTATCCTACACCTTGCTGCTAGCTATAGCCAGACTTGCAAGTCTGCATGTGCCAAATGTCATTTCTTTCGACGTCTTACATTGTCGTGTTCATAGTCGATAATATGGTACAATTAATCACATAATACCTTGATATAAATCCGGTTTAAGGTAGTTAGTACAGCAATAGTCGATAATATGGTACAATTAATCACATACTACCATTTCAAGCGTTTTGATACAAACATAGACACTAAATACTTATGAACTCACCAACTTTAATGCTGATAAACTCTTTCAAAATAACTTGTATTATTAGGCCACCAGTAGACAAGTACTGATGCCAACTTTTGAGAAGATGGAGCGCATACAAGACTCATCTTTATTTTGATTCATATGTTGGTGTCTTATATACTACGAAGCACTTGTATTAAACTTATTTATTTAAGGCAATGGATGATGTTGTTTACTTGTTTACTATTATACTGTGTTGTGATACTATACATGATGTCCTCCGCCCCAGAACGTTTTTGCCGTTCTTGGCTTTGGGGTGAGACAAATTGGTATCAGAGCATCGTTTATAGTGAATATAGTATATCAACCCATAAAATATATACTAACTATAAACTCAATGGGATTAAAACACTCTGACCAAGAGTCTATACTTTTAAATAATAAAATATTTAACTAAGTATACAAGTCTGCATTTATACTAAAATCAGTGTTACAATGACAAATACAAAAGTCTTACGATTGTTGAATATCACAAGTAAGATGTATGGTCAATCTTAGGAGTAGCATAGCCTGATCAACTATGATGGTCCGAGGAGTGATTAGCATATGCCCTAGAATGGTTATGATATGGCAACAAGTCTAAAAACTTACCAACACTACTATAATGAAAACACTAGAACAGAACATAATTCTAAAATACTATAGGAGTATTTTAAGTTACTATAATTACTTATTTGAGAACTAAAAAGGTCTTTATCAAGTGGATCAATAGTTGATAAGTGGATACGCTAAGGTTATATGAAATTAGGTGTTATAGACTGAGAATATGTGATCTTTGCTTTACTTCTTGTTCCTTGTTTGGTTGTGGATTTGGAGTTAGGGTTACTTATTCGAAGGTATATCCTGCTTTGATTTCATATAACTGGTATGCACTATGCAAGTATTGATGTAACTGATGAAGATTACCTTATAATTATCTTAAGTAGTACGCCTATTTAAATAAGATTCTTATACCCCTTTTTCTCGTATAGATCTCATGGTTGGATTCCATCATCATGGCGACCCGTACTTCCCAAACCACGGCAATGCTGGATGGCTTGAAGTAGAGTCCGATGATGAGCATCAAATCCCGTTGGATGATCATCAGGCAAAAGGTTTCTCGGATGAATCTGACTCCGAGCTAGAAGTCAACAACCTACCCCAAGTAGGTCAAGCCCTAATTAACAACCCCGGCCAGCGTTTCAGGGCCCCACACCCTTGTGCGAAACAAACTTGAATCGCTAGAGCGATGAACAAGGTCAACCCGTACCCTGAAACGGGGACCGAAGCTTCTACAACATAAGCGAGGGTGGCTCGGCTGATCGAGCCCTACCCATCATGGTTCGTAGAATTGCTCGGAATGTGGAGCAAGGTCAAGCAGCCATCGGCCGAATAGTGGAGATTGATGCCAACACTGGTGTCAATAGGGTCTGCATTCGCCATCTCAAAGAGGCGATAGAAAGAACCAGAAGGACTAATGAGACTCTGCAGCAATAGTTAGTTGCCTCCTGAGCTGAAGTCATAGAACATCTAGTTCGCCAGAGGACTCATGAACGACACCTCCAAGAAGGGGTCCATCAGATGGAAGACCTTAGGGTTGGCCTGAGGAATTCCCATCATCGTTAAAAGATGTCTAGCACATCTTTTCTTTCGATTAAGGAATAGCCTTTCATATCTGTGCTCTATGAAGCACTTGTCTGTAAATTATTCCTATCTTTCAGTATAATATCTAGTTCACTAAGCTGTCAAACATTTTCCCTCATATGGTGTGATGTAAGACCTACTGTTAGGTCGTTTTTCCCGAACTCGTTTACATCAGTAATACCAGTAATATTGACAGTTAGCTAATCTGTTGGAAAAATTTGTACTCTTATGTTTTCCTACTCTTCTGCTATACTGCTAATTTCAAAACGTACACCCATTCAACTATTGGTCTATGGCGATTTAGCCAATGGAACACTATCACCACGCTTACAATTGATTCTAACCACTGTGTACATCTTTCCTTTAAACATAGTTGAAGGATGCCTCCTTGCAAATCAACAAGGTGTAATCCTCCACCTCCTCCACCACCACCTCTTTCAGCAATTGATACCGCAACTCTGAATGCTACAGTGGTTACGGCTGTGATTACGGCCATGGCTCAATATCACTCCACTGATGCCAGCAGAGGTGGAATACCTGTTAACTCTACTCAAGGTGAACTCCTTGTGCGCTCGAGAGAGTGCTCCTACAATGACTTTACTAACTGCAAGCCAAAGTCCTTCAAGGGGACTGGCGGAGTCCTCTCGCAATGGTTCGAGAAGACGGAGTCGGTCTTCGAAATTTGTTCCAGCCCTACCGCAAGTAAGGTCAAGTTTGCCGCTTGCACCTTTGAGGAAAAAGCCCTCACATGGTGGAACAACCATGTCAAGTCACTCACGCTTGTAGTGGCAAACGACATGGGCTGGGAAACTATGAAAGACCTCATGATTGAGGAGTACTACCCGAGGGGTGAGATCCAGAAGTTAGAAAAAGAGCTTTGGAGCCTAACTATGAGGGGCTCCAACATAGTCATGTATACCGCCAGATTCAATGAACTGGCGGCCCTCTGTCCCAACATGGTTCCCACCGAGGGGAAAAAGATCGAGAGATACATTTGGGGGCTGGTGCCTCCGTATTAGGGAAATGTCTTAGCTTCACACCCTACTACCTTCGACAGTGCCAAACGATTGACACAGCGACTCATCGATCATGGAATCCAATCCCCATCATCAACAACAACCCTGGCCATCTCAGAACCCTCCAAACCCGCTGACAATAAGCAGAAGTTTTGGGATGATAAGAAGAAACAAAGAGCTGCTAAAAAGCATAGAGTCGTGGCGGTTCATGCTGCGATTGAACCTACAGTTGCTACTCCAATAAGGTAGTATGCTGGAAGTTTGCCAAAGTGCAACAAATGTAACTTCCACCACATTGGACCCTACCGTGAAATGTAATGCTCTAACTGCAACAAGAAAGGACACACAGTCCGTTTCTGCAAATCTTCAGCAAGGCCGATGTGACAACCCTATATTTTTCCAAAGCAATGTAACACTCAAAAGTAAAATACAACGAAACTATTTGGAATCAGCGAAATTAACCTCAAAAATAAAGTGTTTAAAAATCTAAATTTGGGATGCATCAAATGTTAGATATCGTGCCAAGGTTTCCAAAAACACAAAGAACATTCAAAACCGGGTTATAATGAAGAAATTATGACCACTCAATTATTCACGACACACCCGGTAAAACATTATTAAACGTAAAAAGTGAAATTCCAATAAAATGCATTTTAGCCTTAGGTATCTAAACAAAAGTCGTAGATTACGTTAAACAGTGAACGTGCATAAAAAGATCGCCCAAATTGGACCTCGTATGAAGAAGTTACGAATTTTCTAAGTTTCGTAACAGCAGTAGAGAGCTAAAAACTTGAATTAAAGATAGAACGATTTTTAGCTAACACAACCTAAACGAGAATTGAAGGTCTCCACAACAGGAGTAAGATGGTGAAAAGACAGACGAAATCAGGCGTCGGATAAAGAAGTTATGAATTTTCAATGGACTTTAGCAGTCCCGGCCTACTGAAAACATAACATTAAAAATAAAGTCAAAACTAGCCGACGGAGTCTAAAAAAAAGTTGTAGAGCATAGTCTCACCTACGCGTGGATATAAAGAACGCGAAAAACGGTGCCCGTACGCAAAAGTTACGGAATTTAGAAGATTGAAGCCTAAATTACACCCATCGTAATTTAAGAGTACACCCAGCGTACTCAGGTTCAGTGTCGAGTCCCATCGGCTGCAGGCTCTATGCTTAGCTAGATTCAAGTCATAAGTCATGATGCAAATTTACGCCCAACGTAACTGAAGTACGCCTAGCGTACTCTAGTAGTACGTTCAGCGTACTCTCACTTTCAACCCTATAAATAAAGGGCATGAGTTCTGGGTTTTGGCACACATTTCTCAAACTCTCTCTCACTTTCACTCACTTGTGAGCTCCATAGGCCATCCCGACACCCTTCCATACCCGAGCCCCCTACGAAGGTTCTACGCTACCGAGATCCCCGAGAAGCTCGAAGACGCAACTTTCTGTAGTTGAAGTTCTGCTCGATTCTAGTCTCACTCTCTTCAAACTGAACAAGTAAGTTCATACCCCTACTTTTCAAGTCTTTTCATGTTTTAAGGGGGGGGGGGGGGGGGGAATACAAGTGCAATACAAGAAAACTTATTGTTTTATATAGATACAATTTCTATCTTATTATTATTCGATATCAACATTTTACTTTACGTAAAAGTTAGTATTTCACCGAGTTATTATCACCAAATGGAACACATTTTCTGAAAAGCTATAATGGCTATAGTTTGCAAGTTATTCATACATTCTTACATAAACATCTTGAAAAATGAAATACATTCATCTAAAGTGAATAAAGACTTTCTTATCGTAAATCTATTTATACTAAGTGTTGTGAGATATTCAACTTCAACGTACTCTCAAGTATGCATATCAATTCCTGTATTATAAACCATAATCTCTTGGAGGGAGAGCGTGATACTTGTGTATAGATCTATACGGGATTGATAATCCCGCACCTAAACTGTTAGCTACAGTTAGACCGATAAGTCTGGGGTGACAAATGTCATAACACTACAACACCTGAAGAATGTTGTTACAGGTCGTCTGTGTCAATAACATGGTTATAAGACTCACACGGAAGTATAAAAATAAGCTTGATTTACAAGACTCATGAATGCATTCAGTATTTACCTTATTTCGAGTACAAATTCATCTTTATCATTTAAGTACGAAAGATACTAACGCCCTCCAACTTTTGGGAGCTTTTTAAACTATATGTGGAAAATATTGGATTTACTGGATACTACGTTCATCTATTTTCTTCCAAAAAGACTTATTTTTTTCACTACAAAAACACTTATGAACTCACCAACTTTATTGTTGACACTTTTTCAAAACTACTTATATTTCTCCGGGAATCAGTAATACAGGTGTCACACCCCGAAAACCGATGGCGGAAACATTTTCGGGGTTGACTCCACGTTGAGTATCAAATCCAATGCACATAGTAAAACAGTAAACACAAAACATTACATTACATAATATTGATTACATCTGTTTGAAAGAAAAGTTATACAAGTGTTGTACATATATCATATGAACAAAAGTAAAGACTAGTCTTCGGGACGCTCCGTCTTCTCCAAAGGGTAGTTGTGTACCTGTCTAACGCTGACCAGAGAATACAAGCAGTTTGAAAATCAGCATAAAGCTGGTGAGTTCATAAGTGGTTTAGTTTTGAAAAGAACGAGTTTCCTTTGCTTTCTGAAAAAGTTGTTGTTCAAGAAAATCCCTTATTTTCTTATGAAAACAGTTTAGTTACCTTTTGTTACCAATTCGAAAAACAGTTTGTTATGTCATTCCAGGAAAATCCCATATTTTCCTAATAGTTTAGTTATTCGTTTGTTACTTTATTCGTTTATGAGTTGTTATACTATCCCAGGAAAATCCCATATTTTTCTATGTGTTGAGTTATCTATTCGTTTCTAATCTCGTTACTAGTTGTTATGTTACTTTAGGAAAATCCCATATTTTCCTGTGTGTTGAGGTTGGTTCTTAGGTTTGATTTCGAAGTACTAATAATTACCATACTTGCAGTATTAATTAAGTATTCTGTTATCTTAGTTGTCCTGATTGCTGGTTATCTACTATACTTAAAGGTATTTTCAAATATTTGGATTCACTCAGAAGCATACATTAACAGTATTTTCGAAGTTCTGGTGATTTCCAAAAGGGTACCTTAGACGTATTTTCGAAGCTCTGTCGACAGTCGATGTCCAGAGGCGTACTGTCAACTTAATTTCGAAGCTCTAGTGACACTCAAGGGGTACACTAACTGTATATTCGAAGTCTTGGCATCATCCAAAGGCATTATTTCATATTCGTATTCGTATTCCTAATCCTATTTGTATTCGTATTCGTATTCGCATTCGTATTCGTTATATCCTATTAGTTATGTTCGTATTCGTATTCGTATTTGTATTCGTATTCGTATTCGTATTCGTTCTATCCTATTAGTTATATCCGTATTCGTATTCGTATTCGTATTCGCATTCGTATTCGTATTCGTATTCGTATTTGTATTCGTTTATGATTAGTATGATTCCTTATACAAAACATAATATGAAACTTAGTTTATAACATCTATGAAGGAATCTACAATTAGTTTGACAATTCACTCTGCAATTCGAACAAATGGTTAGTAATAATTTTCGGTATTAAAAGTATTCCATATATGAAACATTTGAACAGAAAATAGTAAGATTAAGTACAAGATTCCTTGTACTTTTACTTGTATTCCCCCCCCCCCCTGAAAACATTTGAAAAACATTTGAAAAAGGGTAGGGGTATGAACTCACCGGTTGAGGAACGCATCGGTTTGGATCCTAAACGTCAGTTCTGGGTTTGGAAACGCACAAGATTCCTATGTATTATAAAAAGATACACATTTGTATCTAATTAGGACTTGAATAATTTATTTGTTAGGGACAACCACTTCTAATCGCGAAAACACTTCATTACAAGCGTTTGGAGGGACCCATGTGGCATTTGAGGACACATATGGCTTGGATAATGTGTTTACTCTTCGAGAGTAAACCCCCTTAAGGAGTTTTCGGCCCTAAGACCATCTCCATATGATTTCACGATCGTGAACTCATGGGTGTGGGTTTTATGGTGCTAAATGGCCTTATATGACTTGGGAAAATTTGCTAGACTTGGATTTTTGGCTTGGAATGGATTAAAACTCACATAGGGACCATTTATTGGAGTTTATGGCTATAAACATGGAGTTTACAACCGTAAACTCCCCCCTCACATCAAATCCTTAAAGTTTTGGTCCTTAAACAATCACATGTGATTCCAATGATTTTTCTTAAGCCTTGAATGAATTTTTAGGGGACTTTTGGCATGGTTTTTGGAGTTTACGGCCCATGAACCCCCATCATGGCCATGAACTCCTTTGATGGGTGTTTTAATATGTTTTAAGGTCCAAATCTTGTTTGTGTTCATTTCTAGAATTTATCCCAAGGCTTATGGTGTGTGTAAATGGCATTTTAACACATTTAGAGGAGTTTACTCCCCAAGAATAGGAGTTTACGGCCCAAGCTTCTTATTGGGCAGTAAACTCAAGTTTACTCCTCTAAATTGATGTTCAAGGTGTTCCAAGTCCAGTTCCATAACTCTATAAGTCATATCTAAGCCTCAATGGTGTTTTGGAAGAGTTTAAGAGCATAAAAACCCCCATTTATATGTGTTTACGGCCCAAGCATGCTCCAGGGCTGTAAACACATGAACAAGGCTCTAAATCATGGTTCAAGGCATTCTAAGTCCATTCCATAAAGTCATCTAGCCATATCTAAGGTCTAATTGTGGTTTGGAAGGGTTTTGTTGCTCCAAAAACCCAATTTATATGTGTTTACGGCCTAGGACTGTTCTAGGGCCATAAACACATGATAATGGTCCAAATCCATGGTTTAAACTCGAATTTGCAGGCTAGAGAGGTTGCATAACAAGTTAGGGAAGGTACCTTGGTGATTAGAAGCCTTAAATTTGAGATTTGGACCCTTAAACTTGAATTTAGGAGAGAGGTTAGAGAGAGAGTAGAGAGATGAAGCAAAAGCTTCAAATGAAAGCTTGAACACATTTAAATAGGTCCCAAAACTTGGACATGGTGAAATTCTACCCGATACCGGCATTAAACGGGGCTTTTGGTCGCACCCGATTAAGTTTCGTAACTCGGTGGGGACGTTTCTTAAATTTCTGAAATAAACATTTTGGGCTAATTTCATGAGTTTCTAAGGGGTTTTGGACACTCATTAGATTATAATAAACATATAATTTTAAATAATTTAGCCCAAAACGAAATTGAAACGAATCGATAAACGGTGAATTTTTACGGGTAGAACGGGCTTTCGGCGATGGAAAATTTCGGGTTGTTATAACAGGTAACTACCAGCTTTTGAAGAAGGAATGCTAAGGCGTCTATTATGAAACATTTTAAATCATCATATTTGTAATATTCTTTTGGAAACATGTATTTCGCAACAATGTACATTTTTCTTATATATATGATGGTTGTGTTACTTTCTTTACGATATTCAGTTATTATGGTACTACGTGAAGTCATCCACCCGTGAATTATTCCGCTATTCTGGTTTGGGGGTGTGATAGATTGGTATCAGAGCATTGTTTATAGTGAACTAATTATATCGAACCACATAAGATATACAAACTATAAATGCAAAGGGGGCCAAAAACCCTCTGACAAAACGTTTTCATAAACAATATATTTTTACACGCATGCATCTGTCTCGTATCATAACAAAGTTTTCTAAAAAGTATTAAGGCAAGTTGTGACACTACGATTGGGCCTCGAGGTATGTAATCAAATCGAGAATAAATATAGTTTGATCAATTATATTTATCTTGGATTTGACCAACGTACGTCGAGGAATGGTCGTAGTAGACAACAAGTCAAAAACTTACTAAATAAAAATACTAAACTTGCAATTTCAAAATACTATAGGAGTATTTTATAAAATATAAGGATAATGAAAAACATGCACACCACAAGATATAGTTAAACTTAGGATGCCGTCAAATAGAAATTTCTTTTCTCATAAAATTCTCATACCTCTATTCTAGTACAGAAAAAATGGCCGGATTCCATATACCGGGAGATCCCTACTACCCAAACCAAGGTAATGGTGGATGGATAGAAGAAGATCCAGAAGAAGACCCAGAGGAAATCGAAGAGGAATTCGAAGTCGAATAGGAAGAAGAGCCTATAGAGGAGGAAGAGGAAAGTACGGATGGAACAGACTCCGAGCCGGAAGTAATCAACCCTCCCGCTCCTCATTCTCCCGAAGTTAGAATGGGCTACCAAGGTCCCATTCCCATTTGGGGAAGCCATCTCTACCATTGGAGCCGTCAACTAGGTGCACGCCCTCCCTTTGGCATGTGTTGGGAGTTCTACAACGTCAGTGAGGGAGGCTCAGACGATCGAGTGCTTCCCGTTCTTGTGGGCAAAATAGCCACCCAGACCTACCAGTCGGACATTCAAGCGACCAAAATTCATGAGATCAATGATGTTTGTACAGGGTAACGCCGCAGACATCTGTCGTCTGGACGGACTACACGAAGATACCCAACTCCACACAGGGACGCTTCAAACCCAAATGGAGGCGACACTTGCAGAAATAAGAGAGATGAAGGAACAACAAGCGATTCTTGAGAGGCGTTTAATGGGAGTCAAACAATCGGATGCAGAGTCTAGCACCAAACGCACAACACGCCGCAAGTAGGACTTGCCCAACTCCAACAATTTTGATATAGAATAGGACCTCGGATAAAGTTTTTCTTACCTTCTTTGAACATGTAATCGAAGACCTCTAGATAGGTCAAATTTTCCTAACCACGAAGAAAAATGTAACGCACCGTATGACACATATATATATATATATATATATATGAACTATTTCTTTACATACCTCTCGAAATTCATCGGATTATCTAAATTGCTATATCTACTTCGAAACCATTAACTAAAGTCAAAACAAATTACAAGATATAACTAACCCTCTAGTGCACGATTGTCAAATCATTAAAAACTTATTGTCTTTATTGTTATTTCTCTACCAGAACATGCCTCCTCTTAGATCATCACGCAGAAACTCAGCTCTAACACCACCTCCACCACCCCCTCCAACTATGGATGCAACTATGTTCCAAGCTGCTGTAACAGCCGCTGTAACCGCAGCGATGGCACAAATGAGTAACAATGGCTCAGGAGGAGGAGGAATAAACAGCTTTACAAATGGCCAAAGCTAAGGCCGTTCCAGGGAATGTACTTACAAAGACTTCACCAACGGCAAACCTATTCCCTTTAATAGGACTGGGGGAGTGATTGCTCTATCCCAATGGATAGAGAAAACAGATATGTGTTCGAAATTTGTGTGTGCCCTGAAGAAAGCAAGGTAAAATTTGTCGCATGTACTTTCTCCAAACGAGCCCTAACGTGGTGGAACGGCCACGCCAAGACACTAACCCTAATATTGGCAAACTCCATGAGTTGGGAAAACCTGAAACAAATGCTTCTACGAGAGTACTATCGAAGAGGCGAGATTCAGAAGCTCGAACAGGAGCTGTGGGGCTTTACGATGGTAGGCTCGGACATCGCAGGCTATACAAACAGATTTAGTGACTTAATAATACTTTGCCCAAGAATGATGATCATGGAAAGGTATATCTGGGGACTATCACCCCAGCTTTGAGGGAGTGTGTTAGCCTCCAAACCCACAACGTTCGACAGCACCAAGGAACTGGCGCAATCTATCATTGATCATGGGGTCTGTCAAAGTATCACGACCGTCGTCACCGAAACAACCAAAGGAAGTAACAATAACGACAACAATGCCAACAACAATAGCAAGAAAAAAAAGTTTTGGAACAAGAGAAAAGGTGAAACTTCGCAAGAACCTTCAAAGAAACAAATGGTGGCGGTCCATGCCGCTACTACCCCCACTACAACTCCTGCTACCCCTGCGCCAACGAAACAATATGCTGGGAACCTGCCAAAGTGCAACAAATGCAATTGCCATCACCACGGTAATTGCCGAGAAATGCACTGTAAAAACTGCGACAGGAAAGGGCACACTGCCCGTTTCTGTAAGGCACCGGCGCGACCAATCACTCAAGTTCCTGGTACTGGAGTAAGCCAGGCATGTTATGGGTGTGGAGAAACTGGGCACTTCAAGAGGGATTGCCCCAAGGCAAAGAATATTGGCGGTGTAGGAAGAGTGCTGGCGATAGGACAAAATGAAGCAATAGCTGACCCCACGGTGGTTACGGGTACGTTTCTCCTCGACAACATTTATGCATGCATACTCTTTGACTGCGGTGCAGAGAGAAGTTTTGTGAGTCATAAATTCAAACAACTACTTAATCAAAAACCCCAACCACTCAATAAAATATTTACTGTAGAAATGGCAAACGGTAAAACGGAAAGCGCAAGCGATACATACATAAGAGTACATTAAATTTAAACGAGCACTTGTTTCAAATCGATCTTAAGCCAATTTAAATAAGAAGTTTTGATGTCATCATCGGTATGGACTGGTTAAGCCTTCACCATGCTGATATACTTTGTCACGAAAGGGTCATTCGCCTTAATCTGCCAAACGGCGAAACTCTTGTCATTTATGGTGACAAACCCAGTACAAATTTACAAATCATCTCCTGTGTCAAAGCACAAAAATATCTTCTCAAGGAATATCATGCCTTTCTAGCCCACGTGGTACACAAGAAACGAGAATCGAAGAACATTAAAGACATTCCGGAAGTCAGTAGCCCACATGGTACACATGAAACGAGAATCGAAGAACATTAAAGACATTCCGAAAGTCTGCAACTTCCCAAACATCTTCCCAGAAGATCTTCCAGGGATCCCACCTGAATGCCAAGCAAAGTTCAGGATCGACTTAATTCTCGGAGCTACCCCAGTAGCAAAATCGTCGTACCGTCTAGCCCCAGCTGAGATGCAGGAACCGTCCAGTCAACTAAACGAGCTGCTGAGCAAAGGCTTCATTAGACCGAGCTTCTCACCATGGGGAGCACCGGTCCTATTCGTGAAGAAGGACGGATCCTTTCGCATGTGCATCGATTACCGGGAGCTGAACAAACTCACGATCAAGAACCGATATCCCCTACCGTGCATAGACGATTTGTTCGATCAACTACAAGGAGCAAGCTACTTCTTAAAGATCGATCTAAGATCTGGTTCTCACCAACTACGGGTGCTGGAAGGAGACATGCCCAAAACGGAATTCCGAACACGCTATGGTCACTACGAGTTTGTAGTGATGCCCTTTGGATTGACAAATGCACCAGCGGTGTTCATGGACTTGATGAACCGAGTATGTCGTCCCTTCCTGGATAAATTTGTGATCGTGTTCATAGATGATATACTCATCTATTCAAGAAGCAAGGAAGAACATAGCCAACACTTCTGCCAAGTTTTGGAAACGTTGAGGGAAGAAAAGCTATACGCAAAATTTTCAAAGTGTGAATTTTGGATTCGGGAAGTAGATTTCCTAGGTCACATAGTGTAACAACCCCAAGTTGTCCAACGCCGAAAACCCGTTCTACCCGTAAAAATGCACCGTTTATCAATTCGTTCCGATTTCGTTTTGGGTTAAATTATTTAAACTTATATGTTTATTATAATCTAATGAGTGTCCAAACCCCTTAGGAACTCATGAAATTAGCCCAAAATGTTTATTTCAGAAATTATAGAAACGTCCCCGTCGGGTTACGGAAACTTAATTGGGTGCGATCAAAAGACCCGTTTAATGCCGGTATCGGGTAGAATTCCACCGTGTCCAAGTTTTTAGACCTATTTAAACATGTTCAAGCTTTCATTTGAAGCTTTTGCTTCATCTCTCATTACTCTCTCTCTAACCTCTCTCCTCAAACCAAGTTTAAGGGTCCAAAATATCAAATTTAAGCTCCAAATCACCAAGGTAACTACCCTAACTCCTAGTATAACATCTTAGGCCTTCAAATTCGAGTTCAAATCATGGAATAGGACCATATTCATGAGTTTACAGCCCTAGAACAGTCCTAGGCCGTGAACTCACATAAAATGGGTTTTGGAGCCCAAAAACCCTTCCAATCGACCTTTGGAGCTTAGATTAATGGCTTAATGGACTGGACATAGAATGCCTTAAACATGGATTTTGAAGAGTAAACATGAGTTTATTGCCCAAGAGTATGATTGGTCCGTAAACTCATATAAATGGGGTTTTTATGCCCTTAAACCCTTCCAAAACTCCATTGAAGCTTAGATATGAATTTTAGAATATTGGATTTAGCCTTGGAACACATTGAACATTAATTTAGAGGAGTAAACTTGAGTTTAATGCCCAACAACATGCTTGGGCCATAAACTCATTATCTTGGGGAGTAAACTCCTTCTAATGTGTTAAAATGCCATTTACACACACCATAAGCCTTGGGATAAATTCTAGAAGTGACTACAAACAAGATTTGGACCTTAAAACATATTAAATCCCCCATCTAAGGAGTTCATGGCCATGAGGGGGTTCATGGGCCGTAAACTCCTAAATCCATGCCAAAAGTCCCCTAAAAATCCATACAAGGCTTGGGAAAAATCATTGGAATCACATGTGATTGTTTAAGGACCAAAACATTAAGGATTCTATGTGTGGGGGAGTTTACAGCCGTAAACTCCAAGTTTACTGTCGTAAACTCCAATAAATGGTCCCTAAGTGAGTTTTAATTCCTTCCAAAGCCTAAAACCCAAGCCTAGCATTAATCCCCAAATGTTGTGAAGCCATTTTTCACCCAAAAACACCATCTATGAGTTCACGGCCGTGAACTCATATGGATGAGGTGTTAAGGGGCCGAAAACTCCTCTATAAGTTTACTCTTGAAGAGTAAACTCCATATCCAAGCCTTATGTGACTTCAAACGCCACCGGGTCCTTCCAAACACTTGTAATGAGGTGTTTCCGCAACTAGAAGTGTTTGTCCCTAACAAATAAATAATCTAAGTCCTAATTAGATACAGATGTGTATCTTTTCATAATTCATAGGAACCTCGTGTGTTTGCAAACCCATAAACGACGTTTAGCATCCAAACCGACACATTCCGCGATTGGTGAGTTCATACCCCTACCCTTTTTAAATGGTTTTTCAATGTTTTCAAGGGGGAATACAAGCAAATTACAGATGTTTTCAAAACTTAACATTAATGTGTTTCAATAAATATCTGGCAAACTTATAAATATTATTACCCCTTATGTATTATGTTGAGCATAAGGGATGATTTATCAACTACAACTATATGAATTTCAGTTAAGGAAATAACCATACTAATCAAATTATTATGGGAATAATTTGGGGTTCTTTAGTTCTTGTTTCATCATATACTTATATGTATACAAAGTTATTAGATAAACTATGTCCGATTCAGTTTGTCTCCGTTTCATTTTGAATGTATTGCCAGATAGTTTCATTGTATGTATCTATATTCACTGTATTATGTTTCATAATCTTTTGTATGTTTGATATCGTATGAGAACCCTGTGAATAATTTAGTACTAGCTTGTGAGTTTTGTCATTACCCTTTTTTGGGTTATTAGTAAATCCTCCCCGAAAGTGTAACCAGAGTCTCCTGGAGGGAGAACGTGGAATTTGTGAATAGATCTATTCAGGACTGACAATCCCACACCTTAACTGCTAGCTACAGTTACGCGGGCACGCCTGGGGTGACAAATTCTTGGGTAGAGTTTCGACGTCTGACAAACATCAAGGAGGTCTCTTTGTTGTATCAGCATGGTTACCCGACTCACAATACGTATTAATATAAGTTTATTCACGGTATCACTTTGGGTTTGGTTTTGACATTGTTTCGATTCCATATATACTTTCTATCGTTTCCATATCTAGTACGGGATGATAGTCCCATGGTTTTCAGTTTATTGATGTTATATCTAGTACAGGAAATAGTCCCATGATTTCAACCTATATCTTGTACGGGATGGTAGTCCCATGGTTTTGAAACTATATCTTGTACGGGATGATAATCCCATGGTTTTGAATCTATGTCTAGTCCGGGATGGTAGTCCCATGGTTTTCAATCTATATTTTTCATGTATATCAAACTATCTTATATGTAGTACGGGATGTTAGTCCCAAGGTTTTCAAACAACTTTTCATCTACAGTTCACGTATATTAAAGTATTTTATATCTAATTCGGGATAGTAATCCCATGATTCTCAATATATAGTTTTGTGTATTAAACTATACTCTGTGATATTCAATCGGTCTTGCATTTAGGAAAATATCGGTTTTTCCTGGGGTAACATATAACGCATAATTGAACTGGTAATGAAAGATAACGAAACTGTTTTACATAAGAAAATATGGGATTTTCTTGGGTAACAAACCTTTTCGGAAAAACTAAAGGAAACTGGTACATTTTTCAGAAAACAAACATCTTATGAACTCACCAACTTTATGCTGATTTTCAAACTGCTTGTATTCTCAGGTCCGCATTAGACAGGTACCCGGTGATCTCTTTTGGTAAAGACGGAGTGCTTAGAAGACACGTCTTTCTTTTGCTCATATATACTATGTATCACAATTGTACAACTTACTTTTGAAACAAATGTAAACTTTCATATATGTAATGTAATGGTTGTTTACTTTGATTACTATGTGCATTGGATTTGATACTCAACGTGGAGTCTGCCCCGTAAATGTTTCCGCCTTCGGTTTTTGGGGTGTGATAGATTGGTATCAGAGCCCTTGTTTATAGTGAACGGAGTATACCAAACCTTACATGCTATAAAACTATAAACACTAAAGGGCCTAAGCGCTCTGAACTAAAAGTATCCTTCAAAATATAAGTATTTTCAAAAGTATACAAGTATACTGAGCCGACGAGATCCATAACTACAAGTAGAACAAAACTGTAAATGGGTGTTGTACGCTGCGGTTAAACCTGGGCAGTTATGTAGTCTTGTCTAGGGTCAATATAGCCTAGCCAACTATATGCATTCGAGACACGGCGAACATGTGCTTGGGAGTGACTGTGGTATGCGGCATACCTGAAACTTACTGTCACACCCCAAAACCGGAACGGCGGAAACGTTCTGGGGTGGATGATGTCACACCCCCAAACCAGAATGGCGGAAACATTCAGGGGTGGATGACTTCACGTAGTACCATAACAATTGAATATCATAAAGAAAGTACACAACCATCATATATATAATAAAAACGTACATTGTTGCGTTATACATATTTCCAAAAGAATATTACAATATGATGATATAAATGTTTAACGATAAACATTCTTAGCGTTCCTTCTTCCAAAGGTTGATGGTTACCTGTATTACTGGTTCCCTGAGAAATACAAGTGGTTTTGAAAAAGTGCCAACAATTAAGTTGGTGAGTTCATGAGTGTTTTGAGTTGAAAAGTATATCCTTTTTGGCAGCAAATCGGTAAATGAGGTTTTCAGAAAATCCAATATTTTCTATAAATGATTCGAAGAGTTTCCGGAGTTGGAATGCGTTAGTATTTTTCGTACTTGAATGATAAAGATAACTTTGTATGAAAAATAATGTAGAAAACTGTAATGCATATATGAATCTCGTAAATCAAACTTGTTTTTATACTTTTTATGTGAGTTTTATAACCATACTATTGACACTGAATGCCTGTAACAACATTCTTCAGGTGTTGTAGTGTTATGACATTTGTCACCCCAGACCTGCCGGTCTAACTATAGCTAATAGTTTAGGTGCGGGATTGTCAATCCCGTATAGATCTATACACAAGTATCACGCTCTCCCTCCAAGAGATTATGGTATATAATACAGGACTTGAAATGCATACATAAGTGTACGTTGAAGTTTAAATACCTCACATTGCTTAGTATAAATAGATTTACAATAAGAATGACTTTACTTCTTTTGAAAGTGTTTCCTTTTTCAAGATGTATATGTCAAATGTACGATTGACTCATTAACTATACCCATTATAGTTTTTTAGAAAGTATGTTCCATTTGGTGAAAATAACTTGGTGTTATAATAGCTCTTTATACATAAAGATGTTTGTATCGATATTCTAAGATAGACATTACATTTATGTTTATAAAATGATACTTTAACGTGTAATGTACTTGTATTCCCCCCCTAAAACATGAAAAGAATTGAAAAGTAGGGGTATGAACTCACTCGTTTGGTTCGAAGAGAGAGAGGCTAAAGTTGAGCAAAACTTTGATCGCGGAAAGCTGCGTCTTCGGACTCTTCGGGGATCTTGGTAGCGTAGATCTTTCGTCGGGGGTTCGGGTACAGAAACCGAGGTGTCGGGATGGTCTCTGGAGCTCTAGGGTGTGTAAAAGTGAGAGAGGATCTGAGAATTGTGTGCAAAAACCCGAGGCTCAACCTCTCTATTTATAGGCTGGAGGATCCTCGTACGCGGGGCGTACTATCGGAGTACGCTGGGCGTACCCAGTACGCGGGGCGTACTTCGGTTACGCGGGGCGTAAAAATGCATCATGGCTTACGACTCAGGTCTAGCTAGCATAGAGCACTCGAGCCGATGGGACTTGACACTGGGTCTAGTACGCGGGGCGTACTCTGGGATTACGCGGGGCGTAATCAAGTCTTCCATCTTCTAAATTCCGTAACTTTCGCATACGGGCTCCGTTTTCGCGTTCTTTATATCCACGTGTAGGTGAGATTATGCTCTACAACTTTCATTTAGACTCCGTCGGCTAGTTTTCACTTTATTTTTGATGATATATTGTTAATAGGCCGGGACTACTAAAGTCCGTTAAAAATTCATAGTTTCTTTATTCGACATTGGTTTTTGTTTGTCTTTTTATCATTTTATTACTATTGTGGAGATCTTCAACTTCCGTTTAGGTGGCGATAGCTAAATAACACTCAATCTTCAATTCGAGTTTTTAGCCCACTACTACTGTTACAAAACTTAGGAAATTCGTAACTTCTTCATACGAGATCCAAAACCGGAACGACGGAAACGTTCTGGGGTGGATGACGTCATGTCAAGTATCACAACACATGCATTATAGTAATCAAAGTACAACAAAACATTGCATTAATAGTAATAGTTTTACATGGTTACATTACAAGTATTCAAAGTATGCAAGTAAACATAATAAATACGACAAGGTACTAAGCTATCTTCATCAACAGCTCTGAGGGTGTACCTGTCTAATTGTTGACCTGAGAATACAAGTTATTTGAAAAGCGAGTATCAACATTTTTACAAATGCTGGTGAGTTCATAAGCATTTAGTGACATTTCATTCAAATAACTTAATAAAGTAGTAGTTTAAGTGTTTTCAGTGTATTAGTGTTCTTTCCAGAAAATCCAACATTTTATTTAATAAAAGCAGCCTTCTACCAAGACTGTTCAGTGTAATGTGGTAAAAAGAAGTTTCCCTTAATGAAGACGATACCAAATGCAGACGATACCAAATGAAGGGTACATCTTGCAAGGTCAAATTAGTGAAGACAGACCGCAGACGATACCAAATGAAAGGTACATCTCGCAAGGTCAAAACAGAGACTACAGATCGTAGACAGTATCACATGAAAGACATATCTAGCACGGTCAAACAGTGTGACTCTGAAAAAGGTGACATCAGCATACAGTGTAAATCGCTGACTAAATACCATTACCTTAAAACCATGATTATAAGGCAACCCAGGATACTCGTAACCATGCTAACTAGAGTTCTAGACGCCCTACAAGCATCTATATAATGTGACATTTGTCACCCCTTGGCTTGGTAGGCCGTAGACTGTAGCTAGCAGTCAGGGTGCGGGGTTGTCAATCCCGTATAGGCCTATACACACAATGTCCGCTCTCCCTACAGGAGACTCTGGTTACCAACTAGACGACGGAGAAGGCCGCGTCCCGAAGATGCATCCCAAATAGAGGATAGTGTGTTACTATGAGGGAGTGGGTTTCTAATGTAAGTGTAGACTAAAGGTAGAGACTCTTAACAGAACTAACTGGAGTACTTCCTGTATGTCCATACTCATATACATAGTATATAACTAATGAACCAAACGACTTTCGGACGGCCACCCGATCCCACCAGACCACATCTCAACGAAGAAAAGGAAATAGGGCGGATGAGCCTTCCTAAGTCTTTCAATCGTTACTTATATGTATCTATATAAGCACAGACGTACATCTAACTATGACTGAGTGTGTAATAATTGAGGATATATCATCGTGGTGTGAATTCATACAGTGTGAAATAACAGAATCGTAAGGTATAAGTGTATCAAGTATAAGTGATTCTTGTGAAGTAGGAGTGTCTGACGAGTGAAGTAGGAGCGGTCGCAAGTGAAGTAGAAGTGTCGAACAAGTATAAGCGTATCACGAAGTAGAGGCGACAATAAGTGGAGCGAGAGCATATCAAGTATAAGTGAAGTAGAGTCGATATCAAGTATAAGTGAAGTAGAGTCGATATTACTAAGTAAGAGCGTGAATAAGTATAAGCATCATCAAGTATAAGCGACTATAGGTACAAGTGAAAGTGTTACCGAGTCAGAGTATAAAATAAGTATAAGCGATGTAGCAGTATTTAACAAGTAAAAGTATACGTCAAAAAGGGAAATCTTAAATGAAAAGCCTTTATGTGCAGAGAAATCACAAATTGTATTCTTTTGTAAAATATGTTTAAAAACCTTAGAGGATCTTTCATAAACCAATTCAGAATGGATTTGGATAAATCAGTATAAGTAAAAGCTATGAAATAAGTAAAAATCATTATAGTGTCCCACTTGGTAAAACAGTGTAAAGTGGTAAAATCTTGTGCATGCGGGTTATCAATCACATGTGATTGACATGATAACTGACATGTTTAACTTGTATTCCCCCCTATAAAACATTTTAAAAACATTAAAAGGTTCATTCAGGGGTATGAACTCACCTGATGTATGTAGGTCCGACAAGAGTGCTGTTTGGGCGTTCGGTGCCACGTAAGGACTCGAACACACTCAATGACCTATTTAACATATGATAACATATGTTCAAGTACAATTAGTATATTTAATTCTAATTACACAAATATACACGCTCAAAGGAGCGGAAAACACTTTTGGTTAAGTGTTTGGGATCCCGGGTAGCGTTTAAGGGTGCTAAGGGTCTCCTATCAGTTGTGGAACTTTGCTAAACTCAAATATGAAGTGTATGAATGGGTTTAAAGCATTAATATGGACCATTTTTGGAGTTTACGACCTAACTCAAGGGAGTTTACGGCTGTAAACTCCCAAGGTCATATTCTTGGGTGTTTTATGCTTGTAGCTTGCTCATTGATTTATTCTAAGCACTTTTCCCAAAAGGCATGAGTGGGTTTGAGGCCTCTAAGGGCTTGATCTATGAGTTTACGGCCAAGGAACCACTCCTAAAAGGAGTTTACGGCTGTAAACTCTAATCCTTAGAGTTTTGGGAAGTTTAAAGCCCCTAATGCCTTTCTAGTGATTTCTAATGAAGTATGGTGCTATTTTGGAGGATTAAAACCATCATTTGAGTGTGTTTTGGGGAGTTTACGGCCTAGACAATTTCTTGGGCCGTAAACTCCTTTTAATCCCTCTTTTTCTAGTGTTTAAGCCCTTGTTTCAATCCTAGTATTTTATAGAAATAGTCTAAGGTCATTTGGGGGACAAAAACCAACATTTTGGCTTAGTTTAGGGAGTTTACGGCCTAAGCATGTGCTTGGGCCGTAAACTCATTTTTATCCTTCATTTTGATGTGTTTAAGTGATCTAAACCCAAAGGAATAAGCCCTTAATGTATGTGTTAAGCCCTAGTGTGGTTTGGGAGTGTTTTTGGGCCTTTAAACAAGGTTTAGAGGTGTTTACGGCCTAAGCATGTGCTTGGGCCGTAAACTCTCTTTTATGCCCCAAAATGATTGTTTTAAATGTGCAAACACTCCTAGGCTAATTCTTCTATTTATTTCCAAGCCATTAGGGACAAGTTTGGGTCATTTTGACCTTGTTTTGGGTGTTTACGGCCTAAGGAGGTGCTTAGGCCGTAAACTCCTTTTCCATTGCTTCTAAGTCCGATTTTTGGGCTATAAACACAAATCAATATGTTTAGAATAAGCTAGGGTAAGCGGACTTACAATTTGGAAGTGTTTGGTTGCGGATTCAGGGCTAAAATGAGTCTAGAGAGAGAGTATAGAGAGAGAGTGTGTAAAAAAAATCTCCAATGGACTCCACTCACCCTTACATAGGGTTTTGAGTTGGGGCTCAGTGGGATTTTACCCAATACTACCGTTAAACGGGGCTTTTGGTCGCACCCGATTTAGTGGTCGTAATAATAAAACTTGACATTTTCCAAATAAATGGAAATGTGTGTCCTGTGTTTTTCTTCCCTTTCATCACGACTTAACGGCATTTTAAATGTAAACAATTGGGATATATATTAAATTGACGACTTCTAATTAACGAAACTTTTGAACAGTGGAATTATTCCTTTAACGGTAACGGAGAAATGTAACGGGGCAACTTGGGTTGTCACATCATCCCCCCGTTAGAGGGAATTTCGTCCCGAAATTCAGGTCTTGGCAAGGAAGTAGGTATGAATGGCCAAGTAGAGGTAAGAGAGTACTTCCTATGTAGTTGTCCTTGCGTTTCCAAGCGATCTCTGGTCTATGTTTGTCATTTCAACAGAACCTCGCGTACGGGATGCGGATTCCATCTCGTGTAGCTAGTGGGTTCCAACTGGTCTATCTACAAGGTTAGGGTTCTCGATGGATTCTATCAAGATGAGTGAGGCACGAAGAGTGTTGTCGGGAATTCACGTATCAAGTCTAAGAAGTGGATCGATCGAATGTGAACCTTGTGGTATATCCGAAAGTAGTAGCGGCCATGAAAAGGGTTGGACCATGTCTCCATGAGGATTCTCGAATGGTCCTAAGCTCTTGGAAAGGAGTAGAGCTTTTCAGTACTAAGAACATAGTGTACTTCTATGGCAAGATCAACAATGGCGTGATCGCCATTCCGAATTTCCTAACGTTCTCACTTGTACTGGATGTGTAGTCCTTCAGGTTAGTCCTTAGGAAGCTCGGGTGGTCTTCGGTTTCGTGTTTTCTTTCAACTAGCTGATAGAGACTTTCTAGATTGCCGTGTGGATTGTGCGACTATGGTCATCGGTTTGCTATAGAGCGTCTATCCCAAACTTGTGAAAAATGGTCCTGCACTAACGACGCTTGAGATACGGAAACCCTAAGGGTCGGGGAGATAGGGTTTCACTAGATGAACACTGGACTATCTCGGAAGGTGGTTCCACTATCTCTGCGTAAGATCGTATTCATGGAACACCTAACAATCCAATGAATCTCTAAGACTTCAGTTTATTCTAGCGTGGAAAGTGCGTGCTCCTGCATAACCCCTCGACTAATACCAAGGCTGGTGTCGAGTCTATAATCTCTTCGGGATCAGGGTCAAGAGGCTTAACGCAACTATGTTCGCACTTTACCAAGTATTCTTGGCTGCGAAGGTTATCCTGTGGTTCTCGGTATCCTAGTGTTCACTTTGGGGAATGTATTTCATCATCTACAGGACGACGACGATTTCCTCATGCAATAGGGTGGAGGATGATAGGCACTACCTGCCTGTAACAGGGTGGGTAAAGTGCCTGAGTAGTTAGAGCATCTACTGCCACTACTCTTCCGAAGGTTCTGGGTTTTCTTGGTCTAGGTAGAATCTAGTGAGTCTTCTCACTCGGAACTTTAACAGCTCAACCCGTAGTAATTCTCTTGCCTCGGTTTCCTATTTTATGGAATAGGGTGAAGGTACTTTGCTAAGATGTTTGTGGTAGAGCTCATACCAAGCCTAACCGCAAATATCGCGTGTATGCGAGCATACAGTTGAGGTCGACGGGACGTTCAGCTGTGCGACTCCACCCCAAACCCACAACCCAACGAGGAACAGGGAATAGGGAGGAAACACACACCTTAAATCTTCTTGATCTCAATTATATGTCGCCCTTATGCATATACCTGATTATAGCGGTCAGTCTCATGAGTTCTATCTTCTGGGTTCACGAACCTGATGTGCGAGGTGCGAAGGGTTTTCCGAGGGAATCTACGGAGTATGCTTCGGTTGGTGGTCGTCTTCTTAGAGTATCTGTAGTGTCATTCAATTCGGTGTTTATCTGACTACGAGGGGTCGGTCAACAGTGTATGGTATCTTCCCTTGGGTGTTTCGGAAGGTTTGAGATAAGAGGGACAATTGACAGATCGTATTAAGTTTGATTATTTGTGTTAGATTTTAGGTTCGGAAGAACCTTTATTTGCTGATATGGCTATGGAGAAAGTTCTTTTTACACAGCACTAAGAATGTACACATGGTTGCACGTAGTCAAACCATGATCAATAGAGTCGTCGAAGTTGGCACACTCCGGCATGATGTAAAGTGAAGATCGATAGAGTCATGTGCCGAACAGGCACACTAGTTCTAGGCGTCTCGGGTTCCGTCCTACGTATCACTACCGCGAATACTTGGACCGGTAGAGTCGACGCGGAACTATAGAGAGTTCTAAGTGTTTCCGAATAGAGTATCTTTTCATGAACGGATTCTCACAAGGCATTTCTATAATCGCCTCACATATACTAGTCATGTACATTTAAGGTGGGGAGGACTGTTGACTGAGCGACCCCGCCCTAAATCCACAACCAAACGAGGAACAGGAGATGAGGCGGCATTCGCTCACTCTAGGTCTGTCCATCTTAAATATACATGGCCGTAACGTATATGTTTAGCCACTATAGTTTTACCTAATGAATTTTTAAATTTTATAACAGTGCTGCGACTTTCGCCTTACTGGAAAGAATTTGCATTTGAATTAGTCTTTTATTGTTCTTAGCTTAGTTATCCGAGATCGAGAGACGTACCAAAAATCTACCGAGTTCCTTGACGTTTCTCCCTAAGCAGTAGTGTCAGGCTCCTTCTGTGTCTTTGTCTTTCCCTTTGGTTGGGCAGTCCTTCTTGAAGTGTCCCATTTTACCACATAGGTGGCAAACTGTACGGGTCGCCACATTGGTGATTGTGCAATACGTTCCACCGGAGTTCTGCATACACAAGCGGTATGCCCCTTCATGTTGCACCTAGCACAATAGAGTTCCCGGCAGGCACCATGATGATGGTAGCTGCACTTGCTGCAGTGGGGGAGGTCTCCTAGGTACGGTCTCCTTGAGATCGGGAGGGAAGGGTTGACAGGAGTATAGGCTGCCTCAGCTTGTTGCCCATCGGAAGGTCCTTGAGCCGAGGTACTTCCCATTTCTATCTTGATTTTTCTCTTTAGTGGGTTTTAGTGAGGTTCTTGGGTGGCTGAGTATGGAAGTGTTGGTTGTTGCTGTCGATTGCCAAGATTGGAATTCCCGACAAGCACCTTGCTAACATTGGCGGTGTTAGCATTCAGGTGAGCCATGACAGCTGCTACGGCTGCTGAGACTGCAACTTGGAACGTAGCTTCATCAAATAAGAGAGTAGGTTTCTTGCTTGTGGATTGGTTGCGTTTCTTCGGTGGCATGGTTTTCCTACACGGAAAGGAATACAAAGTAATGAGAGACGATGGTTAACCCTGGACATTTCTGTCCCGATCGCATTAGGCATAAAATTTTCCCGTGCCTCGAGTACTGGTTGTCTAAGTGTCGACCTACATCCCTATGATGTAGTCCTGGTAATCAAGGTAGGAGTATGAGTATCGGAAAAAGGCCATAAGATGCGAGTCGTTCCTACTAAGTTACCTTTTATACTGGGAAAGGTTTCATGCTCCGGCCTGGAGAGATTTGAGAACGGTTCGGAACGAAGCTGCGGAAAGAGAGGCTCATGAGGGCTTATGGCTAAATAACCTCACAGAGGTGTGGGGATCCGCTCTAAACGCATTACTAGCAACGAGAACAAGGCGATTTACCTAACACATAGTGTGAGCAGTGTAACCACTAACTCACTAAATTGCATTATTTTATGGGTGTATTAGCGTGACGAACACGAGGAAAAGACACTTATCGGGGTTCCACGTACTGGCTCCCTCGGTCTGCCTCGTATCCTTGACTGGAATCGGTGTTGGTTTCCTTCGGGCAGTTTACTAGGGTTCTCTCCTCGTATGGACATATTGAATTTCTACTCCGCCTTTCTTCTAATTCCAACTATGGGTGTCATCACTTCGCGATGGATGACTGGGAATCTCCGAAGTTTAGACGAATTTCTCACCGATGTCCCTAAAAGAATATGGGCACTTGGTGCATTCAATAGTCTCGACCCAGTTCATTTATTTCCGAACAGGAAATCTTCTAAATGAACTCCTTCGGGGTCGGAATCAACTCTTCTGTTATGCACTGAAGTGGGTAGGGTTTTCTACAGGGTTCGTGCGAGAATGGAAATGTCTAATGAATCCTATCAGATTATTAACATTTCGCTGGATGATCCATATTGAGTCCTGCTACGATTACACAGGGTATACAAATCATATATAGCTTAGATCCGATAGGCCTTCGAATACGTGATATTACTCTAGGACCACATCCCAACGAGGAAAAGGAAATAGAGTGAAACCACACATTCTTAGCCTATGGGATCCTTATTATATATAACCTTGGAAGTATACCCTCTGTAGTTGTAGGTATATCAATAAGGATCCTTTAGTTCTCACACCAGGTTATCTATGTATCTTAAATACCCCTATGGTATTTTAAATTCTTGTTTGGTTCTCGTCTTTGAATTATGATTCTGGGTTTAGTGTGAATCTTTTAGCATTCTAAAATACTCCTATAGTATTTTAAAATTTATGTTTGGCTCTAACAAATCCTAGTTGGTAAGTTTCAGACCTGTTGCACACCACAATCACTCCCAAGCACACGTATCATCGCATCTCGAATAAAGGTAGTTGATCAGGTTACATTTATTCCAGCGTACGATTACATAACTGCCCAGATTTGTCTGTAGTGCTCAACATCTGAAGACTTTTATTCTTGTTCTTCTTGTGATACTTGTGTTCGAGTGCTTAGATTTTGGATGTTATTATACTTTGGTAAAATATGGTTATATTTTAAAGTATAATTCTTGGTCAGAGTGTTTTATCCCATTGTATTTATAGGCTGTATATCTTTTATGAATTGATATACTTAGCTCACTATAAACAATGCTCTGATACCAATCTGTCACACCCCAAAACCGGAACGACGGAAACGTTCTAGGGTGGATGACGTCATGTCAAGTATCACAACACATGCATTATAGTAATTAAAGTACAACAAAACATTGCATTAATAGTAATAGTTTTACATGGTTACATTACAAGTATTCAAAGTATGCAAGTAAACATAATAAATACGGCAAGGTACTAAGCCATCTTCATCAACAGCTCCGACGGTGTACCTGTCTAATTGCTGACTTGAATATACAAGTTATTTGAAAAGCGAGTATCAGCATTTTTACAAATGCTGGTGAGTTCATAAGCATTTAGTGACATTTCATTCAAATAACTAAATAAAGTAGTAGTTTAAGTGTTTTCAGTGTATTAGTGCTCTTTCCAGAAAATCCTATATTTTCTTTAATAAAAGCAGCCTTCTACCAAGACTGTTCAGTGTAATGTGGTAAAAAGAAGTTTCCCTTAATTGCTATTATTATCAAAATACTGAATTTGATTATTAAAGAAAGCAAGAGACATCAGGGAATAACATATGCCTCAGCAGTGAGGACTGCTGACTAAGGCAAAAGAATCATAGACTCAGGAGAGTATCGAACTAACGACACGCCTGGTTCAGTCTAACCAATGGAGACACAAACCCCAGAAGGTACCAAATAAAAGGTACAGCTGGTAAGGTCTAAAAACAGTGAACACAGACCGAAGACGATACCAAATGAAAGGTACATCTTGCAAGGTCAAAACAAAGAAGGCAGACCGCAGACGATACCAAATGAAAGGTACATCTCGCAAGGTCAAGACAGTGAAGACAGACCGCAGACGATACCAAATGAAGGGTACATTTCGCAAGGTCAAAACAAAGAAGGCAGACCGCAGACGATACCAAATGAAAGGTACATCTCGCAAGGTCAAGACAGTGAAGACAGACCGCAGACGATACCAAATGAAGGGTACATCTTGCAAGGTCAAATTAGTGAAGACAGACCGCAGACGATAACAAATGAAAGGTACATCTCGCAAGGTCAAAACAGAGACTACAGATCGTAGACAGTATCACATGAAAGACATATCTAGCACGGTCAAACAGTGTGACTCTGAAAAAGGTGACATCAGCATACAGTGTAAATCGCTGACTAAATACCGTTACCTTAAAACCATGATTATAAGGCAACCCAGGATACTCGTAACCATGCTGACTAGAGTTCTAGACGCCCTACAAGCATCCATATAATGTGACATTTGTCACCCCTTGGCCTGGTAGGCCGTGGACTGTAGCTAGCAGTCAAGGTGCGGGGTTGTCAATCCCGTATAGGCCTATACACACAATGTCCGCTCTCCCTACAGGAGACTCTGGTTACCAACTAGACGACGGAGAAGGCCACGTCCCGAAGATGCATCCCAAATAGAGGATAGTGTGTTACTATGAGGGAGTGGGTTTCTAATGTAAGTGTAGACTAAAGGTAGAGACTCTTAACAGAACTAACTGGAGTACTTCCTGTATGTCCATACTCATATACATAGTATATAACTAATGAACCAAACGACTTTCGGACGGCCACCCGATCCCACCAGACCACATCTCAACGAAGAAAAGGAAATAGGGCGGATGAGCCTTCCTAAGTCTTTCAATCGTTACTTATATGTATCTATATAAGCACAGACGTACATCTAACTATGACTGAGTGTGTAATAATTGAGGATATATCATCGTGGTGTGAATTCATACAGTGTGAAATAACATAATCGTAAGGTATAAGTGTATCAAGTATAAGTGATTCTTGTGAAGTAGGAGTGTCTGACGAGTGAAGTAGGAGCGGTCGCAAGTGAAGTAGAAGTGTCGAACAAGTATAAGCGTATCACGAAGTAGAGGCGACAATAAGTGGAGCGAGAGCATATCAAGTATAAGTGAAGTAGAGTCGATATTACTAAGTAAGAGCGTGAATAAGTATAAGCATCATCAAGTATAAGCGACTATAGGTACAAGTGAAAGTGTTACCGAGTCAGAGTATAAAATAAGTATAAGCGATGTAGCAGTATTTAACAAGTAAAAGTATACGTCAAAAAGGGAAATCTTAAATGAAAAGCCTTTATGTGCAGAGAAATCACAAATTGTATTCTTTTGTAAAATATGTTTAAAAACCTTAGAGGATCTTTCATAAACCAATTCAGAATGGATTTGGATAAATCAGTATAAGTAAAAGCTATGAAATAAGTAAAAATCATTATAGTGTCCCACTTGGTAAAACAGTGTAAAGTGGTAAAATCTTGTGCATGCGGGTTATCAATCACATGTGATTGACATGATAACTGACATGTTTAACTTGTATTCCCCCCTATAAAACATTTTAAAAACATTAAAAGGTTCATTCAGGGGTATGAACTCACCTGATGTATGTAGGTCCGACAAGAGTGCTGTTTGGGCGTTCGGTGCCACGTAAGGACTCGAACACACTCAATGACCTATTTAACATATGATAACATATGTTCAAGTACAATTAGTATATTTAATTCTAATTACACAAATATACACGCTCAAAGGAGCGGAAAACACTTTTGGTTAAGTGTTTGGGGTCCCGGGTAGCGTTTAAGGGTGCTAAGGGTCTCCTATCAGTTGTGGAACTTTGCTAAACTCAAATATCAAGTGTATGAATGGGTTTAAAGCATTAATATGGACCATTTTTGGAGTTTACAGACTAACTCAAGGGAGTTTACGGCTGTAAACTCCCAAGGTCATATTCTTGGGTGTTTTATGCTTGTAGCTTGCTCATTGATTTATTCTAAGCACTTTTTCCAAAACGCATGAGTGGGTTTGAGGCCTCTAAGGGCTTGATCTATGAGTTTACGGCCAAGGAACCACTCCTAAAGGAGTTTACGGCCGTAAACTCTAATCCTTAGAGTTTTGGGAAGTTTAAAGCCCCTAATGCCTTTCTAGTGATTTCTAATGAAGTATGGTGCTATTTTTGGAGGATTAAAACCATCATTTGAGTGTGTTTTGGGGAGTTTACAGCCTAGACAATTTCTTGGGCCGTAAACTCCTTTTAATCCCTCCTTTTCTTGTGTTTAAGCCCTTGTTTCAATCCTAGTATTTTATAGAAATAGTCTAAGGTCATTTGGGGGACAAAAACCAACATTTTGGCTTAGTTTGGGGAGTTTACGGCCTAAGCATGTGCTTGGGCCATAAACTCATTTTTAACCTTCATTTTGATGTATTTTAGTGATCTAAACCCAAAGGAATAAGCCCTTAATTTATGTGTTAAGCCCTAGTGTGGTTTGGGAGTGTTTTTGGGCCTTTAAACAAGGTTTAGAGGTGTTTACGGCCTAAGCATGTGCTTGGGCCATAAACACTCTTTTATGCCCCAAAATGATTGTTTTAAATGTGCAAACACTCCTAGGCTAATTCTTCTATTTATTTCCAAGCCATTAGGGACAAGTTTGGGTCATTTTGACCTTGTTTTGGGTGTTTACGGCCTAAGGAGGTGCTTAGGCCGTAAACTCCTTTTCCATTGCTTCTAAGTCCGATTTTTGGGCTATAAACACAAATCAATATGTTTAGAATAAGCTAGGGTAAGCGGACTTACAATTTGGAAGCGTTTGGTTGCGGATTCGGGGCTAAAACGAGTCTAGAGAGAGAGTATAGAGAGAGAGTGTAAAAAAAATCTCCAATGGACTCCACTCACCCTTACATAGGGTTTTGAGTCGGGGCTCAGTGGGATTTTACCCAATACTGCCGTTAAACGGGGCTTTTGGTCGCACCCAATTTAGTGGTCGTAATAATAAAACTTGACATTTTCCAAATAAATGGAAATGTGTGTCCTGTGTTTTTCTTCCCTTTCATCACGACTTAACGGCATTTTAAATGTAAACAATTGGGATATATATTAAATTGACGACTTCTAATTAACGGAACTTTTAAACAGTGGAATTATTCCTTTAACGGTAACGGAGAAATGTAACGGGGCAACTTGGGTTGTCACAATTTTTGAGGTTAATTTAATTGGCTCCAAATAATTTTTGTTGTATTTGACTTTTGAGCGTTACACTGCTTTTGGAAAATATCAGGTTGTCACAGATGACGTCATGTCAAGTATCACAACATATGTAGTATAATTAATCAAAGTACAACAATCATTGCATTAATAGTAATAGTTTTACATGGTTTTCATTACAATACATCAAAGTAATACAAACAAATGTAATAAGAACAGCATGGTACTAAGCTATCTTCATCAACAGCTCCAGGGATGTACCTGTCTAATGCTAACCTGAGAATACATGTTATTTGAAAAGCGAGTATCAACATTTTTACAAATGCTGGTGAGTTCATAAGTAATTAGTGACATTTTATTCAAATAACTTTATAATGTAGTAGTTTAAGAGTTTACAGTGTATTAGAGTTCTTTCCAGAAAATCCTATAATTTTTTTAATAAAATCCGCCTTCTACCAAGACTGGACGGAGTTATGTGGTAAAAAGGAGTTTTCCCTTAATCGCTATCATTATCAAAATACTGAATTTGATTATTAAAGGAAGCAAGAGAAGTCAGGGAAATAACATATGCCTCAGCAGTGAGGACTGATGACTAAGGCAAAGGAATCATAAAATCCAGGAGAGTATCGAACAAACGACACGCCTGGTTCCGTCTAACAAATAGAGACACAGACCCCAGAAGGTACCAAATGAAAGGTACAGCTGGTAAGGTCTAAAACAGTGAATACAGACCGCAGACAGTATCAAATGAAAGATACATCTTGCAAGGTCAAAACAGAGAATACAGACCGCAGACAGTATCAAATGAAAGATACATCTTGCAAGGTCAAAACAGAGAATACATCTTAAAAGGTCAAAACAGTGTGACTCTGAAAATGAGTTACCAGCATACAGTGTAAATTTCCGGTTAAATACCGTTACCTTAAGGCCATGAATTATAAGGCAACCTGGGATACTCGTAACCATACTAATCGACACTAGAGTACCTAACGCCCTACAAGCGTCTATAAAATATGACATTTGAAACCCTTTGGCTTGGTGGGCCGTGGACTGTAGCTAGCAGTCAGGGTGCGGGGGTGTCAATCCCGTATAGATCTATACATACAATGTCCGCTCTCCCTACAGGAGACTCTGGTTACCAACTAGATGACGAAGAAGGCTGTGTCCCGAAGATGCATCCCAAATAGTGGGTAGAGTGTTTCCAATACAGTGTTGAACTAAAGGTAGAGACTCTTAACTGAACTGACTAGAGAAAACCTATATGTCTATGCTCGTGTACATAATATATAACTAATAAATCAAACGACCTTCGGATGGACATCCGATCCCACCAGACCACATCTCAACGAAGAAAAGGAAATAGGGCGGACAAGCCTTCCTAAGTCCTTCAATCTTTATTTATATGCATCTATACAAGCACAGACATACATCTAACTATGCTTGAGTGTGTAACAAGTGGAATCATATCGTGAAGTATAACAGAATCGTGATGTATAACCGAATCGTGAAGTATAAGCGTACAGTGTGGAATAACTGAATCGTGATGTATAAACGTACAGTGTAGAATAACTGGATCATAAAGTGTGAACGAATAGTGTGGAATAACCAAATCGTAAAGTGTAAACAAACAGTGTGGGATAATCGAATCGTGAAGTATAGGCGTTACCAAATATAAGCGTATCACAAAGTGGAAACGTTATCAAGTAGGAGTTTTAACTAAGTAAAAGTGAAGCATCGACATCTAACAAGCAAGAGTATACAACAATGAAAGAGAACATTGATGAAAACCTTGGAAAAATCTTTATACTTAAGAAAGTCGCAACTTGGTATTCTTTGGTAAAATAAGTTTGAAAACCTTTAAAAATTCTTTGGAAACCTTTCATAAACCAGTTTAAAGTGAACTTTGATAAAACAATATAAATAAGAGTTATGAATAAGATAAAACGTTTTAGAAGACCATTTATAGTATCCTACTCGGTAAAACAGTTTATATTGTGGTAAATTCTTGTGCATGCGGGTTATCAATCACATGTGATTGATATGATAACTGGCATGTTTAACTTGTATTCCCCCCCCCCCCTATAAAACATGTAAAAATATTTAAAAGGTTCATTCAGGGGTATGAACTCACTTGGTGTAAGTGGATCCGACGAAGGTGCCGGTTGAGTGTCCGGTGTCAAGTAAGGACTTGGACACACTTAGAGACCTATTTAACATATGATAACATATGTTCACATACAATTAGTATATTTAATACTAATTAAACAAGTATACGCACTCTAAGGAGCGGAAAACACTTTTGTTAAGTGTTTGGGGTGTCCGGGGTAACATTTAAGGGCTCAAATGGCTTAGGAATGGAGTTTACTCTCCAAGAGTAAACTCACCTTAAGGTGTTTACGGCCTAGGGACAACTCCCCATGAGTTGACGGCCGTAAACTCATGGTGAGGGGTTCTAGGGTGTTTTAAAGGCTTAATATCGATTGTGGAATTTTGCTAGGTCCAAATCTAAATTGTATGAGTGGATTTAATGCATTTTAAGGGACCAAATGGGAGTTTACAGCCCATGAACCACCCCTATGGGAGTTCACAGCCGTGAACTCCTATACTCTTGGTTTTATAAAAGTTTAAGGTCCTTAAATGATAGAGGGTAAATTCCTAAGCATTTTTCCAAGTCAAATGGGGAGTTTAGGGTACCATTTAACCCTTTTATAGGAGTTTACGGCCTAGATACCCTTCCATGAAGGGTTTACGGTCGTTAACTCTTTATGGAGTTGTTTTAATTGAGTTTAAGGTCCCTAGCTTGTTGGTGATTGATTCTAGAATTTAATCCAAGGCCATTGGTGTGTTTAAGGGCATTTTTAACACACAAATATGAGTTTACTCCCCATGAAGAGGAGTTTACGGCCCAAGCATGTTCTTGGGCAGTAAACTCAAGTTTACTCTCCAAAAACTCGATCCAAGGTGTTCTAAGTCCGAATATGTAAGCCTAAAAGTCATATCTAAGCCTTAGGGGCAATTTGGAGGGGTTTTGGGGCTTAAAAACCCCATTAAATGGTGTTTTACGGTCCAAGAGTGTTCTTGGGCTGTAAACACATCAATTTTGTCCCTATTTTATGTTTTAAACTCGAATTTGTAGGCTGGATAAGCTATATAACAAGTTAGGATAGGTGGCTTACTCGTTTAGGGCTCGAAACGGACGATTTTTGGCTCGAAACTAAGTTGTAGAGAGAGAGTATAGAGAGAGATTGAAAAAGGGTGAAATGAAGTTTACTCTCCCTTATATAGGGGTTGGAGTTGGGGCTCAGTGGAAATCTACCTGATACTGCCGTTAAACGGGGCTTTTGATCGCACCCGATTTAGTGGTCGTAATAATAAAAACTAACTTTTTCTAAATTTCTATGGAAATGTAATTTAAGTGTTTTCTTTTACTTTATTACGACTATCACGACATAAAACATAAATAAATAAAAAATTTATTTATTTGACGACGTCTTATTAACGGAACTTTTATACAGTGGAATATTCCGTTAACGGTAACGGGGTAATGTAACGAAATAACTTTGGGTTGTCACATCATCCCCCCGTTAGAGGGAATTTCGTCCCGAAATTCAGGTCTAGGCAAGGAAGTAGGTATGAATGGTCGAGTAGCGGCAGGAGGGTACTTCCTATTCTGATTGTCCTCGCATTCCCAAGTGAACTTTGGCGTGTGTTTGTCGTTCCAACAAACCTTCACCTACGGGATGCGGATTCCGTCTCGTGTAGTTAGTGGGTTCCGACTGGTGTATCTACGAGGTTAGGGTTCTCAATGGTTTCTATCAAGATGAGTGGGGTATGAAAGTGATGTCGGGCAATACTGATCAAGTCTAAGGAGTGGATCTATCGGGTGTGAAACTTGTGGAATATCCGAAAGTAGTAGTGGTCAGACGAGGGTTGGACCAATCTCCGTAAAGGATCCCGGGTGGTCCTAGGCTCTCGAAAGGGTAGAGCTTTTCAGTACTTAGAACATAGTGTACTTCTATGGCAAGATCAACACTGGCGTGATCGCCATTCCGAAGTTCCTAATGTTCTCACTCGTACTGGATGTGTAGTCCTTCAGGTTGGTTCTTAGGGAGCTCGGGTTGTCCTTGGTTTTGCGTTTCCTGTCAGTTCGCTTTTAGAGACTTTCTAGATCATCGGATGGGTTGTGTGACTATGGTTATCTGTTTGCTGTAGAGTGTCTATCTCAAGCTCGTGCAAAATGAACTTTCACTTCTGATTCTTGAGATATTTCTAACGGAGACCCTCAGGATCGGGGAGATAGGGTTTCACTAGACGAGTGTTGGACTACCTCAGGAGGTGGTTCTACTATCTCTGCGTGAGATGGTATTCGTGGAACACCTGATAGTCCAATGAATCTCTATGGCTTCGGTTTATTCTAGTGCGGAAAGCACATGCTCCTGCATAACCCCTCGACTAACATTGGTGTCAAGTGTATAATCTCTTTGGGATCTGGGTTATAAGACTTAAGGCAACTACTTTCGTACTTTGATAAGGTATTCTTGGCTACGAAGGTTATCATGTGGTTCTCGGTATTCTAGTGTTCGCTTTGGAGAATACAGTCTATCGTCTATAGGGCGACGGTGACTTCCTGCATGAGAGAGGGAGGAGGATCCTAGGCACTACTCATCGGTAACAGGGTGGACAAAGTGCCTGAGTAGTGCGAACATCTTTGGCAACTACTTCCGAAGGTTTCGAGTTTTCTCGGTCTAGGTCGAATCTGGTGAGTATACGGTTCCATTACTCGAACTTTAATCTCTTTACAAACTGAGGGTGTTAGTTATCACGTGAGCTTAACCGGTATGACAAAAAATTTCGGATTTGTGGTCATTTTAGTAGCTCAACCCGCAGTAGGTATCTTGACTCCATGTAACAACGTACATTTTTAAAACCAATTTTTTCATTTTTACGAACATCAAAACATCGAGTAATAATTTAAATTCCAATGTAAACAATATTGTCACAACCGATTACATCACATAGATCATAAAAATAGTTTTCCCCGAGTATGTGTACGATCACGCCGGCGCCTTCCCACGGTCCTCGCGAGTACCTGAAACACATAACACAACAACTATAAACATAAATGCTTAGTGAATTCCCCAAAATACTACCTACGCACATACACCTTTCCAGGCCCTGACCTTCCGGTCCATGTGTCTCAGGGGACTTCCGTCCCGACTGGGTAAACCTTCCGGTCCTACCCACGTCAACCTTACAGTCCACATCACAACGCCTTCCAGCCTATAACATATTCGCCTTCTGGCCCATAACATAATGCCTTCCGGCCCATATCAAGCATATCATACATGGCACATATAACGATTAACTTATCACACATAATGCATATATCTAATATCATATTCGACCTTCCGGTCACACAGTCAAACCCTTCCGGGTACAGTATAATGAGAAGACTCACCTCGTATATCTCGACAACTCGCGAACCCTGGAAATCACTCGTGCTCGAACCCCCGAGCTATAATCCCGCTATAAGATCATATATTTCTAATTAATACTTTTACCAATAAGGTTGACTATCCCTATCAAGTCAACACTGGTTAATTCTGGTCAACGGTCAACGATCAATTTGACCGGACTCGGCGAGTGCACTAGAGCGACTCGGCGAGTCTAAGCGTTTTCACCAACAACTCTCTCTATGATTCTCTTTTGACACGTCGAGTACTCCTCTGACTCGATGAGTTCCACCTGGTCATGAATCACGGGGCCACCGCGACTCAACTCGCCGAGTCGCAAGGACAACTTGGCGAGTTCCAGCTCGACTCAGTCCACCTGTCAAACCCTCTCTAACTCTCCGTGACTCACTGAGTCAACCACAACTCGGCAGGACCACTCACTGAGTGGTTAAGGACAATCTTCATGCTACTCGCCGAGTCTGTTCTTTAGACTCGGCGAGTCCATGCCATGCATCAACTCAATCTTGCTTCTAAGGTCAGATCCGCTCCATATATTCATATATCTGGCCCTCCCAAGCTCATTTATCATGTAAAGTCATAGTCTTGGCTACCATGCAGCACTTACAAGGCTCTTTTTGGGGAAATGACCTCTAATATGGCAACCCTAGTCTCCAACCCAAAAGGAAGGACATAAAGCATAGCATTTGGGACTTTCTGGACCTGCTAAGGTCCAGATCTAGGTACCATATCTCCATGGGACCTCTCACACTTCAATTACAAAGCAAATAAGGCAAGAAGAAACCCTAGATTTGATCATCTCAACAAAAACACGAAAATAAGCTCTGAAAGATACCTCAAGAAGCTTCCCTTGGCGAAATGGAAGTAGATCCAAGCTCCCAACTCTTCTAGCTTGACTTTCCCCCTTCCTTTCTTGCAAATACACACAAATTTGGTGAACAATAGCCTCTTATCTCACTCACAGGAACCCTTAGCTGCTTTGGTGCTCTCAAGGATCAAGGTGGCTGCAATGAAGAGCCATAAGGTCCTTTAAATAGAGCTTAGGACCGGAGAATTAGGGTTTCATCAAACAGCGCAGACTCGCCGAGTCCAGGATCGAACCCGCGTCCAGAACCGCGACCCTACTCGGCGAGTTCGAGCTCCAACTCGTCGAGTCCCCTCACAAAACACCAAAAAAAATATGCGAATAAAAGATACTTGGAAATCCGGGCTGTTACAATTCGCCCCCACTAGAACTAGACTTCACCCTCGAAGTCTCGCTCTGCAAATATCTCCGGATGCTGCTCACGCATCTCATGCTCCGGCTCCCAGGTCATCTTTGAACCCTTCCGATGCTGCCACTGAACCAACACCAGGGGTACCTCCTTGTTCCTCAAAACCTTGATCTTCCGATCTCTGATGGCCGCTGGTCTCTCGGCATAATTCAGACTCGCATCCACCTAAATATCCTCTAATGGAACCACTGTCGATTCGTCGGCTATACACTTCCTCTGCTGCGACACATGAAAAGTGTCGTGAATCTGCCCCAACTCTGCTGGCAAATCCAAACGATAGGCTACCCGGCCTACCCTCGCGATCACACGAAAAGGACCAATATATCGGGGCCCCAACTTGCCCCTCTTCCTGAATCAATCACTCCTTTCCAAGGAGAGACCTTCAGGAGTACAAGATCGCCGACTTGAAACTCAAGCTCGGGCCAACGTCTGTCTGCATAACTCTTCTATCGGCTCTGAGCGGTCATCAACCTCTGCCTGACCTGCTGAATCTGCTCGGTCGTATGGAGTACGATCTCCGTGCTACCCATCACCCGCTGCCCCACCTTACCCCAACAGATGGGGGTGCAACACCTCCGCCCATACAACAGATCAAAGGGTGGCATACCAATGCTCGAATGATGGTTGTTGTTATACGAAAACCCTGCTAAAGGTAGATAGGTGTCCCAGCTCCCTCCGAAATCCACAACACATGCTCGGAGCATATCCTCAACCGTCTGAATCGTTCGCTCGTTTTGTCCGTCCGTCTGCAGGTGGTATGCGGTACTGAAATGCAGTCTCGTACCTAACTCCTCATGAAACTTCTTCCAAAACCTGGAAGTAAAATGCACATCGCGGTCAGAAACAATCGACATCGGAACCCCATGTCGCGATACCACCTCCCTCACGTATAATTCTGCCAACTTCTCCGCAGAAGAGCTCTCGCTGATGGCTAGAAAATGAGCGCTCTTCGTCAATCTATCCACGATCACCCCAATCGCATCGACTCCCCTCGCAGTCCGCGGCAATTTGGTGATAAAATCCATGGTAATTTGTTCCCACTTCCATTCGGGAATATCTAGCAGCTGCAATTTACCATGCGGTCGCTGGTGCGTGGCCTTGACCTGCCGACAAGTCAAGCATCTCTCAACAAACCATGCAACATCCCTTTTCATATAGGGCCACCAATACTCCTTCCTTAGGTCCAAATACATTTTCGTAGCCCCGGGATGAATCGAGAATTTCGATCGATGCGCTTCCTCCATCAAAATAGCATGCGCACCACCCACAAATGGTACCCAAATCCGACCCTGAAAAGTCATAAGCCCTCGACCATCCGTGACGAATCCTGATACCTGACCTACAACCCGCTCCCTCTTCTGGTTTTCTGGTCTCGCAGCCTCAGCCTGAGCTCCTCGAATCGTATCCAAAATCGGGGTCATTACCGTCAACCTCATACTGATATCTCGGATCGGGGCGCTTTCCGCCCTACGGCTCAATGTGTCGGCTACCACATTAGCCTTGCCTGGGTGGTACAGGATCTCACAATCGTAATCCTTCACCACATCCAACCACCTCCTCTGTCGCATATTCAGATTTGGCTGATCCATCATGTACTTCAGGCTCTTGTGGTCCGTGTAGATGGTACACCGAACCCCATAAAGATAATGCCGCCAGATCTTGAGGGCAAACACCACAGCCCCCAATTCCAGGTCGTGGGTGGGATATCTCGACTCATGAGGCTTCAACTGCCTCGAAGCATACGCTATCACATGACCCCTCTGCATAAGCACCGCCCCCAAACCCGATATAGATGCATCACAGTACACCACAAAATCCTCCATCCCTTCCGGTAGTGCGAGCACCGGAGCCTCGCATAATTTTTGACGAAGCGTCTCGAATGATGGCTGTTGCTCCGGTCCCCATGAAAACACGACACCCGTTCGGGTCATCCTAGTAAGTGGCACAACAGTCTTGGAGAAATCCTTGATAAACCTGCGATAATATCCAGCCAAACCCAGAAAACTCCTGATCTCAGTGGGCGATCTCGACACCTCCCACCTCAATACCACCTCAATCGTGGCCGGGTCAACCAATATCCCTTTCTAGTTAACAAGATGCCTGAGGAACTGGACCTCTCGTAACCAGAAATCACACTTGGAGAATTTGGCATACAGCCTCTCCGATCTCAATACCCCAAGAATTTCCCTCAAATGTTCATCATGCTGATCCCTAGACCTTGAATACACCAAAATATTATCAATGAACACGATCACCGACCGATCCAGCATCGACCGGCACACCCGGTTCATAAGATCCATGAATGCAGCCGGGGCATTGGTGAGCCCAAAAGGCATCACCACAAACTCATAATGTCCATAATGAGTTCTGAAAGCAGTCTTCTGGATATCTTCCTCCCGAACCCTCATCTGATGATACCCCGACCTCAAGTCTATCTTGGAGAACCAAGATGCCTCCTGCAACTGATCGAATAGATCGTCGATCCTAGGTAACGGATACCGGTTCTTAACCGTTAACTTGTTCAACTCCCGGTAATCGATACACATCCGGTGCGAACCATCCTTTTTCTTGAAGAACAAAATCGGCGCTCCCCAAGGTGAGCTACTCGGTCGAATAAACCCCTTTCCCAACAGCTCCTGAAGCTGCGAGGATAACTCCTGCATTTCTGGTGGAGCGAGGCGATAAGGCGCCTTGGCGATGGGCGCCGCTCCCGGAACCAGATCGATACGGAACTCCACTTGCCTTTCCGAAGGCACACCAGGTAGTTCTTCGGGAAACACATCCGAAAACTCGCACACTACTAGAACCTCGTCAACCAAATTTGGCCTCCCCGCGGCCACTTGAGTATCCATCACATATGCTATGAATCCACTGCAGCCCTGCTGCAAACTCTGTCTCGCCCTGGCAGCCGAACAAAACGCTGACCCACACCGGGTCCCCTCACCATACACAGTAAGCACTCCCCCACTAGGGTCTCGTATAGTCACCAACTGTCTCTCGCAGTCAATGACTGCCCCAAACTTACTCAACCAGTCCATGCCTACGATAACGCAGACATCCCCCATAGCTATAGGAACCAAGTATATAGGGAACTCGACCCCAAAAATCTCAAGCACGCATCCTCAAATCACATCAGTGGCATATACCGCTTTCTCATCTGCTATAGAAACTCGCAGGGGTTGACTCATCACCTCTCGATCAATACCGATGTGGTGGCTAAAAGCTAACGATACAAAAGACCGACTCGCACCCGAGTCAAATAATACCAAAGCAGGTACAGAATTCACAAGAAAAGTATCTACGCATACCATAATATAAGCACAATATCTCAGCATAAAAGCAAATACATGAAAGAATACATACCGGCTACGACATCAGGCGCCGCACGGACCTCCTCTACAGTCAACTGGAAAGCTCTCCCACGAGCCTTCGGAGCCTCGGCCTTCACTGGCCGAGTCTCGATAACCCTGGCAGCAGGCGTAGATCCCTGGCGAAGCTGGGGGCACTCGACCTTCCGATGGCCGGTCTGGTTGCAATGAAAGCAAACCATGAATCCCTTGGGGCAATCCCTAGCAATGTGCCCCTCCTAGCCACACTTGTAGCAAGCACCCGATCGACATGCCCCCTCATGACTCTTGCCGCACTTTTCGCAAGTGCGACCCTTCTGACCTCCGGATCTCGAATCGGCGGACTTGGTCCGCTTGGCTGCCGGCTGAGACTGAGCTGGCCACCGATCCACCCATTGAGACTCAGCCTCCTCCCTGGCCTGGGTCTCCAACTCGATCTCACGCTTCCTAGCATTCGCCTGAAGCTCAGCAAAAGTCTGATGTGACAAGTTCGATACGAACTCCCGGATATCCCTCATCAGCACTCCCAAATACCGACTCATCTGAGCCTGCTCCGTGGACACCTGCTCGGGGCAGAACATCGCCCTCTCATGAAACTTCCACGTGATCACCGTGACAGAATCATTACCCTGCTTGAGGGTCAAGAACTCCTGAACCAACCGTTCCCTCTCCACCGGGGGAACGTACTCGTCTCTGAACATAGTGGTAAACCTCTCCCAAGTCACAGCTGAAACCTCTGCCAGAGTGAAGTTCGCCGTCACGAATTTCCACCAATCCTTTGCTCCCAGGTGGAGCTAGTTCAAGGAGAACCGTACCCTCAGATGCTCTGGACATGAACAAGTGTAGAAGCATCCCTCGATATCTGCAATCCATCTCATCGCAGCAATCGGATCCTGCGTCCCGTCAAACTCAGGTGGCTTCGTGTTGCTGAACTCCCGGAACAGCAACGAGTCACCTCCCTGTGGTCTGGCAGCGGCCACAGCTGCAGCGGCTGCGGCCTCAGTCAACGCGGCGTACTGCTCATCAAATGTCTCCATCAGTGTGGTCTTAATAGACCCAAACATCTCCGGAATCTCAGCCCGGATCGCTGCAGCCACCTCCTCATGAATCATCTGATGAAGCTCCTCGTCAGTCACACTACTTGTACCAGGTCTGTGGCTTGGTCCAACCATGATGTCTCTGAAATACAACATAAAAATATCAGAGACTCTATCGAGTATAATCGCACTCGATAACGCAGCCCTACTCAGTCTCCAATACCCAAGGATTCTTACTTGGGTTGCCCACTGACCCGGTGTCTTCAGTAGTACGGGCCCAATACTACCGACTACACCGCGTCAGCATTCACACCAAGTCCTCCTCCCCAAACCCCGGATCCTGAGTACTCTATTCTTGCCATGCACTAGCTACTCACTCTCTCTCAAAGCATCTCATAGAAGCAGGTTTCCCTAGACTAAGGCATCACAGATCAGGCCACTCTAGTCCTAATATGAATACCTAGTCTACTAGCATGCGTATCATATCCTATCATATCTCATAACTCATATTGTAAGAGTATTTTGGGGATTTTACCGTTCGGGTGCTGGCTGACCGTACACACTCCTTCTTCTTTGGTTGTTTCAAAAATCACTTATCAAATTTTATTGATTTATTAATTAAAATTTCTCAAATCCCCGGTTTGAGTTCAGTTACGTCCGAAGGTGTACCCGAACCCCTCAAACCAAGGCTCTGATACCAACTTGTAACAACGTACGTTTTTAAAACCAATTTTTTCATTTTTACGAACATCAAAACATCGAGTAATAATTTAAATTCCAATGTAAACAATATTGTCACGACCGATTACATCACATAGATCATAAAAATAGTTTTCCCCGAGTATGTGTACGATCACGCCGGCGCCTTCCCACGGTCCTCGCGAGTACCTGAAACACATAACACAACAACTGTAAGCATAAATGCTTAGTGTGTTCCCCAAAATACTAACTACGCACATACGCCTTTCCAGGCCCTGACCTTACGGTCCATGTGTCTCAGGGGACTTCCGTCCCGACTAGGTAAACCTTCCGGTCCTACCCACGTCAACCTTACGGTCCACATCACAATGCCTTCCGGCCCATAACATATTCGCCTTCCGGCCCATAACATAATGCCTTCCAGCCCATATCAAGCATATCATACATGGCACATATAACGATTAACTTATCACACATAATGCATATATCTCATATCATATTCGACCTTCCGGTCACACAGTCAAACCCTTCCGAGTACAGTATAGTGAGAAGACTCACCTCGTATATCTCGATAACTCGCAAACCCTGGAAATCACTCATGCTCAAACCCCGAGCTATAATCCCCCTATAACATCATATATTTCTAATTAATACTTTTACCACTAAGGTTGACAGTCCGTATCAAGTCAACACTGGTCAATTTTGGTCAACAGTCAACGGTCAATTTGACCGGACTCGGCGAGTGCACTAGAGCGACTCGACGAGTCTAAGCGTTTTCACCAACAACTCTCTCTAGGATTCTCTTTTGACACGTCGAGTACTCCTCTGACTCGATGAGTTCCACCTGGTCATGAATCACGGGGCCACCGCGACTCAACTCGCCGAGTCGCAAGGACAACTTGGCGAGTTCCAGCTCGACTCAGTCCACCTGTCAAACCCTCTCTAACTCTCCGTGACTCACTGAGTCAACCACAACTCGGCAGGACCACTCACTGAGTGGTTAAGGACAATCTTCATGCTACTCGTCGAGTCTGTTCTTTAGACTCGGCGAGTCCATGCCATGCATCAACTTAATCTTGCTTCTAAGGTCAGATCCGCTCCATATATTCATATATCTGGCCCTCCCAAGCTCATTTATCATGTAAAGTCATAGTCTTGGCTACCATGCAGCACTTACAAGGCTCTTTTTGGGGAAATGACCTCTAATATGGCAACCCTAGTCTCCAACCCAAAAGGAAGGACATAAAGCATAGCATTTGGGACTTTCTGGACCTGCTAAGGTCCAGATCTAGGTACCATATCTCCATGGGACCTCTCACACTTCAATTACAAAGCAAATAAGGCAAGAAGAAACCCTAGATTTGATCATCTCAACAAAAACACGAAAATAAGCTCTGAAAGATACCTCAAGAAGCTTCCCTTAGCGAAATGGAAGTAGATCCAAGCTCCCAACTCTTCTAGCTTGACTTTCGCTTTGATTTCCATATGACTAAGAGGGGTCGGTCAACAGCACGCGGTACCCTTCTCTTGGGTGTTTCGGAAGGTTTGATATAAGAGGGACGACTGGCGGATCGCATTAGTCTATTATTTTTATTATGTTTAGGTTCAGAAGAACCTTTATTTGCCGATATGGTTGCAGAGAAAGTTCTTTTTACACAGCACTAGGGACGTACACATGGCTGCACTACGTCAAACCATGACCGATAGAGTCGACGCGGAACTATAGAGGGTCCTAAGTGTTTCTGAGCAGAGTATCTTTTCATGAATGGATTCACACGAGGCATTTCTATAATCGCCTAACATATACTAGTCATGTATGATTAAGGTGGGGAGGACTGTTGACTGAGCGACCCCGCCCTAAATCCACAACCCAACGAGGAATAGGAAATGAGGCGGCATTCACTCACTCTAGGTCTATCCATCTTAACTATACATGGCCGTAATGTATATGTTTAGCCATTATAGTTTTACCTGATGAATTTTAAATTTTATAACAGTGCTGCGACTTTCACCTTAATGGGGAGGTATTTACATTTTGAATTAGTCTTTCAAATGTTTTATGTTTAGTTATCTGAGATTGAAAGACGTACCAAAAATCCACCGGGTTCCTTGATGCTTCTCCCTAAGCATTGGAGTTAGACTTTTCCTGTGCCCCTATCGTTTCTCCTGCAGTAGTGATCCTTAGTATCCTCCCGTCTGCGCCGGAGTTCTTTATTATTGGACAATCCCTTTTAAAGTGTCCCATTTCACCACATAGGTGGCAAACTGTACAGCTCGCCACATTGGCGGTTGATGTAATGAACTCAACCGGGGTTCTGCAGACGCGAGCAGTATGCCCCAACATGTGGCACCTAGCACAATAGAGCTCCCGGCAGACACCATAATGATGGTAGCTGCACTTGCTGCAATGGGGAAGGTTTCCTAAGTATGGTCTCCTAGGTGTAGGGATGGAAGGGTTGGTAGGGAATTTGACCATCTTAGCTCGTTGCCCTTCGGAAGGTCCTTGAGCCGAGGTACTTCCCTCCTCGATCTTGATCTTTCTCTTCAGTGGATTTGAGTGAGGTTCTTGGGTGGCTGGGTATGAAGGTGTTGGTTGCTGCTGTCCATTACTAGGATCGGAAATCTCGATAGGCACCTTGCCAACATTGGCGTTGTTAGCATTCAGGTGAGCCATGACAGTTGCTACGGCTGCTGAGACTACAGCTTGGAACGTAGCTTCATCGAATAAGAGTGTAGGTTTCTTGCTCGTGGACTGGTTACGCTTCTTTGGAGGCATGGTTTTTCCTACACGGAAAGGAATACAAGATAATGAGAGACGATGGCTAACCCTGAACATTTCTGTCCTGAATGTATTAGGCATAAAATTTTCCCGCGCCTCGGGTACTGGTTGTCTGAGTCTCGACCTACATCCCTATGATGTAGTCCTAGTAATCAAGGTAGGAGTGTGAGTATCAGAAAAAGGCCATAAGATGCGAGTCATTCCTACTATGTTACCTTTATACTGGGAAGGTTTCACTCTCCGGTCTGGAAAGATTTGAGAACAGTTCGGAACGAAACCGTCGAAAGAGAGGCTTATGAAGGCTTATGGCTAAATATTCTCAATAGAGGTGCGGGGATCCGCTCTAATCGTGTTACTGGCAACGGGAAAAGACGACTTACCTAACACATAGCATGAGTAGTGTAACCACTAACTCACTAAATTGTATTATTTTATGGGTGTATTAGCATGACGAACACGAGGGTAAGACACTTCTCGGGTTCCATGTACCGGCTCCCTCTGTATGCCTCGTATCTTTGACTAGTATCGGTGTTGGTTTCCTTCAGGTAGTTACGTAGGGTTCTTCTCTTGTGAAGACATATTGAATTTCTACTCCACCTTACTTCCGAATCCATCTCTGGGTGTCATCACTTCATGATGGATGACTGGAAATCTTGTAAGTTTAGGCGAATCTCTCACCACTATCCCTAAAAGATATGGGCACTTGGTGAATTCAATAGTCTCGACCCAGTTCATTTATTTCCGAACTAGAAATCTTCTCAATGAACTTCTTCAGGGCTGGAATCAACTCTTTTGTCAAGCACTGAAGTGGATAGGGTTTTCTACAGGGTTCGTGAGAGAATGGAAATGCCTAAAGAATCCTAAGAGATTATTAACATTTCACTGAGTGATCCATATCGAGTCCTGCTACGATTACATAGGGTATACAAATCATATATAGCTTAGATCCGATAGGCCTTCGAATATGTGATACTACTCTAGATCCACATCCCAACGAGGAAAATGAAATAGGGCGAAACCACACATTCTTACCCTATGGGATCCTTATTATGTATAACCTTGGGAGTATACCCTCTGTAGTCGTAGGTATATCAATAAGGATCTTTTTAGTTCTCCACACAGGGTTATCTATGTATTTGTCACACCCCGAAAATCGAAGGCGGAAACATTTCCGGGGTTGACTCCACGTTGAGTATCAAATCCAATGCACATAGTAAGTAAAGTAAAACAACCATTACATTACATAAGAAAAGTTTTACAGTTGTTTCAAAAAGTAAAGTTTGTACAGTTGTGATACATAGTATATATAAACAAAATGAAACGGGTCTTCATGTACTCTATCTTCTGGCCAAAAAGGGATCTTCGGGTACCTGTTCTAACGCTGACCTGAGAACACAAGCGGTTTAAAAATCAGCATAAAGCTGGTGAGTTCATAAGCGGTTTTTGTTTGTGAAAATGTTCAAGTTTCCTTTCTGTTTCTGAAATGTTACGCACACCAAGAAAATCCCATATTTTCATAAAAGTTGGTTGTTGTTTCACAAATGTAAAGTATAGTAAGTTTGTACACTGAAAACATGTCTACTCATGTGAAAATGTATAGTTTGGTTATCCGGCTTGTTAAACTGTTCTGTTTACCTATCGTGTATTCCCAGGAAAGTCTCATACTTTCCTTATTGTATATTACCAATTGTAAAAGATGTAATGTTATCCAGTTTGTTACTTTTTCCAGTTATGTAAGAGTTACCCAGGAAAGCCCCATGCTTTCCTGCATGTTGGTTTCCAATGTGAACGATGTAAAAGATGTAAAAGATGTAAACATGGTTAGGTTCCATGATTACCCCAGGAAAGTCCCATACTTTCCTGAACGTTTTTTTTTTTTTTGAAAGAGCCAAAGCTCAGCAAACTTTATTAATAAGAATAAAAGAATACAATCACCAAAAATTCAAACAGATAACAAAAATAACCAGCCTATCCATAACCAACTACCAAACCACTTCCTAAGAATAAGAACTAACCACTCACAACCCCAATAATCCCTAAAATCCTTAAAGTTAGCCCAAGAACTTATTGAATGAGGGAAAAAAGGTAACTTCACCCCCTTGCACCTCCAAAAACTCCGAGAACCATAAAAAAATAGCAAGGGATAAGGCCCTTAAAAAAACCCTCAGTCCAAAGACTAAACTTTAAGAAAAATCCAACTAAGACCAAACACCTCAACCAACAAATCACAAATAAAAACCAAACATATTTAAAACTGCTAAACAAAATAACAATGCAATCCCTATTAAACTCCAAGAGCTGACCAAAATCACTTCTTCTGTCCCTTTTCCAGTTCTTCATCCTCCTCTTGATTTTCTGCATGAAACTCTCTTCCTTCTTTTCACTACTGTCCATCTTCATCCAATGCAAAATATTCCTGCAAAGAATACAAAACCCAACGAACCAAAAACCAATACCGAGACTCCAGAATTCAGAATAAGTTTCAGCCTTGACATGGCATCAATCACATTACTTTCCTGAACGTTGATTACCATATGTGAAAGATCTAAAAGATGTATAAAGTGGTTCATTATTACTATAAGCAAATCTCTGTTATCCTAATTGCGAGTTCCATAACCATACGATGGACTAAACCTGTGGCAATAAGTAGTCCACATGTGGCAATAAGTAGTCCACATACTTATGACTTTCGTCACCCTTGAACCATTTCGGTTCGGCTGTAGCTAGCAGCCAGGTGTGGGGTAGTCAGCCCCGTATAGATCTATACACTCAAGTCACGCTCTCTAAATACCAGAGATTCTGGTTACGGGTGCAGTCCTCCACTCGCGTATCTCTGTGGAGTGTTCACCGAGGACGTGTCTCCAATCATACAGGATTAACAAATTTACTAGTAATAATATGATAGTCCTCCATTCGCATATATATATGTGGAGTATTACCGAGGACAAAACAGTGTACAGGTATTATATTCAAATGTCTAATGTCATGCACTGATAAAATGAGGAAAGCCATTTGTGAAATATATGTAAAACATAACAGTTTAAAGACCTATTTCACAAATATATGTTACGTGATCTGCATGTTCAAATGGTTATCAGTTGTAGTAATCAGTAATAAAAGCATATGGAATATGAAACACACATTTGAAAACATGTTTTGAGTACAATAATTCCTTTGTACTTTGCTTGTGTTCCCCCCTGAAAACAGTGAAGACAGTGAAAAAGGGTAGGGGTATGAACTCACCGGACTCGGAAATGCGTCGGCTTTGGATACTAGACGTTGGTTCGGGGTTTGATTACATGCGATGTCCCTATGTAAAATGAAATAATGTCCATATATATTCAATTAGGGATACATTCACTAATTATATGGAACATTACACTCCGACGAGGTTAAACACCTCAAAACGAGCGTTTGGAGTGACCCGGGTGACATCTTCGGACGTGTAATGGCACTAGGGACTTGGGACTTGAGTTTACTCCCCAAGAGTAAACATTTTAGGGAGTTTACAGCCATATAACACACCCACACATGAGTTTATGACCGTAAACTCATGTTGGTGTGATTTTGAGTGTTTAATGGCTTAAATGGACATGGGGATTGTTAGAATGGACTTCTAGAATGCCTTGGTTTATTTTGTTTGGATTTATACCATTTAAAAGGGAGTTTACGGCCGTAAACTCACCCATGGTCAAGAAAAATTGGTTTAAGGCACAAGAAGCAATCACATGTGATTCTAACTAATTTTCTAAGGCTTGGTATCAATTTTTGGCTTCAATTGACAACTTTTTATGAGTTTAAGGCCCAGACATATACCCTCTGGTCGTAAACTCTAATATGGTTAAGAAAGATTAGTTTTTGATGCTTAAAACAATCACATGTGATTCTAGGAATTTATCCAAGCCTTTGGGGTGAATTAGGAGCATGTTTGGCATGACTTTATGAGTTTACGGCCAAGGGTATGTTCCTAGGCCGTAAACTCCTATATGTGGTACTTTTGAAGTGTTATAAACCCCCAAACTATTTTTAGAAGGATCTAGGATTTACCACAAGGCCATTGGTTGAGTTTCAAGGCATTTTGACATGTTTTAAGGCACTAAATCCCCCTTTTTGAGGAATTTACAGCCCAAGAAGGAGTCTTGGCCGTAAACTCTTGTTTGTCCCACAAAATTCATGTTTAATGTGTTCCAAGTCCAGATTGGTAAGCCTCAAGGTCATATCTAAGTCCCAACTATGATTTGGAAGGGTAATTTTGGCTTAAAAACCCCATTTTGAGGAGTTTACGGCCCAAGCTTGATCCTTGGCCGTAAACTCATGTTCTTGGTCCCAAAACTAAGTTTAAACATCAATTTGAAGGCTAAAGAGGTTGGATAACAAGTTAGGGGTGTTACCTCTTTGATTGGAAGCCTTAAATCTTTGTTTTGGATCTTTGATTATGGATGAGGAGAGAGGTTGGGAGAGTTTTATGAGAAAATGGCCAAAGGCTTCAAATGGAGTCTTAAAACACTTTATATAGTGTTTAAGTTTTGGACACGGTGGAATTCTACCCGATACCGGCGTTAGACGAGGCTTTTGGTCGTACCCGATTAGGTTGCCGTAACCCGATATGGTAAATTTTAGAAATATTCCGATCACTAAAGTGGGGTGTTAAAATGATTTCTAAATGTATTAAGACACCCATTAAGTCATTTTAAATACGTACCAGTTAATGACTTAATTAAACAGAAGATCGGAAATCGAATTTGGAAACGACGATTAGTTGCGTAAATTGTACTACGAAAGAGTTATAAGAGATGATACGGGAATTTCGGGTTGTTACATTATCCCCCCGTTAAAGGGAATTTCGTCCCGAAATTCAAAGTTTAAAAACACACAACAAGATACAAATCATGAATCTGGAAAGAGTTGTGGATACTTCTATTTCATTGAATCTTCCCGTTCCCAAGTGAATTCCGGTCCTCGCTTGGCATTCCAGCGAACCTTCACTAACGGGATTCGACTTTGCTTTGTACGTTTGACTTCTCGATCCATGATGTCGATTGGTTCTTCCACAAAGTTGAGGTTTTCATTGATCTCGATCTCGTCTATGGGAATCGTTAGGGTTTCATCGGATAGGCACTTTTTGAGATTTGAAACATGGAAGACAGGATGAATGTTACTGAGTTCATGAGGTAAGCGAAGTTTATAGGCAACTGGACCGATCCTGGAGAGGATCTCGAAGGGTCCAATGTACCTTGGATTAAGTTTCCCACGCTTACCATAGCGTACTGTGCCTTTCCAGGGCGAGACCTTCAACAGGACACGGTCTCCAACCTGGAATTCTAGTGGTTTCCGACGATTATCAGCGTAACTCATTTGGCGATAATGTGAAGCTTTCAATCGGTTACGGATTTGAATGATCTTTTCGGTGGTTTCGCGGATGATTTCAGGACCAGTGAGAGCACTGTCGGGGACTCGACTCCTGGCTAACTGTGTATCCCCCACCTCGGCCCATCACAGAGGGGATCTGCACTTACGACCGTATAGGGCTTCAAACGGAGCAGCCCTAATGCTGGTGTGGTAACTGTTGTTGTATGAGAATTCGATCAAGGATAAATGTGTATCCCACGACTTTCCAAAGTCAATGACACATGCTCTAAGCATGTCCTCCAGGGTTTGGATTGTTCTCTCACTCTGTCCATCGGTCTGAGGATGATACACTGTGCTCATATCTAGATTGGTTCCAAGGGCTTTCTGAAGGGACTGCCAGAATCTGCAGGTAAACCTGCTATCTCGATCAGAGATAATGGATACAGGTATACCTTGTAGACGTACTACCTCCTGGATGTAGATTCGCGCGAGTCTTTCCATCTTGTGTGATTCTTTGATTGGAATGAAGTGAGCGGATTTTGTCAAACGATTGACAATTACCCAAATGGTATCGTACCCACTAGAACACTTGGGCAGTTTGGTGATGAAGTCCATAGTAATCATCTCCCATTTCCACTCGGGAATCTCGGGCTGTTGGAGCAGACCCGAGGGTTTCTGGTGTTCAACTTTGACTTTGGTGCAAGTCAGACACTTGCCCACGTATGTAGCTATCTCAGCTTTCATATTTGGCCACCAGTATTGCTTCTTGAGATCCAGGTACATCTTATCCAAACCTAGGTGAACAGAGTATTTGGTTCTGTGCGCTTCCTCCATGACTATTTCTCTGAATCCTCCGGACTTGGGAATCCAGATTCGATCCATGAAACAGTAAACTCCGTCACCTCTGATCTCAAGTTTCTTTTCCATTCCTCTCAAGGCTTCGATCAACACGTTCTCGGGTTTGAGAGCTGTTAACTGGGTTTCTCGGATTTGCATGGGTAGGTTGGAATGGATGGTTATCTTCTGGTTCTTCACTTTGTGGCCTGCACTATCCTTTCGGCTAAGGGCATCTGCTACCACATTGGCCTTGCCGGGGTGGTAACGGATTTCACACTCATAATCACTGAGTATTTCTACCCATCGCCGTTTCCTCATGTTTAAGTCTTTCTGATCAAAGATGTGCTGCAGGCTCTTGTGATCAGTGAAGATCGTGCACTTGGTTCCGTAGAGATAATGTCTCCAAATCTTCAATGCAAAGATTACGGCTCCTAGTTCCAAGTCATGTGTGGTATAGTTGACCTCGTGTGCTTTCAGCTGTCTTGAGGCATAGGCAATCACCTTTCCTCTTTGCATAAGCACACAACCTAAACCTTGATTAGACGTATCGCAGTAGACAACGAAGTCCTCTGTCCCTTCGGGCAGAAACAGAACAGGCGCGCTGCATAAGGCTCTCTTCAACGTTTGGAATGCAGTTTCTTGTTTATCACTCCAACAAAAGGGTACACCTTTCTGTGTTAGAGTGGTTAAAGGTTTGGCGATTTTGGAAAAATTCTGAATGAATCTCCGATAGTAGCCGGCGAGACCCAAAAATTGACGAATTTCTGTGGGTATCTTCGGTGCCGACCAATTCTCTATACTTTAATCTTGGAAGGATCTACGTGAATACCCTCCTTGCTTACCACGTGACCGAGGAAAGTTACCTTCCATATCCAGAATTCACACTTGGAAAATTTCGCGTATAGCTTTTCGGATCTAAGGGTCTCCAACACTAACCTCAAGTGTTGCTTGTGGTCATCTTCATTTCGGGAGTAGACGAGGATGTCGTCAATGAACACAATGACGAACTTGTCTAAGAAGGGACGGCACACCCGGTTCATCAGATCCATGAACACAGCCGGTGCATTGGTTAGACCGAAGGGCATCACTACGAACTCGTAGTGTCCATACCGAGTCCTAAAAGCTGTTTTGGAAACATCATTCTCCTGAACTCGTAACTGATGGTACCCTGATCGTAGGTCTATCTTTGAAAAGTAGCTGGCTCCATGGAGTTGATCGAAGAGGTCATCTATTCGCGGAAGAGGATATCGGTTCTTAATGGTCAACTTGTTCAGCTCACGGTAGTCGATACACATCCGAAAGGATCCATCTTTCTTCTTGACAAACAATACCGGAGCTCCCCAGGGTGAGGAACTCGGTCTAATGAATCCTTTACTGAGCAACTCATTGAGTTGACTGGATAACTCCTGCATTTCTGCTGGAGCTAAGTGATATGGAGACTTTGCTACGGGGGTAGCTCCAGGAATTAGGTCAATACGGAATTCGACCTGACGCTCGGGAGGAATTCCTGGAAGATCTTCGGGAAACACATCAGGAAAGTTACAGACTTCGGGGATGCTCGTGAGGTCTCTAACTTCTTTTTTCTCGTTGATCACATGGGCTAAGAATGCAATGCACTCGTTTTGTAGGAGCTTTCGAGCTTCGATGCAAGAAATGATACGAAGATTGGAACTGGGTTTATCGCCATAGATTACGAGAGTTTGATCCGAAGGAAGATTGAGATGGATGGCTTTTTCGTAACAAAGAATATTAGCGTGATTGGGACTCAACCAATCCATGCCAATGATAACATCAAAGCACTTAATGGAAACTGGCATGAGATCTATAGGAAATGAGTGGTCGTTTAGGGTAAGCGTACAGCCTATGAATACGTCGCTAGCGCTTTCTTTCTCACCATTAGCCATCTCAACGGTAAACGTTTAAGTTAGTGGTTGGGGATTACGTTTTAGATTATGTTTGAATGCATGACTAACAAAACTCCTTTCAGCACCCGAATCGAAAAGAATACTAGCATATGAGTTGTCGAGAAGGAACGTACCTGAAACAACAGTGGGATCAGCGACTGCTTCCTCCCGTCCCATGGTTAGAACCCTTCCAGTGTTATCAGCAGTTGACTTCTTGGGACAGTTCCTTTTAAAGTGCCCAACATCTCCATAGTTGAGAGACTATGTTATTGTTGTTGGATTAGTGTCTAAGTCCATAACTATTTTGGTATGTACTTGACCCGATTATGAGCATGGTCCTTTTGGGTTGCCTTCACCATAGCAATTTGTAGGATGAATTAAGGAGAGAAATGTTTAATAATGATTTATTAATATATTATAAGAGTAATATATTAAAAGAGAGATCATATTGTTTAATTAATATTAGTCAATGATTAATTAAGAATTAATTTTGTGGCTAAAAGAGATTATTTAAGTACAGGGGACTGGACTGCAATTATTGGATAATTGAGTTATTGGGCTAAGGAATGCTAAAGGAACAAGGGGTGAACGAAATTATAATGGGTGCCCATCATATTTTCGTCCATGGCCTTATTTCAGAAGGTTCCATTGGTTGCCTAGAGTTTAAGCTGTCCATTAGGGTTTTGACTAAAACCCTAGCAGCCCACACAAGTATATAAAGGACCCATAAGGCCCCAAAAACGTGTGGATCTGATCTCTAATTGTTATTAGATGAATTTGGGTGCCTTTCCTCTTCTCTTCTTCATCTTGTTGCTTAGTGGTGTTTGTGACTCCATTAGAGGTGCAACACTTGAGACACTAAGTTTCTGAAGCCAAGGAATTGATTGTTATTGCTATATAACAATCAAAGGTTAGATCTAAACCCTATTTTATGTTAATATAATTAACTGTATGCTACATCTAGGGTTTATAGCTTTGGATATTCATTTGTGTAACATCCGGATTTTTAGGGTTATTATTGTGTAGTTTAATCTTTTGATTAAAGGAGAGACTCGACTGTTGACTTGAGTTGACTTCTGTTGACTTTGGGGTTTTGGTCAACATAAGTAATGGAGATCATAGAGGGGTAAAATGGTCTTTTACCCACTACCCAATTAGAGAGGGAAAGAGAAATTTTCGGTTTAATTAGGGATATTTTCCTTATGTGTTAGGCGGTCGTGAGTTCGAGATTCAAGTGTAAAGATAACTGTCTTTTGCTTTCAGGAGAGTCTTCTCACTATACGTTACCTTGAGTGGTAGTTATGTGTGACCGGAGGGTCTTATGTGCTTACATTTAGTATTATGTTATATGTGATATGTTATGCATCATTTCTTTGTGATTTATGCTATGCAGAGTTTATACACCGGACCGGAGGGTCCAACGATACAGATCGGACCGGAGGGTCCAATGATACGGAACTGGAGGGTTCTGCTGAGACACACCGAATGTAGGGTCATATTGTAGCCTTGTGTGGCGTATGTGTTGTATGTGGTATTTTAGGGAACTCACTAAGCTTCGTGCTTACAGTGTTTTGTGCTTTGTGTTACAGGTTTTTCTCAGGATCACGAGACGGAACCGGCTCGATTGTACACACCAAAGAAAGAGTTATGTTTTAGAGGATCCTGGATTTCTATTTATTTGATTATAGAGTTATGTCCTTGTACTTTAAACAGAAATGAGATTTTTACAAAAAGTGTTCTAAGATCAAAAGCGAATTTAAATGAAGTTTTAGTTTTGAAAATTTTCGGTGTTACAAGTTGGTATCACAACCTTGGTTTAAGGGATTTGGATGCACCTTCGGGTAATCTGGACTCAATCTGAGGAAGTAAGAAGGGTTTTCAAAGAAATGATTTTCTAAAAGTGAATAAGAGTTCAAAGAGAAAGCAAGAAAGAGCAGTGTGTACAACCAGCCAGAGCCCGAACGGTGATTTCCCAAAATACCCTTACTTTTGTATTATGAGATATTTATGATACATTTTATGAGATATTATGCATGCTAGAGATAGGCTAGGTATATCATATCTTAGGACTAGAGTGGCCTGATTTGTGATGCCTTAGCCTAGGAGATTGCTGTTATATATGATGTGATTTCGAGAACGTGATGAGTGAGAGTATTCAGTTGGAGTCCTTTTAGGGGATTTGAGTAGAGGGGTAATCTAGGAGAGATACCTAGATGAGTGTTGTGGTTCTTATCGAAAGAATAGTTAGAACCCGCGAGAGGTAGAGTGCAGAGTTTGGTGGTACGTTTAGAATGAGCAGAGCAAGCGGAGTTATCACCTAGAGCGAGTTGTTTGTATTCTTCGATGCTAGAATGTTCCTTGCTTCATGCTTTGTAGAACTCTTGATGATGGGAGTCAGCTACCAAGTGAATATGATGATATTCAAGTGGTAGATGGCTGGCATCATTAGGAGCTCTTCAGTAGCTGATGGCGGAGAAGTGGGAGGACCAAGGAAGAGCCAAGGGAGTAAACTTAGCTAGATGAGTACACTGGAGGAGTAGAGCATTTCGCTGATGGGCGAGCACGCGTGGCGGAATTAGTGAACGAGAAGGTTGAGTAGCTACTTAAGAGCTCTGGGATGGTCCGTGTGGAAAGTATGGGTAGATATGGCAGGTAGTATGGGCCCGTACTACCGAAAGCAGAGGACCCATACTCGACACAAGGAGTATTATGAAGGTTCTAAAGAGCAGATTAAGGAGTGATGTTATGGTTCGAGTACCATACATCGGAGCAGATTGAGGAGTGATGTTATGTTTCGAGTACCATACATCGGAGCAGATTGAGGAGTGATGTTATGGCTCGTGTACCATGCATCAAAGCAGATTGAGGAGTGATGCTATGGTTCGAGTACCATACATCGGAGCACATTGAGGAGTGATGTTATGGTTCGTGTACCATACATCAGAGCAGATTGAGGAGTGATGTTATGGTTCGAGTACCATACATCGGAGCAGATTGAGGAGTGATGTTATGGTTCGAGTACCATGCATCGGAGAAGATTGAGGAATGATGTTATGGTTCGAGTACCATATATTGTAGCGGATTGAGAAGAGATGTCAGGGGCTGAGTAACATGGTTCTTAGCAAATGATGTTTGTGATTCTTTGGTTGTCCGATCAGGATTGATGGGTGTAGTTTGGGCGCGATGGGGTTTTAGGCCTGAGGGCCATGATTGAGTCCGAAGAGGCATCCCTTGAGAGGGAGGTCGAGAGCATTTCAGAGTATCTTGATGAGATGTCAGATGTGGTCGCAAGACTCAGGGATTAGTAGAGCAGCCATTTATGGGGGATTGCGATCTGAGTGAGCAATCAGCCGATGGAGGAGATGTCACCTTCTGTGACTTGATGGGTGCTATTTATATTTCTAGTGGGAAGTAGGAGAGGCGTGAGATTTCAGTTTTGGGTTTAGGAGTAAACCCTACGGGTTGACATTGATGACGATTTTCCACCAGAGTATCAGGCAGATGTATGCCGCAAGGAAACGATCTATCATGAGCAGGTAGTCAGTGGGGACTAAGATAGTCAAGGACCACACTACACCCTAATTGAGTATAGTAGGGCGTGTGGTAGCAGTATCAGCGGGTAATCCAGTCGAGTATATCAGAGAAGTGGCTTTTCTGTCTGTGATGGGTATAGAGTATGGTAGTGGAGTCCTTATTCTCGTGATGATTCACATGTTGGATCGCGGGTTGAGAAGTCGAGGATGAGGAGTATGATGATTTATTGTTTCAGTCTAAGAGTCAGTGATAGCTAGAGGCAGTCGTGATGAAAAGTTCCTGAGGATTTCTTCGAAGATTTGGGTATTTGAGGTTTCTTGATCTCTGCGTGGGGAGATCATTGGGCGTTGTGTGGCACCTTCCAAGCGTAGATGCGATGTTTCTGGAGGAAACCGTCTGTGGGGTAGAGTGTTGATATGTCAATTGGTGATGGTTCGAACCCTAAGTGGGGGAGAACTGGGTATTTTATTGAGGGAACCAGAGATTTGTGCAAGATCGGTTAAAGGTTGGATACAGAGACCTGCGACTCGAATTCATGAGACCAGGGTCATTGGTGATCAAGGAAAGGTACATAATGAGATAATGCATGTGGTATGTGTCTGAGAAAGGATGGGTGCCTCCACGGCAGGTAACCAATGGCCAGGAATCTGGTGGTGGTCAGGGTCGTTTCAAGTGGAAGATTCGTAATGATGGTATGGGCAGTCGAAAACTTCTAGGTCGAAGTATGGATAGTATATGCCCCATTTTGGGGAGGATAAAAGATTATCGAGCAGCCAACTCCCGGGCCGGTATGTTTACTCTTGCTTGGATTTTGAGCAGTAGGGGAAAAGGTTTCGGAGGATCATCAGCGTGTTCTGAGGCGTTAGCATTTTCCTTGTATTCCAATTATGTGTTTGGTTACACTGAAGTTGCGCATTGGGTAAAATGAAGAATTATTTATGGGGTTCAGAGGAAATGTGTTGTTGTATCTGTATGATGCTGGGAGTAGGAGATCAGTGGTTGAGGTAGGACATCGTGATGTTCTGAAATGGTGTTCCGTGGTACCCGAGTATAATGTTCCTAATTCAGAGTTATTTAGAATCTTGAGTTTGAGACGACTAGTGGTGTATCATGTATCTATGGTTCCACTGGGAGCCATTCGGGTATTGACATCAAGAGGGATTATTTAAGAAAGTGGATCTCCGCAGAGGTACGTATTTTGTTATAGCGGTTGCCGCCAGAGTCAGTGATGCATATGTGGGGCAGGTGTGTGTAGCTATCTCTGATAGTCTGCAGAGCATGAGTTAGTGGACGTATTGTGACATTGTAATGTGAATGAGAGTATAGGGTGAAGCTATGGGGAACCGTAGTACTCAGTAGTCAGTTGGTGTTGTGGTGCTATGGGGAGCCGTAGTACTCACTAGTTAGAGGCTGTCGTGATGTTGCGGGGAGCCATATTACTCACTAGATGGCAAGAGAGTGTGATGGTGGAGTGTTCTCCGATTAGTGTATGATGCAGAAGAGTTTTAGGCTTGAGTAGCCCTAGTATTGAGTTTTAGAGCATGGTGGTTGGACCAGGGGCGAGACTGGGGTCTCCATCTCTATCAAGGCTAAGTCAATTTGCGGTTGGATTGTAGTTTTCATTTGAGAATTTTGTGACTTGTGTGTCATGTGAGCCGAGATAGTTGATGCAAAGAGGAAGTCAGTAGAAGCTCTTCTGCGGATAGCCTAGCAGTGTTGTACTTGAGGTAGGTGGTATCGCGGCGTGGAGTACCGATCTCGATTGTCTCAGATCAAGATGTACGTTTCACTTCTAGATTCTGGAAGAAATTCCATGAGGAGTTGAGCACAAGGTTGAATTTTAATACCACCTACCACCCACAGACTGATGGGCAGAGCGAGCGGATGATTCAGACGCTCAAGGACATGCTTCTGGCATGTGTATTGGATTTCAGAGTGAGTTGGGACACATACTTACCCTTGGCTGAGTTTTCCTATAACAACAGCCATCATTCGAGCATTGGTATGCCACCCTTTGAGCTGTTGTATGGGAGGAGGTGTCAGACTCCCATTTGCTGGGGAGAAGTAGGGCAGCGTGTGAGGGGTAGTACGAAGATGGTGCTTCAGATGACCAAACAGATTCAGCCGGTCAGGCAGAGGTTGTTGACGGCCTAGAGGCGTTAGAAGAGTTATGTGGATAGACGACGGTCAGACCTCGTGTGGTGTTAAAGGGATATGGAATTTGGAGCCGAGGTTTATGGATGAGATGTTTGAGGACACTTCTGAGCGAGCATGGTTATGCTTTTATGTCTAAGGACAGAGTGTTGGGGGATTCTTTGTCCGGAGGGTTTCTGATAGCAGTCTAGTAGATGTGCCCCGGTGGAGTGTGAACCCTTTTATTCATGGGGCGTGATTCATATGTTTTAGCATGATCGGTTTGACGGTGAGATAGCTGGTTGTTGGTTGTGGTCTTATGGGAATCAATGAGCTAGTGAGGAAACTGGGTTGATATTCGAGGAGCAAAAATCATGGTGATCGTTCAATTAGGCGGTCTGGCGGCAGATCAGGCCACTAGAGTTTCCTGTTACTGGGAAGGGGTATTTTTAGCGGTGAAAAGAGTTGGTTTAAACTCTGGTTTTGAAGGTTCTATGTGGTTTCGGATGTCCATAGAGGAAATATCAGTGTTGTACGTATATCATTTCGGTAGTGCCTTTCGGGTTAATGATAAAACCTATGTGTGGTTAACGGATGATTTTGAGGGTGAAATCTAATTCAAGTGGGGGAGAATTGTAATATCCGGATTTTTAGGGTTATTATTGTGTAGTTTAATCTTTTGATTAAAGGAGAGACTCGACGAGTTGAGGATCCAACTCGCTGAGTCGAGATAGGTTTTTCACGCTGATTTAATGAGTGGACTCGACGAGTCAGAGGAGGGACTCGTCGAGTAGGTGCTGGGCAGAGAAACCCTAATTTCATGGGTTTGGGACCTATTTAAAGGTCCTTATGGCCTTCATTTGTGGCCACTACACCCTGAGGAACCCTAGAGAACAGCGAGAAAGCTTATGGTGCAAGAGGAGGGCCAATTCATCACATTTTGGTGTGTTCTAGCAAGGGGAAGGATGCATTTCGTGTTAGGTTGTTTTGTTGGACTCAAATCATCCATCATTTCGTTCAGAGCTGCTGTAAGAGGTAAGGATTCATGTCCATCTTCATTTGTGTGATAGATTTCATGAATCTAGGGTTTCTTCTCTTCTTTTGGTAAGAGATCTAGAGTATGTGATGTCCCCTTTGTGTGTATATCTTTAGATATGGACCTTGAGAGGTCCAGAGAGTCCCTATTCCCCAGCTTTATGCAGTCTCTTATGAGTTTGGAGCTTAGGTGATCATTTTAAGGGTTATTTCTCCATCTATGGCTAATTGTAGGTTGCATGAACGTAAAGTTTGAACCTTTACGTGACTTTGGAGTGCTAGAACGTTAGATCTACTAGTTGGTAAAGCGGATCTGGCCTCAGAAGGTCGAATGAGCATAGTCATGGAGGAAACTCGCGGAGTCCATGGGCAGACTCGACGAGTCGAGTCGGGTTGCCCTGCGATTCGAATCTAGTGGAGACCCGTCGAGTGGAAGGTTCAATCGGTGAGTCGAGTGAGGCCTTAGAGGAGTCAAAAGACACGCATGAACTCGCCGAGTCACTCTTGTGCACTCGACGAGTCTGGTCAGAGTTGACCGTTGACTTGAGTTGACTTCTGTTGACTTTGGGGTTTTGGTCAACATAAGTAATGGAGATCATAGAGGGGTAAAATGGTCTTTTACCCACTACTCGATTAGAGAGGGAAAGAGAAATTTTCGGTTGAACTAGGAATATTTGCCTTATGTGTTAGGCGGTGGGGATTACGAGTTTCAAGTGTAAAGATAACTGCTTTCTGCTTTCAAGTGAGTCTTCTCACTATACGTTACCTTGAGTGGTAGTTATGTGTGACCCGAGGGTCTTATGTGCTTACATTTAGTACTATGTTATATGTGATATGCTATGCATCATGTCTTTGTGATTTATGCTATGCGGAGTTTATAGACCGGACCGGAGGGTCCAACGACATAGACCCGACCGAAGGGTCCAACGATACAGACCGAACTGGAGGGTCCACCGATACGAAACTGGAGGGTTCCGCTGAGACACACCGACCGGAGGGTCATATTGTAGCCTTGAGTGGCGTATGTGTTGTATGTGGTATTTTGGGGAACTCACTAAGCTTCGTGATTACACTGTTTTGTGCTGTGTTTCAGGTTTTTCTCAGGATCACGGGACGACACCGGCTCGATTCTACACACCAGAGAAAGAGTTATGTTTTAGAGGATCCTGGATTTCTATTTATTTGATTATGGAGTTATGTCCTTGTACTTTAAACAAAAATGAGATTTTTACAAAAAGTGTTCTAAGATCAAAAGCGAATTTAAATGAAGTTTTAGTTTTGAAAATTTTACAATTTGCATGTTCATTAGAGAAACAAGATCCAAAAGCTATTAGGGTTTGCATGTACACCATAGGAATGATGTATTGCTCAAAACCCATCAGTGGTATCAGAGCCTAGAGCTGTTTGTTTATGAATTTGATGCATATTTGATCGAATTTGACTGGAAAACAAATTTTTTGACTTTTGGGGCTGGACTCGCCGAGTCCACTGGGTACTCGAGGAGTCTAGTGCTGACTCGACGAGTCAGCGAGTCTGACAGCTATTTTTCGTGATTTTCTTCCCTATTTTGTTGTGGATAATTACCTAAAACGCTTTTTATTAATAAAATCCGAATTTTTTCAATATTTGGAGATTATCCTTGCCAAAATAGAATATAATTGTCAAATTTTAGATAATGTTTTGTTTTATTAGATACAAATTGATTATTTGTAATTTAGATTTGAATTATCTTGTGAAAAAGTTTTAATTTTCCCCTTTAGGTTTTATAGTTTAAATTTGAACTTAAAAGTTTTGTTTTTGAAATTTAAATAGTTAAACCCTAATGTTTTGAAAAGTTTCAAAACCTTGCCCTCAAGTTTTTGAATTTAAATTTTGATTAAAAGATTAATTTTGAAATATTTAAATTCTAAACCCTAATGTTTTGAAAAAGTTCAAAATTTATCCTCAAGTTTTGGAATTTTAAAGTTGATTAAAAGTTTAATTTTGAAATGTTAAATTCTAAAACCCTAGTATTTTGAAAAGTTCAAATTACACCTTGTGGTTTTATTAATTAATTCAAGTGTATAATTAAAAGAGATTTAATAAAATCATAAATTTTGGTTTATATTTAAACTAAAAGTGTAATTTGTTAAATTAGACAACGTAGTATTTTAAAAGTGTAAAATACACCCTATACTATATATAACATTAAAAGTATAATATTATATATTTATGTATGAGTAAAAAGTCAGTCTTACCGTTAGTAGGCCTCATTCACAAAGCTGATCTATAAGGGGTATTTAAGGAAATTGTCTATAAAATGGCGATTGAATGGGTATCCACTCTTACCCACCACACTCTTAACTAGTGGAGGGTCATTAGTTGAATGGGTAGGATAGGACGAAACCTTCCATTATAAGTATAATGAAGTACAAAGTAACTAAATGTTTTTCAAATTCCCAAATCTTAGTTACTTTAGGCAAAATGTTAAATTGTATGCTAATCCATGGAATGACAATTTGTACCCTTGCCGAGACGCTAGTGGAGCGTGTGTTGTTAACCGGCACACTAATTTGGGTTTGGCATTGGTGGCGAAGGGTGGCTCGATGTTGATCATTTATCAATGGAGCGTGTGTGGCTAACTGGCACATTGATTAGGTGATAGTAGCATTAAGTGCACCGCGTAGATTCGTATGGTTATTCACATCTTGTTTGTGATCCTCGGCATCCCAGTCGCAAACTTGAAGGGCACAATCGAGATTAAACATGCCATTGAAAAGTTCAATGAATCTCAAAAGATCTAGGAGTTTCAATTCATTTAAAACTTAAACTTCTTTTTCGTTTTGGATGGTGGAAATTGGTAAATCGTCATTTACCTACCCTTAAATATTCTGCAACTAGATTACGACATCCCTCTTCTAGGTTGTAGAATATTGTGTTGGATCCTAGCCTTAATATCACATTTGGGTGTTTTATTAAGGACTTAATCAATTTAAATTGATTTTTCTCCCGTTTTGTAGATGTCTAAATCTTACAATGGTCTTCCCAAATCCCTTGGAACAAGCTTTCCAAATGAAGATGACGTTCCAAGATATGATCAAGGAAATGAGAGTCATACTTCACTTCCTCCACCTCCTCCAATTGTTCTCCCTAACCCACAAGTTCAAAGGCTTCAAAAGTTCAAGCTCACTCAAGCCCTTTTGGTAAGTAAAAATGAAGATGGGAAACGTGTGTGTGCACACGTCTTAGAGATGAAGTCACACATTGATAGGTTAAGGATATTGGGTATCGATATTTCAGGTGAGTTGGCTATTAACTGGGTTCTTCAGTCACTTCCTGAATCATATAGTGAGTTCGTAAGAGAGTACTATATGACGGAACACCATGTGACCCTAATTGATCTCACATATTTGTTTATAGCTGCTGAATCAGCAATGATTTGGCGTACTGCTCAACCAAATTTGTCTGGTGAATCAAACACCCAAGATTCAATGGACACTGGCAACATTGGAAGTCCAGAAAGGACTATGTATGAGATTGTCCCATGTAATGTGCCAAAGGAGTCCATTTGCTTTTATTGCCAATAGAAGGGGCATTGGAGACGAAACTGCCCAAACTACCTGAAGATCTAAGAGATGGGAGAGTCATGGCATATGGCTCTACTTCAGGTAAAATTCACTATCTAGCTCCTTTTTAAGTTCCTATTCTATATTCTTAATACATGATGTGTGACAACCCAAAAATTTATATTCTGTACAACCATCCACTTCAAAAGAAGTCAAAACTGTTTCGGCTAACTTTCAAGCTTTTTGGAATAAGTTTGAGTGGTTTAAAGATAGTGCTTCAAGAGATAAGTGGAGAGAGGATGCCCTAGTGTTTATTGTACATCAATTAGGTTCTAAAACCCCCCCAAGAGTTTAGAGTTTATGGCCCAAAATGGCATTAGGGTCGTAAACCCTGAAGGCTATATAAGTAAGACTTAGCCATTTTAGTTCATGTCTTCCATTTCAACTAGAGAAAACTCGATTTCTCTCCCAAGTATCTTCAACCGTTCTCCCCAAATTGTAAGTAATTCAACCCTAGAGTGTATTCAAGTGTATTACATGCCTAGATATCATTGAAATCATCCAAATATCACAAGGACAAGGTGTTTACGGCCCAAGATCTTCTTGGAAGATCTTGGGCCGTAAACAATAAATATTGGTGCCAAAGTGTGCCCTATGTCCTTACAAACCTTGGAGACAAACCTAGAACCTTACCTTGATGTTTTTAGCACACAAAAATCACCAAAATACCCCACTTATATGTGTTCACGATTTGGGGATCTCCCAAAACCGTAAACACCCCAAAGTGTGTTATGATGCCTCATATTCCTTCCTTATGCCTAGAAACTAGCTTAGACTTTTTCCTTGAAGTGTTTAAGAGTTGAGAACATCAAATCACCATGATCCATAGGATTTTACGGCATCAAACACATGGAGAATTGGTCCATGGGCCGTAAACTCCATTTAGGAGTGAATTGTTTCCCTAATCACTTCCTAAGGGTAAGACTTGAAGTTAGGATGCTTCAAAATGACTTCTAGGACTTCAAAGCACAAAATGGTCAAAAGGACATGAGTTTACAGTCGTAAACTCATGGGTTTACGACTGAAAACTTAATTAGAGTTGGTCCCAAAACCGTAAACACCATTAAGTGCCTTTTCACTTCCCTTTGATGAATCACATGTGATTCCAACACTTAAACAAGGTATTCCGTAGTCCCGGAAGGTGTTTCCTTTCATATAATTGTCTATAAACACTATATTCATGTTAGTATGTGTCCCTATATGTCATTTAGGACTTGTTGTGTCTTGGGACTTCATTCGTGGAACTTCTCATCGGAACGCGCATACCCGATAGAATCACCAACATAAGGTGAGTTCATACCCCATAATGAATCTTTTAACTATTTTAACTATTTAAGGGGGGGATACAATTTGAACACAATGATAATTGTGTAAATGTTTGTTGTTAAATATCTTTCAAAATGTTACTTATGTTATTTATAAGTTGTCAAAACATTCCAAAACTCTTTTTAAGGTTATGTTACTTTATAGTTGTACAAAACTCCGTTTTTAATGTACAAGCATAACATAGTAGATAAATGAGTCTCTTCAGTAATAGTCCAGGTAGAACATTAGTAAACTATTATAGGTATAGTTTCGGAGAATGGTATTCATTACTTCTAGTACAATGAAGCACACAAAGAGTCAGTTCATGCAAGAATCAAACAACAGTGAAGAGAATCCAACAATACCATACAGAACAAGTAGTAAAGAGATACAAAACAAAACAGAACATAACAAACAAGTTAGGTTACTATAGCATGAGATCACACAAACAGGATCTAATTATACCAATGAATCACTAACTCATTGTTTTAAACAAAAGATGATAGCTATATTGGGTATACATGATCAGATAACTTTAATGTGAATTACACGGCTTGCAAGAATTTGCAGGGGTCGCGTTTGGTTCCCTTAATCTCTTGACAGGGAGAGCGTTTAGTAGGGGTTCTAGCCTTCACATTATGACCGTAATAAAACAAATATTTTTTAGGTTATTTAGTACATCCGTATGTCATTATAAACGACATATGTGTACTTACTTTCCCATTACTTTCATAAAGTGATAGTACCACTTGAAAGTTGAACTATTTTCTAGTCAAGATAGTTATAAACTAGGAAAAATATACTTTTTACAAATCGACATAGGAACAGTCGGGTCTAGCTCAGAACAGAAGATGCTTTGGTAGAAGGCTACGATTAAAGGATAGGACCATAATGCTAGACTTATGATTTCTTAATGTATACATCACAGGATACATATATATCAATAGGTTCCGACAGCTAATAGGATGTGTGCTCTTCTCTTCATTTCCTGTTTTCGTTTGGTTGTGGGTTTGGAAAAAGTTCACCCAATCTATTATCTACCCGATCCTATATATATTTATGCTTAGTATACAGTAAGTCATAATAAGGGTACCGGGTATGGATTAGCTTATAGGACACAGAGTCGAAGCACAGTTTTTCTAGTACAAAACTTACTTTTCAAAGTTAGTACTTTTGGTATACTAACTAGAGATTTTCCTTATAAGGGCTTAATCCATTTTATCAGTACAATTCTAAAAGACTTTAGGTGAGTAACTCTATAATACCTTAGTTTATACACCATGTTGATATATAAAAGTAATACCCAATAAGCAGTTAAATGTGTGTCATCCGCCTTACCTCCTGTTCCCCGTTGGGTTGTGGACTTAGGGCAGATTCACTCAATTAACTTTCTACCCGATATTAGATTATATATAGCAGTATAAACAAAGCTATTATAAAAGTAGTCACTGTGGTCGATATTTTACTATAAAAAATATAGGTTTTCTTAAAAGGACTTTTCATTATATATAAAGGAACCATTGCAAATAACTCCATGAGTAACAAGTGATTACACCAGGGTTATATATGACAATGATCTAACAACCAATGGGATGTGTGCTATCCGCCTTACTTTCTGTTCCTCGTTGGGTTGTGAACTTAGGGCAGATACGCACAATCGATTGTTTGTTTACTCTGAGACTTATATAACTTGTACTTACTTAGTACCCATAGAAAGGCTTGTAGTGTCATATTACTTAACTTTCATTCAAGTAGGAAATATATGATTTTGTAGGAGGAACAGGCGAACCTTTTCAAAACAGAACTTACAGCTTACACCACTTTTACTTATACATTATCAAACATCATTTTACAGCTTACTCACATCACTAAAATCTTATGAACTCACCAGCTTAATTGTTGATCAACTCTTTCAAATAAATTGTATTCTCAGGAGACTATTAGATAGGTGCTCGTGCTGGGGATTCAGAAGATGGAGCATTATAGCTTCAAATCTTGTTTTGTTATTTGTGTATGAATTCTATGTTTTGTGAACACACACACTGTAAACACTTTCTTTCTAAATGAAATGTTTCTTCATTACTTGCTTACCATATACATATCTCGTGATACTAAACATGACGTCCTCCACCCCTGAACGTTTTTGCCGTTCCGGTTTTGGGGTGTGACATGATGTGATAAGATTACATTTTTATGTTTTGTAGGATCGAAGAAAAGAAAGGAATCTTAAGAAAGAAGTGTGCTGAATTTGATCATGAAGAAATGGATTTCAATCGCATAGATTCAAAGATCAAATTTTTTGAGCTGCTACTTTAGAGTTAGAATAAATTGCTTAGGAATGTGTAATAGCATAGTTTTCAGTTGAATTGTATTGTAAGGACAAGTTTTTCCTCAATAAAATAAATTTTGAGTTTTATCTTATTTATTATCCTTGCAATGGCATGTGTGAAAATGGATGTTTGTATTTTATCAATGTTGAGTTGGATATGATTCTTGTTTTGCTATTCGCGGAAATGTCAAGAATTTACCAAATGAGGAAAGATTCTTATCGCCCAAGTTTCAATTGCACAGAAACTTGGAATCATGCAACATGTATTGTATGGTGAATGAAAAACTTTCATATTTGGAAAATTAGACCGATTCTTTGACAAAGTGTCAAGTGACGGACTAGGAGATCAAGTACACTAGGTTGTGCATTGATCAAGTTCACCACAAGAATGATAAAGATATTCATCATGATTTACTAAAGTTTGGTAAATATGATTACACTTATAAGAATAACTGTAATTCTGAGTTGATTGGAATAGTTTCAATGAATAGCAGAACGAATAAGAAGAATCAAGTAGGCAGAAAAATAAAAGTTTCTCTATTCTAAGAAGAAGGGAAAGTACCTTTTATTGTGTTTTAAGATCATCTTGATGATTGAGAACCATATCATGATTGATCCTCTAAGTGAGTCTTAGTGCATTTGTATGTCTAAGAAGAGGAATCGAGAATTGTGGAAATGGTTAAATCAAGAAGTCAATCATACTTCGTTCTAAAATCAAGTCTTAGAGTCATAATCCAAGATTGTAACTTGAGTGAAAAGTATTAAGTAGGTTTGTAACACTTATCAAATGTAGAATAAGAAAGTTTCTTATTCTTGTACATTTGAAATTGGTAAGTTGTGATGTCTTGGATAAGACAAAGACCAATTGAGTGAAGTGTTAAACTTGATAAAAAGCTACACTAACTCTTGAATATTGGTTTTGTCAAGGAATATTTCTTGACAAGAGAATCTTATATGTCAAGGAGTCAGTGGGAGTCTTAATGGTCTTGAAAAGGTTCAGGAACAAATCAAGAGTAAACCTAGTTGATCATCACCAGCACGTAACTTGAGTTTTATAACCTGTCATACTCTTATTTATGTGCCATTCCAGTTGAGTTAATTATGCATGTGAGTTTTATGAGTTCTCATTTGAAGGCATAATGTAACAACGTGAATTTTCAAAACAATTTTTTTCATTTTTCAAACAATATAAACCATCATATAATATTCCCAAATCTCATGTTTAGCAAATGTCATCATAATAAAAATACATCCCAAGATCATAAAACAAATCTTTCGTCAGTGTGTACAGATCATGTCGGCGCCTTCCAACGGTCCTCGTTAGTACCTAAAACACATAACACAACCACTGTAAGCATAAATGCTTAGTGAGTTCCCCAAAATACAACTTACACACGTACGCCCTTCCAGGCCATGACCTTCCGGTCCATGCGTCTCAGGGGACTTCCGTCCCAACCCGCTAAACCTTCCGGTCCTACCCGTGTTGACCTTCCGGTCCATGACTCCCTGACCTTCCGGTCCACATCATAATGCCTTCCGGCCCATAACGTAATGCCTTCCAGTCCATAACAAGCATAACATACATAGTACATACAACACGGTTAACTAATCACATACAATGCATATATATTCTAGCATATCCGACCTTCCGGTCACACATATGTACCCTTCCAGGTATAGTATAGTGAGAAGACTCACCTCTGATATCTCGGTAAATCACTGACTCAGTAGAAATACGATCTAGCCTCCGCCTAAACACATAAAACAAACACTCCCATAAATATAACTATACTCCAACCTTTCCTTAACATCCTCAGAAGGGTAAAAGACCATTTTACCCCTCTTCTGGCTCAAAAGGCCTCACTGCTAACCAAACGCTAAAAATCAACCAAAGTCAACGGTTAAACTTTGACTCGACTCGGCGAGTGCACTTGGGCAACTCTGTGAGTCTACCTGTGTCCACTTAACTCCTTAGTCCCATTTAACATGTCGAGTCCCTCCCTTTACTCGACGAGTCCCCAGGCAAGAATCACGGGGCTCCCCTGACTCAACTCGCCGAGTCCCAAGAACAACTCGGCGAGTACATGCCATGCACAAGTTCTATTGACCTCCTGAGGTCAGATCTGTTCCTCAAATCCATAAATCTGACCTTCCCAAGAAATATAATCACGTAAGCTGGAAACTTGATGCATATATATATATATATATATATATATATATATATATATATATATATATATATATATATATACATAATGGTATCAAATGGTGATTTAGTCCCAAAAATGGCAACCTAAGTCCAAACACCCCACAAGGACTCATAAAGCTTAATGGATTGAAGTCTCTGGACCTCTTTGAGTCCAGATCCAAAGTATAGACTCGATAAGGGACCAATTGCTCCATATAAACATTCTCAAAAGAGGTTAGAAAACCCTAATCTCTAAGTTAAATACCAAAACTAAAGAAGGTCCGAATGAATACCTCAAGTTGAAGTCTATGGACTCTAAAACCACTTGAATCACACCTCCTTCAGCCTCCTCTTGCTCTTGATCACCTTCTTTTTGCCAAACCAAGGATAGAAAGATCAATTATGGCTTCTCCTTCCTCCCAAACGATATAGATCACTAAGGGTGCTCTCAAGGGACTGGTAGCCGCAATGGAAGGATAAGAGTGCCCTTAAATAGGGTCCAACCCTGGAGGATTAGGGTTTCATTAAACAACGTGGACTCGCCGAGTCCAATGCGAACCCGGATGATCAACCACGACCCTACTCGGCGAGTCTATGCATCAACTCACCGAGTTCCTTCACATAATCCAAAAATAAATATTTAAATAATATACCTGGGATTCTGGGTGTTACAATTCTCCCCCACTAGAATCAGACTTCGCCCTCGAAGTCTCATTCTGCAATCAACTCAGGATGCTACTCACGCATCTTGCGCTCCGGCTCCCAAGTCAGCTCTGACCCCTTCCTATGCTGCCACTACACTTGCACCAAAGGCACTTCCTTGTTCCTCAGAACCTTGACCTTCCGATCCCTAATTGCCACCGGTCTCTCAGCATAGTTCAGGCTTGCATCCACCTGAATATCCTCTAATGGTACCACTGTCGACTCGTCGGCTATACACTTCCTCAACTGCGACACATGAAAAGTGTCATGAATTTGACCCAACTCTGCAGGTAGATCCAAATGGTAGGCTACCCTGCCTACCCTTGCGATTACTCTGAAAGGTCCAATATATCGAGGCCCCAACTTTCCCCTCTTCCTGAATCAGATCACTCCTTTCAAAGGAGAGACCTCTAAGAGTACGAAGTCACCAACCTAAAATTCGAGTTCGGACCAATGCATGTCCGCATAACTCTTATGGCGACTCTGAGCAGTCAACAACCTCTGCCTGACCTCCCGTATCTGCTCAGTCGTCCGAAGCACGATATCCGTACTACCCATTACACGTTGTCCCACTTCTCCCCAGCAAATGGGGGTCCGACACCTCCTCCCATACAACAGCTCAAAGGGTGGCATACCTATGCTCGAATGATGACTGTTGTTGTACGAAAACTATGCCAAAGGTAAATATGTGTCACAACTTCCGCCAAAATCCAAAACACATGCTCGGAGCATATCCTCGAGTGTCTGAATCTTCCGCTCACTTTGCCCATCCGTCTGTGGGTGGTATGCGGTACTGAAATGCAACGTCGTTCCTAACTCCTCGTGAAACTTCTTCCAAAATCTGGAAGTAAATCGTACGTCTCGATCTGAAACAATTGACATCGGAAACCCATGCCGCGATACCACCTACCTCACATACAACTCTGCCAACCTCTCAGCATAAGAGCACTCATTGATAACAAGAAAATGAGCGCTCTTCGTCAACCTATCCACAATCAACTGAAAACCAAGGCTCTGATACCAACTTGTAACAACGTGAATTTTCAAAACAATTTTTTTTCATTTTTCAAACAATATAAACCATCATATAATATTCTCAAATCTTATGTTTAGCAAATGTGTTCATAATAAAAATAAATCCCAAGATCATAAAACAAATCTTCCGTTAGTGTGTACAGATCATGACGTCGCCTTCCCACGGTCCTCGCTAGTACCTAAAACACATAACACAACCACTGTAAGCATAAATACTTAGTGAGTTCCCCAAAATACCACTTACACATGTACGCCCTTCCAGGCCATGACCTTCTGGTCCATGCGTCTCAGGGGACTTTCGTCCCAACACGGTAAACCTTCCGGTCCTACCTGTGCCGACCTTCCGGTCCACATCATAATGCCTTCCGGCCCATAACGTAATGCCTTCCGGCCCCTAACAAGCATAGCATACATAGCACATACAACACGGTTAACTAATCACATATAATGGATATATCTTATAGCATATTCGACCTTCTGGTCACACATAGGTACCCTTCCAGGTACAGTATAGTGAGATGACTCACCTCTGATATCTCGGTAAATCACTGACTCGGTAGAAATACGATCTAGCCTCCGCCTAAACACATAAAACAAACACTCCCATAAATATAACTAAACTCCAACCTTTCCTTAACTTCCTCAGAAGGGTAAAAGACCATTTTACCCCTCTTATGGCCCAAAAGGCCTCACTAATAACCAAACCCTAAAAATCAACCAAAGTCAACGGTAAAACTTTGACCCGACTCGGCGAGTGCACTTGGGCAACTCGGCGAGTCTACCTGTGTCCACATAACTCCTTAGTCCCATTTAACATGTCGAGTCCCTCCCTTTACTCGACGAGTCCCCAGGCAAGAATCACGGGGCTACCCTGACTCAACTCGCCGAGTCCCTTTACTCGACGAGTCCCCAGGCAAGAATCAGGAGGTCAATAGAACTTGTGCATGGCATTTGGTGTATATTCTAAGCTTGGTGGTGCCATTCCAAGGTTGCAAAGGAGAAGAAGATCTCATTGGAAAGGCTAGAAGTGGTGTTCAAGTGTAGATCTGAGCTTTGCAAGGGTTAAAGCTTCATTATCAGGTAAAAAGTTCGGATCTTGTCACTTGGTTCATGTTATATGCTTCAAGTACCATTTTCTAGGGTTTTAGTCCCAAAGATGGAGACTTTTTGTGCAAATGGCCTCCATAAGCTTAGATATTTTATATTTCTGGTCTATTGGAGTTGTAGACTCATAAAAATGATATCTTGGATGTGAATATTGCTCCATGCATGAGATCTAGGTCCTTGAGTTGGATTAGAATGATGTTAAGAAGTGTTGGAGCCTTTACAGCCATGCCAAGGCTTAAAGGTCTCGACTTTATGGGTTTAGACACATTATCTGAGTCGGATCTAGAAGTTGGAGTAATGGCTTAACCGATTAAGACCAGAAATGAAGTGTGCTAGAATCTGATGGTTACGTTGGGCGTAACTTCCAGTACGCGCAGCGTACTGGGTAGAGACCTCGATCCATGGGTTGGCGATGTACGCCCCGCGTACATCTAGCAGCACGCCCCGCGTACATCTAGCAGCACGCCCCGCGTACTCTCAAGGTTGACTTTTGTTGACTTTTAGGGTTTTGGTCAACATGAGGACTTTAGGTCAAGGAAGGGTAAAATGGTCTTTTATCCTCTAAGGAATGATGATAAGGGGTAAAGTTATAGTGGTGGAAGTCTTTGAGTATTAAATGATATTTTTATGTCTAGGCGAGGTAGAGTCGTCGTTGGGACTTGGAGATAGCGAGGACGCGAGATCTTAGACTTTCCACGAGGTGAGTTTTCTCACTATACTGTACCCAGAAGGGTTTGACTGTGTGACCGGAAGGTCGGATATGTTATGAGATATATGTACTGTGTGTGATAAGTTAATCGTTTATATGTGCCATGTATGATATGCTCGATATAGGCCGGAAGGCATTATGTTATGGGCCGGAAGGCGAATATGTTATGGGCCAGAAGGCGTTGTGATGTGGACCGTAAGGTTGACGAGGGATTCGGGCGTAACTGAACTCAAACCGGGGATTTGAGAAAAATTTTAATTAATAAAATCAATAAAAATTTGATAAGAGATTTTGGAACAACCAAAGGAGAAGAAGTGTGTACGGTCAGCCAGCGCCCGAACGGTAAAATCCCCAAAATACTCTTACAATATGTGTTATGAGATATGCTATGATATGATACGCATGCTAGTAGACTAGGTATTCATATTAGGACTAGAGTGGCCTGATTTGTGATGCCTTAGTCTAGGGAAAAATTGTTGATATGTGATGCTTTGAGAACGAGTGGGTAGCTAGTGCGTGGCAAGAATAGAGTACTCATGATCCGGGGTTCGGGGAGGAGGACTTGGGGTGAATGCTGATGCGGTGTAGTTGGTAGTATTGGGCCCGTACTACTGAAGACACCAGGTCAGTGGGCAACCCAAGTAAGAATCCTTGGGTGTCGGAGACCGAGTAGGGTTGCGTTATCGAATGCGATTATGCTCGATGGAGTCTCTGATATTTCTATGTCGTATTTCAGAGGCATCATGGTTGGACCACGCCATAGACCTGGTACGAGCGGTGTGAGTGACGAGGAGCTTCGTCAGATGATTCACGAGGAGGTGGCTGCGGCGATCCGGGCTGAGATTCCGGAGATGTTTGGGTCTATTAAGACCACACTGATGGAGACTTTTGATGAGCGGTACGCCGCGGTGACTGTGGTAGCAACCGCTGCAGCTACCGCAGCTGTGGCCGCTGCCAGACCACAGGGAGGTGACTCGTTGCTGTTTCGTGAGTTCAGCAACACGAAGCGACCCAAGTTTGACGGGACGCAGGATCCGAGCGTTGTGATGAGATGGATTGCTGATATCGAGGGATGCTTCTACACTTGTTCATGTCCGGAGCATCTGAGGGTACGATTCGCTTTGAACCAGCTCTGCCTGGGAGCAAAGGATTGGTAGAAGTTCGTGATGGCGAACTTCACTCTTGCGGAGGTTTCATCCGTGACTTGGGAGAGATTTACTGCTATGTTCAGAGACGAGTATGTTCCCTCGGTGGAGAGGGAACGGTTGGTTCAGGAGTTCTTGACCCTCAAGCAGGGTAATGATTCTGTTACGGTGATCACTCGGAAGTTTCATGAGATGGTGATGTTTTGCCCTGAGCAGGTGTCCACGGAGCAAGCTCGGATGAGCTGATATTTAGGTGTACTGAGGAGGGATATCCAGGAGTTCGTATCGAACTCATCATACCAAACTTTTGCTGAGCTCCAGGCGAATGCCAGGAAGCGAGAGATCGAGTTGGATACCCAGGACAGGGAGGAGGCCGAGTCTCAACGGGTGGATCAGCGGCCGACTCAGTCTCAGCTGGCAGCCAAGCGGACCAAGTCCGCCGATTCGAGGATGGGAGGTCAGAAGGGCCGCACTTGCGGAAAGTGCAACAAGGGTCACGAGGGGGCATGTCGATCGGGTGCTTGCTACAAGTGTGGAAAGGAGGGGCACATTGCTAGGGATTGCCCCAAAGGATTCATGGTTTGCTTTCATTGCAACCAGACCGGCCATCGGAAGGCCGAGTGCCCCCAGCTTTGTCACACCCCAAAATCGAGAACGGCGGAAACGTTCTGGGGCGGAGGACGTCATGTATAATATCAACAACAATGTAAAGTAGTAAACAAGCAACAACATCACCCATTGCATTAATAAAATAATTATTATACAATTGTATTCTGTCAAATTTTGATAAACACTAAAGCATAAATCAAAATGAAAGATAAGTCTTGAACAAGCTCCATCTTCCTTTCTCCTTGCATCGGTACCTGTCTATGATGACCTGAGGATACAAGTAATTTTGAAAGCGAGTATCAGCTTTGAAGCTGGTGAGATAATAAGTATTTAGTGTCTTAATTTGTATGTAAGAATTTGTAAGTCTATGTATTGTAAGAATTTGAAAAAGTTTGAATCTCTCAGAAAAACCTATATGCAAACTCAACGCTCTCCCTCCAAGAGAATTCTGGCTACAACTCGGGCCATGACATTTAAGGCATGCTCCGATACAGTGGATCACAGTTGTTAACGTATTAATGTAAGGGTAATGTTTCTCGTTCTAGTATAGTTGTATATGTTCTCCTCCTAGTATAGTTGTATATGTTCTCGTCCTAGTATAGTTGTATATGTTCTCGTCCTAGTATAGTTGTATGTGTAATGTTCTAGAAAGTATTGACTCATGAATGAACTGACTCATTGTATGAGATCGTGTTCTAGTAACGGTTCTAGTATCCTCCTAAACTACCCATATGGTAGGTTACTAGCAGTCTAACTGGTACGTATGGTCATGGATGTATACCCTTACTAACTAAGGGCATGGGATGAACTGGAAAGACCTTTTATGACTATATATGTACACATGGTATATAACTAATATTTAAACAACTTTCGGACGAATACCCAATATCCCACCAGACCACATCTCAAGGAGCGAAAAGGAAATAGGGTGGATAGCCTTCCTAAGTCTTTTAAACATTCCTTATATAACTATACATATAGAGAGGCATGCAATTTATAATATAAAAGCATAAATAAATTTTGTAAGACATTTGAAACATAAATATTATTTTAAGAAAAGATCGACTTGATGTCGATCTATAAAACAATTTGAAGGCATAAGTATGATAAACAGTTTTGAGTATAAGGAAACATTTGATTGAAACACAGTTGTAAATAAGTTTGAAAGGTAATGTACCGAGTAAGATGTACAATGTATTAAGTAGTTTAAAACATATAAAATGTTTATAAAAATCATTTGAAGGAAACTGTTTGGTAAAACGGCTAATGAGTTGCCAAATCTTTTGAATGCTGTATATTAATCACATGTGATTGATGTAATAACTAGCGTAATTCTACTTATTAATCGCATGTGATTGATATAATACTAGCATGATTCTACTTGTATTCCCCCCCCCCCCCCCATTAAACATTTAAAAGTATTTTAAAACATTAGTTAAGGGGTATGAACTCACTTCATTGAAGTGGTTGATTTGAAGTAGTCGAGAGAGGAATCGAGCAGAACTTCGACAGGAAGAGTTGAAAACGCGGGAAATCTTGGGATTCTCGGGAATCTCAGGAATCTCGGGAACACAAAACCTTCCTTCGGGACTTGAAGGTGAAAACCGGGGCTTTGGGAGGGTCTCGGGGGCTTAAACGCAGAGTTTCGGCGCGAGAAAGAAGGGAATTGAGCAATGGAACTCGGAGCCCTTGAAATCTATTTATAGGGGCATTTCTGGGGTGTGCCACGTCGTGGCAAGGTGTGGCCACGTCGTGGGGAGTCAAACATACCCTCTTCCATTGATTGGACGCCCTCAGTCACTTGCCGGGTCGCGGCAAGCTTGTGCCACGTCGTGGGGGGCCTAACAGCCTCGGATTTTGGACCTCGAACTTGTAAAATCCATAACTTTCGCGTACGACCTCCGTTTTCGACGTTATTTATATGCACGCATAGCTAAAAACATGATCTATAACTCTCGTTTAGACTTCATTAGCTAATTTTGACTTTATTTTTAATTATTTATTTTTAACGGGCCGGGACACGAAAATTCCGTTAAAAATCCATAACTTCTTCATCCGATGTCCGTTTTCGTCAGACTTTTCGCCGTTGCGCTACTAATGTTCAGACCTTAGATTCTCATTTAGGTTGTTTTGGTCAAAAGTATCTCGAGCTCTATTTCGAGTTTTTAGCTGTCTACTGCTATACCCGAATCTTGGAAAAATCATAACTTTCTCATACGAAGTCAGATTTGGACGTTATTTTTATGTAAGCTCACGGTTTGAGGTTATCTATAACTTTCATTTAGATACTTAAGGCTAAAAACTATTGTATTGAAACTTCGCGTTTTTCGTTTAATCGGTGTTGCCGGTTTTGCCGAGAATCTTCGGTTGGTCTTAACTTCTTCGTTATAACTCGGATTTTAGGGTTCTTTATATGTACGAAAACCTTGATACGATTCCTACTACTTTATTTAACCTAAATAAGATTTTAGGAAAGTTATATTTTGACCTAAATTTGATTGGTTTTACATTACATTATCTCGAAATATCGGGTTGTCACATTATCCCCCCGTTAGAAGGAATTTCGTCCCGAAATTAGAATTTAAGCAAGTATGCACGAATGATCGAGTCGTGAGGAGGAAACTTCCTAATCAATTGGTTCTAGTGCACCTAAGTGATAACGGGTTCTCGGTTGGTATTCCAACGAACCTTCACTAACTGGCGATGGCGTTTCTTCGTCTGCTTGACCGCTCGGTCGAGGGTCACTACGGTTCTAATACGAAGGCGAGGATCTCGACGAGTGGAATTGCAAGAGTCCTGTAACAGCCCGGATCCCCAGGTATCTTCACTTTCATATTTTTGGTGTTCTGTGAGGGGACTCGGCGAGTTGGAGGTCGAACTCGCCGAATCGGGTCGCGGTTTTGGATAGAGGTTCGCGTCCGGACTCGGCGAGTCTACGCTGTATAATGAAACCCTAATTTCCCAGTCCTAAGCCCTATTTAAAGGACCTTATGGCCTTCATTTGTGGCCACCTTGAGCCCTGAGTGCACCCAAACGACTGAGAGACTTTGTGAGTGAGATAGAGGCTAATTGTTCATCATTTTGTGTGATTTTTGCAAGAAGGAAGGAGAAGATCAAGCTTGAAGAGTTGGGGAGCTTGGATCTGCTTCTATTTCATCAAGGGAACCTTCTTGAGGTAACTTTCAGAGCTAAACGTCGTATTTTGGTTGATGTGTCAAATCTAGGGTTTCTTCTTGCCTTATTTGGCTTGATTTGGAAGTATGAAAGGTCCCATGGAGGTATGGAACCTAGATCTGGACCTTAGCAGGTCCAGAAGGCCCCAAATGACAAGCTTTATGTCCCTTCTTTTGAGTTGGAAGCTAGGGTTGCCATATTATAGGTTATTTCTCCAAAATGAGACTTGTATGCGTTGCATGGCAACCAAGACTGGGACTTTACGTGACAAATGAGCTTGGGAAGGCCAGATCTATGTGTGTATGGAACGGATCTGACCGCAAAAGCCAGTTTTAGTTGATGCATGGCATGGACTCGCCGAGTCTGAAGAACAGACTCGACGAGTCGCTTGAAGATTGTCCTTGTGACCACCCAGTGTGTAGTCCTGCCGAGTTGTGGGTGACTCAGTGACTCACGGAGAGTTAGAAAGGTTTTGATAGGTGGACCGAGTCGAATTGGGACTCGCCGAGTTGTCCTTGCGACTCGGCGAGTTGAGTTGCGGTGGCCCCGTGATTCATGCCCAGGTGGAACTCGTCGCGTCAGGGAGGTACTCGACGAGTCAAAAGGAAAACCCTTGCAAGTTGGAGAAAACGCGTGGACTCGCTGAGTCACTATAGTGCACTCGCCGAGTCCGGTCAATTTAAGCAAAGACTGTTGACCAAGTCGACCAGTGTTGACTTGATAGGAATGGTCAACCCTAGTGGTACAAGTAATAATTATAGATTCATGATGTCATAGGAGGATTACAACCCGGGGGTTCGAGCACGAGTGATTTCCAGGGTTCACGAATTAGCGAGACATACGAGGTGAGTCTTCTCACTATACTGTACCCGGAAGGGTTTGACTGTGTGACCGGAAGGTTGAATATGATATGAGATATATGCCTTGTGTGTAATAAGTCATTCATTATATGTGCCATGTACGATATGTTTGATATGGGCCGGAAGGCAATATGTATGGGCCGGAAGGCGTGGTCATATGGACCGTAAGGTTGACGTGGGTAGGACCGGAAGGTTTACCCAGTCGGCACGGAAATCCCCTGAGACACATGGACCGGAAGGTCAGGGCCTGGAAAGGCGTATGTGTGTAGGTTGTACTTTGGGGAACTCACTAAGCATTTATGCTTACAGTTGTTGTGTTATGTGTTTCAGGTACTAGCGAGGACCGTGGGAAGGCGCCGGCGTGATCGTACACACACTCGGGGAAACCATTTTGCGATCTTTGTTATGTAATTGGTCGTGACTAATTTGTTACATTGGAACCTAAATTTTATTACTCGATGTTTTGATGATTGTTAAAATGAAAAAAAAATGGTTTTGAAATTTATGACGTTACAAGTTGGTATCAGAGCCTTGGTTTGAGGGATTCGGGTACACCTTCGGGCGTAACTGAACTCAAACCGGGGACTTGAGAAAATTTTAATTAATAAATCAATAAAATTTGATAAGTGATTTCGAGACAACCAAAGAAAAAGGAGTGTGTACGGTCAGCCAGCGCCCGAACGGTAAAATCCCTAAAATACTCTTACAATATGTGTTATGAGATATGATATAATATGATACGCATGCTAGTAGACTAGGTATACATATTAGGACTAGAGTGGTCTGATTTTGTGATGCCTTAGTCTAGGGAAACCTGCTTCTATGAGGTGCTTGAGAGCGAGTGGGTAACTAGTATATGACAAGAATAAAGTACTCAGGATTCGGGGTTTGGGGAGGAGGACTTGGGGTGAATACTGACGTGGTGTAATTGGTAGTATTGGGCCCGTACTACTAAGGACACCGGGTCAGTGGGCAGCCCAAGTAAGAATCCCTGGGTAGCGGAGACTGAGTAGGACTGCGTTATCGAGTGCAATTATGCCCGATAGAGTCTCTGATATTTTTATGTTGTATTTCAGAGACATCATGGTTGGACCACGACACAGACCTGGTACGAGTAGTGTGACTGACGAGGAGCTTCGTCAGATGATTCATGAGGAGGTAGCTGCAGCGATCCGGACCGAGATTCCGGAGATGTTTGGGTCTATTAAGACTACGCTGATGGAGACATTTGATGAGCGGTACGCCGCGATGACTGAGGCCGCCGCCGCTGCCAGACCACAAGGAGGTGACTCGTTGCTATTCCGGGAGTTCAGCAACACGAAGCCACCGGAGTTTGACGGGACGCAGGATCCTATCGCTGCGATGAGATGGATTGCTGATATCGAGGGATGCTTCTACACTTGTTCATGTCCGGAGCATCTGAGGGTACGGTTCGCCTTGAACCAGCTCCACCTGGGAGCAAAGGATTGGTGGAAGTTCGTGACGGCAAACTTCACTCCAGCAGAGGTCTCAGCTGTGACTTGGGAGAGGTTTACTGCTATGTTCAGAGACGAGTATGTTCCCCCAGTGGAGAGGGAACGGTTAGTTCAGGAGTTCTTGACCCTCAAGCAGGGTAATGATTCTGTTACGGTGATCACGCGGAAGTTTCATGAAAGGGCAATGTTTTGCCCCGAGCAGGTGTCCACGGAAGAGGCTCGGATGAGTCGGTATTTGGGAGTGCTGAGAAGGGATATCCGGGAGTTCGTATCAAACTCGTCATATCAGACTTTTGCTGAGCTTCAGGCGAATGCCAGGAAGCGTGAGATTGAGTTGGAGACCTAGTCCAGGGAGGAGGCCGAGTCTCAACGGGTGGATCGGCGGCCGGCTCAGTCTCAGTCGGCAGCCAAGCGGACCAAGTCCGCCGATTCGAGATCCGGAGGTTAGAAGGGCCGCACTTGCGGAAAGTGCGGCAAGGGTCACGAGGGGGCATGTCGATCGGGTGCTTGCTACAAGTGTGGCAAGGAGGGGCACATTGCTAGAGATTGCCCCAAGGGATTCATGGTTTGCTTTCATTGCAACCAGACCGGCCATCGGAAGGCCGAGTGCCCCCAGCTTCGCCAGGGATCTACGCCTGCTGCCAGGGTTCCCGAGATTCGGCCAGTGAAAGCCGAGGCTCCGAAGGCTCGCGGGAGAGCTTTCCAGTTGACTGCGGAGGAGGTCCGCGCGGCGCCTGATGTTGTAGCCGGTATGTATTCTTTTGTATATTTACCTTTATACTGAGATATTGTGTTTATATTATGATATGCGTAGGTACTTTTCTTGTGAATTATGTGCCTGCTTTGGTATTATTTGACTCGGGTGCGAGTCGGTCTTTTGTTTCGTTGGATTTTAGCCAGCACATCGGTATTGATCGGGAGGTGATGAGTCGACCCCTGCGAGTTGCTATAGCAAATGAGAAGGCGGTATACGCCACTGAGGTGATTCGAGGATGCGTGCTCGAGATTTTTGGGATCGAGTTCCTTATAGACTTGGTTCCTATAGCTATGGGAGATGTCTGCGTTATCGTGGGCATGGACTGGTTGAGTAAGTTTGGAGTAGTTATTGACTGCGAGAGACAGCTGGTGATGATTCGAGACCCTAGTGGGGGAGTACTCACGGTTTATGGCGAGGGGACTCGGTGTGGGTCGGCGTTTTGTTCGGCTACCAGGGCAAGGCAGAGTTTGCAGTAGGGTTGTGATGGATTCATAGCCTATGTGATGGATACTCGAGTGGCCGCAGGGAGGCCCAATTCGATTGATGACGTTCCGGTTGTATGCGAGTTTTCGGATCTGTTCCCCGAAGAATTACCGAGTGTGCCTCCTGAGAAGCAAGTGGAGTTTCGTTTCGATTTGGTTCCGGGAGCGACGCCCATCGCCAAGGTGCCTTATCGTCTCGCTACACCGGAAATGCAGGAGTTATCCTCGCAGCTTCAGGAGCTGTTGGGGAAGGGATTCATTCGACCGAGTAGCTCACCTTGGGGAGCGCCGATTTTGTTCGTCAAGAAAAAGGATGGTTCACACCGGATGTGTATCGATTACCGGGAGTTGAACAAGTTGACGGTTAAGAACCGGTATCCGTTACCTAGGATCGACGATCTGTTCGATCAGTTGCAGGGGGCATCTTGGTTTTCCAAGATTGACTTGAGGTCGGGGTATCATCAGATGAGGGTTGGAGAGGAAGATATCCAGAAGACTGCTTTCAGGACTCGTTATGGACATTATGAGTTTGTGGTGATGCCTTTTGGGCTCACCAATGCCCCGTCCGCGTTCATGGATCTTATGAACCGGGTGTGCCGGCCGATGCTGGATCGATCGGTGATCGTATTCATCGATGATATTTTGGTGTATTCGAGGACTAGGGATCAACATGAGGAACATTTGAGGGAGATTCTTGGGGTTTTGAGATCGGAGAAACTGTATGCCAAGTTCTCCAAGTGTGATTTCTGGTTACGAGAGGTCCAGTTCCTCGAGCATCTTGTTAACCAGAAAGGGATATTGGTCGACCCGGCCAAGATTGAGGCGGTGTTGATGTGGGAGGTGTCGAGATCGCCCACCGAGATCAGGAGTTTTCTGGGTTTGGATGGATATTATCACAGGTTTATCAAGGATTTCTCCAAGATCGCTGTGCCACTTACTAAGATGACCCGAAAGGGTGTTACGTTTTCATGGGGACCGGAGCAGCAGTCCTCATTCGAGACGCTTCGTCAGAAATTGTGCGAGGCTCCGGTGCTTGCACTCCCGGAAGGGATGGAGGATTTTGTGGTATACTGTGATGCCTCTATATCGGGTTTGGGGGCGGTGCTTATGCAGAGGGGCCATGTGATAGCGTACGCTTCTAGGCAGTTAAAGCCTCATGAGTCGAGATATCCCACCCACGACCTAGAATTGGGGGCGGTGGTGTTTGCCCTCAAGATCTGGCGACACTATTTGTATGGGGTTCGGTGTACGATATACACGGACCATAAGAGCTTGAAGTACTTGATGGATCAGCCAAATCTGAATATGCGACAAAGGAGGTGGTTGGATGTGGTGAAGGATTACGATTGTGAGATCCTGTACCACCCAGGCAAGGCTAATGTGGTAGCCGACGCGTTGAGCCGTAGGGCGGATAGCGCCCTGATCCGAGATATTTGCATGAGATTGACGGTATTGACCCCGATTTTGGATATTATTCGAGGAGCTCAGGTAGAGGCTGCGAAGCCAGAACATCAGAAGAAGGAGCAGGTTGTAGGTCAGGTATCAGGATTCGTTACGAATGGTTGAGGGCTTATGACTTTTCAGGGTCGGATTTGGGTACCGTTTGTGGGCGGTGCGTGTACTATTTTGATGGAGGAAGCACATCGATCAAAATTCTCGATTCATCCCGGTGCTACAAAAATGTATATGGATCTCAGGAAGGAGTAATGGTGGCCCTGTATGAAAAGGGATGTCGCTTGGTTTGTCGAGAGGTGCTTGACTTGTCGGCAGGTCAAGGCCGAGCACCAGCGACCGCACGGTAAGCAGCAACCGCTAGAGATTCCCGAGTGGAAGTGGGAACAAATCACTATGGATTTCATCACCAAGTTACCACGGACTGCGAGGGGAGTCGATGCGATTTGGGTGATCGTGGATAGGCTGACGAAGAGCGCTCATTTTCTAGCCATCAGTAAGAGCTCTTCTGCGGAGAAGTTGGCCGAGTTATATGTGAGGGAGGTAGTATCACGGCATGGAGTGCTGATCTCGATTATTTCGGACCGTGACGTGCGTTTCACTTCCAGGTTCTAGAAGAAGTTTCATGAGGAGTTGGGTACTAGGTTACATTTCAGTACTGCATATCATCCCCAGACAGACGGTCATAGTGAGCGGACGATTCAGACGCTCGAGGACATGCTTCGAGCATATGTGTTGGATTTCGGAGGAAGCTGGGACACCTATCTACCTTTAGTAGAGTTCTCGTATAACAACAACCATCATTTGAGCATTGGTATGCCACCCTTTGAGCTGTTGTATGGGCGGAGGTATCGCACCCCCATCTGTTGGGGTGAGGTAGGACAGCAGGTTATGGGTAGCACGGAGATCGTACTTCAGACGATCGAGCAGATTCAGCTGGTCAGGCAGAGGCTGTTGACCGCTCAGAGCCGACAGAAGAGTTATGCAGACAGACGCCGGTCCGAGCTTGAGTTTCAAGTGGGTGATCTTGTACTCCTGAAGGTCTCTCCTTGGAAAGGAGTGATTCGATTCAGGAAGAGGGGCAAGTTGGGGCCCCGATATATTGGTCATTTTCGTGTAATCGTGAGGGTGGGCCGGGTAGCCTACCAATTAGACTTGCCAGTAGAGTTGGGGCAGATTCACGACACTTTCCATGTGTCGCAGTTGAGAAAGTGTATAGCCGACGAATCGGCGGTGGTTCCATTAGGGGATATTCAGGTGGATGCGAGCCTGAATTATGCTAAGAGGCCAGTAGCCATCAGAGATCGAAAAATCAAGGTTTTGAGGAACAAGGAGGTACCCCTGGTATTGGTTCAGTGGCAGCATTGGAAGGGATCAGAGATGACCTAGGAGCCGGAACGTGAGATGCGTGAGCAGCATCCGGAGCTATTTGCCTAACGGGACTTCGAGGGTGAAGTCTTGTTCTAGTGGGGCAGAATTGTAACAGCCCGGATCCCCAGGTATCTTCACTTTCATATTTTTGGTGTTCTGTGAGGGGACTCGGCGAGTTGGAGGTCGAACTCGCCGAGTCGGGTCGCGGTTTTGGATAGAGGTTCGCGTCCGGACTCGGCGAGTCCAAGGGATGGACTCGGCGAGTCCGCGCTGTATAATGAAACCCTAATTTCCCGGTCCTAAGCCCTATTTAAAGGACCTTATGGCCTTCATTTGCGGCCACCTTGAGCCCTGAGTGCACCCAAACGGCTGAGAGACTTTGTGAGTGAGATAGAGGCTAAGTGTTCATCATTTTGTGTGATTTTTGCAGGAAGGAAGGAGAAGATCAAGCTTGAAGAGTTGGGGAGCTTGGATCTGCTTCTATTTCATCAAGGGAACCTTCTTGAGGTAACTTTCAGAGCTAAACTTCGTATTTTGGTTGATGTGTCAAATCTAGGGTTTCTTCTTGCCTTATTTGGCTTGATTTGGAAGTATGAAAGGTCCCATGGAGGTATGGAACCTAGATCTGGACCTTAGCAGGTCCAGAAGGCCCTAAATGACAAGCTTTATGTCCCTTCTTTTGAGTTGGAAGCTAGGGTTGCCATATTAGAGGTTATTTCTCCAAAATGAGCCTTGTATGCGTTGCATGGTGACCAAGACTGGGACTTTACGTGAAAATGAGCTTGGGAAGGCCAGATCTATGTGTGTATGGAACGGATCTGACCGCAAAATCCAGTTTTAACTGATGCATGGCATGGACTCGCCGAGTCTGAAGAACAGACTCGACGAGTCGCTTGAAGATTGTCCTTGAGACCACCCAGTGTGTAGTCCTGCCGAGTTGTGGGTGACCCAGTGAGTCACAGAGAGTTAGAAAGGTTTTTGACAGGTGGACCGATTCAAGTTGGGACTCGCCGAGTTGTCCTTGCGACTTGGCGAGTTGAGTCGCGGTGCCCCGTGATTCATGCCTAGGTGGAACTCGTCGAGTCAGGGGAGTACTCTACGAGTCAAAGGGAAAATCCTTGCGAGTTGGTGAAAACGTGTAGACTCGCCAAGTCACTCTAGTGCGCTCGCCGAGTCCGGTCAATTTGACCAAAGACTGTTGACCAAGTTGACCAGTGTTAACTTGATAAGGATGGTCAACCTTAGTGGTACAAGTAATAATTATAGATATATGATGTCATAGGAGGATTACAGCTCGGGGGTTCGAGCACGAGTGATTTCCAGGGTTCACGAGTTATCGAGACATACGAGGTGAGTCTTCTCACTATACTGTACCCAGAAGGGTTTGACTGTGTGACCGGAAGGTCGAATATGATATGAGATATATGCCTTGTGTGTAATAAGTCATTCATTATATGTGTCATGTATGATATGTTTGATATGGGTCGGAAGGCAATATGTATGGGCCGGAAGGCGTGGTTATATGGACCGTAAGGTTGACGTGGGTAGGACCGGAAGGTTTACCCAGTCGGGACGGAAGTCCCCTGAGACACATGGACCGGAAGGTCAGGGCCTGGAAAGGCGTATGTGCATAGGTTGTATTTTGGGGAACTCACTAAGCATTTATGCTTACAGTTGTTGTGTTATGTGTTTCAGGTACTAGCGAGGACCGTGGGAAGGTGCCGGCGTGATCGTACACACACTCGGGGAAACCATTTTGCGATCTTTGTTATGTAATTGGTCGAGACTAATTTGTTACATTGGAACCTAAATTTTATTACTCGATATTTTGATGATTGTTAAAATGAAAAAAATTGGTTTTGAAATTTATGACGTTACAAGTCCTAACGGAAAGGTATGGTTTCACGATCGAGATGCGAAGAGTAGAAAGTACGTTACTGAGTTCGCGGAGTAGGTCTAGTTTGTGTGAGGCACAAGATCGATTCTGATAAGAATCTAGGAGGTCATGTCTACCTTGGATTTAGCTTTCCACGCTTTACGAAGCGTATTAAGCCATTCCCAGAGTGAGTTATCCTATAGAACTTGGTCACTCACTTGGAATCTCAAAGGTTCCTTTTCTTGCGTAACCTCCCAGTCAAAGGCCATCCCTTGCTGGGTCAAAGTCGTACGAGTTTCTGTAGCTTGCGAGGAGTTCTGAATGAACTAAGGCGGTAGGTCGGTAACACCTAGAATCTGGTGAAAGACTGTCGGCGTCTCTGATGTCGATAAATGCTCAACGGTTTTGACAAATTGCAAGAGTGCTCATAATTTCTCACATTACTAACAGTGTGTCTTTGGAAATTTGACTCTTCAATTTTAAAACTCGTGCTTTGAGAACATCGCTAAAAGTTCCTCTGAAGGAAATGTTTTCCCATGGGTTCCTTCTTACTACAAGGGTAGATAAGTAAGTCATTACATGTAGAAATGACGAACTGATCCAGGTAAGAAAGACGTACCCTACTCGTTTAGCTCATAAAAGCTATGGGCGTATTGGTCCTATCCGAAGGGTATCACTACGGACTCGAAGTGTCCGCATTGAGTTCAGGAGATAGTTTTCCGGACATCTTTCCACAACACTCGAACTGGTGATATTCGGATCCCGGATCCATTCCTGGAAGTAGTTTCTTTCTTTGCGTTTGCTCAACTATTTTGTCTACGCGCGGCAGAGATTACGGTTTCTAATGAAAAATCTCGACGGAGTCTTCGATAACCGAGGTACATGCAATGCGATCCGTCGATCTCTGGAAGAATATGACCGAGGTTCTCTAGGGTGAGAAACCTAGTCTTCTAATTCTATTTATGTGTAGTTCGCTAAGTTGTCCAAACTGTTCTTGTATCTCCGTGGGTGTTTAAACTATAAGGTGATCTGTTTACGGGAGTCGTACTGGGTTCTATGCTTGTTCTCATGACGATGTGATTACTCGTACTTAGGCAGTTCTCCGTCCTGAAGTTCATATTAGAATTCATACCTAGTTTCACAATCACCCTTTCGTGTATACGAGTTATATATAATTAAGGTTGAAAAGGTAGTCGAATAACTGGTTCTTCTTTAAGTTCACATCCCATCGGGGAAAAAGAATTCAAAGTGGAATCATCAATTCTAAACCTGTAGAACCTTGATTATATATCACTCTTATGCATACATTCTTCAGTGATAGATCAACCGCATGAATCCCTGGATTAAACTTGACGTACTGCACGAGTGGTACTTCGGGGATTTCATCGGAAAGAAAATAACTAATAGGTACTCCTGGAATGAGTACTTCGGCGTTCTGATGTGACGGTTTCGCTGGAAAAGTGATCTAGAAGAAAGAGATGTACGTATGAAGCTGTTTTCGTGAGGATCAAACTGAATCAATTCGTATGATAATGTCGAAATCATACTGAAACTTAAAGACATTGGATTTGAACATAAGACGTTTACAGACAAAGCACAACCGTGCAACCATGAACAGAGTTACAGTACTTTAGATTTACCATAAGACTATTGCTGCGAATAAGATATACTACAAAAGACAAGTATACGCAGCACGAGAATTCCTATACATATAAGATCTCGCAAAAGGTAAGACTCTAGTTGCACTATTTTTAGATAGTTTATAAGTTTGTTACAACAAAACGCCTAAATTACATTTAACGTGGTTCCGGAGCAGGCTCTCCTGCGGCTGTGATCCTGAGAATCTTCTCGTCTGCGCCAGAGTTTTGTGTTATCGGGCAATCCTTCTGGAGGTGTCCAATTTCACCGCATTGGTAACATATATGGATAGCACCCACATTGGTGGTGGAAGTGAAATGTCGAGTAGGAGTTATGGGGACGCGAGTTCTTTCCTTTTTCGGGCAATCTCCCTTATAGTGCCCAAACTCTCCACAATGATAGCAAGTCTGGTTCCCATCAGTGTTGGGCGAATTGTTGATCGGTTTTGATAGGCTCTTGCAGTAACATTTGGTGTGCCCCTTTTTGTTGCAATTTTTGCATTGCAAGGCTCGGCAGATTCCCTCGTGGTGGTAACTGCACCGGTCACACTTCGGGAGTGTTCGGTTTCCGCTTGCTGTTGTTGCATGGAAAGTTTTCGGGGTTTCTCGCGTTCTTTCTGAGTTTGACGCTTCCGTTTCTTGTTCTTTGGTTTTTGGCTTTGCGGGCCTGAGGCCGTTACCGTTTGGTGACTTCCTGGATGGATACCACGATTGGAAACTTCATTCCCCATCAGTAGCATTGACTATGTTGTTAGCGCTACGGTGCGCAAGAACCGCGGTTACGGCAGCCACTGCGGCAGCTGTAACTGCCATTTGAAAGGTAGCAGCGTCCATAGGAAAAGTAGAGGTCTCGTTGCTTGGCTGGTTGTTTCCGGATGACGACATGATTTTGTTAACACGAAAGAATAAAGATTTTGTGAGCGATTCTGGTTGACCCTTGATGTACTTAGATTGTTCATATAAAGAGTACGACGATGTTCTCGAAAGTTTGACCTACATCCCTATGATGCAGTCCTAGAACAGAATGAAAGTATGTTCGCGAAGGTTTGACCTACATCCCTATGATGCAGTCCTAGCAATGAGTAGGGGTAAGTTCGTAGAATGGTCTCAAGATGTTTGTTGTACAAGTTGAGGTATCGTGGGTTGGTGAATAACAAAATCCAACCACTGAAAGAGACTTGGAAATGTCTCTGTATCTAACTTGCTATGGTCCAATGACTTAACTCAAGCAGGTTTCAGATAGACTCCAATGAGAGTACGATAAGAGTACTTGAATGAAGGAAATGACACAAAAGTTACCCGGCTGTCAATATCTTGGATATTTACGATGTAAAGGTTCAGGAAAATGACCTTGTAAAGGTCTTACATCATATCCACAGGAGATAGTTTCTGACAGCATAAAGACCTAACTAAAGTACTTACGGTACAAGATAATTTTATAGAAAATGCCACATCAGGCATAGACAGAAAAATAAGATTCCTCCTTATAAGGAAATAAAGTAAAGCGTCTACTACTGGCGACGATCATCACTCTGGTGAACTCTTAGTTCAGCTAATTGACGTTCCATGTCAAGTAGGTGTCTTTCGTACACCATCTGGCGTACTCGGAGCCCTATGACTTCAGCTCGTGATTCAGCCAGTGCTTGCAGCATGGTTTCATGGTTTCTCTCTGACCTCTCGTGAGCATCTTCTAGACGAACGGTGCGGAGGGTATGCATTCTAGCATAGGTGACTACTTCTGTAATCTGATTTAGGGCCGTCCTGCCTTGAATCTCCTTTCGGGCCATTCTGCGGACCAAGATTGGCAAGACTCTATCTGCTGAGCCCCCATTGCTCAAGTCGGAAAAGCTTCGGTCGCCATCAAATAGCATAAATTGATCTTGTCCTTGGCTCCATATTTCCAAGCATTCCACTCACTCAGGGTCGGGCCATGAAAAAGCCGGACGAGGGTTAGGAATTGGAAAGGGAGCTGCTCGGGGTAGGTTTTCAATCTCTGCTTCGGAGTTAGCATCATACGAAAAGTCTTCATCATGGTGATCATTCAAGAGGAAAAGGATGATCATTCTCTGGTTATTCTCCAAACCAACCAGCTATGACTTCATTTGGAAGGTACTGGTTGTCGAGGGGATGGAGTCCAGTTATGTTTTCTATGCGAGAATTTAAGGGTAAGAGAATAATTATTAGACGAGCTATCTAGATAATTATTTAGAAAACCTTCATTAGTTACATCGCTATTTGTGAAGTGCATACCAGCTATGTGTAATCTAAACAGGATAGACCTTCGAATAAGTGACCTTAATTTCCAAATTCACACAGAATAGGGGTAAGGCAAACTTATCACAGATTCTAAGTCTATAACATCCTAATTACATATAGCCTTAGAGTATCCACTTAGCAACTATCAACTTAGAAATGAAGATCCCATTTTAGTTCTCAAGTATAAAGTACTTCTAGTAACACCAAATACTCCTATAGTATTTTAAAATTTAATGTTATGTTCTATTGTTCTCATTGTGGTAGGGTTGGTAAGATTTTAGCATTGTTGCAACCACACACTTAAGCTTAGGCACATGCTAGTCAACCCTCGGATAATATAGGTGATCAGGCTATATCTTCCCAGTTTTGACCATATGTCTCTAAGCCCACTTGTGTTGTCCAACAATCGAAATTCTTTTGTACTGTCCTAGTGACACTGATTTTAGTATGAATGCAGCACGTATACCTACTTAAATATTTTACTATTTAAAGTATAAACTCTTGGTCAAAGTATTTTTAATCCCTTATGTATTTATAGTTAGTATATATTTTATGGGTTGATATACTTAATTCACTATAAACAATGCTTTGATACCAATCTGTCACATCCCAAAACCGAAAACGGCGGAAACGTTCTGGGGCGGAGGACGTCATGTATAATATCAACAACAATGTAAAGTAGTAAACAAGCAACAACATCATCCATTGCATTAATAAAATAATTATTATACAATTGTATTCTGTCAAATTTTGATAAACACTAAAGCATAAATCAAAATGAAAGATAAGTCTTGAACAAGCTCCATCTTCCTTTCTCCTTGCATCGGTACCTGTCTATGATGACCTGAGGATACAAGTAATTTTGAAAGCGACACTACTAGAAAACAGCCCTTTAATGACACGCAAACAATGACACGCATTGATTTACGATACGCATTTCATGCGTATCATAAAAAAAATGTCAGTCTTCCTAAATTTGAAGGATAGAGGACACGCATTTTTGCGCGTCCTAAACTTTGTGTCCAATAGAAAAAAAAATTAGAAACACGGAGGGCACTTATTAAAAAATGAGCGTCGTGTAGAAAGAGATGTCGCTTTTTAATTTTTTTTAAAAGTGCATTTCACTAAATCGCAGGGAGCATTCTACTTAGGGCTTTTTTCAAGAACTCTCTCTCGGTGCTCTCTGGTCTCTACAAAAATCGACGACCTCACCGTTCACCTCGCCTCCATTCTCTCTACAAACCCTAAGCCACCACCACCACGATCAACCACCCACGTAGGATTTCAACAAATACGATCTTTGCTTTGTCCAGTAAAGATCCTATTTTTGGTATCGTTGTGAGAGTTCAGGGGTTTAGTGGCTTGATTAGTTGTTTGACCTGAGATTTCAACAATGGCGGTGGATACGGAGAAGAATGAAGAGGACGTGAAGGGAGGAAAGTTCTGTATCGCCCGATTTTTTATTCCATTGCCTCCTGTAATGATAACTTCCAGTTTTGCCCTAAGTCTCCATCAAGATGCAGACAGAAAGTTCTGTATCACTCAAATTTCAACAGCTGTAATTTTCCATTTATCAAACTCTTCCATCGATTTCACCATTATCGCATCAAATTAGCCACCAAATCATCTAAATCAACAACAACAGTTTGTGCTCTAAATAACGTCATCGAGTATCTTGGATTCTTGGTACGTGTATCCTAAGTTTTTCTTTCATCTGGCCTTGTTGAAGATTCTCATCAAGAAACAAAATTTGAAGATTATTATTTGATTTCTTTTTAATTTTGTTTATCAGAATTTCTGAACACATGCGTTAATAAACCATCAATAGATTGGAGCGGTTAGTTCATTGATCTTCAGAAACACAGTTCCTATTTTAGGACCTATTAGGTGTTCGACAAAATGCCACAGTGAAATCTTTTTTAATTTTAAAAATGATACTTGTCAATGGAGTTTTTATTGATTTAAGCATACAATTTGAGTTTATCTTGTGAACCTTAATCCTCGTGTTTTAGCTTCAATCATTCACTACTTTGTGCCACTTGATGTTTGTTTAACTTAAATTTCTGTTTCTTTGTTTTTGTGTTTTATATATATTTACTCCAACAGTTACAGTTTAAGACGAAGAAATATCCAAATAAGCAAAAGACTTGATTGACTGTCGAGTAGAGTATGATATAAAAGATCGTTATTTTTCTTTATCTTCTTTAGAAATTTGATATATATTTTATGTAATTTAATCGTTAAAGTGTTTTATTATAAAAAATTACATATATAATTTATTTACGTTAATGTGATAGCTATTATTTATTTATTTAATATCCATTAATTACAATATAATAGAAATAGATAATGTTATAAATGTTAAGCTACATGTATTTTTTGTTATAGGGGTATTTTTGTCTTTTTTAATCAGTTTCATTCCATTGTTTCATCTTTTCCTACATACCAAACAACATGGACTAATGACCCATTTCATTCGAAGAGACTAACCGAACACGACAAGGTTTGTGAGTTTCACATCTCGATAGTTTTTGGTTTCATCAGAACAATTTTTCATATTTTGTTTTTTTTTCTTTGCAGCTAGGGCACAGGCTAGGTTCAAGCACCAAAATCGCAATGAATTCTAGAAATAAGGCCCAAAATTGAAAATGATTTTAAAGCATAGGGACATTTTTTTTGTTTTACTTCTTAAATCATCAGTAACATATCTTGTTTTTTAATGGTGTCTTAAACCCACATCACATGAAACAAAACATAAGATTTTGTGACATTTGTTTATCTTTCTTTTGGGTTTAATTATTATTCTAGATATCTAGTATAAGTTATGTATGTAGAATATGAAGCAAAGAACCAAAAAGCCAAGTTTTATGGTTTTTCCACTTATGCCCCTCAACAGAAACCATAATTATCTACCCTTTTTCTTTGGCCCAGATGAAATTTTAGAAGTCTAAGTGTTTCATGGTTAATGATATATGCTTCATTTTAGTTTATGGCTAATTACAAAAAAATGCAACATCATACTTTCTATTATTTCTATTACAAAATTTTACACTTTTTTCTTATTAAGCTATTATACTTTTACTGGGCAAAGACATAATTTTGGAAATAATTTTTTCTAAAATGTGAATGACAGAGGGATGAGAAGGCCATGGTTTTGTGCTTGGTTGAGTTTGAAGATGACAAATGTGCCTTAACTGCTTTAGAAGCCCTTCAAGGTTTTGCTCTATCTTCAACTTGTTAATTTTGATGGAATCATGAAAGGAATGGAATTGGTAATTCCATTGGAATGAACATAGTAGAATTAACACTTCATGCGAAGTGAACTCGTTCCATTCTATTCCTTTGTTATTCCATTCAACATCTTATCTATGAAAATCATCAAATTACATGATTTTATTGAAAAATTTCAACAAACACACAATTTGACATTTTCGTGTTGACTATTAAGTTGACCAATGCAGGTTACAAGTTTGACAACAAGTAACATGACTCACCAGCCTTAAGGATACACTTTGCTCTTTTTCCATTTAAACTGCCTTCTAATGACTAACACATTCCAGTTTCTCACTATATTTATTATTATTTTCTTTTTTTTTGTCATTAGAACATATAAAACATTGAAGGAATAGAGCTTAACATTGCCACAGTGGCTTCAAATGAAGGAACATATAAAATCCATTTTTTTTGTTTTTTTTTTTGGTCATTAGAACATATAAAACATATAGAGGGACGAAATCAGTAATCTTGTATGTCTCTTTCTAATGTAATGGTTCTAGCTTCAAATGAAGTCTTTGAATTTTGCATTCCAAGTGTTCTGAGAAGTCTTGGTTTGGAATTTAGAAGAACCTTACATATTAAAAAATATAAATTTACTGTTACTATGCTCTCACATTCACGTGATTTTACCTCACTAATGACTAATTCCAAAAAGTCAATATGTTCATTTTGTAGGAAGCTATACCAGGTTGCAAGGGGCTTTGGATTGTCTACCACAAAAATCCACGCAATCAACCTGAACATTTGAAAAGAGCATCTGAAGATGATGAGTATCATGCATATTTAATCGAACTATATATGTTTATATCTATGGAATAGTTACTGTCTTTTGATTGTATTCTGGACCAAACTGACTTGCCTCCTTCAGACCTTGATACCATACTTATTTACATTTTATATCTATGGAATAGTTGAATCAACGGTTTCGTTTAATCTTGGTGGCAGGGAAAATGAGCTTCATTGGCACGGATAATCTTCAAATCAAGGATTTTGTATGTTGTTATTTATGCATTTTGATATGAGAAACGTTCTCTCATTACTTTTATGTTACTGGGTGTTTTTCTTATTTGATTCATGTTTTAGATTCTAGAGGAGCCATCAGAAACCCATATTCTTGGCTTTTATCGAGTAAGTTTTATGAGTTTTTTGATGAAAGGTTTAGAGTTTGTTGATGTCATAGCTAAACTAATTATGTTCTCTTTCTCTTCATCTTTATGAGTTCGTTTATGGGTTCTTATTTTCCTAGATCTTGACACCCATAAGCAAAACATAAGTTGTCTATTTTCCACTTGGTGATAAAAAGGTACAATTTCATAAGCAAAACATAAGTTGTCTATTTATCATTTTTCATGTATCCTTAACTATACTAGTCCTTGATTCAGTTTTGATTCTATGAAACTAAGAGAATGTTTTATCAATATTGTGCAATATAGTGCCACTTTCTTCATTTTGTAATCTCCTTGATTCAATTTTGATTCAATTTCTCAGCACTACCCTGGTTCAAACAAACCATATTCTCATCCCCCAAATTCTTATTGCTCGCATATACTGCCACTTTCTTCATTTTGTAATCTCCTTTAGAATTATTAACAAAATTAACCCCAAACGAATTAACAGCACTAGGTCCTGGGTCAGATTGTAATAAAGAATCAAGACCACCTGTACCATCCTTAGAAGAAGTAACCTGATGAATCATTGTGTTATCATCTTAATTGTCTACCAACTCATTGGTAATATCACTTAATACATCAAATCGATTCCTAGAATTACCAGCAATAATTTGCTTTTGTATATCCATGCTATCCAGGCCCTTTTCCTCTCTTTCCTCTTTTCCACTCGGAATCACACTACTTTTCCCATTATGCCCCTGCATGCCCAAACTGTTAGATTTATTAATAGAAGCAGCAAACTCTTGATTCTTTTCAAAGACCTAGTTTTCTTTTAAAAGGAATTTGAAATTCAGTTACTTCACTTGTTTATATATATTGTTTTCTGAAAATGTTATACAGGGAAACAATCTCAAGGTTGAGCTTGATTCCTTAAGTGGACAAGCTACAATTTTGGCTGCACTTGCATCTGTCTCCCCAAAGCTGCCTCTTGGTTATCCAGCCAGGTAACAGTTTGAACTTTCTTCATAATTATGATGCTGAAGTGGTAATAGACAGTGGTTTTTAACTTTTTATTTATTTTGGTAAAGATTTCCCAGAACAATGCTTGATGTAGCTAGAAAAATGCTATCAGAAGCTAGCCGAAACACTGTGTTTGCTACGGTTGAAAAAGAAGCTGCATGGTTACTTCTCTCATCTTTGTCGTATAAGATAGTGGTTTTTAACTTTTTATTTATTTTTTTCTTCCAAGACTATCTATCTATCTATCTATCTATCATCATTTGAATGAATGAATACTAATGTTGATGACACTTAGGTTTGGTTCCATCATTTCTGGAGCTGTTCAATCTATGTTGACTTCCAGAAGTGGGAAAAAGAGTCCTCCTTCAAACAGCAAGCATAGGCATGCACGTGGTTCTTTTTCATTTTTGGGGGAATAAAGGTGAGATGGAATGCAGTTGGTTGAATCTATGAGTGAAATGCTTGGTAATTTATTTTGGTAATTTAGTATAGGAGTATGATAAAAACTACAATTGCAAGTGATGTTTGTTTATTTATGTTATATTTAGATATCTGATGGAGGGATGTAATGTAATTCTCCTAGGTTGCGAAATTTGTGAATGTACTATTTGAGTCAAGATCCGACCTTTATACATTTAAGAACCACATACGGGATTTCCTTGTGCAGTTCAAAGAGTTTTCAGCATAGGTAATGTTATATAAATATAAATATAAGCCTTTTGGATCTTTTATTGTCATAGACTTAATTAAAGTTATCATGGGATTTGAAAAATAAGTCATGTTTACTCTTCCATTCTCTGGTGTCGGATGATGTATGTATCTTATACAATATACATTTAGATTATTTACATGTATAATGCATTGATGTAATATGGTTTATTGAATTTGCGCAGCCTCTTGATGTTGGTATGAATATGATGGGTTCCCAATCCCATGATGGAGAGACCCAATCTAAAATGTGTGTTCCTACAGTGGAGGAAAAAGAAGAAGTGGAAGAAGAAGAAGAAGAATAAGAAGAAGAAGGAGGAGGAGGAGGAGGAGGAGAAGAAGAAGAAGAAGAAGAAGAAGAAGAAGAAGATGATGATGATGATGAGGATGAGGATGAATGTGAATCAATGGATTCTTCCAGCTCAAACATTGTGGAGCTGGGTATGAACTTGGTGCAAGAGGCACAATACAAGTGTTACGCTGCTGCTGGTGGTGCCCTTTTGGGGTGGGCCCGCACCAATAGCTAAAACAGAGTCTCATCAGGTTCTTAAACCCACAACAGTCCACTCCAAGACCCCCATCAATATGGATCAGCTTGTAGATTTATCCAAACTCAGTTTAGGGGACTCAATCGGTGACAAGCCATAGCCGTCAGCAGCAGGTTCCTTTTATATCCGACTTCACTGGGTAATGTAGTTTCATATACTTAATAGAATGTTTGTATTAGATTTAGTGTATATGGTTACATACTTATATTTTTGTGTTTTTCTCATTTAAGCCATAAAATTTTACTATTTTGGTTTTATTTCTAGCCATTGACCATATATCAAGCAATTCAAATTGATTCTGTGAACAGTGGATCCCTGAAACTACTGATGAACTATGCATACACTACCTAGGTATTTTTATCACTTTTATAACCTAATTTGCTTATTGCATATAGATTTTTTTGAACCTGCTATTCCACATGCATATAGATTTTGTTGGTAGGTTCTAATAACAAAATACAACTACATTTACATATCCAGAAGCTCATCATCAGCAATTAAGTATATCTTTTTGTTCTATATATTTATGTTACTTTATAGTTCTTATCATGCTGAGTTTAGTGAGGTCAAAAAGCTCAGTGGTTGTTCTGCCTAGAGATATTCATACGTTAAAACATTAGAACATTCGTATCAGGGAGGTCAAAAGCACAGTGGTTGTTCTTCCTAGAGTTATTAATATATTAGAACATTAGAATATTCATCAAACATTAGAATATTCGTTAATTTTCACTTATCCTAACCAAACTTTGTTTCGTACTTTTAATACTCTGGTTTCGATTTTATGTGGCATGTTATCTAACAATCCAAGAGCTACCCAAGTTTGTTGATGTTTCAATTATATGTTTCTAGATTGCAAGGTCCACATCTTCTTGTTCCAACACGGAGTAACCTTGAAAGCCATGGGAAAGAGGGTACTGTGTTTGCAGGATAAAATTATGACCATTCATGGAAGAAGTAGATTCCCTGGTCTAAGTATTTGGCAGAAATTTCGAGAAGATAGCATGCAATGCTACAGGTGAGCATTTGGTTGTGTCATATAAAGATGGAAACGAGGTGTACAAGGAGCTATTGTATCTATTCAGACTAGGCTTAGAGTAATGGTTGCAAGAGATGAGTTCAGAAGTGTCACACCCCCAAACCAAGGATGGCGGAAACGTCTGGGGGTGGAGGACTTCATGTACAGTATCACAACAACGTGTATAATAGTGCTCAAAGTAGAAACAACCACCATATATATAATTGCAAAAGTTACACCAAAGTATATGTTTATATGTTTCAAAAGCAATTACATTATGATGACAAAATAAATTGTTGACGGTTTAACGTCCCATCCTCAAAGCGATGAAGTTTTCCTGTTTCACTGATTTCCTGAGAATACAAGTAGTTTTAAAAAGTGTCAACACAAAGGTTGGTGAGTTCATAAGAGTTTTGTTTGAAGTAGAAACTGCTTTTCCTTGTAAAATCGATATAGTTTGATTTCCAGAAAATCCAATATTTTCTTAGTTAAGTATGAATAGAAATATTCCTATATGATGCATTAATGAACCCTAGAATGACCCGTAGAGTTCCTCTATAATCGTCCAGTGTATATAAGTTATATAAGATTTAAATTAGATAAAACGTTGAATATAGTGGGTCTGCCCTAGGTCCACAACCCAACGAGGAACAGGAGATGAGGCGGGCACCACCAATTCTAGGCCAATCAAGACTAAATTCTTATATGACTCAAACATATACGCTCAACGACTATAGTTGAAGTCTAACAATTTTAGATGAAGAATAGTTTGATTTCCAGAAAATCCAATATTTTCTTAGTTAAGTGTGAATAGAAATATTCCTACATGATGCATTAATGAACCCTAGAGTAACCCGTAGAGTTCCTCTATAATCGTCCAGCGTATAAAAGTTATATAAGGTTTAAATTAGATAAAACGTTGAATATAGTGGGTCTGCCCTAGGTCCACAACCCAACGAGGAATAGGAGATGAGGCGGGCACCACCAATTCTAGGCCAATCAAGACTAAATTCTTATATGACTCAAACACATACGCTCAGCGACTATAGTTGAAGTCTAACCATTCTAGAGGAAGTAAAATTTTAATATCATAATAACTTTGTATAGAGACCCGACACTTTGTATTTGTACCCCTTTTTGTATAGAGACCCGGTACTTTGTATTTGTACCCCTTTTTGTATAGAGACCCGGTACTTTGCATTTGTACCCCTTTTTGTATAGAGACCCGGTACTTTGTATTTGTACCCCTTTTTGTATAGAGACCCGGTACTTTGCATTTGTACCCCTTTTTGTATAGAGACCCGGTACTTTGTATTTGTACCCCTTTTTGTATAGAGACCCGGTACTTTGTATTTGTACCCCTTTTTGTATAGAGTGTGTTGAGTGATGTATCACAAACTATACCTATTATAGTTTATCTAAAATGTATCTAATATGTATGAATTCTTTTATGGAAATGTATTAGTGTTGTGAATTTATCAACTATACTTTTATAGTTACATAATACGTGTTCTAAATGAATGAATAATATTTAATATGAATGACTTAGTTTCAGTTCATAATGATAAACTAGCAAAGAAACACATTCAAAAATTAGAACTTATGATTACACACTTTGCTCAACATAATACAAAGTGTTATGATATTTACATGCTGTTGGCAAAATTTAGCAATTCTGCCCTGTTTTGGAAAAATCATAGAAAAATCATACGAAGTCGAAAACTAGATCCGTAAATTCTGAGAGTTCACAAAATGTCTCTAGTTTGCTCATAATTTTTATCACAATTTATAATGACCTCTAACTTGGGTGAAAAATTCCATAATCACAGACTGGTCCGGATTGTTGTTTGAAATGATAGGCAGTTTTGTAAAAATCACCATAAATTGTAGAAAAATCGTATGGAGATGTGCAAGTAGCCATTTTAAAGCTAAAAACTTGAACTATTTGCACCTTGTACAGTTTTGAAAACAAAAATGTTTAAGATGCCCAAAATAGTCCGTGAATGGAGTTGAACTTTTCTGATGAAGGCTGTTAGAAAAATTTAGTTATGTTCTTAGTGATTTTAACTTGTATTCCCCCCCTGAAAACTTGAGAAAACATGAAAATGTAGGGGTATGAACTCACCTTGAGTGATTTCAGTAGGTAAGTGTTGAAGAAGAGAAGTGTTCAACCCAAGAACACTTGAAGAATCACTTGAAGATTCGAAGCTCTAACGCTAATATGATGGAGTTTGTGTAAGATATTCATGATTTGAGTAGAATGAAGTGAAATAATCATAAGGAGGATGAATTTTACTTACTAAGAGTGGAAGAACACGTGAAGATCAGCCTTGAATCTCGAGTTTGGAGTGGGAAAAGTTTGAGAGAAAGTGGTGTTTGTTACTTAGTGAAATGAGGGCAAATGAGAGAAAATGAGGAGACAGGATGTTTGTTCCAGCTCTAAAAACATGGAAATGAGTGTAAATTGGGTGGAAAGGACTTTGATGTGACCTAGGTAAGGTGGAGAGGTGTGGTTAGTCAAAGAGTGGGTGTGGGGTGGTTGCTTGTGACATTGGATAAGGCAAAGTCAACACTCCACCTTTAATAATTCACCCATTTGATTTTTATTATTTAAATAATGATTTTCATAAAAATAAGTTTAAATTATGAATATTTAGAGTTTATTATATTAAAATATAATTTATGGAGAAAATCCCGCTTTAAAATCACGAAAAACGGGCTTAAAAAGTTAAAAATATCAAAAATGGGCTAAAAGTGGCATTTTCCCGAAGTCTGGCCGAGGCTCGGCCTTCTGGTGCTGAACCGAGAGAGAGGGGGGGGGGGGGGGCAGAACCGAGAGGGAAGAAGGAAGAGGGAAGGAACCGAGAGGGGGAAGGAGAGAACAGAGGGCGCGAGACAGAGACAGAGCGAGAAGAAGGGAACAGAGGGCGCGAAACAAAGGGGCGGAGTAGCGAACAGAGACCGAGAGGAGCAGAGCGTGAAGCGACAGAGGCAGAGGCTCGGTCTCTGGTCTCTTAGCCACCAGAGGCTCGGTCTCTGGTCTCTTAGCCACCAGAGGCTCGGTCTCGCGTGCTTAGCCACCAGAGGCTCGATCTCTGGTCTAAGAAGCCTCTCACTCCGGTTTCGGTTCCTAAAGCCTATTTTTCTCGTTTTCGCCCCGTTTCAAGCCGTTTTTGACCCGGTTAAGGGCCGGAATGACCCGAATGATTCCAAACAGTTAAGGGAAACTTTTGAGAGAGATTTCTCACACTTGGAGAGATTTGGGAGAGATTTGACATTCTTGGAGAGATTTCTCATACAAAGAGATATTTTTGAGAGGTTTCACATACTTGGAGAGATTTGGGAGAGATTTGACATTCTTGGAGAGATTTCTCATACAGAGAGATATTTGGGAGAGATTTAACATTCTTGGAGAGATTTCTCATACAGAGAGATATTTGAGAGAGATTTCGCATACTTGGAGAGATTTGGGAGAGATTTGACATAGAGAGAGATAGAGTGGAAACGATTGAGAGAGGTTCCATGTGGGACAGTTGTGAGTGTCCGGCATTGCAATGCATGGTTCGTAAACCCTGTTAAGCCTTGTTTAAGGATCTTACACACTCCCGATGAGTAAGCATCATTGTTTTATCGGTTTGGTTCGCCACTAACCGCAGCTTTTAGGTTAACGAGATCTAGTTGCACGTAGTTTTCGATTTATGTTTTCTTATCAGAATAGCGGGTTGTTTAGTAAATACTGAACGTAAGTCCAAGTACACAAGGGTTAGTTGAGCTGACCGGTTTGACTTGTTGACTTTATTTGACTTTGAATTGACCAGAATTTGACGGTTGTCACAAGAAGAAGAAGAAACAAGGCTGCAATAACTATAGTTCAGGTACTATGGATGTTTGTAAAGTATTTAAGAAAATGATTAGAAACAAGGGTGAATTTGTACATATTATTTAGCTACTTGCAGGTTGATCTTGAATAGGCAAAGGGGTAATGGATTGTATTTTTTTGAATCTAATTCGTTTGTAAATTTTTTGTTACTACTATTGATTTGTTTTATCTTTTCATGGAACGATTATTTGTATGACATTAAATTTATGCAATGGATTCTAATTTTTGTATATGATATTTTATTTTCTATTATGAAACATTAAATAGAAATTTAATTTGAAAATTTGTAAATCTATAAATAATATTTTTTTTAAACATTTAAAATCATGATACTCAAAAATGTGTGTCATCTTCATTTATGACATGGCCTTTCTTGATACGCATTGCATGTCATTAACACGCGTGTCGTAAGGTTACGACACACGAATGCGTGTCGTCTTCCTTTATGACAGGGCCTTCCTTGATACGCATTGCGTGTCGTAAACGTGTGTCGTAATTGCGCGTCGTAAATGAGCGTCGTAAATGCGTGTCGTCTCTCTTTATGACAGGGCCTTCCTTGACGCGCATTTGCGCGTCGTCTGAGCCTTTTACGATGCGCAATGAGCGTCGTAAAAGGCTGTTTTTCTAGTAGTGCGAGTATCAACTTTGAAGCTGGTGAGATCATAAGTATTTAGTGTCTTAATTTGTATGTAAGAATTTGTAAGTCTATGTATTGTAAGAATTTGAAAAAGTTTGAATCTCTCAGAAAAACCTATATTTTCTATTAAAGTAGCCTTCTACCAAGGCTTAACTGTTTTGTATGCTCGTTTGATGTAAAAGTGTGTAATTTCCCAAGTGTAACTATCTTTTAACAAAATATAGTTTGTACATTAAAGTTTAAGTGAGGTTATCGCTAAAAATGTAATGGGTAAATCATTGTAGTACTGTAGTTTTGTATTATAGGAACTACTGCTGTACTAACTACCTTAAACCGGATTTATATTAAGGTATAATGTGATAAATGCACCATACTATCGACTGATAACAACGACATAAAGAACAGTCGTAATAACGGAATGACGTTTGGCACCCGCAGACCTGCAGGTCCTGCTGTAGCTAGCAGCAAGGTGTAGGATTGTCAATCCAGTATAGATCCATAGGCAAACTCAACACTCTCCCTCCAAGAGAATTTTGGCTACAACTTGGGCCATGACATTTAAGGCATGCTCCGATACAGTGGATCACAGTTGTTAATGTATTAATGTAAGGGTAATGTTTCTCGTTCTAGTATAGTTGTATATGTTCTCTTCCTAGTATAGTTGTATATGTTCTCGTCCTAGTATAGTTGTATATGTTCTCGTCCTAGTATAGTTGTATATGTAATGTTCTAGAAAGTATTGACTCATGAATGAACTGACTCATTGTATGATATCGCGTTCTAGTAACGGTTATAGTATCTTCCTAAACTACCCATATGGTAGTTTACTAGCAGTCTAACTGGTACATATGGTCAAGGATGTATACCCTTACTAACTAAGGGCATGGGATGAACTGGAAAGACCTTTTATGACTATATATGTACACATGGTATATAACTAATATTTAAACGACTTTCAGACGAATACCCAATATCCCACCAGACCACATCTCAAGGCGCGAAAAGGAAATAGGGTGGATAGCCTTCCTAAGTCTTTTAAACATTCCTTATATAACTATACATATAGAGGCATGCAATTTATAATATAAAAGCATAAATAAATTTTGTAAGACATTTGAAACATAAATATTATTTTAAGAAAAGTTCGACTTGATATCGATCTATAAAACAATTTGAAGGCATAAGTATGATAAAACAGTTTTGAGTATAAGGAAACATTTGATTGAAACACAGTTGTAAATAAGTTTGAAAGGTAATGTACCGAGTAAGATGTACAGTGTATTAAGTAGTTTAAAACATATAAAATGTTTATAAAAATCATTTGAAGGAAACTGTTTGGTAAAACGGCTAATGAGTAGCCAAATCTTTTGAATGTTGTATATTAATCACATGTGATTGATGTAATAACTAGCGTAATTCTACTTATTAATCGCATGTGATTGATATAATACTAGCATGATTCTACTTGTATCCCCCCCCCCCCATTAAACATTTAAAAGTAGTTTAAAACATTAGTTAAGGGGTATGAACTCACTTCATTGAAGTGGTTGATTTGAAGTAGTCGAGAGAGGAATCGAGCAGAACTTCGACAGGAAGAGTTGAAAACGCGGGAAATCTCGGGATTCTCAGGAATCTCAGGAATCTCGGGAACACAAAACCTTCCTTCGGGACTTGAAGGTGAAAACCGGGGCTTTGGGAGGGTCTCGGGGGCTTAAACGCAGAGTTTCAGTGCGAGAAAGAAGGGAATTGAGCAATGGAACTCGGAGCCCTTGAAATCTATTTATAGGGGCATTTCTGGGGTGTGCCACGTCGTGGCAAGGTATGGCCACGTCGTGGGGAGTCAAACATACCCTCTTCCATTGATTGGTCGCCCTCAGTCACTTGCCGGGTCGCGGCAAGCTTGTGCCACGTCGTGGGGGGCCTAACAGCCTCGGATTTTGGACCTCGAACTTGTAAAATCCATAACTTTCGCGTACGACCTCCGTTTTCGACGTTCTTTATATGCACGCGTAGCTAAAAACATGATCTACAACTCCCGTTTAGACTTCATTGGCTAGTTTTGAATTTATTTTTAATTATTTATTATTAACGGGCCGGGACACGAAAATTCCGTTAAAAATCCATAACTTCTTCATCCGATGTCCGTTTTCGTCAGACTTTTCGCCGTTGCGCTACTAATGTTGAGACCTTATATTCTCATTTAGGTTGCTTTGGTCAAAAGTATCTCGAGCTCTATTTCGAGTTTTTAGCTGTCTACTGCTATACCCGAATCTTGGAAAAATCATAACTTTCTCATACAAAGTCAGATTTGGATGTTATTTTTATGTACGCTCACGGTTTGAGGTTATCTATAACTTTCATGTAGATACTTAAGGCTAAAAACTATTGTATTGAAACTTCGCGTTTTTCGTTTAATCGGTGTTGCCAGTTTTGCCGAGAATCTTCGGTTGGTCATAACTTCTTCATTATAACTCGGATTTTAGGGTTCTTTATATCTACGAAAACCTTGATACGATTCCTACTACTTTATTTAACCCAAATAGGATTTTAGAAAAGTTATATTTTGACCTAAATTTGGTTGGTTTTACATTACATTTTTTCGAAATATCGGGTTGTCACAAGCTTCGCCAGGGATCTGCGCCTGCTGCCAGGGTTACCAAGACTTGGTCGGTGAAAGCCGAGGCTCCGAAGGCTCATGGGAGAGCTTTTCAGTTGACTGCAGAGGAGGTCCGTGCAGCGCCTGATGTCGTAGCTGGTATGTATTCTTTCGTGTATTTACTTTTATGCTAAGATATTGTGCTTATATTATGATATGCGTAGGTACTTTTCTTGTGAATTATGTACCTGCCTTGGTATTATTTAACTCGGGTGCGAGTCGGTCTTTTGTATCGTTGGCTTTTAGCCAGCACAATGTTATTGATCGGGAGGTGATGAGTCGACCCCTACGAGTTTCTATAGTGGATGAGAAAGCGGTATACGCCACTGACGTGATTCGAGGATGTGTGCTCGAGATTTTTGGGGTCAAGTTCCCTATAGACTTGGTTCCTATAGCGATGGGGGATGTTTGCGTCATCGTGGGCATGGACTGGTTGAGTAAGTTTGGGGCAGTCATTGACCGCGAGAGACAGCTGGTGACTATTCGAGACCCTAGTGGGGGAGTGCTTATTGTGTATGGCGAGGGGACCCGGTGTGGGTCGGCATTTTGTTCAGCTGCCAGGGTGAGGCAGAGTTTGCAGCAGGGCTGCAATGGATTCATAGCCTATGTGATGGATACTCGAGTGGCAAGTGGAGTTCCATATCGATCTGGTTCTGGGAGCAGCGCCCATCGCCAAGGCGCCTTATCGCCTCGCTCCACCGGAAATGCAGGAGTTATCCTCGCAGCTTCAGGAGCTGTTGGGAAAGGGGTTCATTCGACCGAGTAGCTCACCTTGGGGAGCGCTGATTTTATTAGTCAAGAAAAAGGATGGTTCACACCAGATGTGTATCGATTACCGGGAGTTGAACAAGTTGGTGGTTAAGAACCGGTATCCGTTACCTAGGATCGATGATCTGTTCGATCAGTTGCGGGGGGCATCTTGGTTCTCCAAGATAGACTTGAGGTCAGGTTATCATCAAATGAGGGTTCGGGATGAAGATATTCAGAAGGCTGCATTCAGAACTCGTTATGGACATTATGAGTTTGTGGTGATGCCTTTTGGGCTCACCAATGCCCCGGCTGCGTTCATGGATCTTATGAACAGGGTGTGCAGGCCGATGCTGGATCGGTCGGTGATCGTTTTCATTAATGATATTTTGGTATATTCGAGGTGTAGGGAGCAGCATGAGGAGCATTTGAGGGAAATTCTTGGGGTATTGAGATCGGAGAGGCTATATGCCAAATTCTCCAAGTGTGATTTCTGGTTACGAGAGGTCCAGTTCCTTGGAGACCTTGTTAACCAGAAAGGGATATTGGTCGATCCGGCCAAGATTGAGGCGGTGTTGAGGTGGGAGGTGTCGAGATCGCCCACTGAGATCCGGAGTTTTCTGGGATTAGTCGGCTATTATCGAAGGTTTATCAAGGATTTCTCCAAGATAGTCGTGCCACTTACTAAGATGACCCGGAAGGGTGTTGCATTTTCGTGGGGACCGGAGCAGCAGTCCTCATTTGAGACCCTTTGTCAGAAATTGTGCGAGGCCCCGGTGCTTGCACTCCCGGAAGGGATGGAGGATTTTGTGGTATACTGTGATGCATTTATAATCGGGTTTAGGGGCGATGCTTATGCAGAGGGGACACGTTATAGCGTATGCTTCGAGGCAGTTAAAGCCTCATGAGTCGAGATATCCCACCCATGACCTGGAATTGGGGGCTGTGGTGTTTGCCCTCAAGATCTGGCGGCACTATCTTTATGGGGTTTGGTGTACCATCTACACGGACCGCAAGAGTCTGAAGTACTTGATGGATCAGCCAAATCTGAATATGCGACAGAGGAGATGGTTGGACGTGGTGAAGGATTATGATTGTGAGATCCTGTACCACCCGGGCAAGGCTAATGTGGTGGCCGATGCGTTGAGCCGTAGGGCGGAAAGCGCCCCGATCCGAGATATTTGTATGAGGTTGACAGTGGTGACCCCGATTTTGGATACCATTCGAGGAGCTCAGGCTGAGGCTGCGAGACCAGAAAACCAGAAGAGGGAGCGAGTTGTCGGTCAGGTATCATGATTCGTTACTGATGGTTGAGGGCTTATGACTTTTCAGGATCGGATTTGGGTACCGTTTGTTGGCGGTACGCGTATTATTTTGATGGAGGAAGCGCATCGATCAAAATTCTCGATCATCCCGGGGCTACAAAAATGTATTTGGACCTAAGGAAGGAGTATTGGTGGCCCTGTATGAAAAGGGATGTTGCATGATTTGTTGAGAGGTGCCTGACTTGTCGACAGGTTAAGGCCGAGCACCAGCGTCCGCACAGTAAATTGCAGCCGCTAGAGATTCCCGAATGGAAGTGGGAACAGATTACCATGGATTTTATCACCAAATTGCCTAGAACTGCGAGAGGAGTCGATGCGATTTGGGTGGTTGTGGATAGATTAACGAAGAGCGCTCATTTTCTAGCCATCAGCGAGAGCTCTTCTACGGAGAAGTTGGCGGAATTATACGTGAGGGAGGTGGTATCGCGGCATGGGGTTCCGATGTCAATTGTTTCAGATCGGGATGTGCGTTTTACTTCCAGGTTTTGGAAGAAGTTTCATGAGGAGTTGGGTACAAGACTGCATTTCAGTACCGCATACCACCCGCAGACGGACGGACAGAGCAAGCGGACGATTCAGATGCTTAAGGATATGCTCCGAGCATGTGTGTTGGATTTTGGAGGGAGTTGGGACACCTATCTACCTTTAGTAGAGTTTTCGTACAACAACAGCCATCATTCGAGCATTGGTATGCCACCCTTTGAGCTGTTGTATGGGCGGAGGTGTCGCACCCCCATCTGCTGGGGAGAGGTGGGGCAGCGGGTGATGGGTAGCACGGAGATTGTACTCCAGACGACCTAGCAGATTCAGCAGGTCAGGCAGAGGTTGTTGACCGTGCAGAGTCGCTAGAAGAGTTATGCGGACAGGCGTCAGTCCGAGCTCGAGTTTCAGGTTGGTGACCTTGTGCTCCTAAAGGTCTCTCCTTGGAATTTCGGGACGAAATTCCCTCTAACGGGGGGATAATGTGACAACCCGAAAATTCTAGCCATGTAATTGATCTGTGGTCAGCACTAAAACTCGAGTTCATTATCTTTTGTTACATCTTGTGGTTCCATTTGAGTGCTCTAGACTTAGTATAACCTGGATATAAGCTCTAAGAAGGGTTGGAAAGTGCTTAAGTATCACGAAATCGGACCAAACACACCAAATAAGGTGTGTGCGGCCGCACACCCAACCGCACACACCCCCTCAACCTCACACTCAAACCCTTATACGGATGGATACCCCTTCATTCATTCATTTGGATGTTTCTCTTCCCTCTCTCTACTTTCTCTCTCTAAAATCATCAACCAAGAACACTTGAAAAGCTTCCAAATTGTGATCTACTCCATCTTCAAGCTAAGTATAGTGGTAAACACTTGAGCTCCAAGCTTAAAACTCATTATGTTCATCATATTCATCATCCCATGAAGGTCTATGGCCGCGCACCTTCATATGGGGCAGCATACCTTCAAACCTCCTAAGTGTGAAGAGCAAACACTTCAAAAGTAATCAAATGGACTCAAATGAGGAGTGTACGGCCGCACACTCCTGTGTACGGCCGCACACACACTCTATACAGCCGCACACTCTTGTGTGCTGCCTTACACACACTCCTGGGTGCACATCCTAGCCGCACACTCATTTTCAAGGCCATACACTCACTTTAATGCCTACATTTGGCCCTAAACTTGCATAAATCTTTAAGCCTGGATCCTAGGGTACTTATTCTTAATAATTCCAAGCCCTACGGGTATTTTCCCATCATGTTTAGTCATGAAACACGTTAATTCTAACTCATCTATGTGTCGTCACATGAATAATAGGGGCCATAGACGTTCAGGGCATCCGTTGACACTCGAACCCTACATTAAGCGGTGAGTTCATACCCCTACTCTTTTTCACTGTTTTCACTGTTTTCAGGGGGAACACAAGCAAAGTATAAGAGGTTTCTTGTACTAAAAAGTTGTTTTCATGTGTGTGTTTCACATTTTATATGCTTTTAACACTGATCATTACAACCGATAACCGTTTGAACATGCAGATCACGTAATCATATATTTTTGAAATGGGTTTTAAACTGTTATGTTTTACATATATTTCACAAATGGCTTTCCACATTTTATCAGTTAAAAGCATGACATTGGACATTTGAACATAATACTTGTACACTGTTTTGTCCTCGGTAACACTCCACATATATACGCGAGTGGAGGACTATCATATTATTACTAGTAAATTTCTTAATCCTGTATGATTGCAGACACGTCCTCGGTGAACACTCCACAGAGATACGCGAGTGGAGGACTACACCCGTAACCAGAATCTCTGGGATTTAGAGAGCGTGACTTGAGTGTATAGATCTATACGGGGCTGACTACCCCACACCTAGCTGCTAGCTACAGCCGAACCGAAAGGTTCAAGGGTGACGAGAGTCATAAGGTGATGTGGACTACTTATTGCCACATTTAGTCTATTGAATGGTTATGGAACTCGCAATTAGGATAACAGAGATTTACTCTACAGTAATAATGAATAACGTAATACATCTTTTACATTGATAACCAACAGTCAGGAAAGTATGGAGCTTTCTTGGGGAACGTTTACATAACCAGAAAAGGGTAACGAACCGGATAACTTTACATTTTTTCAAAATTGGTAAAACACAATTAGTAAAGTATAGGACTTTATTGGGAATACATTGGTACCTAACCAGAACAGTATATCCAACCAAATAAACCTAACTGTACATTTTCACAAGGGTAAACATGTTTTCAGTGTACAACTTTACTTTACATATTGAGAAACAATAACCAACCTTTTTAAGAAAATATGGGATTTTCTTGGTGTGCGTAACATTTCAGAAACAGAAAGGAAACTCAAACATTTTCATAAAACAATAACCACTTCTGAACTCACCAGGATTATGCTGATTTTCAAACCGCTTGTGTTCTCAGGTCAGCATTAGAACAGGTATCTGAAGATCATTTTGTTCCAGGCTGGACTGCGCAGAAGATCAGTTCATTTTGTTAATATATACTATGTATCACAACTGTATAACTTTACTTTTGTAACAACTGCAAAACTTTTCAACATGTAATGTATGGTTGTTCTACTTTACTTACTATGTGAATTGGATTTGATACTCAACATGGAGTCAACCCCGGAAATGTTTCCGCCTTCGATTTTCGGGGTGTGACAGATTGGTATCAGAGCCCTTGTTTATAGTGAATAAAGTATACCAAACCTTACAAGGTACAAAACTATAAACACTAAAGGGCCTAAGTGCTCTGAATTAAAAGTATCATCAAACTATAAGTATTTTCAAAAGTATACAAGTATACCGAACCGTCGAGATCCGTAAATACAAGTAGAATAAAACATAAGTAAATGGGTGTTGCATACTGTGGTTAAACCTAGGCAGTTATGTAGTCGTGTCTAGGATCAATATAGCCTGGCCAACTATATTCATTCGAGACACGGCCTACATGTGTTTGGGAGTGACTATGGTATGCGGCATGCCTAAAACTTACCCTAATATCACAAACATCAAGCCAGTGTCGTCGTGAATCATGAAATACTATGGGAGTATTTCTCGAACCAATCCTTTGTAGAAATCCTCGTTCACGTATAGATCCTTGATCATTCTGTTAGCGATAGTTTACCTGCTTTGATAGCTCTTTCCTGCTTTATCGCTTATTCGATATATACATATGTCATATCTATCGATTCGATTCAGAGGACTTACCATCCTCTCTTTTCTTGATCTTATTTAATCAAGATGCCTCCAAGAAAGAGACCCAGCTCCAAGACCAACAATCCTCCTCCGCCACCACCTCCTCCTGAATTTGACCCTGTGATGTTCCAGGCAGCTGTTACTGCCGCAGTAGCAGCCGCCATGTCTCAAATGAACCCCGGTGGTTCCGAAGGTGGTCCCCAACCCCAAAACCAAGAAAATAGCCAGGGACGCCGAAAGGAGGGTTCCTATAAAGATTTCATGAACGCAAAACCTACATCATTCAATGGCACTGGAGGTGTCATTTCCCTTTCCCGATGGTTCGAGAAAATCGAATCCATCTTCGAAATTTGTGCTTGTTCGGAATCTGATAAAGTAAAATTCGCAGCTTGTACCTTCATTGATAAAGCTTTGACTTGGTGGAATGGCCGAGTCAAATCCTTGACCCTACCTGTAGCCAATGCCATGGGTTGGGAAGCCATGAAAGAACTCCTGTTAGGTGAGTACTGCCCTAGGGGCGAAATGCAGAAATTAGAGCACAAGCTCTGGAACCTGAAGATGAAGGGTTCTGATATTGTCGCATACACTTCAAGATTTGATGACCTGGCACTACTCTGTCCGGGATTGATTACCCCGGAGAGTAAGAAGATAGAGAAGTTCATCTGGGGGCTGACCCAGCCAACTAAGGGAAACGTTTTAGCTGCACGTCTGGATACCTATGATAGTGCCAAGAGCTTAGCCCAAACCCTAATTGACCATAGTGATGATGTCGAAGAAGCCACCACCACTCCTGAGAAGACCAAGAATAGTGGTGAGAAAAGGAAGTTTTGGAAGAAGAAGAAGGGCCAATCTTCTTAAGGATCTTCAAAGAAACAACAGACTGTAGCAGTCCATGCTGCTACTGTCCCCATTGTTGCTGCTTCTGTTGTGGGATCTACCGCTCAAACATATATTAGCAAATATGTTGGTAACCTTCCCCTGTGTGACAAGTGCAAATACCACCACAACCCGGGCCCCTGCCGTGAACTATCATGTACCAATTGTGGTAAGAAGTGGCACACAGTCCGATTCTGCAAAGCTCCAGTCCAGTCAGCCAATCAATCTTCTGGAGCAGGAGTTGGTCAAGCCTGCTATAACTATGGAGAGGTTAGGCACTTTAAAAGGAATTGCCTCAAGAAGTCAACAATTGATAATACCGGGAGAGTCCTAGTCATAGGATGGGAAGAAGCAGTCGTCGATCCCACTGTAGTCTCGGGTACGTTCCTTCTCGACGAGTCATATGCTAGTATTCTTTTCGATTCGGATGCCGAAAGAAGCTTTGTTAGTCATTCATTCAAACATAACCTAAAACATAATGCTCACCCTTTAACTGAAACGTTTACTGTCGAGATGGCTAGCGGTGAGAAAGAAAACGCTAATGACATATTCATAGGTTGTACCCTTACCTTAAACGATCATTCATTTCCCATCGACCTTATGCCAGTCTCTATTAAGAGCTTTGATGTTATCATTGGCATGGATTGGTTGAGCCCCAATCATGCTGATATTCTTTGCTACAAAAAAGCCATCCGTCTCAACCTTCCTTCGGGCCAGACTCTCGTAATCTACGGCGATAAACTCAGCTCTAATCTTCGAATCATTTCCTGCATCAAAGCCCAGAAACTCTTGCGAAAGGAATGTCAAGCATTCCTAGCCCATGTAATCAATGAGAAAAAGGAAATTAAAGACCTCGCGAGCATCCCCGAAGTTTGTAACTTTCCTGATGTCTTTCCAGAAGAGCTTCCAGGAATTCCTCCCGAACGTCAGGTCGAATTTCGCATTGACCTAATTCCTAGAGCAACCCCCGTAGCAAAGTCTCCGTATCGCTTAGCTCCAGCAGAAATGCAAGAGTTATCCAGCCAACTCGATGAGTTACTCAGCAAAGGGTTCATCAGACCGAGTTCCTCACCCTGGGGAGATCCGGTTTTATTTGTAAAGAAGAAAGATGGATATTTCCGGATGTGTATCGACTACCGTGAGTTGAACAAGTTGACCGTTAAGAACCGATATCCTCTTCCAAGAATAGATGACCTCTTCGATCAACTTCAGGGAGCCAGCTACTTCTCAAAGATAGACCTTCGGTCAGGGTACCATCAGCTACGAGTTTAAGAGAGTGATGTTTCCAAAACAGCTTTCAGGACTCGATATGGACACTATGAGTTCGAAGTGATGCCCTTCGGTCTAACCAATGCACCGGCTGTGTTCATGGACCTGATGAACCGAGTGTGCCATTCCTTCTTAGACAAGTTCGTCATCGTGTTCATTGACGACATCCTCGTCTACTCTAGGAGCGAAGAAGACCATAAACAACACTTGAGGTTAGTGTTGGAAACCCTTAGATCCGAGAAGTTGTACGTGAAATTTTCCAAGTGTGAATTTTGGATCCGGAAGGTAACTTTCCTCGGTCACGTAGTAAGCGAGGAGGGTATTCATGTGGATCCTTCCAAGATTAAAGCGGTACAGAATTGGTCGGCACCAAAGACACCCACAGAAATCCGTCAATTCTTGGGTCTCGCCGGCTATTATCGAAGATTCATCCAGAATTTTTCCACAATCGCCAAACTCCTAACCACTCTAACGCAGAAAGGTGTACCCTTTTGTTGGAGCGAAAAGCAAGAAACCGCATTCCAAACGTTGTAGAAAGCCTTGTGCAGCGCGCCTGTCTTGTCCCTACCCGAAGGGACAGAGGACTTCGTTGTCTACTGCGATGCGTCTAATCAAGGTTTAGGCTGTGTGCTTATGCAAAGAGGAAAAGTGATTGCTTATGCCTCAAGACAGTTGAAAGCACATGAGGTCAACAATACCACGCACGACTTGGAGTTAGGAGCCATAGTCTTTGCACTGAAGATTTGGAGACATTATCTCTACGGAACCAAGTGTGTGATCTTCACTGACCATAAAAGCCTACAGCACATCCTCAATTAGAAAGACCTAAACATGAGGCAACGACGATGGGTAGAACTACTTAGCGATTATGAGTGTGAAATCCGCTACCATCCTGGCAAGGCCAATGTGGTAGCAGACGCCCTTAGCCGAAAGGAAAGTTCAAGCCAAAAGGTGAAGACCCTGACGATGACTATCCATTCCCATTTATCCATGCAAGTCCGAGACGTCCAGATAGAAGCCCTTAAACCCGAGAACAAACCAAGTGAAGCCTTAAGGGGAATGGATAAGAAACTTGAGATCAGAGGTGATGGAGTCTACTGCTTCATGGATATAATTTGGATTCCAAAGTCCAGAGGAGTCAGGGAGATTGTCATGGAAGAAGCACACAAGACCAGATACTCCGTTCACCCAGGTTCGGACAAGATGTACCTAGACCTCAAGAAACAATACTGGTGGCCGAACATGAAATCCGAGATCACTACGTTTGTGGGCAAGTGTCTGACTTGTGCCAAGGTGAAAATTGAGTACTAGAAACCCTCGGGTCTGCTCCAGCAACCTGAGATACCTGAATGGAAATGGGAGATGATTACCATGGACTTCATCACCAAGTTACCCAAATGTCCTAGTGGGTACGATACCATTTGGGTAATTGTCGATCGTTTGACCAAATCCGCTCACTTCATCTCGATTAAAGAATCGTTTAAGATGGAGAGACTTGCACGGATCTACATCCAAGAGGTAGTTCGAATGCACGGTGTACCTACGTCCATTATCTCTGACCGAGACAGCAGGTTTACCTCCAGATTTTGGCAGTCTCTTCAGAAGTCTCTTGGAACTAAGCTTGACATGAGCACGGCTTATCACCCTCAGACCGATGGACGGAGTGAGAGACCTATCCAAACCCTGGAAGACATGTTGAGGGCTTGTGTCATCGATTTCGGCAAGTCGTGGGACACACATTTGCCTTTGATCGAGTTCTCGTACAACAACAGTTATCACACCAGCATCAAGGCTGCTCCATTCAAGGCCCTCTACGCAACTGGCCAAGAGTCGATTTCCCGACAGTGCTCTCACTGGTCCTGAAATCATCCGTGAAACCACCAAGAAAATCATCCAGATCCGAGAACGATTGAAAGCTTCACGTGATAGACAGAAAAGTTATGCTGATACCCGATGGAAACCTCTGGAATTCCAGGTAGGAGACCGTGTCCTATTGAAGGTCTCGCCCTGGAAAGGTACGGTACGCTTTGGAAAGTGTGGGAAACTTAACCCTAGGTACATTGGACCCTTCGAGATCCTCGCTAGGATCGGTCCAGTAGCCTATAAACTCCGTTTACCTCATGAACTTAGAAACATTCATCCTGTATTTCACGTCTCTAATCTTAAGAAGTGTTTATCCGACGAAACCCTCGTGATCCTTCTTGACGAAATCGAGATCGATGAGAACCTGAACTTTGTGGAAGTACCGATCAAAATCATGGATCGAGAGATCAAACGCACGAAACAAAGTCGCATCCCGATAGTGAAGGTTCGCTGGAATTCCAAGCGGGGACCAGAGTTCACTTGGGAGCGCGAAGACTCAATGAGACAAAAGTATCCGCATCTATTTCTAAATCCATGATTTGTACGGTAACTTTAAATTTCGGGACGAAATTCCCTCTAACGGGGGGATAATGTGACAACCCGAAACTTCTAGCCATGTAATTGATCTGTGTTCAGCACTAAAACTCGAGTTCATTATCTTTTGTTACATCTTGTGGTTCCATTTGAGTGCTCTAGACTTAGTATAACCTGGATATAAGCTCTAAGAAGGGTTGGAAAGTGCTTAAGTATCACGAAATCGGACCAAACACACCAAATAATGTGTATGCGGCCACACACTTGTGTGTGCGGCCGCACACCCAACCGCACACACCCCCTCAACCTCACACTCAAACCCTTATATGGATGGATACCCCTTCATTCATTCATTTGGATGTTTCTCTTCCCTCTCTCTACTTTCTCTCTCTAAAATCATCAACCAAGAACACTTGAAAAGCTTCCAAATTGTGATCTACTCCATCTTCAAGCTAATTATAGTGGTAAACACTTGAACTCCAAGCTTAAAACTCATTATGTTCATCATATTCATCATCCCATGAAGGTGTACGGCCGCACACCTTCATATGGGGCAGCATACCTTCAAACCTCCTAAGTGTGAAGAGCAAACACTTCAAAAGTAATCAAATGGACTCAAATGAGGAGTGTACGGCCGCACACTCCTATGTACGGCCGCACACACACTCTGTACAGCCGCACACTCTTGTGTGCTGCCTCACACACACTCCTGGGCGCACACCCTAGCCGCACACTCATTTTCAAGGCCATACACTCACTTTAATGCCTACATTTGGCCCTAAACTTGCATAAATCTTTAAGCCTGGATCCTAGGGTACTTATTCTTAATAATTCCAAGCCCTAAGGGTATTTTACCATCATGTTTAGTCATGAAACACCTTAATTCTAACTCATCTATGTGTCGTCACATGAATAATAGGGGCCATAGACGTTCAGGGCATCCGTTGACACTCGAACCCTACATTAAGCGGTGAGTTCATACCCCTACTCTTTTTCACTGTTTTCACTGTTTTCAGGGGGAACACAAGCAAAGTATAAGAGGTTTCTTGTACTAAAAAGTTGTTTTCATGTGTGTGTTTCACATTTTATATGCTTTTAACACTGATCGTTACAACCGATAACCGTTTGAACATGCAGATCACGTAATCATATATTTGTGAAATGGGTTTTAAACTGTTATGTTTTATACATATTTCACAAATGGCTTTCCACATTTTATCAGTTAAAAGCATGACATTAGACATTTGAACATAATACATGTACACCGTTTTGTCCTCGGTAACACCCCACATATATACGCGAGTGGAGGACTATCATATTATTACTAGTAAATTTGTTAATCCTGTATGATTGGAGACACGTCCTCAGCGAACACTCCACAGAGATACGCGAGTGGAGGACTACACCCGTAACCAGAATCTCTGGGATTTAGAGAGCGTGACTTGAGTGTATAGATCTATACGGGTCTGACTACCCCACACCTGGCTGTTAGCTACAACCAAACCGCAAGGTTCAAGGGTGACGAGAGTCATAAGGTGATGTGGACCACTTATTGCCACATTTAGTCTATTGTATGGTTATGGAACTCGCAATTAGGATAACAGAGATTTACTCTATAGTAATAATGAATAACGTAATACATCTTTTACATTGATAACCAACAGTCAGGAAAGTATGAGACTTTCCTGGGGAACGTTTACATAACCAGAAAAGGGTAACAAACCGGATAACTTTACATCTTTCATAATTGGTAAAACACAATCAGTAAAGTATGGGACTTTACTGGGAATATATTGGTACCTAACCAGAACAGTATATCCAACCAGATAACCTAACTGTACATTTTCACAAGGGTAAACATGTTTTCAGTGTACAACTATACTTTACATGTTGAGAAACAATAACCAACCTTTATAAGAAAATATCGGATTTTCTTGGTGTGTGTAACATTTCAGAAACAGAAAGGAAACTCAAACATTTTCATAAAACAAAAACCGCTTATGAACTCACCAGCATTATGCTGATTTTCAAACCGCTTGTGTTCTCAGGTCAGCATTAGAACAAGTATCCGAAGATCATTTTGTTCCAGGTTGGAGTGCACAGAAGATTAGTTCATTTTGTTAATATATACTATGTATCACAACTGTATAACTTTACTTTTGTAACAACTGCAAAACTTTTCAATATGTAATGTATGGTTGTTCTACTTTACTTACTATGTGCATTGGATTTGATACTCAACATGGAGTCAACCCCGGAAATGTTTCCACCTTCGGTTTTCAGGGTGTGACACGGTTGGATCTACCTGCTGAGTTGGGGCAGATCCATGATACCTTTCATGTCTCGCAGTTCAGGAAATGTATTATCGACGAGTCGGCAGTGGTGCCATTAGATGATATTCAGGTGGATGCATGCCTGAACTATGTGGAGAGACCAGTAGCGATCAAGGATCGGAAGGTTAAGGTTCTGAGGAACAAGGAAGTACCCCTGGCACAAGTGCAGCGGCAACATCGGAAGGGATCCGAGTTGACATGGGAGTCCGAGTCTGAGATGCGAGATCAGTATCCGGAGTTGTTTTCAGTATGAGACTTTGGGGGCGAAGTCTGGTTCTAGTGGGGGAGAATTGTAACAGCCTGAAATCCAGGTATTCTTCTTTTGTCCCTGCATCTTGGTTATGTTGTTAATTTAGGGCTTTCATGATAGGCGAGTACGCTGGGCGTACAAGGTGTACGTTGCGCGTACTCGCGCGCCTCATTTGGACGCGTTCACCCTCAGGTACGCTGGGCGTACCCAAGGTTACGCATGACGTAACTTGTCCAGATCTAAAACCCTAATTTCCTTTAGAGGGCTATAAAAGGAATGTGTGGCTGGACTTCTCAGCCACCATCCCTCATAGTGAAACCTTAAATAGTGTGTGCCTTCGTCCTTGAGCCATTTAGTGTATATTCTAAGCTTGGTGGTGCCATTCCAAGGTTGCAAAGGAGAAGAAGAGTTCATTGGAAAGGCTAGAAGTGGTGTTCAAGTGTAGATCTGAGCTTTGCAAGGGTTAAAGCTTCATTCTTAGGTAAAAAGTTCGGATCTTGTCACTTGGTTCATGTTATATGCTTCAAGTACCATTTTCTAGGGTTTTAGTCCCAAAGGTGGAGACTTTTTGTGCAAATGGCCTCCATAAGCTTAGATCTTTTATATTTCTGGTCTATTGAAGTTGTAGACTCATAATAAATGATATCTTAGACGTGAATATTGCTCCATGCATGAGATCTAGGTCCTTGAGTTGGATTAGAATGATGTTAAGAAGTGTTAGAGCCTTTACAGCCATGCCAAGGCTTAAAGGTCTCGACTTTATGGGTTTAGACACATTATCAGAGTCGGATCTAGAAGTTGGAGTAATGGCTTAACCGATTAAGACCAGAAATGAAGTGTGCTAGAATCTGATGGTTACGCTGAGCGTAACTTCCAGTACACGCAGCGTACTGGGTAGAGACCCCGATCCATGGGTTGGCAATGTACGCCCCGCGTACATCTAGCAGCACGCCCCGCGTACTCTTAATGTTGACTTTTGTTGACTTTTAGGGTTTTGGTCAACATGAGGACTTTAGGTCAACGAAGGGTAAAATGGTCTTTTACCCTCTGAGGAATGATGATAAGGGGTAAAGTTATAGTGGTGGAAGTCTTTGAGTATTAAATGGTATTTTTATGTTTAGGCGAGGTAGAGTCGTCGTTGGGACTTGGAGATAGCGAGGACTCGAGATCTTAGACTTTCCACGAGGTGAGTTTTCTCACTATACTGTACCCAGAAGGGTTTGACTGTGTGACCGGAAGGTCGGATTTGTTATGAGATATATATAGTGTGTGTGATAAGTTAATCGTTTATATGTGCCATGTATGATATGCTTGAAATGGGCCGGAAGGCATTATGTTATGGGCCGGAAGGAGAATATGTTATGGGCCGGAAGGCGTTGTGATGTGGACCATAAGGTTGACGAGGGTAGGACCGGAAGGTTTACCTAGTTGGGACGGAAGTCCCCTGAGACACATGGACCGGAAGGTCAGGGCCTGGAAAGGCGTATGTGCGTAAGTTGTATTTTGGGGAACTCACTAAGCATTTATGCTTACAGTTGTTGTGTTATGTGTTTTAGGTACTAGCAAGGACCGTGGGAAGGCGCTGGCATGATCGTACACATTGTCAGAGAAAAACTATCTTATGATCATTAGGATGTATTATATTATGATAACATTGTTCACGTTTGAATTTGAAACATTAATTGATGGTTTTTGGTGTTTACAAAAATGAAAAATTGGTTTTAAAATTTACGTCGTTACAACCCTAATCTCTAAGTTCAATACTAAAACTAAAGAAGGTTCGAATGAATACCTTAAGTTGAAGTCTCTGGACTCTGAAACCACTTGAATCACACCTCCTTCAGCCTCCTCTTGCTCTTGATCACCTTCTTTTTGCTAAACCAAGGATAGAAATATCAATTATGGCTTCTTTTTCCTCCCAAACGATATAGATCACTAAGGGTGCTCTCAAGGGACTGGTAGCCGCAATGGAAGGCTAAGAGTGCCCTTAAATAGGCTCCAACCCTAGAGGATTAGGGTTTTATTAAACAGCGTGGACACGCCGAGTCCAGTCATGGACTCGCCGAGTCCAATGCGAACCCAAATGATCAACCACGACCCTACTCAGCGAGTCTATGCATCAACTCGCTGAGTTCCTTCACATAATCCAAAAATAAATATTTAAATAGTATACCTGGGATTCCAGATGTTACACATAAAGACAATGCACCTTGATCAATGGAAAGTACATTGATATGTTCGGGTGAGTTGCTTGGAAGACATTGTGGGCATTCATACTACCGTGAGGAAAGGAATCAAAATTGAACAAGCTCAGTCCATATGAGCTTGAATTTGTCACAAACCTTGGTTTTGGCAAAATTCATATGGATAAGAAAACATACACTATAAAATCTAAGTGACATAAGGTTTCCCTCCTTCATGAAAATGATTGTGAGGAAATGCTTTCACTAAGAGAGATTTTAAGGAGATAGCAGTTGTGTAAATTGTATTCTCAAATTCGATTATGATTACGACATCCCTCTTCATAGTTCGAATTGTGGGATTTGGCAATTAGTCTGAACATTTGGGACTTAGTAACATAAGTTCTGAATTTGTTTAGACACACACTGTAACATCCCGGAATAGCAAGAGTAGAGTTGAAGGGCTAAAAGTGTAAGTTTTGGAGGGCAACTCGGCGAGTCCATGGATGGACTCGGCGAGTAGGGTCGCGAATTTGGTCACGTGTGAAGTGGCCTACTCGGCGAGTCCAAAGATGGATGCGGCGAGTAGGTGGTGAGTGGAGAAAAACCCTAATTCTCGGGGTTGAGCTCTATATAAAGAACATTATGTTTCCTCCCCAGCCTCTTTGATTCCCCTTGAGCCCCAGAAACCCTAATTACGTGGAGGAACACCATTGTTGGGCAAATTGGAGCTTGGAGAAGTGTTAGTTGAAGAAATCTTGAAGAAGAAAAGGCTTGGATCAAAGGGTTTTGCTTGGATTCGAGTTTCATTGTTGTTGGGGCATTCTTTGAAGGTAATATCTCGTTCTTGAGCTGCTATTGTCTAGATTCTTCATTTTTGGGGTTGTTGAGATCACATCTATTGGTGTTTTGGAGTCTAGAGGTTAGATCTGAGGTTGCTACCTCAGATCTGGAATGGAGAAGGGTTGGAATGCCTGAAAGTCCTTGTGATTGAGTATGTAGTGAAGCTATCTTGTCCCAAACCTTAGCCTTAATGTGTATAACGCCTAGATCTTCATGGATTCACGTAAAGTTTGCCACTTTACGTGATGGATGGGTTGTAGGAGGCTAGATCTCTGTTTTGGATCAATTACATGGCCTGGGATGCTTCTGTATGGATTCAGACTGGTGGTACTCGGCGAGTCACAAGGGTGGACTTGACGAGTTGCTTGAAGATGAGTTGGAACTCGGCGAGTTGGATGAACAACTCGGCGAGTAGGTTGAAGATAGCCTTAGACTCGGCGAGTCTGTTCTTGGACTCAGCGAGTCTTGTCGAAGAGTCCCAATATTTTCTGGTTGAGTCGAGAATCGGTGAGTCAAGGGATGACTCGGTGAGTTGGGTGCGAGTAGACTTAGAGTGGTTGGACTCGGCGAGTCTCGGGGTGACTCGTCGAGTCAGGTCGCGGATTGAGGGAAGTTCTGAACTTGGGGACTCGGCGAGTCATCGGGTTGACTCGGCGAGTAGAGTCAGTCAGGGGTTGACTTTGACCTTGTCCAAGGGTTGACCAGTTGTCTTCCAGGGGTATTTTGGTAAATAAGGGTATATATTGAGTTGAGTGTTTTGGTGTTCAGTGGAGGAGTTCGTGTCGGAGTTCGGAGCAGCGGGATCTTATCCTTTCAGCCGGCAGTTTCGAGGTGAGTTATCCTCACTATATCAACAGGGTCTAAGGCACCAAGGCCGACCCTTTATTGGATTGAGATTCAGATATGGTTATTATGTTATCGTTTGATATGTCTGCATCCTGGTAGCTAGGATGGTATATGCTGGAGACCTAGTTAAGGTCAGTTTCCCGATATGTAGAGTGATGCTATGCTAGTGACCGGTTAGGTCAGTAATTTGGTTAGGGTAATGATATGCTATGTGATCTGGTTGCTCGGTTTGTTGACTATGACTGTTATATGAATGTATGGTATTTGCACATGGTTGTTTGGACTGGAGATGGGTTGAGGCGGGTCCTGCTTTGTGTTGTAGGTCAAGATACCCAGGGCGGACCGGTTATTCCGAAGGCCCAGCGAGTGGTCCGAATAAGCTGTAGGCCCCACGAGGGCGGATCAGACGTGCCGAGGCTCAGAGAGTGGACCAGGCCGACTGAAGGCCCGATGCGGGCGGACCAGTCACACTGTAGACTCGAAGGACATGACTAGACTCGGAGGGTGGATCCGGTGGACTGAAGGCCCGATACGGCGGACCAGTCACACATTAGACCCGATATGGATGGTTGTTCTATATTCTGTTATGTTATGTATGCTTTTTATGCTATGGGCCAGAAGGCAATATGTTATGGGCCGGAAGGCAATATGTTTTGGACCGAAAGGTCGTAGCCTGGAAGGGCGTATATGTGGTTGGTATTTTGGGAGTATCTGACTAAGCTTTCGGGCTTACAGTTGTGGTTTAATGTTTTTTAGGTTCTTCGGGAGACTGTGGCAAGGCAAAGGCATGATCGTACCGTCCCTCGCGTTTATGTTTTATGAAATGGACCTGGGAATATTCTGATCAATAATGTATTGAAAACCTTTTTGTAATAATTTAATGAAATCTGATTGTTTTTGAAAAATTTAAATTAGGTGGACTTTTCGGTCGTTACAAGTTGGTATCAGAGCCTTGGTTTGAGTGAATTGGAGGAACACTTGTGTGACTCCAGTCTCAAATCGAGGAGGGTTTTCAAAAGAGAATTTAAAATGGTTTTCAAAATAAGTAAAGGAGGACACGGAGGTACGATCAGCCGGAGCCAATAAGTAACCCCAAATTACCATTCATGACATTTGTTTATTTGAGCTTTAATAGAACAGCATGCTAGTGATAGGCTAGGGATCTTTAGGATTTCATGATAATGTTGCCTGTTATGTGACGCCTGTTAGCCTAGGGTTCCTCTATTGAGGGTTCCAATGTTCCTCTAGGAGTGAGGATCGAGCGCTTGCTATGTATATTTGCCTCTAGGGTGTTGTGGTAGTACTTCATACAAATATGGGTAGGTGTGGAAGGTAGTATGGGCCCGTACTACTGAAAGCACAGGACCCATACACGTATCAGGGAAACCATGACCTCTAGGGTTGGGTTGAGAGTTGGTTCCCGGGATAGTGGGAGGTGTCTGAGATTTTGGTGTTTTATTTTCAGTATGGAGATTTCAGGGCATGCTGGGAGTGGATCCGGGTCAGGATCAGGAGAAGGAGAGGGAGTTCCGGGTGGGTCCGTACCGCCCAAGGTTGTCGATCAGATGAGTACGCGCGAATTGGATGTGAGGATTCGTGAGATCCTGCATGATGAGGTTGCTGCATTGTTCCAGGCTGAGCTGTCGGAACTGTTTGGGTCGATCAAGACCACCATGGTGGAGTATTTTGATGAGAACTATGCGGCTCTCACGGAGACGGCTGTCGTAGCGGCTACAGCGGCTGTAGCAGCGGCAGGGGGAGGAGCTAGTAGAGGTTTTCAATATCGGGACTTCGATAATACGAAGCCTCCCACCTTCGATGGAGTTCAGGATCCGATCGTTGCTATGAGATGGTTATCATACGTGGAGGGGTGTTTCTTCACGTGTTCATGCCCTGCTGGTCAGAGGGTGAGGTGTGCTCTGAACCTGTTAAGGCTCGGGGCAAAGGATTGGTGGAAATTGACCACGGCATCATACTCGGATGCGCAGAGGGCTGTGATTTCATGGGATCAGTTCAGAAAGATGTTCAACACTCGCTATGTTCCGCAGGTCGAGAGGGAGAGGTTGGCTCAGGAGTTCCTTGAGCTGAAGCATGATACGGAGTCGGTGACGGAAATCACCAGGATGTTTACTGAGAGGGCGATATTCTGCCCTGAGTTCGCTTCGGAGCAGGCTCAGATGTCCCGATATCTGAGTATGCTAAAGAGGGACGTCAGGCAGTTTGTGTCCGCGCAGAGGTGCGAGACCTTGTTGGAGTTGCAGGAGGCCGCCAGGCGGCGTGAGTTAGAGATTGAGTTGCAGATGCGTGAGCTGAGGCAAGCTCCGGTTCTATCGCAGCCGGCAACGAAATGGTCTAAGACCGTTGATTCCAGGATGGGAGATCAGGGCAGCCACGTTTGTGGAAAGTGTGGGAGGGGTCACGCCGGAGTTTTTCGGTCCGGTGGAACATGCCGCAAGTTCGGAAATGAGGGACACTATGCGAGGGATTGTTGGCAGTCAGTGCCGGTTCGGGATTTGAGGATATGTTATCATTGTCATCAGGTTGGACACTTGAGGGTCAACTATCCACAGCTTGTTGCAGGACCGGTGCAGGCTCCAGCACCGGCCACGTTGAGGATCACAGGTGGAGGTCAGAGTGGAGCGGAGCCCCCAAGGGCTTAGGGTCGTGCTTTTCAGCTTGCTGCTGCGGGTATGTTTCTTTCCTGTTGTTTTTATTATTTATGATTATTGTGGAGTATCGTTATCTGCTAGTCTCGTTGGATGGTTATGGAATTGCGTTTCGGGTTTTCGTGTGGTATCCGTTGTTCCTTGAGGATTTGGCGAGTTGTGTTCGGGATTTCGTTTTGGTATCCTTTGTTCCCTGAAGGATCGATATGATTATGGATTAGTGCTTCAAGCTATCGTTGATTATCTTTGTGAAGATTAGTGGCGGATGCGGCGTTGGTTTGAATGTCGGGTAGCCTCTGCAGTCTGAAGAATGGATATTTGAAGATTGGGTTCCTTTCGAGCGGGTTGTTCAGTGTGGAAATATGATTTTTATGAAAGTTGTTAGCGCTGGTGAGAAACGATTTACGTATAAGTGTTGGTTTTTCTTCAAGGTTGTTTTGGAAGATCGGTGATGGCGACCGGTGTTTAATTGTCAGTGTCTTAAGTGGGGGAGAATTGGAAATTCTCCGGATGGTCGTTAGGCTTGAGAGGTTGTTTAGCTGCTTGGGGAATTCAGCGGTATTTCTATCAGCCGAGAGCAGGCTTGTATGGGTGAGTAACAGGCGTGTTGGGCGGAATACAGACTTAGGGCATTTGATTGTGGAAGGCCTGGGAGCAGGCCGGGATCGAGTATGTATGATGGAGATAGAGTTCAGAACCCCTAGAGGGCTAGAACGGTATGCACGGGAGGATTTCCCGAAGAGATAGCTCGGAATGATGAATGCTAGTTGAGCGGTCCGGATAGACTGAAGGCCGGTAGGCGTACCAGTCAGGCCGAAGGCTCAGAGGACGGTCCGGCCAGACTGAAGGCACTGAGAGCGGTCCAGATTGGCTGAAGGTTCTGAGAGTGGTCCAGATTGGCTGAAGGCCTGGTGAGGCGGTCCAGTCATGCTGAAGACTCTGCGAGTATTGTTGGATCGGTTCGAGGTTATGTATTGCGTATGTTGCAGTGTGATTGCATTGGAAGGTCTGGCCCCGGGTAGTGATCTTTATCAGTGAAGATAGTGCATGGGCTTGAGAGTCCCTACGATGAGAGTCAGAGTAGTTGTGTTGAATGGATATCGGGTGCGCTTTAAAGAGGTGGTGTAGCGTGGGGTGAGCACCATAGTACTTGTCGTGGTGACAAGGCGGTCGAGTAGTTTCCTTGGTAAGGAAAGAGGGAGGAATGAAATTCCGAAAGGAAGTGCAAATTCACGGAAGTGAAAGCGGCAGTGTAGAGTTATGATCGGAGTGGTCCGACGGTGGTCATTGAGCAGCATGTGCGGCGGCGGTTTCGGATGACATCATGAGGGGATGCCTGTCGGGGTTGCAGAAGGGATTTCTGAGGCTATAAAGTCAAGAGGCTCGTAAGGGATGCAGATATTGAGTTTTGGGTTCCCATTTTGATTTCGGGAAAGGATTTATGTATCAGTGGTTCATCCTGAGGGATGTTTTGAGGATCGTCAGAGTGATGGATTTCCTGACCCGAAGGTGCTAGAGCTAGTTTAGCACGTGCATGCGATTGCAAGAAGAGAACTCATGGGAGTTGCTCTGAAGAGTGTGTCTTTCTGTCAGCCTGGAATAGATAGAGTTGGACTCGGATCGGGAATCGGGTGGTGCAAAGTTAATTATAGTTCATATGGGTCGAGTAATGGTTGTGATTTGGAGCAGTAATGGATTACGGGTAATTATCGGTTGTTGAGTGCGGTTATCGGAGGGTACAGTCGGTGCCCGGCTTAAAACAGTGGTCAGGACACCGTATGGAAAGAGAAAGTGAGTTTGAGATTCGTTGGGTATGCCTTGAGGGACCTGGTCTGGTTAAGGCCAGGTGGCGTGTTGTGGGAGTATTTTTGGAGATGAGTTAACGTAGGCTTCGAGGATGAAGCCTAGTTTAAGTGGGGGAGAATTGTAACATCCCGGAATAGCAAGAGTAGAGTTGAAGGGCTAAAAGTGTAAGTTTTGGAGGGCAACTCGGCGAGTCCATGGATGGACTCGGCGAGTAGGGTCGCGTGTCAAGTGGCCTACTCGGCGAGTCCAAAGATGGACTCGGCTAGTAGGTGCTGAGTGGAGAAAAACCCTAATTCTCGGGGTTGAGCTTTATATAAAGAACATTATGTTTCCTCCCCAGCCTCTTTGATTCCCCTTGAGCCCCAGAAACCCTAATTACGTGGAGGAACACCATTGTTGGGCAAATTGGAGCTTGGAGAAGTGTTAGTTGAAGAAATCTTGAAGAAGAAAAGGCTTGGATCAAAGGGTTTTGCTTGGATTCGAGTTTCATTGTTGTTGGGGCATTCTTTGAAGGTAATATCTCGTTCTTGAGCTGCTATTGTCTAGATTCTTCATTTTTGGGGGTGTTGAGATCACATCTATTGGTGTTTTGGAGTCTAGAGGTTAGATCTGAGGTTGCTACCTCATATATGGAATAGAGAAGGGTTGGAATGCCTGAAAGTCCTTGTGATTGAGTATGTAGTGAAGCTATCTTGTCCCAAACCTTAGCCCTAATGTGTATAATGCCTAGATCTTCATGGATTCACGTAAAGTTTGCCACTTTACGTGATGGATGGGTTGTAGGAGGCTAGATATATTGGATCAATTGCATGGCCTGGGATGCTTCTGTATGAATTCAGACTGGTGGTACTCGGCGAGTCACAAGGGTGGACTCGACGATTTGTTTGAAGATGAGCTGGAACTCGGCGAGTTGGATGAACAACTCGGCGAGTAGGTTGAAGATAGCCTTAGACTCGGCGAGTCTGTTCTTGGACTCGGCGAGTCTTGTCGAAGAGTCCCAATATTTTCTGGTTGAGTCGAGAATCGGTGAGTCAAGGGATGACTCGGTGAGTTGGGTGCGAGTAGACTCAGAGTGGTTGGACTCGGCGAGTCTCGGGGTGACTCGGCGAGTCAGGTCGCGGATTGAGGGAAGTTCTGAACTTGGGGACTCAGCGAGTCATCGGGTTGACTCGGCGAGTAGAGTCAGTCAGGGGTTGACTTTGACCTTGTCCAAGGGTTGACCAGTTGTCTTCCAGGGGTATTTTGGTAAATAAGGGTATATAATGAGTTGAGTGTTTTGGTGTTCAGTGGAGGAGTTCGTGTCGGAGTTCGGAGCAGCGGGATCTTATCCTTTCAGCCGGCAGTTTCGAGGTGAGTTATCCTCACTATATCAACAGGGTCTAAGGCACCAAGGCCGACCCTTTATTGGATTGAGATTCAGATATGGTTATTATGTTATCGTTTGATATGTCTGCATCCTGGTAGCTAGGATGGTATATGCTGGAGACCTAGTTAAGGTCAGTTTCCCGATATGTAGAGTGATGCTATGCTAGTGACCGGTTAGGTCAGTAATTTGGTTAGGGTAATGATATGCTATGTAATCTGGTTGCTCGGTTTGTTGACTATGACTGATTGACTGTTATATGAATGTATGGTATTTGCACATGGTTGTTTGGACTGGAGATGGGTTGAGGCGGGTCCTGCTTTGTGCTATAGGCCAAGATACCCAGGGCGGACCGGTTATTCCGAAGGCCCAGCGAGCGGTCCGGATAGGCTGTAGGCCCCACGAGGGCGGACCAGACGTACCGAGGCTCGGAGAGTGGACCAAGCCGACTGAAGGCCCGATGCGGGCGGACCAGTCACACTGTAGACTCGAAGGACATGACTAGACTAGGAGGGTGGATCCGGTGGACTGAAGGCCCGATACGGCGGACCAGTTACACAGAAGACCCGATATGTATGGTTGTTCTGTGTTCTGTTATGTTATGTATGCTTTTTATGCTATGGGCCGGAAGGCAATATGTTATGGGCCGGAAGGCAATATGTTTTGGACCGGAAGGTCGTAGCCTGGAAGGGCGTATATGTGGTTGGTATTTTGGGGGTATCTCACTAAGCTTTCGGGCTTACAGTTGTGGTTTAATGTTTTTCAGGTTCTTCGAGAGACTGTGGCAAGGCAAAGGCGTGATCGTACCGTCCCTCGCATTTATGTTTTATGAAATGGACCTGGGAATATTCTGATCAATAATGTATTGAAAACCTTTTTGTAATAATTTAATGAAATTTAATTGTTTTAGAAAAATTTAAATTAGTTGGACTTTTCGGTCGTTACACACACGTGAGCTTTTCTAAGACAAATGTGTATGAGTTTAAGAAGCTTAGATAAATGATTATCAAAGCATCAAGTATTAGAAATATGAACTTAAGGAATTCAATAAGCATTGTCTTCTAGAAGTTTAATTGTTTTCTGAATATATGTCAAAGCTAGTGGGAGCACAAGTGTTATGCCAATAAGAAAAATAATCATCTTGTTAGTGGGAGCATGATTATTATGTGAAGTATTGCAAGTTAGCAATATTAATTATAGAAAAACAAAGATTCAATTTGCAAAGTTGCAAGGGTTGAAAAGTTGTTTTGCTATAATTAAGGGAGAGAATATTATACTTCATTTCAAATCTAAAGTCTTAGATTGTGGAATTTTAATCAAATTTAGTCATATATATATATATATATATATATATATATATACATATATATATGTATATATATATATATATATGAATGTTGTGTTGGAATGGTTCAACATGAGGAAATTCTATATATGGAAAAGATAATTGCATTCTCAAAATTTGGTTATGATTACGGCATCCCTTTTCATAATCAAAATTGTGAGAACATGGCAATTAGAAATATTATAGCAAAAGACTAGTAAAGTGTCACGTCTTTATGTAAGACATTATGAATTGTTTCCTATACACTTCGGGTATAGGATCGATTGCATATGCTATAATTTTTGATCGTTCTAAATTTTTCCAAATGCTTAGCGCATTAAGAGGGAAAAGGGACTAGAATGATTTTGGACTGAAATTATTAAACGACTATCAAAGGACGATCTAAGGCTCGCCAAAGATTTGTTGCTTGTGAGTAGTTGGAAGTATAGTTTTTGATGGACCATATCGACATTATTGTGAATAGATAAGATTCTATTAAGAGTGAGTTGTCGTATGACCAATATGGAAATGTTTCCATATTGAGAGTTGGAAATTAAGAATTTATGTCTAGATTCGAAATTTTTTTATGCAAAAAGGATGTTCAAAGGAATGTACTTTGAGTGAGAGACATCACGTCTATAGAATTGTTTTGTAACAATTTCTGATAGAGAACCTTGTATTTTCATTGGCCAAGTCTTGGTGATTTTTGTGCTATGACTTTACAAAAGGATCGTTGCATAAAATGTTAGAATCTAATATATTCTAGTAGTGGCAACAACCTTGTATTCTTACACTATCGTTGACGATTAGGAATTGTGAAATGAGCATCATTATAAAAGTTTTCAATTGATCTATTTCACAAAGCATGGACCATAGGAAAAAATGTGCATGCTCGGAGCATGGGACAACTATTGTTGTAATTCAAGTAATAAGTTGATTTTTTGAAACTGTAAACAATGAATAATGAGTAATCAATATGGTGTTTAAATGAAAGTGTTTTATTTACGCTCAAAAGCTCTGGGGCCATATAGGATTCAATATTATTATTTTGTTTCACTTTGCATGTTTTGACTTCCAGGATAATTGGGTTATTCGACCCTCCACAGTCGGTCATACGTTGGAAGTAGGTATGAAGAAATATTGTCATGAATCTGTCTGTAGAATGTCTAAAGTGTTTAAGACATAGCACAAGTTTGTTGCAGAGTTCATGAGTGCTTTAATAAGATTACAGTATTGGATTAAACCTACACTCACGTGAATCACTTAATAGATTTTATCACGAGTGATGGTCAGACGATAATATTGTATATTCTAGAAATCGAGACATGTGAGTTGTTATTTGCTGGTCAGTTGCACATTGATGATAAGTAAACGCACCAGTAAATTGGTGTTATAAAACTTATTGTTGTATGTGATTTGATGAGTAAGTGCAAGCGAGCATTTGAGTTAAATTTTATCCATTCCTTTTACCCAAAGTGGGATAAAAGCAATATCTGTGGTCCCCTCGATGATTTAGTGATGACACCTAACAGCTTGGCCAAGCCGAGACTAAGTTGATGTGTTCAATTGTAGTCTGTTGTCAGTCGTCATAAATCGGATGTCGGGAAACAGTATAGATAGAATGATCAAAATTCATGTCTTGTGTCTATACGATATCTTGATAATGGAGGAATATATGATCCCTTATCTAAAGGACACGCGTATCTGATAAAATCAGAGTTGTTAGCGGCTTTTGAAAGCTACGATTGCTGATCAGGTTTGGAAGTTATGCAAAATAGTTATTAGATTTATCCAAGTGGGAGATTGTTGGACGAGTGTCTGTGACAACCCGAAGTTCGTTCCATCATTTGTAACCCTTTTCGTTAGATTTATCCAAGTGGGAGATTGTTGGATTAGTGTCTGTGACAACCCGATGTTCGTTCCATCATTTGTAACCCTTTTCGTTAATATATTCGTCGTTTTCAATTTCGTTTCCGTTACGTCATTAAATTAAGTCATAATTATGGGATTTCTATTATGACTTAATGAGTGTCTAAACATGTTCAGAACTCATATTAACACTCCATATTAGTAATCAGAAACATTTTAGAATCGACCATATCAGGTTATGGTAACTTAATCGGGTGCGACCAAAAGCATCGTGTAACGCCGGTATCGGGTAGAATTCCATCGTGTCCAAAACTTAGAACCTATTTAAAGTGGTTTAAGCTTCCATTTGAAGCTTTTTTTTTCTCTCTCTCTCTCTCTCACTACTCTCTCTCTCTAACCTCTCTCCTCCAATCCAAGTTTCAAGTCCAAAACCATCAAATTTAAGCTCCAAATCACCAAGGTAACTTCCCAAAATCTTAGTATAACATCTTAGACCTTCAAATCCGAGTTCAAACAATCATTTAGGACCATTTTCATGTGTTTACGGCCCTAGAACATGCTTGGGCCGTAAACACACATTTAAGGGGTTTTTGAGCCTTTAAACCCTTCCAATCGACCTTTGGAGCTTAGATATGGCTATATGACTTAATGAACTGGACTTAGAACACCTTGAATCCAATTTTTGGGAAGTAAACATGAGTTTACTGCCCAAGAACATGCTTGGTCCGTAAACTCACCTTCATGGAGAGTAAACTCATATTTGAGTGTTTAAAAGCCATTTAAACACACCAATAGCCTTGGATTAAATTCTAGAATCAACCACAATCGATTTAGGGGCCTTCAACTTGATGAATACCACCCATTTGAGATTTCACGGCTGTAAACCCCCCTAGAATGGGTTCCTGGGCCGTAAACTCATAAACACTAGCCAAATGATGCCCTAAATTCATCCTAAGGCTTGTAAAATTGGTTTGAATCACATGTGATTAATCTAGGGCCACCAAATCATGAAAGGAATGAGTATATAGGAGCTTATAGTCGTAAACTCCTAGTTTAGGGTCGTAAACTCCCTTTGATGGTCCCTTTGGTGGTAAAACTCATTCCTATGCCTTAGATTAAATCGTAGCAACCCTTCCCAAGTGTTATTTGACCATTTAGCACCATAATACCCCATATTCATGAGTTCACGGCCGTGAACTCATGTGGTCATGGTCTTAGGGCCGTAAACTCCCTAAGGAGTTTACTCTTGAAGAGCAAACTCATTTTCCAAAGCCCTATACGTCCGTAGATGTCACCCGGGTGCCAAACACTTGATTTAAGTGTTTTCTCGTATTGGAGTGTATAATCATATCTAATTAGTGATTTAAAGTCTAATTAGATACATTTGTATATCATTTCATATTACACAGGAACCTCGCACATTATCAGGCCCCGAACCGACTCATAGCATCCAAACTGACACGTTTTCTCGTCTGGTGAGTTCATACCCCTACCCTTTTTCAATGTTTTTCACTGTTTTCAGGGAGGAATACAAGCAAAGTACAAGTAATACTTGTACTCAAAACTTGTTTTATATGTGTTGTGTTTCATATTACATATGCTTTTAACACTGACAGTCGTAACAAACAACTATTTGAACTTACAGAATACATTATCATATTATTTGTGAAAAACATTATAAATTGTTGTATTTTATATTTTCACAAATGTTTTCCCTCATTATAACAGTTAAAAGCATAACATTTGAACTTAGAACATTGTTTTGTCCTCGGTAACACTCCACAGAGATACGCGAGTGGAGGATAGTCATTTGATATTTCAGTATTATTACTAGTAAATTTGTTATTCCTATAAATTGGAGACACGTCCTCGGAGAACACTCCACAGAGATACGCGAGTGGAGGACCGCCCCCGTAACCAGAATCTCTTAGATAGGGAGCGTGACTAGAGTGTATAGATCTATACGGGGCTGACTACCCCACACTTGGCTGCTAGCTACAGCCGAACCGAAAGGTTCAAGGGTGGCGAAAGTCATAAGGTGATGTGGACTACATACTGCAATATCTAGTCTATTGTATGGTTATGGAACTCGCAATTTGGATAACAGAGATTTACTTTTTAGTAATAATGGGTTTAATAACTAGTTTACTTTGTATTTATTAGTTTTATATACATGTTAAAACTAATACATTTTCAGTGTACATCTTTTACATTACATTTTGGATTGGTGAACTAACATACACTTTACAAGGATAACCAGGTTTTTCAGTATACATCTTTCACATTAGGAAAATATGGGATTTTCATGGGATAACAATTGAACATAACCAGAACCGTGTAACATAACAAATAACTAAAGTTTAAATATAAGAAAATATGGGATTTTCTTGGGTCGTAACATTTTCAGAAACCAAAAGGAAACTCGTACATTTTCAGAAAACAAAACCGCTTATGAAATCACCAGCTTTATGCTGATTTTTAAAATGCTTGTTTTCTCAGGTCCACATTAGATAGGTACCCGATGATCCTTTTGTTGAAGACGGAGTACGCAGAAGACACGTCTTACTTTTGTTCATATATATACATATGTATCACACTTGTACAACTTAACTTTTGAACAAATGTAAATTTTAATATGTAACAGCCCAAAATCCAGGTATTCTTCTTTTGTCCTTGCATCTTGGTAGGTGAGTACGCTGGGCGTACAAGGTGTACGCTGCGCGTACTCACACGCCTCATTTGGACGTGTTCACCCTCAGGTACACGGGGGGTACCCAAGGTTACGCCCGACGTAACTTATTCAGATCCAAACCCTAATTTCCTTTGGAGGGGCTATAAAAGGAATGTGTGGTTGGACTTCTCAGCCACCATCCCTCATAGTGAAACCCTAAATAGTGTGTGCCATCATCCTTAAGCCTTTGTGTGTGTATTCTAAGCTTGTTGGTGCCATTCCAAGGTTGCAAAGGAGAAGAAGAGCTTATTGGAGAGGCTAGAAGTGGTGCTCAAGTGTAGATCTGAGCTTTGCAAGGGTTAAAGCTTCATTATCAGGTAAAAAGTTCGGATCTTGTCACTTGGTTCATGTTATATGCTTAAGGTATCATTTTCTAGGGTTTAAGTCCCAAAGGTGGAGACTTTTTGTGCAAATGGCCTCCATAAGCTTAGATACTTCATGTTCCTGATCTATTGGAGTTGTAGACTCGTAAAAATGACATCTTGGACGTGGGTATTGCACCATGCATGAGATCTAGGTCCTTGAGGTTGAATAGAATGTTGTTATGTGATGTTGGAGCCTTTACAGCCATGCCAAGGCTTAAAGGTCTCGACTTTATGGGTTTAGACACTCTAAGTGAGTCGGATCTAGAAGTTTGAGTAATGGCTTAACCGATTAAGACCAGAAATGAAGAGTGGCTGATTCTGATGGTTACATTGGGCGTAACTTCCAGTACACGCAGCGTACTGGGTGGAGACCCCGATCCAGGGGGGTTGGCGATGTACGCCCCGCGTACATCTAGCAGTACGCCCCGCGTACTCTCAGGGTTGACCTTGTTGACTTTTAGGGTTTTGGTCAACATGAGGACTTTAGGTCAAGGAAGGGTAAAATGGTCTTTTATCCTCTAAGGAATGTTGACAAGGGGTAAAGTTTTAGTGGTGGAAGTCTTTGTGTATTAAATAATATTTTTATGTTTAGGCGAGGTAGAGCCGTCGTTTGGATTTGGTGATAGCAAGGACGCGAGATCTTAGACTTTCCACGAGGTGAGTTTTCTCACTATACTATACCCGTAAGGGTTTAACTGTGTGACCGGAAGGTCGGATATGTTATGAGATGTATGTATTATGTGTGATAAGTTATTCGTTATATGTTCCATGTATGATATGCTTGATATGGGCCGGAAGGCATTATATTATGGACCGGAAGGCGAATATGTTACGGGCCGGAAGGCGTTGTGATGTGGACCGAAAGGTTGACGTGGGTAGGACCGGAAGGTTTACCTAGTCGGGACGAAAGTCCCCTGAGACACATGGACCGGAAGGTCAGGGCCTGGGAAGGCGTATGTGCGTAGGTTGTATTTTGGGGAACTCACTAAGCATTTATGCTTACAGTTGTTGTGTTATATGTTTCAGGTACTAACGAGGACCGTGGGAAGGCGCCGATGTGATCGTACACATTGTCGGGAGAAAACTATTTTTATGAACATTGGGATGTATTTGGTTGTGACAATATTGTTACGTTTGAATTTGAAATATTAATCGATGTTTTTGATGTTTACAAAATTGAAAATTTGGTTTGAAAATTTACGTCGTTACAAGTTGGTATCAAAGCCTTCGTTTGAGGGATTCGGATACACCTTCGGGCGTAACTGAACTCAAACCGGGGATTTGAGAAATTTTTAATTAATAAAATCAATAAAAACATTTGATAAGTGATTTTGAAACAACCAAAGAAGAAGAAGTGTGTACGGTCAGCCAGCGCCCGAACGGTAAACTCCCCAAAATACTCTTACAATATGTGTTATGAAATATGATATGATATGATATGATACGCATGCTAGTAGACTAGGTATTCATATTAGGACTAGAGTGGCCTGATTTGTGATGCCTTAGTCTAGGGAAATCTACTGCTATGAGGTGCTTTGAGAGCGAGTGGGTAGCTAGTGCATGGCAATAATAGAGTACTCATGATCCGGGTTTTGGGGAGGAGGACTTGGGGTGAACATCGATGCGGTGTAGTTGGTAGTATTGAGCCCGTACTACTGAAGACACCGGGTTAGTGGGCAACCCAAGTAAGAATCCCTGGGTATTGGAGACTGAGTAGGGTTGCGTTATCGAGTGCGATTATGCTCGATAGAGTCTCTGATATTTATATGTTGTATTTCAGAGGCATCATGGTTGGACCACGCCACAGACCTGGTACGAGCAGTGTGAGTGACGAGGAGCTTCGTCAGATGATTCATGAGGAGGTGGCTGCAGCGATCCGGGCTGAGATTCCGGAGATGTTTGGGTCTATTAAGACCACAGTGATGGAGACTTTTGATGAGCGGTACGCCGCGGTAACTGAGGCCGCAGCCGCTGCAACTACCGCAGCTGTGGCCGCTGCCAGACCACAGGGAGGTGACTCGTTGCTGTTCCGGGAGTTCAGCAACACGAAGCCACCCGAGTTTGACGGGACTTAGGATCCGATCGCTGCGATGAGATGGATTGCTGATATCGAGGGATGCTTCTACACTTGTTCATGTCCGGAGCATCTGAGGGTACGGTTCGCCTTGAACCAGCTCCGCCTGGGAGCAAAGGATTGGTCGAAGTTCGTGACGGCGAACTTCACTCTGGCAGAGGTTTCAGCGGTGACTTGGGAGAGGTTTACTACTATGTTCAGAGACAAGTACGTTCCCCCGGTAGAGTGGGAATGGTTGGTTTAGGAGTTCTTGACCCTCAAGCAGGGTAATGATTCTGTCATGGTGATCACGCGGAAGTTTCATGAGAGGGTGATGTTTTGCCCTGAGCAGGTGTCCATGGAGCAGGCTCGGATGAGCCGGTATTTGGGTGTGCTGAGGAGGGATATCCGGGAGTTCGTATCGAACTCGTCATACCATACTTTTGCTGAGCTTCAGGAGAATTCCAGGAAGCATGAGATCGAGTTGGAGACCCAGGCCAGGGAGGAGGCCGAGTCTCAACGGGTGGATCGGCGGCCGGCTCAGTCTCAGCCGGCAGCCAAGTGGACCAAGTCCGCCGATTCGAGATCGGGAGGTCAGAAGGGTCGCACTTGCGGAAAGTGCAGCAACGGTCACGAGGGGGCATGTCGATCGAGTGCTTGCTACAAGAGTGGCAAGGAGGGGCACATTGCTAGGGATTTATGGTTTGCTTTCATTGCAACCAGACCGGCCACCGGAAGGCCGAGTGCCCCCAGCTTCGCCAGGGTTACCGAGACTCGGCCAGTGAAGGTCGAGGCTCCGAAGGCTCGTGGAAGATCTTTCTAGTTGACTGCGGAGGAGGTCCGTGCGGTGCCTAATGTCGTAGCGGGTATGTATTCTTTCGCGTATTTACTTTTATGATAAGGTATTATGCTTATATTATGATATGCGTAGGTACTTTTCCTGTGAATTATGTACCTGCTTTGGTATTATTTGACTCGGGTGCGAGTCGGTCTTTTGTATCGTTGGCTTTTAGCCAGCACATCGGTATTGATCAGGAGGTGATGAGTCGACCCCTGCGAGTTTCTATAGCGGATGAGAAAGCGGTATACGCCACTGACGTGGTTCGAGGATGTGTGCTCGAGATTTTTGGGGTCAAATTCCCTATAGACTTGGTTCCTATAGCGATGGGGGATGTTTGCGTCATCGTGGGCATGGACTGGTTGAGTAAGTTTGGGGTAGTCATTGACTGCGAGAGACAGCTGGTGACTATTCGAGACCTTAGTGGGGGAGTGCTTACGGTGTATGGCGAGGGGACCCGGTGTGGGTCGGCGTTTTGTTCGGCTGCCAGGGCGAGGCAGAGTTTGCAGCAGGGTTGCAATGGATTCATAGCCTATATGATGGATACTCGAGTGACAGCGAGGAGGCCCAATTCGGTTGTCGATGTTCCTGTTGTATGCGAGTTTTCAGATGTGTTCCCCGAAGAGTTACCAGGTGTGCCTCCGAAAAGGCAAGTGGAGTTCTGTATCGATTTGGTTCCGGGAGCGGCGCCCATCGCCAAGGCGCCTTATCATCTCGCTCCAAAGGAAATGCAGGAGTTATCCTCGCAGCTTTAGGAACTGTTGGGTAAGGGGTTTATTCGACCGAGTAGCTCACCTTGGGCAGCGTCGATTTTGTTCGTCAAGAAAAAGGATGGTTCACACCGGATGTGTATCGATTACCGGGAGTTGAACAAGTTGACGGTTAAGAACCGGTATCCGTTACCTAGGATCGACGATCTGTTCGATCAGTTGCAGGGGGCATTTTGGTTCTCCAAGATAGACTTGAGGTCGGGTTATCATCAGATGAGGGTTCGGGATGAAGATATTCAGAAGACTGCATTCAGAACTCGTTATGTCGGGAGAAAACTATTTTTATGAACTTTGGGATGTATTTGGTTGTGACAATATTGTTATGTTTGAATTTGAAATATTAATCGATGTTTTTGATGTTTACAAAAATGAAAAATTGGTTTGAAAATTTACGTCGTTACATCATATGTAATGTAATGGTTGTTTACTTTGCTTATTATGTGCATTGGATTTGATACACAACGGGGGTCCGCCCCGGAAATGTTTCCGCCTTGGTTTTCGGGGTGTGACAGTGTCTAAGGTGCTGTTTGATTTTCTGAAGCAAAAATTCATGAAGTCTGAGGACCACCTCTGCAACCCTCTGCAGTAGAAGAGGTGGATCAAACGACTGCAGACTATAATAAGAAGCGTGTTTGTTTTTTTAACATCTGCATACTGCTGCAGATATTAAAAAATTAAAATAAACTAATTTTATAAACCGAAAATATCTTTTTAATACGTAAAATTTAATAATGTATAACATTTCGGTAAAAATTAATGATATTTCAGTAAAAAAGAATGATATTTCAACAAAAAATAAAGATATTTTCAGTAAAAAATAATGATATTTCCTCAAGAAATTATCATTATTGAATATAAAAAAATGAAAAATAAATTCAATAAGAATAAACGAAAAAAAAAAGGAAAAAATGTGAAATAAAATTTTAATAACATATAATCAAAATTTCAGCAATAAAAAAAGAAGAAGAAGAGGTTGGAAGAGATAGTACAAGTGTTGCGCCAAACAGAGCACGCGCAGAGGTTTTTGACTCAGAAGACTTCTAAAAAACAAACAGCTGTGAGATGAAAAGTGTTGCGTGTGTGCTGCGCCGCGCAGCAGTAAGAGGTTTGAAGAGGTTTTTTCCAAAAAACAAACAGCACCTAAGTCCACAACTATTTTGGTATGTACTTGACCCGATTATGAGCATGGTCCTTTTAGGTTGCCTTCACCATAGCAATTTGTAGGATGAATTAAGGAGAGAAAGGTTTAATTATGATTTATTAATATATTATAAGAGTAATATATTAAAAGAGAAATCATATTGTTTAATTAATATTAGTCAATAATTAATTTTGTGGCTAAAAGAGATTAATTAAATATAGGGGACTGGACTGCAATTATTGGATAATTGAGTTATTGGGCTAAGGAATGATAAAGGAACAAGGGGTGAATGAAATTATGATGGGAGCCCATCATATTTTCGTCCATGTCCTTATTTTAGAAGGTTCCATGGGTTGCTTAGAGTTTAAGCTGTTCATTAGGGTTTTGACTAAAACCCTAGCAGCCCACACAAGTATCTAAAGGACCCCTAAGGCCCCAAAAACGTGTGGATATGACCTCTAAGGGTTCTTGGACGAATTTGGGTGCCTTTCCTCTTTTCTTCTTCATTTTTTTGCTTAATGGTGTCTGTGACTCCATTAGAGGTGCAACACTTGAGGCACTAAGTTTATGAAGCCAAGGAATTGATTGTTATTGCTATATAACAATCAAAGGTTAGATCTAAACCCTATTTTATGTTAATATGATTAGTTGTATGCTAGATCTAGGGTTTATAGCTTTGGATATTCAATTGCATGTTCACTAGACAAACTAGATCCAAAAGCCATTAGGGTGTGCATGTACACCATATGAATGATGTATTGCTCAAAACCCATTAGTTGCGACTATTGTGAGTATCGAAAAAACGACACAAGTGGTTTACAATGAATGTACTTAATCCTTGATAGAATCTCTGGTATAAAACCTTGGGAGGTGATAATGATCTCTGTCTTGTTTGATTTTATTGATTTGAATGCAAACTACATAAATGATAGTATGGATACGAGTACAAGTGTTTGAGTAGCTCTAAGTGTGTGTAGTGTGAATTATACATGTGTATTATAGTCTAATATGAATAACTAAAAGTCTAATATTTTTGGGATTCTCTTGAATAAGTATTAAAACATTGCTTTGACTTGGTAGTTCTGGGTCTTAAGCGTGATCGAAATGATTCTTCAGACTTAAAGAGTCTTGATTTAAATGTTTTTGCATAAATAAAGAAAATAAGAAATATAGTCGTTAATCTCGTTAGGAAATAATGATTATGAGCAGGACCCTGATGCATGTTTCGGGATCCTGAGATTCCTTTAAAATATGGGATGTTGTATAGGGTTAAGGATCCTAATGTCACACCCCGAAAACCGAAGGCGGAAACGTTTCCAAGGTTGACTCCACGTTGAGTATCAAATCCAATGTACATAGTAAGTAAAGTAAAACAACCATTACATTACATAAAGAAAAGTTTTACAGTTGTTTCAAAAGTAAAGTTATACAGTTGTGATACATAGTATATATATGAACAAAATGAAACGGGTCTTCTGAGTACTCCATCTTCAAACAAAAAGGATCTTCGGGTACCTGTTCTAATGCTGACCTGAGAACACAAGCGGTTTGAAAATCAGCATAATGCTGGTGAGTTCATAAGTAGTTCTTGTTTGTGAAATGTTCAAGTTTCCTTTCTGTTTCTGAAATGTTACGCACACCAAGAAAATCCCATATTTTCTTAAAAGGGTTGGTTATTGTTTCTCAACATGTAAAGTAAAGTTGTACACTAAAAACATGTTTACCCTTGTGAAAATGTACAGTTAGGTTATCTGGTTCGACATACTGTTCTGGTTATGTACCAATGTATTTCCAGGAAAGTCCCATACTTTCCTGATTGTTTTACCACTTGTGAAAGATGTAAAGTTATCCAGTTTGTTACCCTTTTCTTATTATGTAAATGTTTCCCCAGGAAAGTCCCATACTTTCCTGAATGTTGGTTATCACTGTAAAAGATGTATTCCGGTTAGACCTGGTTATGTACAAGGTTTCCCAGGAAAGCCCCATACTTTCCTGAATGTTAGTTACCGTATGTAAAAGATGTTTTCCGAATACGTGGTTATGTTCAATGTTTCCCCAGGAAAGTCCCATACTTTCCTGAATGTTAGTTACCGTATGTAAAAGATGTTTACTGAAACCTGGTTATCTTGTGAATTGTATAAAGTTGTTCATTATTACCATAAGTAAATCTTTGTTATCCTAATTGCGAGTTCCATAACCATACGATGGACTAAACCTGTGGCAATAAGTAGTCCACATCCTTATGACTTTCATCACCCTTGAACCATTTCGGTTCGGCTATAGCTAGCAACCAGGTGTGGGGTAGTCAGCCCCGTATAGATCTATACACGCAAGTCACGCTCTCTAAATCCCAGAGATTCTGGTTACGGGTGCAGTCCTCCACTCGCGTATCTCTGTGGAGTGTTCGTCGAGGATGTGTCTCCAATCATACAGGATTAATAAATTTACTAGTAATAATATGATAGTCCTCCACTCGCATATTTATGTGGAGTGTTACCAAGGACAAAACAGTGTACAAGTTTTATGTTCAAATGTCTAATGTCATGCTTTTAACTGATAAAATGTGGAAAACCATTTGTGAAATATATGTAGAACATAACAGTTTAAAATCCATTTCACAAATATATGTTTACGTGATCTGCATGTTCAACGATTATCAGTTGTAGCAATCAGTGTTAAAAGCATATAAAATGTGAAACGCTCACATGAAAACTTGTTTTGAGTACAAGTAATCCCTTGTACTTTGCTTGTGTTCCCCCTGAAAACAGTGAAAAAGGTGAAAAAGGGTAGGGATATGAACTCACCAGACTCGGAAATGCGACGGTTTCGGACACTAGACGTTGGTTCGGGGCTTGATTACTCGCGATGTCCCTATGTAAAATGTAATAATGTCCATATATATCACCAGACTCGGAAATGCGACGGTTTTAGACACTAGACGTTGGTTCAGGGCTTGATTACTCGCGATGTCCCTATGTAAAATGTAATAATGTCCATATATATCTAATTAGATTTACAATCACTAATTATATGGAACATTACACCCCAACGAGGTTAAACACCTCAAAACGAGCGTTTGGAGTGACCCGGTGTAACGACCAATAATCTCGAAACAATTAAAACTTTTCAAAAACAACTCATTTTAATATCGTGGTTACAAAAATGTTTTCAATACATTATTTAACAGAGTATTTTCCCAGGTCCATTTCATAAAACACCAACGCGAGGAATGGTACGATCACGCCTTTGCCTTGCCACAGACTCCTGAGAACCTGAAAACATAAAACCACAACTATAAGCCCGAAAGCTTAGTGAGATACCCCTAAAATACCAACCACATATACGCCCTTCCAGGCCACAACCTTCCGGTCCAAACATATCGCCTTCCGGCCCATTGCGTAATGCCTTCCGTCCCATAACACATGTTGGACTAGCTCTAACACCCTCAGGTTGGGAAAACCTGATACACTGATAATATCCTCAAACATCCCCAAGATAAACCACTAATACATACCCCCATACCCTGATCAGAATCACACTGAGAGTTCAAGACTCTCTCCCTGCATCCTTTCTGAGCCTCTTGGCTCTACACCTGCGGAATTTCCTTCGCAACCTCAGCAGGCATCCCAAACCGGATGAGCTCCTATTCCACTGCCGCAAACATGCAGCTCAAAACCATACTCGAATCACTCTAATCACAACTCTGCTCTGCCGCTTTCACTTCCGTGAACTTGCACCCCCTCTCGGAGTTACACCTCACTCTCTCTTCCTTTACCAAGGAAGCCACTCGACCACATTGTCACTCTGACAAGTGCCACGGTGCTCGCCCAACGCTACACCACCCTTTCATAGCGTATCCGCTATCCATCCAACACACATACTCTGACTCTCATCGCAGGGACTCTCAAGCCCATGCACTATCTCAACTCACCAAGATCACTACCCGGGGCCAGACCTTCTAATGCAAACACACTGCGACATACCCAATCCATATCCTCAAACTGATCCAACAATACCTGCAGAGTCTTCAGCATGACTGGACCGTCTTACCAGGCCTTCAGTCCATTCTAGACCGCTCAACAAGCATTCATCATTCCGAGCTATCTCCCCCGGAAATCCTCCCATGCATACCGTTCTAGCCCTCTAGGGGTTTCCGAACTCTAATTCCATCATACATACTCGATCCCGGCCTGCTCCCAGGCCTCCACAATCAAATGCCCTAGGTCGGTATCCCACCACGCATGCCCGACACTCGCTCCTATCAGCCTATACTTTGGGCTGACAGAACACTGCTGAATCCCGACAGCTAAGCACTCTAAAATACTCATCGATCTCCCAGAGAGTTCTCCAACTCTCCCCCACTTATAGCACTGATTAACAACCACCGGTCGCCATCACCGACCTTCCAAAACAACCCTGTACAAAGAAACACTTACACGCGGACTGCTTCCCACAAGCATAAACAACCTTAACGAGATCTCACATCAACACTGATTAACCCGCTCGAAAGAAACTCAAACTGTATCTAACCACTCCTCGGAAAGTCGATGCTACCCGACCTTCAACCCAATGTCGCATCTCCACTAATAACCCTCACGAATGATAACCAACTAAAGCACAAAACACCAACTATAACCATACCCAAACCTCAGGGAACAACGGATGCCAAGATGAAAACCCGAAACACAATCCATAACCATGCCAAACCCTCAAGGAACAACGAATACCAAGACGAAAACCCAAATCACAAATCCATAACCATGCCAAACCCTCAAGGAACAACGGGTACCAAGACGAAAACCCGAATCACAAATCCATAACCAGAACCTCAACCCGCAAAACGACAAATACCGCATCAAAAACCACACAAAGATACCAGCACAAACAATACACCACAATAATCGCAAGATAACATGACATCCAGAAAGAAACATACCCGCAGCTGCATCCGATACTGCTCTGACCTCCTCTGCCGCAGGCTAATAAGCACGACCCTGAGCCCTTGGGGGCTCCGCTCCACCCTGACCTTCTCCTGAAATCCTCAATGTGGCCGGTGCTGGAGCCTGCACCGGTCCCGCGGAAAACTGTGGACAGTTGACCCTCATACGTCCAATATGACAACAATGATAGCAAATCCTCAAATCCCGAACCGGTGCTGACCGCCGACAATCCCTCGCATAGTGTCCCTCCTTTCCGCACTTGCAACATGCACCACCGGACCTGCAAATTCCGGTGTGACTCCTCCCACACTTCCCACAAGTGCGGCTGCTCAGATCCCCCATCCTGGAATCAACAGTCTTAGACCGTTTCGTTGCCGGCTCCGACTGAATCGGAGCTTGCCTCAGCTCACGCAACTGAAACTCAATCTCTAACTCACGCCGCCGGGCGGCCTCCTGCAACTCCAACAATGTCCCGCACCTCTGTGCGGACACAAACTGTCTGATGTCTCTCTTTAGCATACTCAGATATCGGGACATCTGAGCCTGCTCCGAAGCGAACTCAGGGTAGAACATCGCCCTCTCAGTGAACATTTTGGTGATTTCCATCACCGACTCTGAAACCTGCTTCAGCTCGAGGAACTCCCGAGCCAACCTCTCCCTCTCTACCTGCGGAACATAACAAGTACTGAACATCTCTCTGAACTGATCCCATGAAATCGCAGCCCTCTGCGCATCCAAATATGACCCCGTGGTCAACCTCCACCAATCCTTTGCCCCGAGCCTCAACAGGTTCAGAGCACACCTCACCCTCTGATCAGCAGGGCATGAACTCATGAAGAAACACCCCTCCACGTCCGATAACCATCTCATAGCAACAATCGGGTTCTGAACTCCATCGAAGGTGGGAGGCTCCGTATTATCGAAGTCCCAATACTGAAAATCCCTATCAACTCCTCCCCCTACTGCTGCTACAGCCACTGTAGCCGCCGCGGCAGCCGTCTCCACGAAAGCCGCATAGCGCTTGATATGTGCATATTTAGTGTGTATTAAGTGTAGTTTATTATTCATATATTAGCTAAATTGTTGCATGATATGGACAAAAGGTACTTAAAAGTGTTAAATTATGTTTTCTAGTCCAAAGATGAAGCTCGGAAGTGAAAGGAAGCAAGAGAAGCGGTTAGGAGCTCAAGAGTGGAAAGAAGAAAGAAAACACCCATAAAAGGCTTCTACTCGTCGAGTTGCCTCTTGACTCGACGAGTCCGGTCGCGGATTCAGAAAGATAAGCATTCGGAAGTCAAGATAGTTATCAGGTTACGACTAATGTGAGAGGGACTCGACGAGTCACCATATGACTCGGCGAGTCGGGATGCATATATAAAGATAACTCTACAATGCGAGAGAAAGGAATTCTGGGAAGTTTCAGAAGTGCTTAGCTGCGAATAAGAAGCCAGAAGAACCCTAGAAGTCGACCAAAGAGGCTAGAATCCAATTCCGGGAGTAATTAAGGCGTAATTTCACCATTCTACTTAATTCTTTTGTTTTGTCAACATGATTAAGCAACTTGAACTTATTTGTTTGCTGTTATTTACCTTCGTTATGAACTAATTTCTTTAGACTTCTGTTTGGGGATACAAAGTTGACAATATGATTTGATTGATTGGTAGGATTAATTCCAAGTTGGTGATTAATTGTTATTTTAGCTTGCTAAAGAACCTTGTGTATGAATGATAATTAATTTTCTGTTAATAGGAAGATAATTGATTAGCATGAACATCTATTGATTATCAACCTCATATGATATGTGACCACTATATCATATGTCTAGGATTAATGAATATGAAACTAGGATTAATAAGGAAATTGAGTAAACTCATGTGCAAGCTTGTAAGATGACCATCGAACAAGAGGTTAATTAAGAATAACGAATTAATTAGCTATTGCAAGTCTAACTTAACCCGAATAATTAATCTAGTAAATATAATTAAGTTAAGCAATTGGCCACTGTTTGAATTAGTTTATTTGCTAAGGATTAGGGTAGTGAACACAAACTTAATCACTTGAATCGGTAACCAACGAAAGAATTAATCCATTGCACTATTACCTTAAAATCAATCATAAATTTAACCGAGTTGAACTAAACAGAAGTTTCTTTCCCATTATTGAATCTAGTTAATTTGTTCTTTTCTAGTCTTGAATTAGTTTTAGTTAGTAAGTTTCTAGTCTTGTAAAACTAGAGAAAAAACCCTTATTTGCTTAATCAACTTAGATAGAATTAGTTTTTAATTTAATTTGCCGTTCCCTGTGTTCGATACCCTGCTTATTTAGCTATACCACAATTGATAGGTTCACTGCCTTTTGTGTGTTATTTGATAATTAAAGTAGGATTAAAACTAAGTGAGTTTTACACACATCAAGTTTTTGGCGCCGTTGCCGGGGAACGGTTCTAAAATTAGCATTAAAATTCTAATTCAATCGATCCTTTGTGTAAGATTCATCTTATACAAAGTTAATTTCTGTTCATTTTTTGTTTAAGTTTTAGTAAAAAAAAAAAAAAAAAAATTAATCGTTGATTTTAACTTGAACTCGCCGAGTGCATTCGCCCCGACTCGGCGAGTCTGACGCTGAATCAGATTTAATTTTTGTTCTCTTTTACGCGTTTTGTTTTGTTTTAAGTTTGCAGTTGGTTCATGACCCGAGGATCTGCTACGCCTCTAGTTTCCCCTCTTGAAGATCCGGAAACCGCATTAAGAAGAAACAAGGGCAAAACCGTTGGAGAAACTGCTTCTTCAAAGAACTCACCACTCAAAAACCTCAAATCCGTTTTTAGCAAGAAGAGGAGCAGCAAAGCAGGAGCATCCAGTGCATCGTTGACAACCGAAGATCCGATCCCAAAAGCACCGACTACGAGACCGAAGACGAAAGCGAGCACACATCCGAGTTTGAAGAAGACTTAGCCACCTCTATGGCTAATATTGACGAAATCCCCATGGGGGAGTGGAAGAAAAGGATGCGTGATGACACCGGCCCGGGACTTGTGCAACCCGCAATCCCCGCTACCGCTACGTTTGAACTAAAGGGACATATTCTCGCTCAACTCAAGGAGATACCATTTCACGGGAGAGATCACGAAGACGCCTATAGGCACTTAGATGAAGTAAATGACATGGCGGATTACTTCAATGTACCTAATGTGCCCCGCGAGATCCAGCTACTACGCATGCTTCCTGTCACATTTAAAGGAGCTGCAAAGGATTGCTTGAAGTCACTCCCTCCCGGATCAGTTACCACATGGGCCAAAATGAAAGAAGAATTCATAGATCACTTCTGCCCACCTTCCAAGATAGCCAAGCTAAAGAAAGCCATTGCCAACTTCGAGCAACAACCCGGTGAATCCCTATATGAAGCTTGGGAAAGATACAAGAGCCTACTTCGAAATTGCCCCCACCACGATCTCAATAGCCAACAAGAGGTCTCTATCTTTTATGATGGAGTGAATGTCACCACGAGGCAACTACTCGATTCACAAGGCCCACTCACCCGAAAGCCACCTCCGGAAATAAAGGAGTTAATTGAAGAATTCTCCAGTCACTCAAGAGAATACCACAACCCGAGGAATGAAGTGAGTCGAGGAGTAGTAAATTCGGTAAACGATGGTATGGCGGCGGTGATAGCTAAACTCGACAGCCTAGACCAAAGAATGACAAAAATGGATCAAACGATCCATGCTATTAGAGTTGGATGTGAAAATTGTGGCGGTCCCCATCTTACCAAGGAATGTGATCGAGACGAGAGTCAAGTATTTTACTCCAGCGGCGATAGATACGATGAAGACTGGAGGAAACCGAAGAAGGAATGGCTCCCATACGAAGAGTACAGAAAGGCTAAGGAAGAGAAATATAAACAAAGGGAGAGGGGATATTATCAAAAGGAAGAACCGGTGACGGACAAGAAGACGAATTTAGAAGAAATACTTACAAAATTCATAGCCGCATCCGAGAAAAGATATAATGATCATGATGTGGCAATGCAAGAAACCAGAAACATGTTGAGGAATCAGCAAGCTTCTATTCTCAACATTGAGAAACAGTTGGGCCAACTTGCACATCAAGTAAACGAAAGAAGACCGGGCCAACTTCCGAGCGACACCCAACCCAATCCAAGAAACGAGAACGTGAGCGTAATAACCTCCAGCAGTGAAGAAGAATTGGCAGAAACACGAAGAGTTTCCAAGGAGAAGGCAGAAAAGGAAGAAAAATCAGAACAAGAAGAACTCGATCCGACTCGCCGAGTCACCAAAATGGACTCGACGAGTCCAGTCGGGAATAAAGAAAATGCCAGATTTCTGAAGCCATACAATCCTCCTTTGCCATACCCATCCAGAGCCATGCCTTCAGAAAAAGTTCAAGCCTATAGAACCTTCATGGAGCATGTTAAGGCTTTACAAGTCAATATACCATTTGTGGACATAATGCTCCAAACTCCTAAATACTTTAACTTGCTTAAGGGCCTGTTTGCTGCTAGGAAGGATCTTGCTGAAGTCGCGGAGATATTGATGAGTGAGCTGCCTGAGAAGAAGGGTGATCCGGGTAACATAGTAATTCCGTGCCAATTTGGTAATGAAGTTTTTACACAAGCATTGGATGATTCAGGGGCAAGCATTAATTTGATGCCCTATTCATTCTTTAAGAAGCTGAATTTACCAGCACCAAAGCCGGTAAATATGAGAATCCATTTGGCAAATAAAACAATAATTCACCCACAAGGCATATGTGAAAATCTCCTTATCAAGGTGGACAAGTTTATTTTCCCAGTAGACTTCGTGGTGGTGGAGATGAAAGAAGACCCTGAAATACCAATTGTTTTGGGAAGAACATTCTTAAACACCGCAGGTGCCCTAATTGACATATGTGAGTCTACCTTGACATTAAGAGTGGGTGATGAGTCGGTGATGTTTAAAGCTAATCCAGAGGTCAAGCAAGAAGAAGTAAAAGCAATGGAGGCCCAACACGCCGATGTGGCATGCCTTGATACAATGCCAATTGGAGAAGAGTCGAGCATAAAAGAGGATGAGGACATAAATGGAAGCAGAGCGGAAGCTGATCACCAATTCACTACTAAACCTAGAGCACGGACCGCTATGCAATATGAAGTTATCAAATTTAAAGAAAAGGAGGTTCAAAAGTTGGTGAAAAAGCATGGGTTGAAAAAGAAGAAAAGGAAAAGAGAGGCCCAAACAGCTGAGGATGATACAGCGAAAAAGAGAAGAGACGAATTAAAAAGGGCTTACAAGAAAAAGATTCACGCCTACAAGACTAAGTATAAACCACAAAAAGTGAGGCGTACATTCCCGATGCTTGAAGATGACAAAACGTAAATGGGAAGGAGTCTAGCTAATGACTCCTCAAAAAATGTGACAACCCGAAATTTTCATTTGTACGAACATCATCTATTCAATAGAAGCTAGTCCAATTTCTGTAAATTTCAGACTTGTCCGAACAAGTTTGTGTACATTAGGGTTTACGTTTCTGGACATATCTGGAGAATGAATGCTCCTATGATCGTGAAACTTGAACACTGAAAGTTTCACAATATTATAGTCCGACTCCCGGAATAAAAATATTTTCTGTCAAAATATTCCAGGACTATAAATAGTTTTCAGAACTAAATTAGTTCATTATTTACAATTCCAACTAGAGAAAAGCCAATTCTCTCTGACGGATCTTCGGGTTTTCATCCCGGATTGTGAGTCTACTTTCCTAAACGTGTTTTAATACTTGTTATATGCTTTATAACATCATTTATATGTCCAAAACACAAGATCCGTGAGTTTACCGCCCAAGAACGTTCTTGGGGAGTAAACTCCAAAACGGAGCCAAATGGCTTCCTAGTCCCGATTTCCTTGTTAGACAACTTGTTTAGGGGTTAGGGTATGATCTTTATGGACCAAAAATCATCCAAGAAACACAAGTTATTGGAGTTTACGGCCAAGGAACTTCCTTGGGCCGTAAACCCCTTTTTAAGGGACAAACATGCCCTAACTTGCCTCCTTGAGCTTAAGGACTTTAATTACTAGTACTTGTGCTTGTTTAGAACATCAAAAGCTCATCAAAATCACAAGTTAGTAGGAGTTTACGGCCAAGAACTCCTCTTGGGCCGTAAACCCCTTTTTGTGGGACAAAAATCATTCCAAGCAACCCTTAAGCCTTTAGACAATTTACCTTGCACCTTTGGGACTTGAATGGAGAGCAAAGCACATCAAAACCACTCCTTGAAAGGATTTTACAGCCAAGGAACATATCTTGGGCCGTAAACTCCAAGTGAAGGCACAAAAGTGTGCCTCTTGTCCCCATTAGCCTTAGATAAATTCATGGAAGCCATCCTTGATGTTTAAAAGCCTCAAATCAATTTAATTCCAAGAGTTTACGGCCGTAAACTCTAGGGTGAATGCCTTTAGGCCGTAAACTCCCATATGGAGTGTTCTAGAGCCTTAAACTACTTCATGTGTTATTCCAACAAAGCTAGGAGTGAGCTAGGACCAAGATAGCACCATAAAACACCCAAAACCAACCTTTGAGGAGTTCACGGCCATAAACCCATGAGTTTACAGCTGTAAACTCCAAGATGTGGGGTTTGTTGGGTGGTGAACTCCTATGCAAGGCCATTTGATGTTTCAAACCCTTTTGCCTTGTCCCGTAGCAACTCAGATGCAACCATTTGAACCTTAAACACTCATAAGAGTGCTTACATGTTCCTAATTGTATTAACTTACTTTGTTAAGTTATTATGTGGCTAATTAGTTATATATATGCTTATTATATGATAACTAGGCTCGTACGTGTGAACAAGTCTCCGTTTGACACTTAGCACGGTACTCGATACCTCAATTCAAGCGACTCACCACAAGTGAGTTCATACCCCTTGAATCAACCTTTGAAATAACTTTAAATGTTTTAAACACTTTATGGGGGGGGATACAAGTCAAATACTTATAGTTATTGCTTCAATCACACGTGATTGCCTTTAATCACATGTGATTAATAACTAGGAAAACAACGATTTTTACAAAGGTTCAAACTATTTATCAAACTGTTTCACTTCAAACGTTTTACAAACTCTTTTTACTTATCAAATGCTTTTATTAAAATTTGTTCTACTTCTTATAAATTGCATGCCCATATACGTATAGATGTATAAATAATGTTTAAAAGGCTTAGGAAAGCCACCTATCCTATTTCCTTTTCCTCGATTTGGATGTGGTCTGGTGGAGCTTCGGGTGACCATCCGAAAGTCGTTTCAACATTAGTTATATATAATATATACATGTATAGACATAAAAGTACTTCCATACTCAAATTTATCAGTACATCAATAGTTAGTTACCATCGGGGTAACACAGTACAATACATATACAATGATACTAGAAACAATACATATACAATGATACTAGAAACAATACATATACAATGATACTAGAAACAATACATATACAATGATACTAGAAACAATACATATACAATGATACTAGAAACAATACATATACATATACTAGAAACAATACATATACAATGATGCTAGAAACAATACATATACATATACTAGAACGAGAAACAGTACATATACATGAATACTTTATTATTGTGATTTAAATCAGAGCATGACTTAACTGTCATGGCTCGAGTTGTAGCCAGAATACTCTTGAAGGGAGAGCGTTGAGTTTGCGTATAGATCTATACTGGATTGACAATCCTACACCTTGCTGCTAGCTACAGCCGGACCTGCAGGTCTGCGGGTGCCAAACGTCATTCCGTTATTACGACCATTCATTTGTCGTTGTTACTAGTCAATAGTATGGTGCAATTTATCACGTAATGCCTTAATATAAATCCGGTTTAAGGTAGTTAGTACCGCAGTAGTCTTATAATACAAAGGCTACAGTACTACATTAATTTACCCATTACATATTTTAGTGATAACCTCACTTAAACGTTTATGTACAAACTATATTTTGTTAAATGATAGTTACATTTGGGAAATTACACACTTTTACATCAAACGAACATACAAAACAGACAAGCCTTGGTAGAAGGCTTCTTTAATAGAAAATATAGGTTTTTCTGAGAGATTCAAACTTTTACAAACAATTGCAAACTTTTACATACATTTTACAAACTTATACTTGATACATGTTCAAACATTTTTGAATGACAAATACAGACACTAAAATACTTATGAACTCACCAGCTTAATGCTGATAAACTCTTTCAAAATAACTTGTATTCTCAGGTCGTCAGTGGACAGGTACCGAGGCCAGCTTTTGAGAAGATGGAGCGCATTCAAGACTCATCTTATTATTTTGATATACGTTATTTTTGGTGTCTATAATGTACAGAACACACTTGTATTAAAATTATATATTTAATGCAATGGATGATGTTGTTTGCTTATTTACATTTACTGTGTTGTGATACTTACATGACGTCCTCCGCCCCAGAACGTTTCCGCCGTTCTTGGTTTTGGGGTGTGACAGATTGGTATCAGAGCATTGTTTATAGTGAATCAAGTATATCAACCCATAAAAGATATACTAAACTATAAACCCATTTGGGATTAAAACACTCTGACCAAGAGTCTATACTTAAAATACTAAAATATTTAATTAAGTATACTAGTCTACATTCATACTAAAACCAGTGTCACAACGACAAGAACAAAAGTATTACGATTGTTAAATATCATAGGTAAGCTCGGGGATATACGGTCAGCCCTGGGAATGGCATAGCCTGATCAACTATGTTGGTCCGAGGAGTGATTAGCATATGCCCTAGAATGGTTGTGATGTGTTAACAAGTCTAAAAACTTACCAACAATACCACAAGAAGATTCAATAGAACTTAAACTTAAAATACTATAGGTGTATTTTGTACTACCAACTACTTGTATACTATATCTTAGTACCTCTCTTCTCGCGTAGATTTAGATGGCTGGATTCCATCACGGCGACCCGTACTTTCCAAATGAAGGTAACGCAGGATGGCTCGAAGTAGAGTCTGACGATGAACACCCAATTCCATTGGATGATCATCAAGCTAAAGGCTTCTCAGATGGATCAGACTCTGAGCCGGAAGTCAACAACCTACCTCTAGTAGGTCAAGCCCCGAACAACAACCCTCGAACAGCTTTTCTAAGTCCCACTCCCTTGTGAGTAGATAACTTGAATCGTTGGAGTGACGAACAGGGTCAACCCTTACCATACTTTGGGGACCGAACCTTTTACAACGTCAGTGATGGTGGCTCTGCTGACCGAGCTCTACCTGTCCTTATCCGTAGGATATCTCGTAATGTCGAGCAAGGTCTAGCAGCCATCGACCTAGTCATGGAGATTGATGCCAACTCTGGTGTCAACACAGTCCGCATTCGCCGTCTCGAAGAAGATATGGAACGGACCCGGAGAACCAATGAAACTCTGCAGCAACGTCTGGTTGCCTCTCAAGCTGAGGTCATGGAACTTCGAGCTCGTCAAAGAACTCATGAACGACACCTTCAAGAGGTGGTACGTCAAATGAGAGACCTCAGGGTTCTCCCGAGGAATACTCATTGCCGTTAGATGATGTCTAGTACATCATTATCTTTTGGGTTAAGGATTAGTCTTTTAACATCTATGCTCTAAGTAGCACTTATCTGTAAAATATTCCTAACTTTCAGTACTCTAACTAGGACTCTAGGAACTGTCAAACTTTCTGTATGGTATGATGTAAGACCTACTGTTAGGTCAATTTTCATTGAACTCGTTACATCAGTAATACCAGTATTATTTGACAACTACCTACTCTGTGGGATAAATCTTTGCATCTGGGTTTTCTTACACATCATTCTGGTTATGAACACAAACACTCATTCAATTGTTGGGCTATGGTTAGTTAGTCCATGTGTCATTCGCACATTTCTTACAAATTGATTCTTACCACTTTTCTCATCTTTATAAACTTATAGTTGAAAGATGCCTCCTCGTAAATCTCCCAGGGCTAGGAATAATCCTGTGCCTCCACCGCCTCCTCCACCTGCAGTCATCGATACTGCCGCTCTGAACGCTGCCGTAGCTGCAGCAGTGGCAACTGCCATGGCTCAGTATCACTCATCGGATGCTAGCAGAGGTGGAACCCCGGTTCACTCCATTCCGGTGGAAACTCCTGTGCGCTCGAGAGAGTGCTCTTACAAGGATTTCACCAACTGTAAGCCGAAACCCTTCCATGGGACCGACGGAGTCATTGCCCTTTCGCAATGGTTCGAGAAGACTGAATCAGTCTTCAAAATCTGTTCTTGCCCTGCTGCGTGCAAAGTCAAATATGCCGCATGCACCTTCGAAGGGAAGGCACTGACGTGGTGGAACAGCCACGTTAAATCTCTAACTCTCGTCGTGGCTAACGACATAGGCTGGGATACGATGAAAGACCTCATGATTGAGGAATACTGCCCGAGGGGCGAGATCCAAAAACTGGAACAGGAGCTTTGGAGCCTGACCATGAAGGGCACCAACATTATCGCTTACACTGCCCGGTTTAGCGAACTGGTGGCCCTCTGCCCGAATATGGTTCCCACTGAAGGGAAGAAGATTGAAAGGTACATATGGGGGTTAGTTCCTCCGTATCAGGGGAATGTCTTAGCATCCAACCCCGCTACCTTCGACAGTGCCAAGCGACTGGCACAGCGACTCATTGACCATGGTGTCAAAACCCCTACAACCACAACAACCCTAGCCATCTCAGAACCATCCAAACCCGCTGACACCAAGTGGAAGTTCTGGGATGACAAGAAGAGGCAGCGAGCTGCCAAGAAGCAGCAAACTGTGGCTGTACATGCCGCAGTAACCCCTGCCGCTACTGCACCGACGAAGCAGTATGCTGGAAGTTTGCCGAAGTGCAACAAATGCAACTTCCACCACAACGGCCCCTGCCGTGAAATGCAGTGCTCTAACTGCAACAGGAAAGGACACACCGTCCATTTCTGTAAATTTCCGGCGCAACCAATCACGCAAGTCCCTGGCTCTGGCGCGAGCCCAACTTGTTATGGATGTGGCGAAACAGGCCACTATAAGAGGGACTGCCCTAAAGCGAGGAATACTGGAGGAGCAGGGAGGGTACTAGCTATAGGCCACGGGGAAGCAGTCGCTGACTCGACAGTGGTGACTGGTACGTTCCTCCTCGATAACTCCTATGCATGCATTCTGTTCGATAGTGGAGCGGAGCGAAGCTTCGTAAACCACAAATTTGCTCGCATGCTTAAACCACAACCACACGCACTTAAAGAACAATTCACAGTAGAAATGGCTAACGGCAAAACAGAAAACACCAGTAGCATATACTTAGGGTGTATCCTAACCCTAGATAGCCATTCATTCCCAATCGACCTCATGCCGGTCTCAATAAAAAGTTTCGACGTCATCATCGGCATGGATTGGTTGAGTCTACATCGCGCCGACATCATGTGCTTCGAGAAAGCAATCCCATTAAACCTTCCGTCTAACGAAACTCTTATAGTCTACGGCGACAAACCTGGTGCGAGTCTTCGCATTATATCAAGTATTCAAGCACAGAAATATCTGCGCAAAGAATACCACGCATTCCTTGCTCACGTCGTCGACACGAACCTCGAAATGAAAGAACTCAAGAACATTCCAGTAGTGAGCGATTTTCCCGACATTTTCCCAGAAGAACTACCTGGATTACCTCCGCAACAACAGGTCGAATTCCGTATCGACTTAGTCCCAGGAGCTACCCCAGTAGCCAAGTCTCCCTACCGATTAGCACCAGCAGAGATGCAGGAATTATCTGGTCAACTTAACGAACTACTCAGCAAGGGCTTCATAAGACCAAGCTTCTCACCTTGGGGAGCACCGGTCTTGTTTGTTAAGAAGAAAGACGGATCATTCCGTATGTGTATCGACTACAGGGAACTCAACAAACTGACGGTCAAAAATCGTTACCCTCTACCACGCATAGACGATTTATTTGACCAACTGCAAGGGGCGAACTATTTTTCTAAAATTGACCTAAGATCCGGATATCACCAGTTACGAGTGCTAGAGGAGGATGTTCCAAAGACAGCCTTCCGAACTCGTTACGGACACTACGAGTTCGTGGTGATGCCATTCGGATTGACCAATGCGCCAGCAGTTTTCATGGACCTGATGAACAGAGTATGCAGACCTTACTTGGATCAGTTCGTCATCGTTTTCATTGACGACATCCTGATCTACTCCCGGAGTAAGGAAGAGCATGGCGATCACCTCCGACTAGTTTTAGGAACGTTACGAACGGAGAAACTTTATGCGAAGTTCTCGAAATGTGAATTTTGGATCCGAAGAGTCGAATTCTTAGGACACGTGGTAAGCGAAGAGGGAATCCACGTGGACCCCTCCAAAATTAAAGCCATTGAGAACTGGTCAGCACCGAAAACGCTGACAGAAATTCGTCAATTTCTAGGTCTTGCTGGCTACTACCGCAGATTCATTCAAAACTTCTCCCGAATAGCGAAACCTCTTACAACCCTAACCCAGAAAGGCGTGGCCTTTGACTGGGAAGAGAAACAAGAGAGAGCGTTCCAAACGCTCAAACGAGCCTTGTGCACCGCGCTAATACTATCTCTCCCCGAAGGGATAGAAGACTTCGTAGTCTATTGCGATGCATCGAACCAAGGGCTCGGGTGTGTTCTGATGCAACGAGGTAAGGTCATTGCCTACGCCTCCCGACAGTTGAAGACACACGAAGTTAACCATACGACACACGATCTTGAACTGGGAGCAGTAGTGTTTACTCTGAAGATCTGGAGACATTACTTGTATGGAACGAAGAGCACTATCTTTACCGACCACAAGAGTCTACAACACATATTCGATCAGAAGGAGCTCAACATGAGGCAACGACGGTGGGTCGAGCTACTCAGTGATTACGAATGCGATATTCGTTATCATCCGGGTAAAGCCAATGTAGTAGCAGACGCCCTGAGTCGGAAAGAATATTCTGGTCGCAAGGTCAAGTCACTATCAATAACCATCCATTCACACTTGTCTAACCAAATTCAGGCGGCCCAACTTGAAGCCATGAAACCTGAAAATGTGACGGGTGAATCCCTTAGAGGAATGGACAAGAACTTAGAAGCCAAGGGTGACGGAGCCTTATACTTCATGAATCGGATTTGGACACCAAAACACGGTGGTTTCCGAGACCTAGTCATGACCGAGGCGCACAACACTCGGTATTCTGTCCACCCAGGTTCAGATAAGATGTATCTGGATCTTAAAAAGCTATACTGGTGGCCTAATATGAAAGCAGAGATTGCTACCTTCGTAAGTAAATGCCTTACTTGCGCAAAGGTAAAGGTCGAATACCAGAAGCCCTCTGGTTTACTGCAACAACCAGAAATTCCAGAATGGAAGTGGGAGCGGATCACTATGGATTTCATAACCAAGTTGCCCAAGACAACGGGTGGACTTGATACCATATGGGTCATCGTTGATAGATTGACCAAGTCTGCACACTTCCTACCTATCAAAGAAACCGACAAAATGGAGAAACTTACGAGAACATACATTAGGGAAGTCGTACGATTACATGGTGTACCTATATCCATTATCTTCGATCGAGATAGTAGGTTCACCTCAAGATTTTGGCAATCACTACAACATTCCCTAGGAACAAGACTGGACATGAGCACAGCCTACCATCCACAGACTGACGGACAGAGTGAAAGAACAATCCAGACTTTAGAAGATATGTTGCGTACTTGTGTTATTGACTTTGGAAAAGCGTGGGATACTCATTTACCCCTCGTCGAATTTTCCTACAACAACAGTTATCACACGAGCATAAAAGCAGCACCATTTGAAGCTCTCTACGGCCGAAAGTGCAGATCCCCTCTGTGCTGGGCTGAGGTGGGTGATACCCAATTAGCGAGAGGGCAAGCTTCCGACAGTACTCTCACTGGTCCAGAAATCATTCGGGAAACGATAGAGAAGATCATTCAGATTCGTGAACGATTGAAAGCCTCTAGAGACCGACAAAAGAGCTACGCTGATAAACGCAGAAAACCTTTGGAATTTCAGGTGGGAGACCGAGTCCTTCCCAAAGTCTCACCCTGGAAGGGCTTGATACGCTTCGGTAAGCGTGGGAAGCTTAATCCTAGGTACATAGGGCCTTTCGAGATTCTCGCAAGAGTCGGCCCCGTAGCTTACAAACTTGATCTACCCGACACACTTCGTAACGTACATTCTACATTCCACGTATCTAACTTGAAAAAGTGTCTGTCCGACGAGACTCTCGTGATCCCACTCGATGAAATCGAGATCAACGAGAGCCTCAACTTCGTGGAAGAACCTGTAGAGATCATGGACCGTGAGGTCAAGCAGACGAAGCAAAGCCGTATCCCTATCGTGAAGGTTCGCTGGAACGCCAAGCGAGGACCAGAATTCACTTGGGAACGCGAGGATCAAATGAAACTGAAACATCCTCATCTCTTCGCTTAGTTATTTGTAACTTCTTATTTGCTTAAATTCTAATTTCGGGACGAAATTCCTTCTAACGGGGGGATGATGTGACAACCCGAAATTTTCATTTGTACGAACATCATCTATTCAATAGAAGCTGGTCCAATTTCTGTAAATTTCAGACTTGTCCGAACAAGTTTGTGTACATTAGGGTTTACGTTTCTGGACATATCTGGAGAATGAATGCTCCTATGATCGTGAAACTTGAACACTGAAAGTTTCACAATATTATAGTCCGACTCCCGGAATAAAAATATTTTCTGTCAAAATATTCCAGGACTATAAATAGTTTTCAGAACTAAATTAGTTCATTATTTACAATTCCAACTAGAGAAAAGCCAATTCTCTCTGACGGATCTTCGGGTTTTCATCCCGGATTGTGAGTCTACTTTCCTAAACGTGTTTTAATACTTGTTATATGCTTTATAACATCATTTATATGTCCAAAACACAAGATCCGTGAGTTTACCGCCCAAGAACGTTCTTGGGGAGTAAACTCCAAAACGGAGCCAAATGGCTTCCTAGTCCCGATTTCCTTGTTAGACAACTTGTTTAGGGGTTAGGGTATGATCTTTATGGACCAAAAATCATCCAAGAAACACAAGTTATTGGAGTTTACGGCCAAGGAACTTCCTTGGGCCGTAAACCCCTTTTTAAGGGACAAACATGCCCTAACTTGCCTCCTTGAGCTTAAGGACTTTAATTACTAGTACTTGTGCTTGTTTAGAACATCAAAAGCTCATCAAAATCACAAGTTAGTAGGAGTTTACGGCCAAGAACTCCTCTTGGGCCGTAAACCCCTTTTTGTGGGACAAAAATCATTCCAAGCAACCCTTAAGCCTTTAGACAATTTACCTTGCACCTTTGGGACTTGAATGGAGAGCAAAGCACATCAAAACCACTCCTTGAAAGGATTTTACAGCCAAGGAACATATCTTGGGCCGTAAACTCCAAGTGAAGGCACAAAAGTGTGCCTCTTGTCCCCATTAGCCTTAGATAAATTCATGGAAGCCATCCTTGATGTTTAAAAGCCTCAAATCAATTTAATTCCAAGAGTTTACGGCCGTAAACTCTAGGGTGAATGCCTTTAGGCCGTAAACTCCCATATGGAGTGTTCTAGAGCCTTAAACTACTTCATGTGTTATTCCAACAAAGCTAGGAGTGAGCTAGGACCAAGATAGCACCATAAAACACCCAAAACCAACCTTTGAGGAGTTCACGACCATAAACCCATGAGTTTACGGCCGTAAACTCCAAGATGTGGGGTTTGTTGGGTGGTGAACTCCTATGCAAGGCTATTTGATGTTTCAAACCCTTTTGCCTTGTCCCGTAGTGTCACACCCCAAAACCAAGAACGGCGGAAACGTTCTGGGGCGGAGGACGTTATGTAAGTATCACAACACAGTAAATGTAAATAAGCAAACAACATCATCCATTGCATTAAATATATAATTTTAATACAAGTGTGTTCTGTACATTATAGACACCAAAAATAATGTATATCAAAATAATAAGATGAGTCTTGAATGCGCTCCATCTTCTCAAAAGCTGGCCTCGGTACCTGTCTACTGACGACCTGAGAATACAAGTTATTTTGAAAGAGTTTATCAGCATTAAGCTGGTGAGTTCATAAGTATTTTAGTGTCTGTATTTGTCATTCAAAAATGTTTGAACATGTATCAAGTATAAGTTTGTAAAATGTATGTAAAAGTTTGCAATTGTTTGTAAAATTTTGAATCTCTCAGAAAAACCTATATTTTCTATTAAAGAAGCCTTCTACCAAGGCTTGTCTGTTTTGTATGTTCGTTTGATGTAAAAGTGTGTAATTTCCCAAATGTAACTATCATTTAACAAAATATAGTTTGTACATAAACGTTTAAGTGAGGTTATCACTAAAATATGTAATGGGTAAATTAATGTAGTACTGTAGCCTTTGTATTATAAGACTACTGCGGTACTAACTACCTTAAACCGGATTTATATTAAGGCATTACGTGATAAATTGCACCATACTATCGACTAGTAACAACGACAAATGAATGGTCGTAATAACGAAATGACGTTTGGCACCCGCAGACCTGCAGGTCCGGCTGTAGCTAGCAGCAAGGTGTAGGATTCTCAATCCAGTATAGATCTATACGCAAACTCAACGCTCTCCCTTCAAGAGAATTCTGGCTACAACTCGAGCCATGACAGTTAAGTCATGCTCCGATTTAAATCACCATAATAAAGTATTCATGTATATGTACTGTTTCTCGTTCTAGTATATGTACATGTATTGTTTCTAGCATCATTGTATATGTATTGTTTCTAGTATATGTATATGTATTGTTTCTAGTATCATTGTATATGTATTGTTTCTAGTATCATTGTATATGTATTGTTTCTAGTATCATTGTATATGTATTGTTTCTAGCATCATTGTACATGTATTGTTTCTAGCATCATTGTATATGTATTGTTTCTAGTATATGTATATGTATTGTTTCTAGCATCATTGTATATGTATTGTTTCTAGCATCATTGTATATGTATTGTTTCTAGTATATGTATATGTATTGTTTCTAGCATCATTGTATATGTATTGTTTCTAGTATATGTATATGTATTGTACTGTGTTACCCCGATGGTAACTAACTATGATGTACTGATAAATATGAATATGGAAGTACTTTTATGTCTATACATGTATATATTATATATAACTAATGTTGAAACGACTTTTCGATGGTCACCCGAAGTCCCACCAGACCACATCTCAGTGCGCGAAAAGGAAATAGGGCGGATGGCCTTCCTAAACCTTTTAAACATTACTTATATATATACATATATGGGCATGCAATTTATAAGAAGTAAAACAAAGTTTAATAAAAGCATTTGATAAGTAAAAAGAGTTTGTAAACATTTGAAGTGAAACAGTTTGATAAATAGTTTGAACATTGGTAAAAATCGTTGTTTTCCTAGTTATTAATCACATGTGATTAAAGGCAATCACATGTGATTGAAGCAATAACTATAAGTATTTGACTTGTATTCCCCCCCATAAAGTGTTTAAAACATTTAAAATCATTTCAAAGGTTGATTCAAGGGATATGAACTCACTTGTGGTGAGTCGCTTGAATTGAGGTATCGGGTACCGTGCTAAGTGTCAAACGGAGACTTGTTCACACGTACGAGCCTAGTTATCATATAATAAGCATATATATAACTAATTAGCCACATAATAACTTAAGAAAGTAAGTTAATACAATTAGGAACATGTAAGCACTCTTATGAGTGTTTAAGGTTCAAATGGTTGCATCTGAGTTGCTACGGGACAAGGCAAAAGGGTTTGAAACATCAAATGGCCTTGCATAGGAGTTCACCACCCAACAAACCCCACATCTTGGAGTTTACGGCCGTAAACTCATGGGTTTATGGCCGTGAACTCCTCAAAGGTTGGTTTTGGGTGTTTTATGGTGCTATCTTGGTCCTAGCTCACTCCTAGCTTTGTTGGGATAACACATGAAGTAGTTTAAGGCTCTAGAACACTCCATATGGGAGTTTACGGCCTAAAGGCATTCACCCTAGAGTTTACGGCCGTAAACTCTTGGAATTAAATTGATTTGAGGCTTTTAAACATCAAGGATGGCTTCCATGAATTTATCTAAGGCTAATGGGGACAAGAGGCACACTTTTGTGCCTTCACTTGGAGTTTACGGCCCAAGATATGTTCCTTGGCCGTAAACTCCTTTCAAGGAGTGGTTTTGATGTGCTTTGCTCTCCATTCAAGTCCCAAAGGTGCAAGGTAAATTGTCTAAAGGCTTAAGGGTTGCTTGGAATGATTTTTGTCCCACAAAAAGGGGTTTACGGCCCAAGAGGAGTTCTTGGCCGTAAACTCCTACTAACTTGTGATTTTGATGAGCTTTTGATGTTCTAAACAAGCACAAGTACTAGTAATTAAAGTCCTTAAGCTCAAGGAGGCAAGTTAGGGCATGTTTGTCCCTTAAAAAGGGGTTTACGGCCCAAGGAAGTTCCTTGGCCGTAAACTCCAATAACTTGTGTTTCTTGGCTGATTTTTGGTCCATAAAGATCATACCCTAACCCCTAAACAAGTTGTCTAACAAGGAAATCGGGACTAGGAAGCCATTTGGCTCCATTTTGGAGTTTACTCCCCAAGAACGTTCTTGGGCGGTAAACTCACGGATCTTGTGTTTTGGACATATAAATGATGTTATAAAGCATATAACAAGTATTAAAACACGTTTAGGAAAGTAGACTCACAATCCGGGATGAAAACCCGAAGATCCGTCAGAGAGAATTGGCTTTTCTCTAGTTGGAATTGTAAATAATGAACTAATTTAGTTCTGAAAACTATTTATAGTCCTGGAATATTTTGACAGAAAATATTTTTATTCCGGGAGTCGGACTATAATATTGTGAAACTTTCAGTGTTCAAGTTTCACGATCATAGGAGCATTCATTCTCCAGATATGTCCAGAAACGTAAACCCTAATGTACACAAACTTGTTCGGACAAGTCTGAAATTTACAGAAATTGGACTAGCTTCTATTGAATAGATGATGTTCGTACAAATGAAAATTTCGGGTTATCACATCATCCCCCCGTTAGAAGGAATTTCGTCCCGAAATTAGAATTTAAGCAAATAAGAAGTTACAAATAACTAAGCGTAGAGATGAGGATGTTTCAGTTTCATCTGGTCCTCGCGTTCCCAAGTGAATTCTGGTCCTCGCTTGGCGTTCCAGCGAACCTTCACGATAGGGATACGGCTTTGCTTCGTCTGCTTGACCTCACGGTCCATGATCTCTACAGGTTCTTCCACGAAGTTGAGGCTCTCGTTGATCTCGATTTCGTCGAGTGGGATTACGAGAGTCTCGTCGGACAGACACTTTTTCAAGTTAGATACGTGGAATGTAGAATGTACGTTACGAAGTGTGTCGGGTAGATCAAGTTTGTAAGCTACGGGGCTGACTCTTGCGAGAATCTCGAAAGGCCCTATGTACCTAGGATTAAGCTTCCCACGCTTACCGAAGCGTATCAAGCCCTTCCAGGGTGAGACTTTGAGAAGGACTCGGTCTCCCACCTGAAATTCCAAAGGTTTTCTGCGTTTATCAGCGTAGCTCTTTTGTCGGTCTCTAGAGGCTTTCAATCGTTCACGAATCTGAACAATCTTCTCTGTCGTTTCCCGAATGATTTCCGGACCAGTGAGAGTATTGTCGGAAGCTTGCCCTCTCGCTAATTGGGTATCACCCACCTCAGCCCAGCACAGAGGGGATCTGCACTTTCGGCCGTAGAGAGCTTCAAATGGTGCTGCTTTTATGCTCGTGTGATAACTGTTGTTGTAGGAAAATTCGACGAGGGGTAAATGAGTATCCCACGCTTTTCCAAAGTCAATAACACAAGCACGCAACATATCTTCTAAAGTCTGGATTGTTCTCTCACTCTGTCCGTCAGTCTGTGGATGGCAGGCTGTGCTCATGTCCAGCCTTGTTCCTAGGGAATGTTGTAGTGATTGCCAAAATCTTGAGGTGAACCTACTATCTCGATCGGAGATAATGGATATAGGTACACCATGTAATCGTACGACTTCCCTAATGTATGTTCTCGTAAGTTTCTCCATTTTGTCGGTTTCTTTGATAGGTAGGAAGTGTGCAGACTTGGTCAATCTATCAACGATGACCCATATGGTATCAAGTCCACCCGTTGTCTTGGGCAACTTGGTTATGAAATCCATAGTGATCCGCTCCCACTTCCATTCTGGAATTTCTGGTTGTTGCAGTAAACCAGAGGGCTTCTGGTATTCGACCTTTACCTTTGCGCAAGTAAGGCATTTACTTACGAAGGTAGCAATCTCTGCTTTCATATTAGGCCACCAGTATAGCTTTTTAAGATCCAGGTACATCTTATCTGAACCTGGGTGGACGGAATACCGAGTGTTGTGCGCCTCGGTCATGACTAGGTCTCGGAAACCACCGTGTTTCGGTGTCCAAATCCGATTCATGAAGTATAAGGCTCCGTCACCCTTGGCTTCTAAGTTCTTGTCCATTCCTCTAAGGGATTCACCCGTCATATTTTCAGGTTTCATGGCTTCAAGTTGGGCCGCCTGAATTTGGTTAGACAAGTGTGAATGGATGGTTATTGATAGTGACTTGACCTTGCGACCAGAATATTCTTTCCGACTTAGGGCATCTGTCACACCCCAAAACCGATAACGGCGGAATACGTTTCGGGGTGGATGACGTAGTGTACAGTATCATCATAATTGTATAATAGTAAAAGCAAGAAACATGCAACCATTTCATTCATATAGTAAGTGTATTTACAAGTGTGTTTTGTAAAGTTTGACAAACACCAAAAGTAAACAAAAATAAGAGATGGGTCTTGTATCCTCCATCTTCTCCAAAAATTGCTGCTGTACCTGTCTATCTTTGACCTGAAGATACAAGTTATTTTGAAAAGAATATCAGCATAAAGCTGGTGAGTTCATAAGAGTTTTAGTGTGAGTACTTGTATAAAAAGCATTAGAGTCATTAGTATGAAAACTGAAGTTTGAAATCATAAATAGTGGTGAAACCTAGAAAATCCCATATTTTCCAGAACATTAAGTAATATAATATAGTGAGTTATTCTTAGAGTATGTAATAGTGGTGCAGCATCCTTTAGTATTAAATACTTGTTTACTTCGGGATATTACTTCATCTTTCTTTTAGTATTTTAGTGCGGTTATAGTGTCTTTCTTAGAATATTCCCAATAGTGTGAGTAATAGCGAATCCCCATGACCTTCCCAGTCATGCATAGTGTAGTAGAGTAACAGCATCCCTGGGCCTGAGCGGCTCGGACTGAAGTTATCAGTCGGGATGTAATAGCGTCTGCCCCATATAGATCTATACATATAGTGTCGTCTTCCTGTCGGAAAACTTCGGGCATAGTGAATAGCGTATAGAGTATCCCGTAGTGGATTAGTGAGTTATCTCATGATTAGTGCATTCTCTTGTATTATAGTGTAGTAATCTTTCGTATAACTTGTATTGTATTCTCTTATTAGTGTATTGCTTCATAATATAGAGAATTATAGTAGTGTAGAGTAATAGTGGTAACAAGGGATAGAGTCCTTAACTATACCCATTATAGTTAATTTAGTGTATGTGATTCCAATCAAATAGTGATTCAGGTAATTAATGAATTACGAGGTACTCATAATCTGTACTAATATATGAGATATATAACTAAGAAATCAATAACAGTCGGACGGATAACCACTACCCTAAGCCCACAATCAAACAAGAAACAGGAAATAAGGCGAGCTATCGGTCCTAAGTCCTTCAAGTCTTACTTATATAAATATATTAGTATGATTACATTCTTATAAAGAGTTTTTATTAACAAAAGTATTGTACGAAAGGAACATTTAAAACTTGTTTGTTAATCCAAGATATTTTTGAAAACAATTGTTTTATTTATAAAACATAGTGGTAAATCACATGTGATTTGAACTACAGATTGTGATTCACATGTGATTAACTCTGAAATCTGAAAAATAGTTTTGTATAAATTTTCGTAAACATGTGTATTCAACTTGTATCTCCCCCCTAAAACATATAAAACATTTGAAAGGTTCATTAAGGGGTATGAACTCACCTGAAATCGCGGAAATCGGGTGAATCGGGTAAATCGGGTAAAAGTGTCGATTGAGCGTTTGGTACCCAATAACCTCTTGAGCACCTCCTAGGACCCTAATGTCCTATGAAATATGTATTTTACAAGAAGTTAATCATCTTATGCCTTTCATTATAGTATTTGGACATTCTAGCATCGTTTTCGGGGTTTTAAGGCCTAGAAGGGGTTCCCGGGAGTGGTACAAAGTCATGAATGATTTACGGGAGGGTCCACGAGCTCACTCCCTTGGAGTTTATGGCCCAAAAGCCATCCTTTGGGAGTTTACGGCCGTAAACCCCCTAGGTTTGGCCGTAAACTCTAGTGGCACTCCAAAGTGTATGCTTAAGGTCTTATTTCACTTCCTTGATTTAGTGGTGTGTGTCTTGGACCATTTTAAGGGATTAAACATCATAATTTGTGACATTTTTGGGGAGTTTACGGCCAAGACTTGTTCTTGGGCCGTAAACTCTTGTAAACCCTTCAATATGTATGTTTTAATGGTACAACAAAGTCTCATACACCTTAGATAAATCCTAGAAGGCCATATAGTGAGTTTGGGACAATTTGGCATACATTTTTGGGGAGTTTACGGCCCAAGAATATCCTTGGCCGTAAACTCTTCATTTTGTGTCCAAATGTGAAGTTAAATGGTACAACACACTTCCAAAGGCCTTAACTAAATTCCTTACAAGCACTAGGGTAGTTTAGGGACTTGTTTGACACAAATTTTTGGGTGTTTACGGCCCAAGCTTAGCCTTGGCCGTAAACTCCTCATTTTGTCCTCAAATGGAGTTGTTTGATGCATTTAAGTGTTCCTTAGTGTTAAGTCCAAATTGCCAAACACTCTAGATGAGTTTTTGGGACTTAAAACAAGTGTTTTTGGGGTGTTTACGGCCTAAGCATGTGCTTGGGCCGTAAACTCCTTTTTACATGTCAAATCCTTGTGTTTTGGTGTCCAAAGTCCCCTAGGTTTATGCCTTAACTAGTCCATAAGCTTAAAGGAAGGAAAAACAAGTCTTTTGGTATGATTTTGGGGGTTTACGGCCTATGAAGCCCCTTTGGCCGTAAACTCCTTTTTGGTCCTTGATTCTCATGATTTTGGACTCTAAAAGCAGTAAAGTATGATTAGATTAAGTTAGGGGATGAATCCTTACGTTTGGAAGTCGAGAATTCGCGGATTTGGAGTCGATTTCGGGTCTAGAGAGAGAAAGTAGTGAGAGAGAGATGTAATGGTGGTAAAAGAGTCCAATTGTAGTGTTCAAGTGTTTATATATGTCTTAGGTATTGTACCCGATACACGGCTACCCGATGCTAAAGTTTAACGGGCAGTATTCCTCAATCACGAGGTCTTTCATCGTATCCCAGCCTATGTCGTTGGCCACGACGAGAGTTAGAAATTTAACGTGGCTGTTCCACCACGTCAGTGCCTTCCCTTCGAAGGTGCATGCGGCATATTTGACTTTGCACGCAGCAGGGCAAGAACAGATTTCGAAGACTGATTCAGTCTTCTCGAACCATTGCGAAAGGGCAATGACTCCGCCGGTCCCATGGAAGGGTTTCGGCTTACAGTTGGTGAAATCCTTGTAAGAGCACTCTCTCGAGCGCACAGGAGTTTCCACCGGAATGGAGTTAACCGGGGTTCCACCTCTGCTAGCATCCGATGAGTGATACTGAGCCATGGCAGTTGCCACTGCTGCAGCTACGGCAGCGTTCAGAGCGGCAGTATCGATGACTGCAGGTGGAGGAGGCGGTGGAGGCACAGGATTATTCCTAGCCCTGGGAGATTTACGAGGAGGCATCTTTCAACTATAAGTTTATAAAGATGAGAAAAGTGGTAAGAATCAATTTGTAAGAAATGTGCGAATGACACATGGACTAACTAACCATAGCCCACAATTGAATGAGTGTTTGTGTTCATAACCAGAATGATGTGTAAGAAAACCCAAATGCAAAGATTTATCCCACAGAGTAGGTAGTTGTCAAATAATACTGGTATTACTGATGTAACGAGTTCAATGAAAATTGACCTAACAGTAGGTCTTACATCATACCATACAGAAAGTTTGACAGTTCCTAGATTCCTAGTTAGAGTACTGAAAGTTAGGAATATTTTACAGATAAGTGCTACTTAGAGCACAGATGTTAAAAGACTAATCCTTAACCCAAAAGATAATGATGTACTAGACATCATCTAACGGCGATGAGTATTCCTCGGGAGAACCCTGAGGTCTCTCATTTGACGTACCACCTCTTGAAGGTGTCGTTCATGAGCTCTTTGACGAGCTCGAAGTTCCATGACCTCAGCTTGAGAGGCAACCAGACGTTGCTGCAGAGTTTCATTGGTTCTCCGGGTCCGTTCCATATCTTCTTCGAGACGGCGAATGCGGACTGTGTTGACACCAGAGTTGGCATCAACCTCCACGACTCGGTCGATGGCTGCTCGACCTTGCTCGACATTACGAGATATCCTACGGATAAGGACAGATAGAGCTCGGTCAGCAGAGCCACCATCGCTGACGTTGTAAAAGGTTCGGTCCCCAAAGTATGGTAAGGGTTGACCATGTTCGTCACTCCAGCGATTCAAGTTATCTACCCACAAGGGAGTGGGACCTAGAAAAGCTGGTCGAGGGTTGTTGTTCGGGGCTTGACCTACTAGAGGTAGGTTGTTGACTTCCGGCTCAGAGTTTACGGCCATATGGGAGTTTACGGCCTAAAGGCATTCACCCTAGAGTTTACGGCCGTAAACTCTTGGAATTAAATTGATTTGAGGCTTTTAAACATCAAGGATGGCTTCCATGAATTTGTCTAAGGCTAATGGGGACAAGAGGCACACTTTTGTGCCTTCACTTGGAGTTTACGGCCCAAGATATGTTCCTTGGCCGTAAACTCCTTTCAAGGAGTGGTTTTGATGTGCTTTGCTCTCCATTCAAGTCCCAAAGGTGCAAGGTAAATTGTCTAAAGGCTTAAGGGTTGCTTGGAATGATTTTTGTCCCACAAAAAGGGGTTTACGGCCCAAGAGGAGTTCTTGGCCGTAAACTCCTACTAACTTGTGATTTTGATGAGCTTTTGATGTTCTAAACAAGCACAAGTACTAGTAATTAAAGTCCTTAAGCTCAAGGAGGCAAGTTAGGGCATGTTTGTCCCTTAAAAAGGGGTTTACGGCCCAAGGAAGTTCCTTGGCCGTAAACTCCAATAACTTGTGTTTCTTGGCTGATTTTTGGTCCATAAAGATCATACCCTAACCCCTAAACAAGTTGTCTAACAAGGAAATCGGGACTAGGAAGCCATTTGGCTCCGTTTTGGAGTTTACTCCCCAAGAACGTTCTTGGGCGGTAAACTCACGGATCTTGTGTTTTGGACATATAAATGATGTTATAAAGCATATAACAAGTATTAAAACACGTTTAGGAAAGTAGACTCACAATCCGGGATGAAAACCCGAAGATCCGTCAGAGAGAATTGGCTTTTCTCTAGTTGGAATTGTAAATAATGAACTAATTTAGTTCTGAAAACTATTTATAGTCCTGGAATATTTTGATAGAAAATATTTTTATTCCGGGAGTCGGACTATAATATTGTGAAACTTTCAGTGTTCAAGTTTCACGATCATAGGAGCATTCATTCTCCAGATATGTCCAGAAACGTAAACCCTAATGTACACAAACTTGTTCGGACAAGTCTGAAATTTACAGAAATTGGACTAGCTTCTATTGAATAGATGATGTTCGTACAAATGAAAATTTCGGGTTGTCACACGTAGCAACTCAGATGCAACCATTTGAACCTTAAACACTCATAAGAGTGCTTACATGTTCCTAATTGTATTAACTTACTTTGTTAAGTTATTATGTGGCTAATTAGTTATATATATGCTTATTATATGATAACTAGGCTTGTACGTGTGAACAAGTCTCCGTTTGACACTTAGCACGGTACCCGATACCTCAATTCAAGCGACTCACCACAAGTGAGTTCATACCCCTTGAATCAACCTTTGAAATAACTTTAAATGTTTTAAACACTTTATGGGGGGGGGGGATACAAGTCAAATACTTTTAGTTATTGCTTCAATCACACGTGATTGCCTTTAATCACATGTGATTAATAACTAGGAAAACAACGATTTTTACAAAGGTTCAAACTATTTATCAAACTGTTTCACTTCAAACGTTTTACAAACTCTTTTTACTTATCAAATGCTTTTATTAAACTTTGTTCTACTTCTTATAAATTGCATGCCCATATACGTATAGATGTATAAATAATGTTTAAAAGGCTTAGGAAAGCCACCTATCCTATTTCCTTTTCCTCGATTTGGATGTGGTCTGGTGGAGCTTCGGGTGACCATCCGAAAGTCGTTTCAACATTAGTTATATATAATATATACATGTATAGACATAAAAGTACTTCCATACTCAAATTTATCAGTACATCAATAGTTAGTTACCATCGGGGTAACACAGTACAATACATATACAATGATACTAGAAACAATACATATACAATGATACTAGAAACAATACATATACAATGATACTAGAAACAATACATATACAATGATACTAGAAACAATACATATACATATACTAGAAACAATACATATACAATGATGCTAGAAACAATACATATACATATACTAGAACGAGAAACAGTACATATACATGAATACTTTATTATTGTGATTTAAATCAGAGCATGACTTAACTGTCATGGCTCGAGTTGTAGCCAGAATTCTCTTGAAGGGAGAGCGTTAAGTTTGCGTATAGATCTATACTGGATTGACAATCCTACACCTTGCTGCTAGCTACAGCCGGACCTGCAGGTCTGCGGGTGCCAAACGTCATTCCGTTATTACGACCATTCATTTGTCGTTGTTACTAGTCAATAGTATGGTGCAATTTATCACGTAATGCCTTAATATAAATCCGGTTTAAGGTAGTTAGTACCGCAGTAGTCTTATAATACAAAGGCTACAGTACTACATTAATTTACCCATTACATATTTTAGTGATAACCTCACTTAAACGTTTATGTACAAACTATATTTTGTTAAATGATAGTTACATTTGGGAAATTACACACTTTTACATCAAACGAACATACAAAACAGACAAGCCTTGGTAGAAGGCTTCTTTAATAGAAAATATAGGTTTTTCTGAGAGATTCAAACTTTTACAAACAATTGCAAACTTTTACATACATTTTACAAACTTATACTTGATACATGTTCAAACATTTTTGAATGACAAATACAGACACTAAAATACTTATGAACTCACCAGCTTAATGCTGATAAACTCTTTCAAAATAACTTGTATTCTCAGGTCGTCAGTAGACAGGTACCGAGGCCAGCTTTTGAGAAGATGGAGCGCATTCAAGACTCATCTTATTATTTTGATATACGTTATTTTTGGTGTCTATAATGTACAGAACACACTTGTATTAAAATTATATATTTAATGCAATGGATGATGTTGTTTGCTTATTTACATTTACTGTGTTGTGATACTTACATGACGTCCTCCACCCCAGAACATTTCCGCCGTTCTTGGTTTTGGGGTGTGACAAAAAAGTAGCGCTTGGCGGGAGGCAACCCGTCGTTAGAGTTTGCTTTCTTTTACTCTTTATTTTTTTGTTTTGTGTTTCAATTTTAATCTTCCAAATCATCGGACTTGTCTGCTTAAGGGAACACCTAGCTTAAGAGTGGGGTGAAAAGATTTTGAATAAATAACAAAATTTTAAAAATTAGTAATGATTTACAAGAGACTCGCCGAGTCTGACCCTGACTCGACGAGTATATACTGATTTCAGAAAAAATTGTAACTGCGTGATTGGACTCGCCGAGTCTAACCCTAACTCGACGAGTCGATTTTATTTACAGAAAAAAATAAACATTTTCGAAATTACTTTTACATCTAATAGGGTTTTAACCCTAAAAATTCAGTTTCCACACCACACTCGCCGGGTACAACTCTCTCCCAAGCATTCAAGAGTTCCTTCAACTTTTCTTCCAAATTCTCAAGGTTTAAACTCAAAAGGTAACAACTTTCTTCTTGATTTCTAGATAGAATGTGATTATAAGGTCATCTACACTTGCAATTTCATGAAAAAACCCGTTTTTGAAAAAGTGACTAAATTCTAGGTTTTCGATTTTGTCATGAATATTGTTGTTTTGAACGTTTATTGTGGCCTTATTACTTAGTAGGAAGTCCCTGAACAAAAACCTTGCAAGAATTTAAAGGTTACATGGTTCAATTTTGTGAGACCCGTCGACCGACTCGTACAGGTCGCGCGACTCGCCGAGTCGGGCATGGACTCGACGAGTCCAGTCGATTTGCAGAAACAGTTCGTTTTTTTTACATTCTGTGTTTTCTGGGTATGGTTTATATGTTTTGCAGGAATCATGTTTAGAAGAGGACAATCTTCAAGTGGTAGCCAAGGGGAATTTCCATGGTTAAATTTCCCGCAAATCGAATCCACTTCAACGATGCGGAAGTGGAAGAAGAAGCTTTCCGATATCAAAAAGAAGGAGGTCTATGTCCCGAACAGAATTGATTGGGAGTGGTTGCAAAATGTGCGATATGAAGAAGAATTAGCTCCGTACCTTTTAAAGGAGTTTCAATATAACGGCGAGTCAATGATATATGATGGGTGGAGCCGGGTCTTCCGCATACAAGAGCCGGTATATTTGGAGCTTTGCTTGGAGTTTTTCTCCACGATATCATTTACCGGTGGAGTAGATGTATATCATCCGACAAGCTTCACTTTTTGTCTTGGGGGCAAGTATCGTCAATGCTCGGTGGTGGATCTTGCTTGCCGACTAGGGATTTATGATCAATCTTTGGTTTCAACAAACCTCTTTCGGGCCTTTTTGGCAACCACTCACATGGTGTTTCCCGATGGGGTTACTAGCACGGGTTGGTGGAATACTATAGGGAATAAAGTTTATATCCCGAAGTCCGCGCAGGAAGGGAGCATCCGATCCCCGACCCACCGCCTCATTCACCGCCTTATTTCCTCCACCATCAACCAAAGGAAGGACGATGACAAGGTTTCTAACCTTGATGTTTTCTACCTTTGGAGCATTATCACGCCCGGCGTCTTTTGCAACATCCCGTGGTGCATTGCTTCATACCTCTCAGCGGGTGCGGTCAAAGATCGCAAAACATCGCGTATCAATGGAGGCATGTTTGTCACTCGATTGGCTAATTCATTCGGGTTGATGAACCGTGGTGCCTGGAACCTCATGACATTGATCCCGACACCCCCATTTAATCCCATTCTTTTCCGCAGAGCACGAATCATTGAAGACTATGGTGGTGGCCATTATGCCATCCCAAATGATGACCCAGTTGTAGGTCCCGAAGCACCGGGAAGGAGGGTGAGATCGCGAAGGGAAAGGGATGTGGAGGATGAGCCGCCAGTGATTCCGGTAGAGACTGAAGACGTACCAATGGATTGGTACAATATAGAGATGAGGCGGATGCAAGACCAAATGGCTAGCGGGCTAAATTTTAGCAACCAATCCCACATACGACTTTTTGACCACTTCAATATTCCACATATTGATGGTGGGAATTATCCATACATTCCATCGTGGGACGAGAGGATTAGTGCATGCCAAAGCGGAGCTGGGGGAAGTGGAGCCAACGATGATGGAGAGGAAGATGATGATTGATTTTTGTGTTTTTGTGTTCAAACAATTTGCAATTTTTATTTTGTTTTGTTTTTGGTGTGTATGCTTTGAGATATTATTTTGTTTAATAGTTGTTTGCTTTAGTTATTTTCAGGATTGCATTTTGATTGCTTGCTTAGGATGAGGTAAAGCATGGATGTTTTTACGTGTGAGAGCGAGTCAAGGAAGCGAGTTTTTAACGTCAAAGTGTCAAGTCCGGTCTTAGGGGTATGAGCGATTGAGTCCGCATGTGAGGAAGGGTTAACGAAGTTGTGAGAGGCTAAAACAGTTGCCACATACCAAGATTTTTCATTCAGGTGCCAACTCGTCGAGTGCACTAAGCTGACTCGACGAGTCGCTTTGTATTTCTAGATAATTGGAGACGGCGCGCTGCTACTCGGCGAGTCCATCATTAGACTCGACGAGTCCTTCATTTTTTGAGCCGAACGACTGCTGATTTGATGCTAATACTTATACCACTTGCATCCTTCTAATTCCATATCCATTCTTGAAGATCTTATGCCGATTTTCGCATATTAGAGCGACCCACACGAGGCATGGATGAGATTTTTCCATGTATGACGTTTATTGAAGATGGAGCTTAAATGAGAGTGATCAACCTATCCACTGCTATCCCAGGGGAGTTTGTTCCAATTCCCTCTTTATTTTTCTGTTTTTATGCATAATATGCAATGAGGACATTGCATCACATAAGTGTGGGGTAGGGGGTTGGTTACATAATAGTCAATTTTAAAAATTTTGCATACCAAAAGGATTATTTAGGATTTAATTTAGGAAATTTTGGTGTAAATTAGGATTCTATGTTAGAATTGTGTTAATAATTGCATGACAACCCAAATGTTTAGTTGAGATATACGTTCTAGTGCATTTGTGGCTTCCTTATTTCAGTGAAATCATGAGACAAAAACACGACCTTGCTCAGCCTGAGGGATGTAATATGTTTAGCAGCCTAAACCTGAAATGTATCCAGGAAGATTTTTATCATTAGCCAATAAAGGTTGAGATTGAGCGCCCCTGCTTAAGCATGTAGGGATTTGAGTGAGAAAAAGTGAGGTATACATGTAATAAATAAAAAAAAGAGAGAATTACAAGAAAAAGTTTGAAGAATTTTTGGAGCATCAAAGTTAAATATCAAATATGAAGATCGAAAATTCCGAAGAATCCAAAAAAGTTGAAGATACCAAAAATCAAACAACAAAGGTGGTGAATTCAAAGTTATCCAAGATCGAATTATCAAGCAAGTGAAGAATTCCAAAGAGCTCCATAGTGGTATCGAGAAGTTGTAATTCTAGATTATGTATGCTTGGGTTGCTCAATTAAAAATACCTTGAGGGTAAAGAGGTTTTCTGAGGATGGATTCGGAGGGTTGCATAAAATGAGCATAGTTCGGGGTGAGTGGGCGAATGTTTATGAGGATTGTGAGTATTTGAAGTATGGGGGGTTTTTAGGAATTTTAGACACAAATGCATGCGTTGCGGTCTTGGCATAATGGATGGGTTGGATTGGAGTTATTATATGTGATTCTAATGTGTTAAAATTCAGTTTTGCTTGAGGGCAAGCAAAAGACAAGTGTGGGGTATTTTGATATGTGCATATTTAGTGTGTATTAAGTGTAGTTTATTATTCATATATTAGCTAAATTGTTGCATGATATGGACAAAAGGTACTTAAAAGTGTTAAATTATGTTTTCCAGTCCAAAGATGAAGCTCGGAAGCGAAAGGAAACAAGAGAAGCGGTTAGGAGCTCAAGAGTGGAAAGAAGAAAGAAAACACCCATAAAAGGCTTCTACTCATCGAGTTGCCTCTTGACTCGACGAGTCCGGTCGCGGATTCAGAAAGATAAGCATTCGGAAGTCAAGATAGTTATCAGGTTACGACTAATGTGAGAGGGACTCGACGAGTCACCATATGACTCGGCGAGTCGGGATGCATATATAAAGATAACTCTACAATGCGAGAGAAAGGAATTCTGGGAAGTTTCAGAAGTGCTTAGCTGCGAATAAGAAGCCAGAAGAACCCTAGAAGTCGACCAAAGAGGCTAGAGTCCAATTCCGGGAGTAATTAAGGCGTAATTTCACCATTCTACTTAATTCTTTTGTTTTGTCAACATGATTAAGCAACTTGAACTTATTTGTTTGCTGTTATTAACTTAGTTATGAACTAATTTCTTTAGACTTCTGTTTGGGGATACAAAGTTGACAATATGATTTGATTGATTGGTAGGATTAATTCCAAGTTGGTGATTAATTGTTATTTTAGCTTGCTAAAGAACCTTGTGTATGAATGATAATTAATTTTCTGTTAATAGGAAGATAATTGATTAGCATGAACATCTATTGATTATCAACCTCATATGATATGTGACCACTATATCATATGTCTAGGATTAATGAATATGAAACTAGGATTAATAAGGAAATTGAGTAAACTCATGTGCAAGCTTGTAAGATGACCATCGAACAAGAGGTTAATTAAGAATAACGAATTAATTAGCTATTGCAAGTCTAACTTAACCCGAATAATTAATCTAGTAAATATAATTAAGTTAAGCAATTGGCCACTGTTTGAATTAGTTTATTTGCTAAGGATTAGGGTAGTGAACACAAACTTAATCACTTGAATCGGTAACCAACGAAAGAATTAATCCATTGCACTATTACCTTAAAATCAATCATAAAGTTAACCGAGTTGAACTAAACAGAAGTTTCTTTCCCATTATTGAATCTAGTTAATTTGTTCTTTTCTAGTCTTGAATTAGTTTTAGTTAGTAAGTTTCTAGTCTTGTAAAACTAGAGAAAAAACCCTTATTTGCTTAATCAACTTAGATAGAATTAGTTTTTAATTTAATTTGTCGTTCCCTGTGTTCGATACCCTGCTTATTTAGCTATACCACAATTGATAGGTTCACTGTCTTTTGTGTGTTATTTGATAATTAAAGTAGGATTAAAACTAAGTGAGTTTTACACACATCAGCGCTCATCAAAATACTCAACCATGGCGGTCTTGATCGACCCAAACAACTCCGGAAACTCAGCCCGGAACAATGCAGCAACCTCATCATGCAGGATCTCGCGGATCCTTGCATCCAACTCGCACAAGCTCATCTGACCAATAATCTCGGGCGGTACTGACCCGTCCGCAACTCCTCCTCTTGCACCCGATCCTGACCCGGATCCGCTTCCAGCATGCCTTGAAATCTCCATACTGAAAATATATTAGAAAACCTCAGACTCTTCCCACTATCCCGGGAACCGACTCTCAACCCAACCCTAGAGGTCATGGTTTCCCTGATACGCATATGGGTCCTGTGCTTTCAGTAGTACGGGCCCATACTACCTTCCACACCTACCCATATTTGTATGAAGTACTACCACAACACCCTAGCGACAAATGTTCATAGCAAGCGCTCGATCCTCACTCCTAGAGGAACATTGGAAATCTCAACAGAGGAAAACCATAGGCTAGTAGGCATCATAAAATAGGCAACATTATCATGAAATCCTGAAGATCCCTAGCCTAACACTAGCATGTTGTTCTATCAAAGCTCAATAAAACAATTGTCATGAATGGTAATTTGGGGTTATTTACTGGCTCCGACTGATCGTACCTCCGCGTCCTCCTTTACTTAATTTTAAAAAACATTTTATTTCCTCTTTTTAAAACCCTCCTCGATTTGAGACTGGAGTCACACGAGTGTTCCTCCAATTCGCTCAAACCAAGGCTCTGATACCAACTTGTAACGACCAATAATCTCGAAACAATTAAATCTTTTCAAAAACAACTCATTTTAATATCGTGGTTACAAAAAGGTTTTCAATACATTATTTAACAGAGTATTTTCCCAGGTCCATTTCATAAAACACCAACGCGAGGAACGGTACGATCACGCCTTTGCTTTGCCACAGACTCCTGAGAACCTGAAAACATAAAACCACAACTGTAAGCCCGAAAGCTTAGTGAGATACCCCCAAAATACCAACCACATATACGCCCTTCCAGGCCACAACCTTCCGGTCCAAACATATTGCCTTCCGGCCCATTGCGTAATGCCTTCTGGCCCATAACACATTGCCTTCCGGCCCATAACATAATGCCTTCCGGCCCATAACATATCACCTTCCGGCCCGCAACGTAAAATCATATATATATATATATATATATATATATATATATATATATATATATATATATATATCATGACAGAACATAGAACAACCGTGCATACCGGGTTACACTCCAGACCAGACGACCATACACATAACATGTAATCATATAGCAGTTCACAGTTAGCAAATCGATCAACAGATCACATAACATATCATTACCCTAACCAAGATACCAGCCTAGCCGATCACTAGCATAATATCACCCTACCACTCAGCCAACATAATAATTATGCACATACGCCTTTCCAGGCCATGACCTTCCGGTCCACATCGCATTGCCTTCCGGCCCGCAACATGTAATGCCTTCCGGCCCATATCCCGTAATATCATACAACAGACAATTATCCGGATTTCCATCCGATAAAAGGGTTGGCCTTGGTGCCTTAAACCCTATAGATATAGTGAGGATAACTCACCTTGAAACTGTCGACTGAACAGATAACCCGAACTGCTCCGATCCCTGATACGATCTCCACCACTGGACAGCCACCAATGCACTGAACTCAAAACCATAACCAACAATTACCAAAATACCCCTGGAAACCACTGGTCAACCCTTGGTCAAAGACTGGGTCAAAGTCAACCCCTGATTGACCCTACTCGCCGAGTCAACCCTATGACTCGCCGTGTTCCCAACTCAAAACTTCACTATATCCGCGACCTAACTCGCCGAGTCACCCCGAGACTCGCCGATTCCAACAACTCTGAGTCCATTCGCACATAACTCACCGAGTCATCCCTTGACTCGCCGATTCTTCGACTCGACCAGAAAATATTGGGACTCTTCGACAAGACTCGCCGAGTCCAAGACCAGACTCGCCGAGTCTAAGGCTATCTTCAACCTACTCGCCGAGTTGTTCATCCAACTCGTCGAGTTCCAGACCATCTTCATCCAACTTTCCGAGTTGTTCTTCCAACTCGTCGAGTCTCAGCTCGTCTTCAAGCAACTCGTCGAGTCCACCCATGTGACTCGCCGAGTACCACCGGTCTGAATCCAAACAGAAGCGTTCCAGACCATGCAATTGATCCAAAACATAGATCTAGCCTCCTACAACTCATCCATCACATAAAGTGGCAATCTTTACATGAATCCAAAGAGATCTATGCATTTTGCACATTAGGGCTAAGGTTTGGGACAAGATAGCTTCATCCAACACTCAACACAGGGACTTTCCTGCATTCTAACCCTCCTCCATTCCAGATCTGAGGTAGCAACCTCAGATCCAACCTTTAGACTCCAAAATAACCCAAGATAAGTTTCCCCCCAAACCCCAAAATGAAGAGACAAGACAATAGCAGCTCAAGAACGAGATTTTACCTTCAAAGAGTGCCCTAAACTGCAAGGAAACTCGAATCCAAGCAAAACCCCTTGCTCCACACCTTCAAACTTCCAAACTTTCTCCAACAATTACTTCTCCAAGCTCCAATCCACTAAACAATGGTGCTTCTCCACGATTTTAGGGTTTCAAGAACTCAAAGGGGTGATAAAGAGGCTGGGGAGGAAACATAATGCTCTTTATATAGGGCTCAACCCCGAGAATTAGGGTTTTCTCCACTCAGCGCCTACTCGCCGAGTCCATCTCATTGACTCGCCGAGTCGTCTATTTAACACGCGACCAAGTCGCGACTCTACTCGCCGAGTCACTCTTTCCCATATTACACCTTTAGTCTTTCAACTCAACTCTTGCTATTTCGGGATGTTACACCCGGGTGACATCTACGAACGTGTAATGGCACTAGGGACTTGGAATTTGAGTTTACTACCCAAGAGTAAACATTTTAGGGAGTTTACGACCACAAAACCCAAACACACATGAGTTCACGGCCGTGAACTCATGTTTGGGTGATTTTGAGTGTTTAATGGCTTGTTTGGACATGGGGATTATTGGAATGGACTTCTAAAATGCCTCGGAATGATTTAATGGGACTTATACCATATTTAAGGGAGTTCACGGCTGTAAACTTGGAGTTTACGACCGTAAACTCACCCATGGTCAAAAATAATTAATTTGAGGTATAAGGAACAATCACATGTGATTCTAGTTAATTTTCCAAGCCTTGTTATGAATTTAGGGCACCATTTAACAGACATTTAGGAGTTTACGGCCCAGGAGCATGTTCTATGGCCGTAAACTCTTGTATGTGGTGTTTTGTTATGTTTAATGTCTCCAAACTATTTTTGGATGGTTCTAGGATTTACCACAAGGCTATTGGTTATGTTTCAAGGCATTCTAACATGTTAAAAGGTGTTTACTCCCCATGTTTGAGGTGTTTACGGCCCAAGCACATGCCTTGGTCATAAACTCTCTTTTTTCCCTCAAAATTCAAGTTTAAGGTGTTCCAAGTCCAGGTTTGTAAGCCTCAAAGTCGTATCTAAGTCCCAACAATGATTTGGAAGGGTTAATTGGCTCAAAAACCCCATTATTGTGTGTTTACGGACCAAGCTTACTCCTTGTCCATAAACACATGTTCCAGGTCCAAAATATCAATTTAAACACGGATTTGAAGGGCTAAGAGGTTGAATAACAAGCTAGGAAGGTTACCTCTATGATTTGGAGCCTTAAATCTTTGATTTTGGACCTTAATCTAGAATGAGGAGAGAGGTTAGAGAGAGAGAGTAGTGAGATGAATCCAAAAGCTTCAAATGAAGGTTTAGAACACTTTATATAGTGTCTAAGTTTTGGACATGGTGGAATTCTACCGGATACCGGCGTTAGGCGAGGCTTTTGGTCGTACCATATTAGGTTGTCGTAACCCGATGTGGTCGATTCTAGAAATATTCCAATCACTAATATGGGGTGTTAAAATGATTTCAAAATGTATTAAGACACCCATTAAGTCATTTTAGATACGATACAAATTAATGACTTAATTAAACAACGAAATCGGAATTGGATTTGAAAACGGCGTTTGGTTGCTCGAATTGAATTACGAAAAGAGTTACAAGAAGTGATACGGAAATTTCGAGTTGTTACACCTAATCCCTAACAAAAATATTATCAAAATAGTTAATGACCTTGGACACCATTTCCATTAGTTTATACCTTTCCCGTTAGATAATTTTGGTTTCCTTGTGCCAGATGCTATAGAGATCGTCAATGGATTCTAACAGGTAACGTATAGTAATGTTACGATCCTAGATTTGTGGATGTGGTTTTTAAAAGTATTAGTTTTGATATCCAAAAAGAAGTTATGGCCTAGCTTGTTTCTTATTTACGTGCTACATCTATGTACAATTTTTATTAATCTAATTAATGATAATATCATTTACCATTATAAAAAATCCTCTTTTGATTAGAAAAAAGTAAATTACTTGAATTGTCTTTTGTACAGGGGCCAAAAGACATGTTCAATCTATATTAAATTAACTTGGACCATCCATTATATCGTAAAAAGGTGTAGACTTCGTTCTTACAAACATGACATGACTATACTACCCTTTTTTATTTATTTTTCATTTAATTTCGAGCTTTATTCTTAGTTGTTATTTATTTTTTATTCTTTTATTAAAATAAATGTAATATATTGCCCTAAAAGAGCACTCCAAAAACCCTTTCTCTCCTAAGAACTTCCCTGCCACCCTAAACATCTCACCACCACCACCACCACCGAAAACAACCGTCCACCACCGTTGACAGCTGTAACGCTAGTAGATCCGAGCTAGTCAGTTTAGAGATAATAGGGGTCGAAAATGAATTTTCGACAAAAGATTATTTAGAATAAATAATCTTAACCAAGTTGTAGAATATATCTCAAGGGTTCCGTACATATAAAGAATGCCGAAATCCGAGTTATAACGAAGAAGTTATGGCTCGTCGAAGTTTTCGGCAAAACCAGCACGACACCGGGAGATGTAAATAGTGAATTTACGTTGGAGGACTTTTTATCCTTGGTGATATAAACCAAAGTTGTAGTATACGTTAAACCGAGAACATCCATAAAAATAACGCCCAAATCTGACTTCGTATGAGGAAGTTATGATTTTTCTAAGATTCGGCTTAGCAATGCACGACCCAAAATTCGAATTTTAGTTTGAGCAGTTTTTGGATTACGCGACCTAAATGAGAGTTGAAGATCTCATTAACAGGAACTCAACGGTAAAAATACAGACGAAAACGGAGTCCGTATGAAGGAATTACGAATTCTTCGCGGTCATTTAACAATCTAAACTTCTCCTACTGTTAAATTTAAGATTGGTCGAGAATTAGCCAATGAAGTCTAAATTAAAGTTGTAGATCTTGTTTTTACCTACGCGTGGAAAAAAAGAACGTCGAAAACGGAGCTTGTATGCGAAAGTTACGAGGTTTAGAAGTCGACATGGTGCTGCTGTAAAAGGGGTGTCGTGGCTGAATATGGGCCAAGGCTTTCTCCCCAAGAAAAACCATCAGGTGATGACACGTGGCACCGACTCAGCGAGTCTGTGAACCAACTCGGCGAGTCCGTCAAGATTTCACTCTATAAATAGAGGTGTCGGGTTCCCTCATTTTCTCACCCCTCAACCCTCTTATTTCTCTCTCTAAACTCTCTCTCTCTCTCTAAGCTCCCTAACCCCCTAAAAGCCTAGGTAAACCCCCTAGCACCCGAAGGAAGTTCCGAGCCTCCCAGAGTCCCGAGAAAAGGGCCTTTCGGCTCGGGAACGCTGCTCCAGCAAAGCCCGGTTTTCGAGAAAACCCGCTGTAAGTGAGCTATGCCTACCCTATCTTTAGTATAACTTATGTTTCAATATAGTAATGTTATTAGGACCTTATAAGGAGTATTTGGGCTATTAGTATGGGTTATATAAGTATTGTTTAACGCTTATATAATAGTAATAATAGCTAGACTATTAATTAGTCTCGTCAAATGTTAGACTAAACTCTAGTGGTAATGATACTAGGTTTCGTCAAGGGATACTTGTTTCAAGAGTAACGAAGTGTTGTCCGAGTGCCGACTCACCACCTAACCAGGTGAGTGCATGGTGCCTTTCATCTTACACATAGATATGAAATATTTTATATAAACTACGTGCTATGTGTTCATATTATCTGTATACTTGTTATATATGATGGATGAACGATTTTATACAAGTTTTAAATGATTTAAACTGTATACGTATTTTATATCTACAAATATGTTGGGTATAACATGGGTAGATGAATTATGAGAGATAAAAGATGATATGAATGATCATTGGCAGCTATGGACTTAGTGCCTATTGAATAAATGCTGGTAGCTATGGACTTAGTACCTGATAGATAAACGTTGGTAGCTATGGACTTAGTACCTAGACACTGGTAGCTATGGATTTAGTACCCGATGAATGAACTTTAGTAGCTATGGAATTAGTGCTTTACGAATGAACATTGACAGCTATGGACTTAGTGCCAGTCCTATAACCCTGGAAGCGAAGGACTTCAGAATGAACGAATGCAGGATAGATGACTCTTAGGGTAGACTCTTAAGAGTAAGGAAGATAATGGGGATGGGTAATTGGGTTGATTGTTTGATTGTGTAAACATAATAATTATGTTATTGTGGGTTGAAAACCCTATGTACTCACCAGGTTTCCCAACCTGACCCACTCAGTTTATTTATATCACAGGTGTTGATATGAAGTCACATTACACTGAGAGATTAAGGAGATATAGATCACTAGTGATAATGAATGTAAGTTCTGTTTATGCTTATGTTTCTGTATTGACGATGACATCCTAAATGTTTTAAAATGAATAAAAATACTTTTCCTCGGAAATTCTTTGATAACGTATTTATCATGTTTTACTGGGAACAAATTTCGCAACATTTTTATTAAAAGAAATACTTTGATTTTTATAAAGCATAAACAAAATTGGTATTTTCTGGTCGTGAAAATGAGGATGTCACAACAGCCACTGCCCCCTATCGACTACCACCGGGAAATCACCACTTCTCTCTCCACCCTCTTTCTTACAGATGACCAACACAATCACCAGATCTGTTAAAACCACCAGCTCCACCACCGATATCCCTTTTTACATCCGGAAATCATATTTATCTGAATCTATCGACCTGTTTAGTTGTTTGTATACTGACGAATATTGGTTCATGCGGAGAAGAAGAATCCATCTCATATATCCTCTTTCTCAGCTCCAACAAGCACCACACCAGCTCCACCACCGACATCCCCTTTCACTTCTGACAACCACCACCTGTAGTGTAGATCTACGAACGAGAGGTGATGGTGACACATCGGTAAGTGGAAATGACAACTCCATCTCTGGCAACCCACACAACCTCAAAGTCATAGCTGATAACTAGATCTCAAAACCCTAATCCCGATAAATTGATCTTCGTCTCTCTTGCCATTTTGCCCTGTATCGCATCAACATACACATAGGCGTGTGTGTTTTGTGTTTCTTTGTTTTGGCTGGTGTTTGTACATAAAGGTGGCGGTAGTGAATGAGGTGGTGGTTTGTGGTTATTTTTTGAGAAACAGATGGTTCCAGGGGCAGATTTAGGGAGGGGGGGGGGGGTCACCGGTGCTAACTTTTTCGGCCGCAGCGAAAATATTTTTGAAATATATATATATATATATATATATATATATATATATATATATATATATATATATATATATACTATCGTGCAACTCCTAACTTTCCCGTGCACCCCTACTGTGAAATCTTGTGTCCGCCACTGGGTGGTTCTGATGCGTGTATGGGCTTGATTTGATGAGTAAGGTAGTGTTTAGGTAAATTAAGAGAGAATAACAACCACAAATGATATGTGAATGGAAAGAAATGTAACCATTGTTAATCATATGGCCATTGTTAATCCTTTAAATTATTTCAAGAATAATTTACTAGGTCCTAATCTTGTTCATGGGAGTGTACGAAAGTGGTTTTTGATCCACAAATGGAAGACACGGTTAGGATTTCATTTGGCGAGTTCTTTTAGCTATTTGAAGAACATGTGTATGTGGAGAAGAGACCAACTTGGGGTAAAGAAAATGTCACATTCTGCAATAAAAATATGTTTTCAAGACCTATTGTCATGGAAGGTTTGTATGGGAGAACAACAAAATTTGGTTCTTACTGAATTAAGGACAATTCCTTTCGAAGAAGGAGGGAATGATACATGTGTGGAAGTGACAAATTTTGAAAATGATAATGGTTACAATGTGGATTTGGGAGGAGACCATGGAATGCATGCTACCTTTAATGTGGGAGATCTTTCACCTTATCTTGATGATGATGGACTTGATGAATTGAGGTCAATTCCTTTCAAAGGGGGAAGGGATGATCCATGCATGGATTATGAAAGCCCAAAAGGTGATGGATTAGTGATTACTAGTGGGCTAGAAGGTGGCTTGGGCTCAATGGTTGGGTTGTGCATGGTAGCCCACAAATTGAATTAGGGTTGCATGAAGGCTAGGGCAACATTTTTAAGGCTTCATAAGTGTTAAAAACGTTACTTTTTACTTCATAAAGCCTCCTAGCCGTTTTTATCACTCTTTGGTGGATTAGGGTTACACTTTAATGCTTCTGATGGCTCATTAATGCTTCTTATGGCTCCTTAATGAAGCATAAACGTTTTTTCTTCATCCTCAAGTGTCTTGGACGTTTTTTTTGTGTTATTTCAAGAGTTTCCTTAATTTTCATTTACTAGTTTTAATGAATAATTGGTTGGTTGGATTGTAACCACCATGTTTAATAAAGGCTTCATATAAAACCAAGTTTATGCATGGAAAAAGATATAGACGAATTTTTTTAAGAAAAAAACCTTTGTTCAATTAGAATTATTGTTATAATTCACAAATTATCTTGTTAGGACGTGTTCTTGACTTGATACGAACTCAATCCAATAGGTCTTGGATTGTTTTCACTGGTATACAACTTAATAGGTCTTGAGTTGTTACTAATCTATCCATTTCTTTCCATTCACATATCATTTGTGGTTGTTATTCTCTCTTAATTTACCTAAACACTACCTTACTCATCAAATCAAGCCCATACACGCATCAGGTTCATTGGCGGCTTAAAGACCATTAAGAAGAAGAACGAGGGAAGAAGGGGTCATCAACGATGTTTTTGAGAAAAAGAGGTGGTGGTCAACGATGGTAGGCGGTGGTGATAATTTTGCTTTAGGTTTCTCTGCCAAAGATTTTAGAGGGAAAGAGGGTTTAAAATGGAAGGGGTTAGAATAAAATGTGTGAGATGAGGTTTTTTTCATTTTATTTTGTATATTATAAATAATTGTAAGAAAAATAAAAAAATAATAGAAAAAACAATGGAGAATTTCATATATATCCTTGTTAAACGTCTAAATATTATATTTGCTCAAGTTAAACTTTAAATATCATATTTGCCCTTCTTAATCTATTTAAATATCGGATTTGCCCAAACCTATTTTTTTATTAGTTTTTAATATTTAATAATCCTTTTTTATATTTTACAATCTTTAAAGTTGAAAAAATGGACGGTTTTGCCCTTTACTCCTAAAATGCAGGAAATCTTCACAGTCTATGTTTTGCCCTTCTTCCCCACGATCTTCGTTGTTCAGTCTCGTCGTCTTCCCTTTTTGTCTCTTACCACATTCCTTATTTGCCTCCATAATTACAGTCATATCAGTTTCCCCATGGAGTAGTACTTTTCTTATGTTTGATTCTGTTACCAAAAAGAAGGGCAAATAAGGAATAACATAATGACCAAAATAAGAAATGCGGGGAGAGGCAAAAGAGAAGACAACAAGTCTGAACATGCAAAAGGGAAAACAACGAGTCTGAACAGTAACGTTCCTGGGAGAATAAGAAAAAAACATAAAACTGTGAAGATTTCCTACGTTTTAGGAGTTAAGGGCACAATCATCCATTTTGTTTTTATTTTCAATTTTGATGATTTTAAAATACAAAAAGTTATTATTAATTATTAAAAACTATTAAAAAAATAGATTTTAGCAAATCTGATATTTTAAAAGGTTAACAAGGACAAATATAATATTTACAATTTAGTTAAGATAAATACGATATTTAAATATTTAGTAATAAAAAAAAAAAAAAAAAAAAAAAGGTCATTTTATTTTATGTCTACCCTGTAATAAATTATGCAAACAAACTTAAGCAAACAAAATAATAATAATAATAACGTATGCAAAAGAGTAACAACTCGAATATCTTCCCCTCACTGTATGAAAAGTGAAAACCTCCTCCGTTACTCCGCCACATTCAAACCCTATACAACCTGTGCAGTGTGCACAGATTCTATCCAGTACATACAACCCTCGCTCTCCAAACAACTTCATGACATCGATTGTTGACGATGCAGAGTAATCAGAATATTTTCTTCAAACAGCATCAATTCGATTACCAGTTCTACCCATCCTCGCATTCACTGTTTCGATACAAAGCGATCTTCACATCATCATGTATTTCAACAGAATTCAATTCTGTTGAATTCTCAACCAAACACGCCACAAAAAGAATTTTAGTTTTGTGCTCTCAACTCACCCAAAATCACCACCAATGTCGGACCTGAGATCCGGCGGCCGTAAGCTCTCCTTCGACGTTCTAACGACCTCCGACTCCTTTTTCGATGATGAAACTTTCTTACTCAGATCCATTTCCGCTCCTCCTATTCACCAAGGGGAGGGCGTTGCTATCACCAAGTCTAATCGAAGGAAACGCAAACACAAGGGCTCAAAAAAGAAGAAGAAAAAGGATGGCGATGAACTTGATTTGAATAACGATGGTAGTTCTAATGGTTTTCTTATTAATAGTAATTGCCATAGTGGTGAAACGATGACGACGGTGGTGTACGAGGAAGCTTTTTTGCCGGCGGAGGAGAAAAGTGTTTACCCAGTGACCAGTTCGGTTAGGGAAACACCTGAGTTGAGGCAAAGGAGTAGTGTTTGCGGTGTTGGTGTTGGTACTTCCGGGGAGGAGGCAATGTCAATGTATCGGATTGAGGAGAATGTCAAGGAGGTAGATGATAGTAGTAGGACTGGTAGTCTCTCCGGCAAGGAATTCGATACTGAATTAATGATGAAACAAACGGCTGAGATGAACGTGAATGGGCATCATCTAGGTAGGAAACTGGAAAAGGATCAATCATTGGATTGGAAACGACTAATGGCAGACAAAGATCCAAATCGTAAGCTTCTTTGCAATCTCTCCCCCTTTTTAATGATCTTGAGTTATTTTGTTGATCATTTATATATTTGATATTTCTTGATATTCACGGCCTAAAGGAGCACACCTCACATTAGTGAAGTGAAAATCTATATAATGGATATATCCCTAGAACTTATGAAATGGTGGAGCTCGAGTATCAGCAGAATACATGACCTGCTGGTGTTTTTTTATTTAGTCCAGTACACAGAATTTGTTACATAGGAACGTATTGTTTTGTCTTCCGTGGAGTTAGAAATCACCTTAAAAATCACAGATGATGTAGGCCTTATAAGTTAGGATTTAGAACTACTATGCAAAAGGGAACCAGCAGTTTTGACATGATTAGGAAATGGATGAAGTTGCTCAAAAAGTTTCTTCAGCCTTTGAATGGTGTACCAAGTATATGATAAAATAATGGATACATGAAGGAAGAGGTAGCCGGATGAACCAAGAGTGTAATTTGCTGCATGGGAGCTCTGTACTAGTTTTATTATAATATTGAGTAGTTTCTGCTAGTTCACTGGAGGGATCATCAACATTAATTTCTGTAGAGTTGTTATCGGAGTCTGCAACATGTTTGTTCATTTTCCACTTATAAGCTTTTCATAAAGTTTGACCTGCTTGTTTGACATTCTAGGATTTTGTTTTGTTAATGATATGTAAACTCAACAGGATTTTTGTTTTTGAATTATCACTATTGTGAAGATGTATATGTTTTGTGCCACTTGAATTGTAAAATGTAGTTTCAAGAATACCAAACAATGGTACCTTTGCTTTCTACATCTCACAAACTGTTTTGCTGCATTTATGTCAGACAAGTTTTTGTTGGAGAGGTCGCCAGTTAAATACTTGTTGGAAGAAATGCATGGTGGAAATTCGTTACGGATGACAACAACCCTTGCCAATGAGAAGGATCGGGAAAGAGTATATGACACTATTTTTCGCATGCCTTGGCGTTGTGAGTTGGTAATACAGCTTGTTTTTTTTTTTTTTTTTTTTTTTTTTTATCATTTTAATCCCCATATGAATATTATATATATATATATATATATATATATATATATATATATATATATATATATATGATTATGATGTCAAGCATTGATCTATGTGATCATTTCTTTATTCCGTATATGCATCTTTTAATCGGACTCTGCTAACTTGTTCCCTAAACCACCAACTATCACCCATGTCGGCTGTGGGGCCGGTTGGTGGGAGTGGCCCTCTGTCTAGATTTCTTTTAGTGGGCCCTCACTGCAACTGCAATTGCAATTGTGGAGATAGGGAACTAGAGGAGTTTAAAACTCTAATGGATCGTTTTGCTTCTAATTTCCATCAAGACAGCTGCTTCTACCCATGAGGATCACCAAAATAGTATTTCCCATAGCATCTTACAGCTTATATATGTATGTATATATATATATCTAGATATATATATATATATATATGTATATATATATATATATATATATATATATCTAGATATTGTATGTCAACACATGTGCATACAAATGTGAACGCGTGTAGATGAATCTGCCAGGATAGCTTCTTTCTCTGTGATCCTCTGTTACTGTTATATCACATATGGTTAGCATGCAGCTGATGTTGATCTCGCTACACATTCCTCCTGCAAATGCAATGACTTTATTTCTGGATTTGTGCATGCCATTTGGGATCATTGACATCTTAAATTGAGTTATAGTATTGCAAAATGTATGTTTAGAGTTATACCTAGAACTTAGTTTGTTTCTGAATTTTGTTAATGGACTTTTATTTCAGCTCATAGATGTAGGCTTCTTTGTGTGCTTGGATTCATTCCTGTCACTGTTAACGATCATGCCAATTAGGCTTCTCACAAGCTCTTGGAGGCTTTTGAAAACAAGGTATATTTACTTTACAAACTTGCAGATGCTAAATTTCTAGATAATTCAACTTTGGATATTTATATCTGCATTAAAACAGTCCTTATATGTCAATGTGATGCATTTTTTGACTTGGGCTTGGTTTGGTTTGGTTTTCAATGTTATTCATTGCATGCATGGTAAATAGTTTGATAATCTAGAAAACAACCAACATTTTATTGTTTTGACAGGCAGTTGAAGTCACTTTCAGCAGCGGATCTTTCTGACTTTGGATGTTTTCTTATGCTGGCTTCTGGAATTATTCTATTACAACAAACAGGTTTAGTAAGGGAATCTAGTCCTTAATCAATTGTTTCTGTTTTTAGGTTTGTTTGTGGTCCATTCCTAATTCTGTAGTGCATTGCTTTCTGTCTTGTGTAGATATCAGCCTGATCTATCACATGATTAGAGGTCAAGGAACGATCAAACTCTACGTGGTGTATAATGTATTGGAGGTGAGAAGAGAATATGATTAAAAACTTTTTCCAATGGTAACCAGGCGAAAAAAGAATTTCCTGGCTAGTATATGCTATTAGAATGTTACAAATTACTTTCACAAAAGAAAAGATGGGACCCAAGTTGAAGTTGGTTTTTGTTTATTTGAGGTCAATGTGAAATTATAAAGGTAGGAATGTGAAGAAAGGGTTATTTACGTAGGTATGGAATTATGCAGGTAGGAAATAGTGATGATCATTGTTTCTCTTAGATAGCAGTTTCAAGTGATAATCATTGTTTCTCATGAAACATTGAATGTTACATTGCTAGAAGCTGATTATTAGCTTAGTTTAGTACTTTAGTTGTTATTATTATTATCAGTAGTTTGTTTATAACCTAAATTTTGTGATTGCTGACAGATATTTGATAAATTATGCCAAAATTTTGGTGGAGATGTGTTGCAAACACTATTCAATACTGCTGATGGTTTTGCAAATTGCTCACCAGAAAACATGAGATATTGGCTTTGGAGATTCATCTCTGATGAAGCTTTAGCTGTGATGTCGTCAAATATCCTTTTTGGATTTATGAATTTTTTGTTAATAAAGATTAATAAGTAGTTGTTGCCTTAACGCATTCTGTACTCGTTCATTCTTTCATCCTATTAGCCCAGGCAATCACCCTGTCGACCTGTATAGTTGCACACAACAATGCGTTGTTTGCTTTGCTGGTCTCAAACAATTTTTCAGAGATAAAGAGCAATGTTTTTAAACGTTTCAACAAGGATAACATACAGAGTCTCGTATATTTTGGTAATTCCTTTTCCTTTCCCCCTCCGCTTGGCATATTGTTATTTCAAAGCTTATCGCTGTACTGTACTTTCTTACCTGTGCCTGTACTGGGAAATCTTATTTTTTATAGTCATGGATGATTTATATCCAAAACTATGGCAACATTTCAGGTCCTAATTTGGGGGAACTGTTTTTTTTTCTTAAAATATTCAATCTTTAAGCCTTTGTGGATAATTTGGTTGCAGATTCAGTGGAGAGGTTCCATATTGCATCCTTTCTCATTTTTGTCTTGGCTCAGAATATTTTGGAAGCTGAAGGTCCTTGGTTTGAGAATTTTCTTTATGTAAGTTCTTTTTCCCTTTAATTACATTCCTCATTTCTTTTTGGTCAAACGAGTTCCGCATCTTATCATGTTAACCAATGTTCAAAAACTTATAAAAACCCGTATCACAAATTTATTTAAGAATTAATTAACAAGATTGAGAAATAATGTTAATGGCAAGTTTCACCACCCAAATCCAATATTGTCTCTTAAAGTCCATTTTTTTTTTGATGTTGCAGAATGCCTTTGTGGTTTACATATGCGAATTAATGATTGATATAATCAAACATTGTTTCATTGCTAAATTCAATGAAGTAAAGCCCATTGTATATTCTGAATTTCTTGAAGACCTTTGCAAACAGGTACCTTCATTTACTTTTCATTCTTGTAGTTGTATTGTATTTACTGTTTAGACCTAGGGAATAATGATGGATGCTTTTAATTCTCAGGCTGTTATGAATGAACATAGTCTATAGATACTCTCTACTGTTTAATCAATCTGATATTCTAATTCTTTTCTTTTACATTATCATTATCATTATCCTAAATACTAATAATAATACATCACTTGTGCAACAGACTCTAAATATCCAGCCTGACAATCCAAAGAAAACCCTTACGTTTGTCCCTCTGGCACCGGCTTCTGTGGTAAGCCTGTTTTATATATATATATATATATATATATATATATATATATATATATATATATATATATATATATATTATAAGTTCTTTGAAATAAGTTGTTTAAAAGCAACCTTGTTTTTTTGTTCAAGTCATACATTTTTTTTTTTCTGTATCTGTTTGTTAGATGGGGATATGACAGAGATGATTTAGGGAGATAATATTCAAGGGATTACATGAGATTTCAATGCAATCATATTTTATATATATATATATATATATATATATATATATATATATATATATATATATATATATATATAATAGCATTGTACTTGGAAAATCTACCCAATTATTATTATTTTATATATATATATATATATATATATATATATATATATATAATAGCATTGTACTCGGAAAATCTACCCAATTATAACAATGCCATCGAAATACAAAACAATTTTCACACTATAGTTGAGTAGTTTTTACAAAGTATAATGTTCTAGTAATAATAAAAAATTGAAAGTATGTGCTTATATTTCTTGCATTTAATCCTTGTATCTATCTAATCACATGACAGTAAAAGTGAAAAGGAATGAAAGTAGTAGAGTGAGTATACAGTTAAATAAAAGTAGGATTGCTAGTTCTTGCCTTTAGTCCTTTTGAGTTGAAAAAGAAAAAGAAAAAAGAAATGATGTTTGTGTTTTTGTTTGAGTTTCAGGTGATACGAGTGCTGAGTCCAGTTTACGCAGCCCATATTCCATGTGGGCCGATGGTATGGAGAGTTGTGTGGATATTTATGTTGTCAGTGATGACGTTTGTGATGCTGACAAGCCTCAAACTCATCATAGGAATGGGTCTTCGTAAACATGCTACTTGGTATATTAAAAGGTGCCAAGGGAGGAAACTCCACTCCGATTAAATAATCTTTAATAATAATCATATATATATAGATGGGTACATATTTTTTTTTTCTAGAGGAAAAGTATAAATATTATCAACATCATCAGTTTTGGTTATTTAAGGCAAAGGAGTTGGTAGATTTTGTGAAATGTTTGGACCATCAACTATTTTGTTTAAAAAGACAACGTTACAGAAGTGAATAACACTAGGATTTCAAAATTCGGAACAAATCAAGTAACATACTGGCACTACAAATTGTCTTCTTTTGGATTATAGTATAAAAATACAGATAAGTTTACCCCTCAAGTTTGTTCTATGCTTTAACTATATGATGCAACCCATGTTTAGAAGTAAAAAAGAAACTCAATAGCGTATTGGCATTCATTTTTATTTAATTGTAAATTCAAATTTAGATATTCTCAACTGTAGTGAAATACATAACTCATGGATATTGTTCTAAAACCTAAATATTAGCAAAGCTCATTTTCGGGTAAACTACTAAGCATCATTCGATCAAACCCTCATCATTGAACTTTTTTTTAGGACTTTTAACTTAATTGGCTATTGAAGTTACAGAAAAATAACCAAATAGCCGTCTGTGTTTTAATCTTGCCTTCTGAGGAAACTAATATATATATATATATATATATATATATATATATATATATATATATATATATATATATATATATATAGCCCCATCTAAGCTTAGGTACTAAACCTCTAAAATATGATGTTTTATCATGCTAAATATACCTGGTTTGGTTTCACTTGGTAAATATATCATTCTCCATAACATTTCTTTCTTTCATTATCGTTTTATCATCTCTGTTTTCTTTCTTCAATTATCGTTTATTAATTCACCCAAGTGAACCCCTAAACCAAAACCCTAAACCCTAAATTTAAACCATAAACCCTAAACCTAAAATCTAAACCCTAAACCCTAAACCCCAATCCTAAACCCTAAACCCTAAGCCTAAACCCTAAACCTAAACCAAAACCTAAACCCTAAACCTAAACTCTAAACCTTAAACCCTAAACCTTACTGTGTCGATCTTGAATTTACATCTTGAAATATTAATCGTGAATCCATTAACCGTAATCTTTATATAGTAAAACAATTTATTTTCAAGATGTTTAGTACTTAAGCTTAGGTGACGTAACAACCCGAAGTTGTTCATCGCCAAAACCCGTTCTACCCGAAAAATTCGTCGTTATCAAATTCGTTCCGTTTTCACTTTGGGTTAGATTATTTAAACTTATATGTTAATTATAATTTAATGAGTGTCCAAACCCCTTTGGAATTCATGAAATTAACCCAAAAGTGTTTATTTCAAAAAGTTAGAAAAGTTCCCGCCGGGTTACGGTAACTTAATCGGGTGCGACCTAAAGCCTCGTTTAATGCCGGTACCGGGTAGAATTCCACCGTGTCCAAGTTTTAGAACCTATATAAACGTGTTTAAACATTCATTTGAAGCTTTTTTCTTCCTCTCTCTCTACTCTCTCTCTAACCTCTCTCCTAAATCCAAAGTTTAAGGGTCCAAAACTTAATTTTAAGGCCTCAAATCCCTAAGGTACCTTCCTAACCTTAATGTATAGCATATTTGGCTTCTAAATTCGGGATTTAATCATCATTTAAGGCCTTGAATGTGAGTTTACGGCCTTGGTTGAAGCTTAGGCCATAAACACATAGTTAAGGGGTTTTTAAGCCCTACAACCCTTCCAAACCACAATTGGACCTTAGATATGGCTATAGACTTCATGGAATGGACTTATAACATTTTAGACATGGATTTTGAGTGATTTGAAGGAGTTTACGGCCAAGGCACATGCTTGGGCCGTAAACTCATATATATATGTGGGGTTTTTATGACCTTAAACCCTTCCAAAACACTAATAAGGCTTAGATATGAATTTTAGAATATTGGTTTTAGCCTTGGAAACACTTTAAACATAATTTTTGGGGAATAAATAGGAGTTTACGGCCAAGGTTCATGCTTGGGCCGTAAACCCCTCAAAAATGGATAATAAACTCATTTTAACATGTCCAAATGTCTTTAAACTTAACCAATAGCCTTGTGGTAAATTCTAGAGCCATCTAAAAATAGTTTGGGGACCTTAAACACATTATTTGAAGGATAATTGAGAGTTTACGACCAAGACTTGTGCTTGGGCCGTAAACCCTTCATTTTGGGGTGTAAACTCCTCCAAAGGTGTTAGAAATGCCACTTTAACACCCCTAAAGCCTTAGAATAATTTTTAGAAGTGTTACAAACAAGTTTTTGGCTTTAAAACATAATGAATCCCTCTCTAGGAGAGTTTACGACCATGAGGGGGGTCTCATGGGCCGTAAACTCCAAAAACCCCTCAAAAGTCCCATAAAAATTCATGAAAGGCCTTGAAACAATTTTAGCAATCACATGTGATTTGTTTGGAATCCAAAAACACAAATTTTTCATAGGTTTATAGGAGTTTACGGCCATGAGTCCTATGCTAGGCTGTAAACTCCCTTAAATGTTTCTATTTGGTGTTTAAAAATTATTCCAAGCCCTTAAACCAAACCTAGAAATTATTCCCTAAGTGTTTGAAGCCATTTTACACCATAAACTACCCCACCATGAGTTTACGACCGTAAACTCATGGGGAGAGGGTCATTAGGGCCGTAAACTCCCTAAGGAGTGTTCTTTTGAAGTCCCAATTCAATATCCTAACTATATGTGTCCCCAAATGTCACCCGGGTCCCTCCAAACACTTGTATCGGGGTGTTTTCGCGACTAGAAGTAATTGTCCCTAACAAATAATCAATCTAAGTACTAATTAGATACAAATGTGTATCTTTACATTATACTTAGGAACCTCGTGCGTTTGCAAGCCCCCGACCAACGTTTAGCATCCGAAATCGTCACATTTCTCGTCCGGTGAGTTCATACCCCTACGCCCTTTTCCGTGTTTTTCAATGTTTTCAGGGGGGGAATACAAGCAAACTATAACTGTTTTCAAATCATAATATTGATATGTTTCAAATATATCTGACAAACTTATAAACTCTTTTACTCCTTATGTATTATGTTGAGCATAAGGAATGATTTATCAATTACAACTAAATGTATTTTAGTTAAGAAAATAACCAAACTAATCAAATTATTATGGGAATAGTTTGGGGTTCTTTATTGTTCATTTTATCATGTACTGATATCTATATAAAGTTATTAGATAAACTATGTCTGATTCAGTTTATCTCCGTATCATTTGAATGTATTGTCAGATAGTTTCATTGTATGTATCTATATTCGTTGTATTACGTTTCATAATCTTCTGTATGTTGATAGCGTATGAGAACCCTGTGAATAGTTTAGTACTAGTTTGTGAGATAGTCACTACCCTTTATGGATGATCAGTAAATCCTCCCCGGAAGTGTAACCAGAGTCTCCTGGAGGGAGAGCGAGGAATTTGTGAATAGATCTATTCGGGACTGACAATCCCACACCTTAACTGCTAGCTACAGTTAGGCGGGCACGCCTGGGGTGACAAATTTCTGGATATCATTCGACGTCTGACAAGCGTCAAGGAGGTCTCGTTGTCGTATTAGCATGGTTACCCGACTCACAACATGTATTAATATAAGTTTATTCACAGTATCGTTTTGACTTTGTTTCGATTCCGTATCTACTTTTTATATGGTATTTACAACTTGTACGAGATGTTTGCCCCATGATTATTAACTATATCTTATACGGGATAGTAATCCCATGGTTTTGAATCAATAACTATTTCGGGATAGTAATCCCATGGTTTACACTCATATCTTGTCCGGGATAGTGATCCCATGGTTTTTAATCTATATCTATTACGGGATAGTAATCCCATGATTTCAATCTATATCAAGTACGGGATGATAATCCCATGGTCTAAATCTATATCTTGTCCGGGATAGTAATCCCATGGTTCCCAATCTATATTTTTATATATATATATATATATCAAATTATCTTGTGTCTAGTCCGGGATGGTAGTCTCATGGTCTTAAATATGTATTTTCATATGTATCAAACTATCTTATATCTTGTTCGGGATAGTGATCCCATGATTTTCAATATATAGTTTTGTGTATTAAACTATACTTTGTGATATACAACTGGTCTTACAATTAGGAAAATATGGGATTTTCCTGGGGTAAAATACAACACGTAATCGAATTGGTAACAAATGATAACTAAACTAACTTTACATAAGAAAATATGGGATTTTCTTGGATAACAAACCTTTTCGGAAAACTAAAGGAAACCGATACACTTTCATAAAACAAAACCGCTTATGAACTCACCAACTTTATGCTGATTTTCAAACCGCTTGTATTCTCAGGTCCAAGTTAGACAGGTACCCGGCGATATCTTTTGGTGAAGACGGAGTGCTCAGAAGACTCATCTCAACTTTTGTCAATATGATGCATATGTATATCTTGTATAACTTTACTTTTTAAACAAATGTAAACTTTCATATATATATGTAATGTAATGGTTGTTTACTGTGATTACTATGTACATTGGATTTGATACACAACGTGGAGTCCACCCCGGAAATGTTTCCACCTTCGGTTTTTGGGGTGTGACAGATTGGTATCAGAGCCCTTGTTTATAGTGAACGGAGTATACCAAACTTTACATGGTATAAAACTATAAACACTAAAGGGCCTCAGTGCTTTGAATTAAAAGTATCTTCAAAACTATAAGTATTTTCAAAAGTATACAAGTATACTGAACCGTCGTGATCCGTAACTACAAGTAGAACAAAACATAAATAAATGGGTGTTGTGCGCTGCGGTTAAACCTAGGCAGTTATGTAGTCTTGTCTAGGATCAATATATCCTGGCAAACTATATTCATTCGAGACACGACCAACATGTGCTTGGGAGTGACTGTGGTACGCAACATGCCTAAAACTTACCCAATACCCAGACAATGAGTCGTCGTTGCAACGAGACAAGAAATACTATGGGAGTATTTCTCGAGCCAATCCTTCGTAGAAAATCCTCGTATACGCGATGTTACTTGACCATTCCTCTAGCGATAAAATGTTCTGTCTTGATAAATCTTTCCTGCTTTATCGCTTAGTATGATGCTATATCTGTCTTGGTGAGATATCCCCTGTTCCATATCTCTTGATTCAATTCAGAGGACTTATGATCCTCTCTTTCCTGATCTTTTTAGATCAAGATGCCTCCAAGAAAGAGACCCAACTCGAAGAACAACGACAATCCTCCTCCGCCACCACCTCCTCCTCAATTCGATCTTGCATCACTTTAGACAGTTCTGACTGCTGCAATGGTGGCAGCCATGTCGCAAATGAATCCCGGTGGCTCCGGAGGTGGTCCCCAGCCTCAAAACCCAGAAGACAGCCAGGAACACCGAAGAGGGGGTTCCTATAAAGACTTCATGAACGCGAAACCCACAACCTTTGATGGCACTGGAGGTGTCATTTCCCTGACTCGATGGTTCGAGAAAATTGAATCAATCTTTGAAATATGTGCCTGTTCGGAGTCTGATAAAGTAAAGTTTTCCGCATGCACCTTCCTTGATAAAGCCCTGACTTGGTGGAACGGCCGAGTCAAATCTTTAACTTTACCTGTAGCAAATGCCATGGGTTGGGAAGCTATGAAGGAGCTTCTGCTTGCAGAGTATTGCCCTCGGGGAGAAATTCAGAAGCTAGAACACGAACTCTGGAATCTTAAGATGAAGGGTTCCAACATAGCCGCTTATACCTCAAGATTCGATGACCTGGCATTACTCTGTCCGGGAATGGTTACCCCGGAGAGTAAAAAGATCGAGAGATTCATCTGGGGATTGACCCAGCCAACAAAAGGGAATGTCTTGGCTGCGAAGCCAGACACCTATGACGGTGCAAAATGTCTTGCACAGATCCTGATCGATCACGAAGACAACTCTGATGAGGAAGCTACCACTCCTGAGCCAGACACAAGCGAGGCTGAAGCAAAAAGAAATCTTGGAACAAGCGGAAGTCCCCGAGTACGCAAGGGTCTTCTAAGAAATAGCAAACGGTAGCAGTCCATGCTGCTACTGCCCCTGTTGCTTTCTCAGCTGTTGGATCCACAGCCCAAACTCCTACAAGTGGATACACCGGTACCCTTCCTTGGTGTGGTAAGTGCAACTACCATCACCGCATTCCTGGTCCATGCCGCGAAAGGATCTGTGACAACTGTGGCAAGAAGGGCCATCTTGCTCGAACCTGCAGAAAACCAGCCAAATCAACGAACCAACCATCCGGAGCGGGAATCAGTCCATCCTGCTACAATTGTGGCGAAGCAGGGCACTTCAAAAGGAATTTCCCCAAAGCAGCTACAACCACTGATCCCTATGTCGCCGCAGGTATACTTCTCTTTGATAATTCTTATACCTGCAACTCTTTTCGATTTTAGTACTAAAAGGGAAAACTGTTATCTATCTATTCGAACATTTTCTAAGCTAAATCTTTTGTTTGTAATCGAAATGTGTATCACCGAGACGACTAACCAATGAGATAGAGAACACTAACTTCGTACCTATAGATTATATTCTCAGTCCGGAGAATTATTCTGTTCCATTCGATTAAATGGGAAACTTTTCGCGAAAATACTTTGATGCTATGATTGACATGAAATGACCGAGTCTCGTTCATGTTGTTATCTGTAGTTTTGAAAGGGTCGCTCGTCTAGATTTTTTCCCGACCTGGTTCTCGTGACCTTCGGCATCAAACCTTCGTATCATTCCATGCTTTAAAACTCAAAAGTTTTTCCCGATATGAATTACCATGCATTCCTTGTTTCTGTGATCATTGAGAAACGGGAAGTTAGCAGCTCTTTCTTCTAAATGTCTGTCCCAAAGGATTCCCAGGAATTTCATTCGAACGTCTAGTTTAGTCCCACCTCAGACCTTTCGAGATCTTCGTAGAAATCGACTCTGCAATCCTCAGATTTCGGATGCCTTCAGAGCTTGGTAACATCTATCCAGTACATCACGTCTCGAATCCTTAGAAACATCTACCCAACGAAACCCTAGTGATTCCTTTGAGGAAACCGAATTCGTCCAGGGTTGGAACTTCCATGAGAAAACCGATTGATATCATAGATTGAGAGAGAGTCAATGTGCAAAACAAAGACACATCCCGATAAGTGAGAATTCGCTAGAACGCCCAGTAGAGACCTGATTCCACTTCAGAAAGTGAAGATCTGAGGCAACAAAATCCATTCGTGTCTCATTCCAAATTCATGATCTATATCTTATTCTTTGAATTTCGGGACGAAATTCCCTCTAACGGGGGGATAATGTAACAACCCGAAGTTGTTCATCGCCAAAACCCGTTCTACCCGAAAAATTCGCCGTTATCAAATTCGTTCCGTTTTCACTTTGTATTAGATTATTTAAACTTATATGTTTATTATAATTTAATGAGTGTCCAAACCCCTTTGGAACTCATGAAATTAACCCAAAAGTGTTTATTTCAAAAAGTTAGAAAAGTTCCCGCCGGGTTACGGTAACTTAATCGGGTGCGACCTAAAGCCTCGTTTAATGCCGGTACCGGGTAGAATTCCACTGTGTCCAAGTTTTAGAACCTATATAAACGTGTTTAAACATTCATTTGAAGTTTTTTTCTTCCTCTCTCTCTACTCTCTCTCTAACCTCTCTCCTAAATCCAAAGTTTAAGGGTCCAAAACTCAATTTTAAGGCCTCAAATCCCTAAGGTACCTTCCTAACCTTAATGTATAGCATATTTGGCTTCTAAATTCGGGATTTAATCATCATTTAAGGCCTTGAATGTGAGTTTACGGCCTTGGTTGAAGCTTAGGCCATAAACACATAGTTAAGGGGTTTTTAAGCCCTACAACCCTTCCAAACCACAATTGGACCTTAGATATGGCTATATGACTTCATGGAATGGACTTATAACATTTTAGACATGGATTTTGAGTGATTTGAAGGAGTTTACGGCCAAGGCACATGCTTGGGCCGTAAACTCATATATATGGGGTTTTTATGACCTTAAACCCTTCCAAAACACTAATAAGGCTTAGATTCATATATATGGGGTTTTTATGACCTTAAACCCTTCCAAAACACTAATAAGGCTTAGATATGAATTTTAGAATATTGGTTTTAGCCTTGGAAACACTTTAAACATAATTTTTGGGGAATAAATAGGAGTTTACGGCCAAGGTTCATGCTTGGGCCGTAAACCCCTCAAAAATGGATAATAAACTCATTTTAACATGTCCAAATGCCTTTAAACTTAACCAATAGCCTTGTGGTAAATTCTAGAGCCATCTAAAAATAGTTTGGGGACCTTAAACACATTATTTGAAGGATAATTGAGAGTTTACGACCAAGACTTGTGCTTGGGTCGTAAACCCTTCATTTTGGGGTGTAAACTCCTCCAAAGGTGTTAGAAATGCCACTTTAACACCCCTAAAGCCTTAGAATAATTTTTAGAAGTGTTACAAACAAGTTTTTGGCTTTAAAACATAATGAATCCCTCTCTAGGAGAGTTTACGACCATGAGGGGGGTCTCATGGGCCGTAAACTCCAAAAACCCCTCAAAAGTCCCATAAAAATTCATGAAAGGCCTTGAAACAATTTTAGCAATCACATGTGATTTGTTTGGAATCCAAAAACACAATTTTCATGGGTTTATAGGAGTTTACGGCCATGAGTCCTATGCTAGGCCGTAAACTCCCTTAAATGTTTCTATTTGGTGTTTAAAAATTATTCCAAGCCCTTAAACCAAACCTAGAAATTATTCCCTAAGTGTTTGAAGCCATTTTGCACCATAAACTACCCCACCATGAGTTTACGGCCGTAAACTCATGGGGAGAGGGTCATTAGGGCCGTAAACTCCCTAAGGAGTGTTCTTTTGAAGTCCCAATTCAATATCCTAACTATATGTGTCCCCAAATGTCACCCGGGTCCCTCCAAACACTTGTATCGGGGTGTTTTCGCGACTAGAAGTAATTATCCCTAACAAATAATCAATCTAAGTACTAATTAGATACAAATGTGTATCTTTACATTATACTTAGGAACCTCGTGCGTTTGCAAGCCCCCGACCAACGTTTAGCATCCGAAATCGTCACATTTCTCATCCGGTGGGTTCATACCCCTACGCCCTTTTCCGTGTTTTTCAATGTTTTCAAGGGGGAATACAAGCAAACTATAACTGTTTTCAAATCATAATATTGATATGTTTCAAATATATCTGACAAACTTATAAACTCTTTTACTCCTTATGTATTATGCTGAGCATAAGGAATGATTTATCAATTACAACTAAATGTATTTTAGTTAAGAAAATAACCAAACTAATCAAATTATTATGGGCATAATTTGGGGTTCTTTATTGTTCGTTTTATCATGTACTGATATCTATATAAAGTTATTAGATAAACTATGACTGATTCAGTTTATCTCCGTATCATTTGAATGTATTGTCAGATAGTTTCATTGTATGTATCTATATTCGTTGTATTACGTTTCATAATCTTCTGTATGTTGATAGCGTATGAGAACCCTGTGAATAGTTTAGTACTAGTTTGTGAGATAGTCACTACCCTTTATGGATGATCAGTAAATCCTCCCCGAAAGTGTAACCAGAGTCTCCTGGAGGGAGAGCGAGGAATTTGTGAATAGATCTATTCGGGACTGACAATCCCACACCTTAACTGCTAGCTACAGTTAGGCGGGCACGCCTGGGGTGACAAATTTCTGGATATCATTCGACATCTGACAAGCGTCAAGGAGGTCTCGTTGTCGTATTAGCATGGTTACCCGACTCACAACATGTATTAATATAAGTTTATTCACAGTATCGTTTTGACTTTGTTTCGATTCCGTATCTACTTTTTATATAGTATTTACAACTTGTACGGGATGTTTGCCCCATGATTATTAACTATATCTTATACGGGATAGTAATCCCATGGTTTTGAATCAATAACTATTTCGGGATAGTAATCCCATGGTTTACACTTATATCTTGTCCGGGATAGTGATCCCATGGTTTTTAATCTATATCTATTACGGGATAGTGATCCCATGATTTCAATCTATATCAAGTACGGGATGATAATCCCATGGTCTAAATCTATATCTTGTCCGGGATAGTAATCCCATGGTTCCCAATCTATATTTTTATATATATATCAAATTATCTTGTGTCTAGTCCGGGATGGTAGTCTCATGGTCTTAAATCTGTATTTTCATATGTATCAAACTATCTTATATCTTGTTCGGGATAGTGATCCCATGATTTTCAATATACAGTTTTGTGTATTAAACTATACTTTGTGATATACAATTGGTCTTACAATTAGGAAAATATGGGATTTTCCTGGGGTAAAATACAACACGTAATCGAATTGGTAACAAATGATAACTAAACTAACTTTACATAAGAAAATATGGGATTTTCTTGGATAACAAACCTTTTCGGAAAACTAAAGGAAACCGATACACTTTCATAAAACAAAACTGCTTATGAACTCACCAACTTTATGCTGATTTTCAAACCGCTTGTATTCTCAGGTCCAAGTTAGACAGGTACCCGGCGATATCTTTTGGTGAAGACGGAGTGCTCAGAAGACTCATCTCAACTTTTGTCAATATGATGCATATGTATATCTTGTATAACTTTACTTTTTAAACAAATGTAAACTTTCATATATATCCGCTTTACGAATTTGGGTTTTGTTTTGGCGAATTCCATATGCATGTTAGGTTAGAATCAAATACAAGAGTAATGTTAACAGATTTATGTCAAGGAAAACAAGGCTGAAACAACATTAAAGAAGTAAACTCGTAGTGTTGTGAACCATAGAAGACGCGAGAAGAAAGGAATGGTTTGTTTTATTATTTAACATTAAATAAAACAAATAAATTAAAATAGAAATAAAGAAGGGCAATATAGTATTTTTAGGTCTAGAGTATCAGAAGCCATCAGGTCTACTACAACAACCAAAAATACCAGAGTGGAAGTGGGAACAGATAACAATGGATTTCATAACCAAGTTGCCCAAGACAATTGGCGGACTTGACACCATTTGGGTCATCGTAGACCGGTTGACCAAATCCGCCCACTTCCTGCCAATTAGGGAAACTGATAAAATAGAAAAGTTAACCATGATCTACATAAAAGAGATTATGAGATTACACGACATGCCAATATCTATTATCTTGGACAGAGATAGTAGATTTACCTCTCGGTTTTGGCAGTCGCTTCAGAGGTCACTGGGGACCCAGCTCAATATGAGCACCGCCTACCATCCCCAGACAGATGGACAGAGTGAGAGGACCATCTAAACCTTAGAAGATATGCTAAGGGCATGTGTGATAGACTTCGGCAAGGCATGGGATGTCCACAAGCATCAAGGTTGCTCCCTTTGAGGCCCTATACAGACGAAAATGCAGATCACCTCTTTGTTGGGTGGAGGTAGGAGATGCACAATTGGCGAAGGGACTGGTACCCAACAACACTCGAACCGGTCCTGAAATCATCAGAGAAACAACTAAGAAGATTGTCCAGATTAGGGAACGACTAAAAACGTCCATGGACAGACAAAAAAGCTACGCGGATAAAAGACAAAAGCCTTTGGAGTTTCAAGTGGGTGATCATGTACTGCTAAAAGTCTCTCCTTGGAAAGAGATGATACACTTTGGGAAGTGTGGAAAGCTTAATCCAAGATACATCGAACCATTCAAAATCCTTGCCAGGATTGGTTCGGTGGCTTACAAGCTACAATTACCACCAAAACTCAGCAATATACAACATGTCTTTCATGTGTCAAACCTGAAGAAATGCTTATCTGACGAAACACTAGTTGTCCTACTTGATGAGATTGAGGTGAATGAAAATCTTCATTTCGTTGAGGAACCCATGGAGATAATGGATAGGGAGGTTAAACGAACAAAGCAAATCCACATTCCCATTGTAAAGGTCTGATGGAGTGCCAAATGTGGACCTAAATTCACATGGGAACGCGAAGACCACATGATGCAAAAGTACCCCCCACCTTTTCCGTAGTTCTTGAAGGCTACTTTAGAATGAATTTTGGGACGAAATTCCCTCTAACGGGGGGATGGTGTCACAACTAGCAATTTAGGGCTTAGATCATAAAGCTTGTACACAACAATTTCCCCTAGGTAACCTTGTTGCATCTAATTAGTGAAATTAAAACTGCAGTGTTATATGAATTCATGTTTGCATACATTTAGAATCAAGTTGAAATAGCCTCATGTAAGCCCAATTGATCCAATAGCTAAAAAAAATCAATTTTGGGCCTTTGCCCAAGAGTCTTAGGCCCAAACACCCTATTAGACCTAAAACTCCCTTCCTTGGGCCTTATTGGGCCTAAAGCTTTTCCTTACACCTTATTGGACCCAATTAAACCCGAAAAGCCCATACACACTCCGAACCGAAAACCCTTCTACCCTTGGACTTTAATGGACCGAAAACCTCTTAATGGTCAAAGCCAAAACCTGAAAGCCCATGAACATTAGCCCATGTAGGCTGAAATCATATAGAATTTTGGTTTGGGCAAGACAAAAGAGAGAGAGAGAGAGAGAGAGAGAGAGGAAAATCAAAAACATTGACACCTCATGCCTTTACATCCTATTACTCTTCATGTATCCACACCATGCATACTTTTTGTAACACCCCAAAACTGAGAACGACGGAAACGTTCTGGGGCGGAGGACGTCATGTAATGTATCACAACAATGTAAAGTAGTAAACAAGCAACAACATCATCCATTGCATTAATAGTATAATTTTAATTACAAGTGTGTTCTTTCATAGTATAAGACAACATAATATATAATCAAAATAAAAGAGGAGTCTTGATTTCTCCGTCTTCACAAAACTTGGTCGTCGTACCTGTCTATTTGTGACTTGAGAATACAAGTTATTTTGAAAGCGAGTATCAGCAATAAAGGTGGTGAATTCATAAGTATTAATGTGTCTTTAATTTGTAAAACTGAAAAGTAAAGACTTGTAACATTTAGAGAAAAGTTTGTATAAGTATGAAAATGTTTGTAAGTAGTTGAAAACATTTGAAAACCCTAGAAAATCCCTATGATTCCTACTAGTATAAAAAGTAGTCTTCTACTAAGACCTAACTGTTTTGAAAGTAGCCTTTTTGCCAAGACTAGACTAATTTGAAAGTAACCTTCTACCACGACCAGACTGTACGCCTATTATTATTATTTTCTACCTCATTGATTATGTGAATATAACACATGGTAAAGGTATTAATAATATATTAACCGGATTTTTAATCCATTTGCAATTGTCGTATGCAAAGTGTAAGTAATGTAGTATTTGTAATAAGTGACTACTTTGTAGTAATTTGCCTTAATTGAGGGTTAAGGCATAATGTGATGGCTAGAACCCATACTATACGATCTCTATCAAGAGATTTTGGGAACCAAACACGAACCTGCATTTCTGCAAGCCGTGAACATCCACATTCATGTAAGCATATCTATGTAAACGTATTCATGTAAGCGTATCTATGTAAACGTATTCATGTAAGCGTATCTATGTAAGCGTATCTATGTAAACGTATTCATGTAAGCGTATCTATGTAAACGTATTCATGTAAGCGTATCTATGTAAACGTATTCATGTAACATGTAATGTATTAGTATAGACTCATGAATGAACTAACTCTTGTGTGATTCCTTGTACTTGGAATGGTAAATAGTATCTCCTAACTACACCTATTATAGTTACTAGTGACGTACAAGTATAACCCGAAGTATACCTTTGCTACCCAAAGGTACTGAACTGACTAAGGGAACCTTTATACCTATATATGTATACATCATATATAATTAATATTTATATGACATTCGGACGAGCAACCGATGCCCTAAGGCCACATCCCAACGAGGAAAAGGAAATAAAGCGAGCTAGCCGTCCTAAGCCATTTAAACATTATTTATATAACTATACATATCTAGGCATGCATTTGACAATATAAAAGCGTAAAAGAAGTTTCGTAAAACCTTTGAAAAGTTTACTACTAAGAAACGATGACTTGATGTCAGTTTATAAAACGATTTGAAAGTATTTTGTTTGATAAGATAGTTTAAGTATAAGGAAAACCTTTGTTTGAAAGCACATTTGTAACAGAGTTTGAAAGGAAACTTACAGTATGTAAGATAGTTTGATAAAGAGTTTTAAACATGTAAAAACGTTTAATAAAGTTATTTGAGGAAATCGGTTTGGTAAAACAGTTAACGTATAGTAAATCCATTTGCATGCTAGTTATTAATCACATGTGATTGATATAATAACTAAACATGATTCAACTTGTATTCCCCCCCCCCCCATAAAGAATTTATAAACATTTAAAAGATTAATTAAGGGGTATGAACTCACCTGCAGTGAGCGGATCGGATGGATGTGTTGGATAAGTGCTTGGTGCCAAGTGAAGACTTAGACACACACAATGATCCTAATAACATATGAAGACATACGTATATATTGTAACAACCTGAAATTTCCGTATCATTTATTGTAACTCTTTCGTAGTACAATTCGCGCAACCAATCGTCATTTCAAATTCGATTTACGATCTTCCGTATAATTAAGTCATTAATTAGTACACATTTAAAATGACTTAATGGGTGTCTTAATACAATTAGAAATCATTCTAACATCCTATTCTAGCGATCAGAATATTTCTAGAAATTACCGTATCGGGTTACGGTAACTCAATCGGGTACGACCAAAAGCCTCGTCTAACGCCGGTATCGGGTAGAATTCCTCCGTGTCCAAAACTTAAACACTATATAAACGTGTTTAAGACTCCATTTGAAGCCTTTGATCAATTTACCATTAAACACTTCCAACCTCTCTCCTCATCCAAGTTTAAGGGATCAAAACTCAAATTTTAGGCTTCAAATCTCTAAGGTACCTTCCCTAGCTTGTATTGTAACCTTCTTAGCCTTTAAATTCGAGTTCAAAGCATGATTTAAGACTATATTCATGAGTTTACAGCCATGGAACCTTCATGGGCCGTAAACTCATATAACAAGGGTTTTTAAGCCCTAAAACCCCTCCTAAGCAATGTTAGACATTAGTAATGGCTTAATGACTTAATGGAAGGGACTTACAACAATTAAAACATTGATTTTAAGTGACAAAAGTGAGTTTACGGCCAAGACACATTCTTGGGATGTAAACTCATATTCAAGGGGTTTTTGAGCCAATTAACCCTTCCAAATCATAGTTGGGACTTAGATATGACTTGTGGGACATTGGTTTTAGCATCTAAACACCTTAAACATGATTTTTAAGGGACAAAAGAGAGTTTATGGCCAAGACATATTCTTGGGCCGTAAACTCCTCTTAATTGGGGATTTAGAGCCTTAAAACATGTCCAAATGCCTTGAAACTCAACCAATGGCCTTGTGGTAAAATCTAGATGCATCTAAAAATAGTTTAAGGGTTTGAAACATATCAAAAGTATCATTTATAGGATTTTACGGCCTAGGAGCATACCCTTGGCCGTAAACTCATAAAACTATGTTAATGATGCATCAAACACACTCAAATGGCTTGTATAAATAACTAGAATCACATGTGATGTTCCTTTGAAGCTCAAATCAAATTTTCCTTGGCCATAGGTGAGTTTACGGCCATAAACTCTTATGGTATGGCCGTAAACTCCCTTTTAAGTGTTATAATTTCATACAATCCATTCCATGGCATTTTAGAAATCCATTCCAACAATCCCCATGTCCATTTAAGCCATTAAACACCCAAAATCACACCCACATGAGTTTACGGCCGTAAACTCATGTATGTGTGTGTTCAATGGCTGTAAACTCCTTAAAATGTTTACTCTTGGGGAGTAAACTCAAGTCCCAAGTCCCTAGTGCCATTACACGTCCATAGATGTCACCCGGGTCACTCCGAACGCTCGTTTTGAAGTGTTTAACTTCATTGGAGTGTAATGTTCCATATGATTAGTGAATGTATCTCTAATTGTATATATATGAACATTATATCATTTTACATAGGGACATCGCGAGTAATCAAACCCCGAACCAACGTCTAGTATTCAAAACCGACATGTTTCCGAGTCCGGTGAGTTCATACCCCTACCCTTTTTTTTCACTGTTTTCACTGTTTTCAAGGGGGGGGGGGGAACACAAGCAAAATACAAGGAAATTCTTGTATTCAAAACATGTTTTCAAATGTGTGTTTCATATTTCATATGCTTTTATAACTGATTACCACAATTGACAACAGATTGAACATGCAAATCACGTAACCTGTATTTGTGAAATAGGTCTTTAAACTGTTATGTTTTACATATATTTCACAAAAGGTTTTCCACATTTTACCAGTTAAAAGCATAACATTAGACATTTGAACATAATACATGTACACTGTTTTGTCCTCGGTAACACTCCACATACATACACGAGTGGAGGACTATCCTATTATTACTAGTAAATTTGTTAATCCTGTATGATTGGAGACACGTCCTCAGAGAACACTCCACCGAGATACGTGAGTGGAGGACTACACCCATAACCAGAATCTCTGGTATTTAGAGAGCGTGACTTTAGTGTATAGATCTATACGAGGCTGACTACCCCACACCTGGCTGCTAGCTACAGCCGAACCGAAATGGTTCAAGGGTGACGAAAGTCATAAGTATGTGGACTACTTATTGCCACATGTGGACTACTTATTGCCACAGGTTTTCAGTCTATTGTATGGTTATGGAACTCGCAATTAGGATAACAGAGATTTACTTGTAGTAATAATGAACCACTTTATACATCTTTTACATCTTTAACATCGTTTACATTAGAACCAATATGCAGGAAAGCATGGGGCTTTCCTGGGTAACACTTACATAACTAGAAAGTGTAACAATTGGATAACAATACATCTTTTACAATTGGTAACATACAATAAGGAAAGTATTGGACTTTTCTGGTAACACATGATAAGTAAACAGAACAGTTTAACAAGTCAAATAACCAACTATACATTTCCACATGAATAAACATGTTTTCAGTGTACAAACTTACTATACTTTATAATTGTGAAATAATAACCAACTATTAAGAAAATATGGGATTTTCTTGGTGCATATAACATTTCAGAAACACAAAGGAAACTCGAAACATTTTCACAAACAAAAACCGCTTATGAACTCACCAGCTTTATGCTGATTTTCAAACCGCTTGTGTTCTCAGGTCAGCGTTAGAACAGGTACTCGAAGATCCTTTTTGCTTGAAGACGATGTACATGAAGATCCGTTTCTTTTGTTTATATATATATAATGTATCACAACTATACAAACTTTACTTTTGAAACAACTGTAAAACTTTAATATGTAATGTATGGTTGCTTTACTTTACTTACTATGTGCATTGGATTTGATACTCAACGTGGTAGTCCACCCCATAAATGTTTTTCGCCTTCGGTTTTCGGGGTGTGACAGATTGGTATCAGAGCCCTTGTTTATAGTGAATGAAGTATACCAAACCTTACATGGTATAAAACTATAAACTCTAAAGGGCCTTAGTGCTCTGAATTAAAAGTATCTTCAAACTACAAGTATTTTTCAAAAGAATACAAGTATACCGAACCGTCATCATCCGTAACCACAAGTAGAACAGAACATAAGTAATTGGGTGTTATGTACTATGGTTAAACCTGAGCAGTTATATAGTCGTGTCTAGGGTCAATATAGCCTGGCCAACTATATTCATTCGAGACACGGCCAACATGTGCTTGGGAGTGACTGTGGTATGCAGAATGCCTAAAACTTACCCTAATATCCCAAACATCGAACCATTGTCGTAATCAATTCATGAAATACTATAGGAGTGTTTCTCGATCCCGATCCTCTGTAGTAATCCTTATTCGAGTGGCTTTCTGTGATTATTCTTAGCGATAAATTATCTGTTTGATAACTCTTTCATGCTTTATTGCTTATTCGAATCATATAACTGCCGTCTCTATCGATTCAATATAGAGGACTTACCATCCTCTCTTTGTTGATCTTATTAGATCAAGATGCCTCCCCGAAAGAGACCCAGTTCAAAGAACAACAACAATCCTTCTTCGCCGCCACCTCCTCCTCAGTTCGATCTAGCATCGCTCCAGACGATGATGACAGCTGCGATGGTAGCAGCTATGTCACAAATGAACCCTAGTGGTTCAGGTGGTGGTCCTCAATCTCAAAACCCCGAGGTTAACCAAGGACACCAAAGAGGGGGTTCCTATAAGGATTTCATGAATGCGAAACCAACTTCTTTCAATGGCGCTGGAGGTGTCATATCCTTATCCCGATGGTTCGAGAAAATCGAGTCCATCTTCGAAATATGTGCTTGTGCGGAGTCTGATAAAGTTAAATTCGCGGCCTGTACCTTCACTGATAAAGCCTTGACTTGGTGGAATGGCCGAGTCAAATCTCTGACTTTACCCGTAGCCAATGCCATGGGCTGGGAAGCCATGAAAGATTCTCATTGCTGAGTACTGTCCCCGTGGTGAAATGCAGAAACTAGAGCACGAGCTCTGGAACCTGAAGATGAAGGGTTCCGACATTGCTTCATACACTTCCCGATTTTATGATCTCGCACTTCTTTGCCCGGGATTAGTCACTCCTGAGAACAAAAAGATCGAAAGGTTCGTTTGGGGTTTATCTCAACCAACAAAGAGTCACGTTTTGGCTGCTCGTCCGGATACCTATGATAGTGCCAAGACTTTAGCTTAAATTCTGATTGATCACAACGACGATGTTAAGGAAATCACTACCACTTCTGAGCCGACTCAAAGGAGTGGTGAAAAGAGGAAATTCTGGAAGAAGAAGAAGGGCCAATCTTCTCAAGGATCTTCCAAGAAACAGTAGACGGTAGCACTTCATGCTGCTACTACTACCCCTGTTGCTGCTGCTTCTGTCATGGGATCCACAACTCCAACTCCTACCAGTAAATATGCTGGAAATCTTCCTCTCTGTGAAAAGTGTAAATACCATCATCATCCTGGTCCCTGCCGAGAATTATCTTGCACCAATTGCGGTAAGAAAGGGCACACAGTTCGATTCTGCAGAACTCCTACCCAATCAGCCAACCAATCATCGGGAGCAGGTGTTAGTCAAGCCTGCTAAAACTATGGAGAAGTTGGACACTTTAAAAGGAACTGTCCCAAGAAGTCAACTGCTGATAACACTGGAAGAATTCTAACCATGGGACGGGAGGAAGCAGTTGCTGATCCCATGGTTGTTTCGGGTATGTTCCTTCTCGACAACTCATATGCTAGTATTCTTTTCGATTCGGGTGCTGAAAGGAGTTTTGTTAGTCATGCATTCAAACATAATCTAAAACCAAATCCTCAACCACTAACTGAAACATTTACCGTCGAGATGGATAACGGTGAGAAAGAAAGCACTAACGATGTATTCATAGGTTGTACGCTTACCTTAAACGATCACTCATTTCCTATAGATCTCATGCCCGTTTCCATTAAGAGCTTTGATGTTATCATTGGCATGGATTGGTTGAGTTCCAATCATGCTGACATTCTTTGTTACGAAAAAGCTATCCATCTCAATCTTCCTTCGGATCAAACTCTCGTAATCTATGGCGATAAACCCAGTTCCAATCTTCATATCATTTCTTGCATCAAAGCTCGAAAGCTCCTTCGAAAGGAGTGATTTGCATTTTTAGCCCATGTGATCTACGAGAAACAAGAAGTTAGAGACATCGCGAGCATCCCCGAAGTCTGTAACTTTCCTGATGTGTTTCCCAAAGAACTTCCAGGAATTCCTCCCGAACGTCAGGTCGAGTTCCGTATTGACCTAATTCCTGGAGCTACCCCCGTAGCAAAGTCTCCGTATCGCTTAGCTCTGGCAGAAATGCAGGAGTTATCCAGTCAACTCAATGATTTGCTTAATAAAGGATTCATTAGACCGAGTTTTCGAGCTTTGATGCAAGAAATGATATGAAGATTGGAACTGGGTTTATCGCCATAGATTACGAGAGTTTGATCCGAAGGAAGATTGAGATGGATAGCTTTTTCGTAACAAAGAATGTCAGCATGATTGGAACTCAACCAATCCATGCCAATGATAACATCGACTATCGTGAACTAAACAAGTTAACTGTTAAGAACCGATATCCTCTTCCACGAATAGACGACCTATTCGATCAACTCCAGGGAGCCAGCTACTTTTCTAAGATAGACCTTCGGTCGGGGTACCATCAGTTACGAGTCCAGGAGAATGATGTTTCCAAGACAGCTTTTAGGACTCGGTATGGACACTACGAGTTCGTAGTGATGCCCTTCGGTCTAACCAATGCACCGGCTGTGTTCATGGACCTGATGAACCGGGTGTGCCGTCCCTTCTTAGAAAAATTCTTCATCGTGTTCATTGACGACATCCTCGTCTACTCCCGAAGCGAAGAAGACCACAAGCAACACTTGAGGCTAGTGTTGGAGACCCTTAGATCCGAAAAGCTATACGCGAAATTTTCCAAATGTTAATTCTGGATACGGAAGGTAACTTTCCTCAGTCACGTGGTAAGCGACGAGGGTATTCATGTAGATCCTTCCAAGATCAAAGCAATAGAGAATTGGTCGGCACCGAAAACACCCACAGAAATTCGTCAATTCTTGGGTCTCGCCGGCTACTATCGACGATTCATTCAGAATTTTTCAAAAATAGCCAAACCTTTAACGACTCTAACACAGAAAGGTGTACCCTTTTGTTGGAGTGATAAACAAGAAACTGCATTCCAAACGTTGAAGAAAGCCCTATGCAGCGCGCCTGTTCTATCTCTGCCCGAAGGGACAGAGGACTTCGTTGTCTACTGCGATGCGTCTAATCAAGGTTTAGGTTGTGTGCTTATGCAAAGAGGAAAGGTGATTGCCTATGCCTCAAGACAGCTGAAAGCACACGAGGTTAACTATACTACTCATGACTTGGAACTAGGAGCAGTAGTCTTTGCATTGAAGATTTGGAGACATTATCTCTACGGAACCAAGTGCACAATCTTCACTGATCACAAGAGCCTGCAGCACATCTTTAATCAGAAAGACTTAAACATGAGGCAACGGAGATGGGTAGAATTACTTAGTGATTATGAGTGCGAAATCCGTTACCACCCCGGCAAGGCCAATGTGGTAGCAGATGCCTTTAGCCGAAAGGATAGTGCAGGCCACAAAGTGAAGAACCAGACGATGACCATCCATTCCAACCTACCCATACAAATCCAAGAAGCTCAGTTAACAGCCCTCAAACCCGAGAACATGTCAGATGAAACCTTGAGAGGGATGGAAAAGAAACTTGAGATCAGAGGTGACGGAGTTCACTGTTTCATGAATCGAATATGGATTCCCAAATCCGGTGGATTCAGGGAAATAGTAATGGAGGAAGCACACAGAACCAAATACTCTGTTCACTCGGGTTCGGACAAGATGTACCTGGATCTCAAGAAACAGTACTGGTGGCCAAACATGAAAGCTGAGATAGCTACATTCGTGGGCAAGTGTCTGACTTGCGCCAAAGTTAAAGTTGAACATCAGAAACCCTCAGGTCTGCTCCAACAACCCGAGATCCCCGAGTGGAAATGGGAGATGATTACCATGGACTTCATCACCAAACTACCCAAGTGTTCTAGTGGGTATGATACCATTTGGGTAATTGTCGATCGTTTGACAAAATCCGCTCACTTCATTCCGATCAAAGAATCGTACAAGATGGAGAGACTCGCGCGAATCTACATTCAGGAAGTAGTACGTTTACACGGTGTACCTGTATCCATTATCTCTGATCGAGATAGCAGGTTTACCTCCAGATTTTGGCAATCCCTCCAGAAAGTCCTTGAAACCAAACTAGATATGAGCACGACATATCATCCTCAGACCGATGGACAGAGTGAGAGAACAATCCAAACCCTGGAGGACATGCTTAGGGCATGTTTCATTGACTTTGGAAAGTCGTGGGACACACATCTCTCGTTGATCGAATTCTCATACAACAACAGTTACCACACCAGCATTAGGGCTGCTCCGTTTGAAGCCCTATACGGTCGTAAGTGCAGATCCCCTCTGTGCTGGGCCGAGGTGGGGGATACACAGTTAGCCAGGAGTCGAGTCCCCAACAGTGCTCTCACTGGTCCTGAAATCATCCGCGAAACCACCGAAAAGATCATTCAAATCCGTAACTGACTGAAAGCCTCACGTGATCGTCAAAAGAGTTACGCTGATAATCGTCGGAAACCACTAGAATTCCAGATTGGAGACCGTGTACTGTTAAAAGTCTCGCCCTGGAAAGGCACTGTGCGCTTTGGTAAGCGTGGGAAACTTAATCCAAGGTACATTGGACCCTTTGAGATCCTCTCCAGGATCGTTGCAGTTGCCTATAAACTTCATTTACCTCACGAACTTAGTAACATTCATCCTGTCTTCCATGTTTCAAATCTCAAAAAGTGCCTATCCGATGAAACCCTAACAATTCCCTTAAACGAGATCGAGATCAATGAAAACCTCAACTTTGTGGAGGAACCGATCGAAATCATGGATCGAGAAGTCAAACGTACAAAACAAAGTCGCATCCCGTTAGTGAAGGTTCGCTGGAATGCCAAGCGGGGACCGGAATTCACTTGGGAACGGGAAGATTCAATGAAACAGAAGTATCCACAACTCTTTTCTGATCCATGATTTGTATCTTGTCTTATGTTCTAAACTTTGAATTTCGGGACAAAATTCCCTTTAACGGGGGGATAATGTAACAACCTGAAATTTCCGTATCATTTATTGTAACTCTTTCGTAGTACAATTCGCGCAGCCAATCGTCATTTCAAATTCGATTTCCGATCTTCCGTATAATTAAGTCATTAATTAGTACACATTTAAAATGACTTAATGGGTGTCTTAATACAATTAGAAATCATTCTAACATCCTATTTTAGCGATCGGAATATTTCTAGAAATTACCGTATCGGGTTACGGTAACTCAATCGGGTACGACCAAAAGCCTCGTCTAACGCCGGTATCGGGTAGAATTCCTCCGTGTCCAAAACTTAAACACTATATAAACGTGTTTAAGACTCCATTTGAAGCCTTTGATCAATTTACCATTAAACACTTCCAACCTCTCTCCTCATCCAAGTTTAAGGGATCAAAAATCAAATTTTAGGCTTCAAATCTCTAAGGTACCTTCCCTAGCTTGTATTGTAACCTTCTTAGCCTTTAAATTCGAGTTCAAAGCATGATTTAAGACTATATTCATGAGTTTACAGCCATGGAACCTTCATGGGCCGTAAACTCATATAACAAGGGTTTTTAAGCCCTAAAACCCCTCCTAAGCAATGTTAGACATTAGTAATGGCTTAATGACTTAATGGAAGGGACTTACAACAATTAAAACATTGATTTTAAGTGACAAAAGTGAGTTTACGGCCAAGACACATTCTTGGGCCGTAAACTCATGTTCAAGGGGTTTATGAGCCAATTAACCCTTCCAAATCATCGTTGGGACTTAGATATGCCTTGTGGGACATTGGTTTTAGCATCTAAACACCTTAAACATGATTTTTGAGGGAAAAAAGAGGGTTTACAGCCAAGACATATTCTTGGGCCGTAAACACCTCTTAATTGGGGATTTAGAGCCTTAAAACATGTCCAAATGCCTTGAAACTCAACCAATGGCCTTGTGGTAAAATCTAGATGCATCTAAAAATAGTTTAAGGGTTTGAAACATATCAAAAGTATCATTTATAGGAGTTTACGGCCTAGGAGCATACCCTTGGCCGTAAACTCATAAAACTATGTTAATGATGCATCAAACACACTCAAATGGCTTGTATAAATAACTAGAATCACATGTGATTGTCCTTTGAAGCTCAAATCAATTTTTCCTTGGCCATAGGTGAGTTTACGGCTGTAAACTCTTATGGTATGGCCGTAAACTCCCTTTTAAGTGTTATAATTTCATACAATCCATTCCATGGCATTTTAGAAATCCATTCCAACAATCCCCATGTCCATTTAAGCCATTAAACACCCAAAATCACACCCACATGAGTTTACGACCGTAAACTCATGTATGTGTGTGTTCAATGACTGATTACCACAATTGATAACAGATTGAACATGCAGATCACGTAACATGTATTTGTGAAATAGGTCTTTAAACTGTTATGTTTTACATATATTTCACAAATGGTTTTCCACATTTTACCAGTTAAAAGCATAACATTAGACATTTGAACATAATACATGTACATTGTTTTGTCCTCGGTAACACTCCACACACATACACGAGTGGAGGACTATCCTATTATTACTAGTAAATTCGTTAATCCTATATGATTGGAGACACGTCCTCGGAGAACACTCCATTGAGATACGCGAGTGGAGGACTACACCCATAACCAGAATCTCTGGTATTTAGAGAGCGTGACTTGAGTGTATAGATCTATACGAGGCTGACTACCCCACACTTGGCTGCTAGCTACAACCGAACCGAAATGGTTCAAGGGTGACGAAAGTCATAAGTATGTGGACTACTTATTGCCACAGGTTTTCAGTCTATTGTATGGTTATGGAACTCGCAATTAGGATAACAGAGATTTACTTATAGTAATAATGAACCACTTTTTACATCTTTTACATCTTTAACATCGTTTACATTAGAACCAATATGCAGGAAAGCATGGGGCTTTCCTGGGTAACACTTACATAACTAGAAAGTGTAACAATTGGATAACAATACATCTTTTACAATTAGTAACATACAATAAGGAAAGTATTGGACTTTTCTGGTAACACATGATAAGTAAACAGAACAGTTTAACAAGTCAGATAACCAACTATACATTTCCACATGAATAAACATGTTTTCAGTGTACAAACTTACTATACTTTACAATTGTTAAATAATAACCAACTATTAAGAAAATATGGGATTTTCTTGGTGCATATAACATTTCAGAAACACAAAGGAAACTCGAAACATTTTCACAAACAAAAACCGCTTATGAACTCACCTGCTTTATGCTGATTTTCAAACCGCTTGTGTTCTCAGGTCAGCGTTAGAACAGGTACTCGAAGATCCTTTTTGCTTGAAGACGGTGTACATGAAGATCCGTTTCTTTTGTTATATATATATATATATATATATATATATATATATATATATATATATATATATATATATATATATATATATATATATAATGTATCACAACTGTAAAAACTTCACTTTTGAAACAACTGTAAAACTTTAATATGTAATGTATGGTTGCTTTACTTTACTTACTATGTGCATTGGATTTGATACTCAACGTGGTAGTCCACCCCGGAAATGTTTTCCGCCTTCGGTTTTCGTGGTGTGACATATATATATATATATATATATATATATATATAATTAGTGATTATAACACTAATTAAACATGTATAAACATCCTAATGTGAGGAAAACACTTTGGTCAAAGTGTTAGGAGGCTATCGGGTTGCAACAAAGGAGTGTAAGGCCTTATACGGGAGTTTATGTTCAATGGACCATGTTTGTTGGATTTTACGGCCCAGGGGAGTTTACTCCTGGCCATAAACTCTCAATTGGGTCACCAAATGAGGCTTAAAACTATTATAACTTAAGTTCTTAAGTGTTCCAAGGCTTAAACAAGAGGTTAGGTGGGTTTAAGGTCCAAGAATGACCTTGTATGGTGTTTACGGTCTAAGGAACACTTCCCCATGAGTTTACGGCCGTAAACTCATGGTAAGAAGCACCATTTCGTGTATTGAAGTCCTTAGTTCGATGGTGTAAAGTTCTATGCTAATATCCAAGGCTTACTAAGGTGTTAGGGGAATCAAAACACCCTTTGGGGGTGTTTACGGTTTTGGGAGATTCCCAAACTGTAAACTCATGTTCATGGGGGGTTTTTTGGTGTTTTTCAAGTGCTAAACTCATCAAGGAAAGGATCTATGCTAGTTGTCAAGGCTTAGAAGGAACTAGGGCAAACTTTGGCACCCATTTTAGGGTTTACGGTCCAATAACACCTTGGACCGTAAACACCTTGTCTTGGTGTTTCTTGGGTGATTTCTTTATATAAGGAAGTATAACAAGCCTTAATATACTCTAGGATAGAATTACTTACAATTGGGATGAAAACTTGAAGATCCTTGGGAGAGAAATCGGGTTTTCTCTAGTTGAAATGGGAGAAATGAAGGAAAAATGGCTAAGTGCCATATATATAGTCCATGGAGTTTACGGTCCAAATGCCATTTGGGCCGTAAACTCCAAACTATTGGAGTTTTTGGAACTTTATGATGCACAAAATGCCCTGGAGTATACGTCATATGTTTACCTATTGAAGGGTTAAAGCTTAGAAAATTTCGGATTGTCACATCATCCCCCTGTTTGATGGAATTTTGTCCCGAAATTAGAATTTAGGTAAGGAGTAAGCATGAAAAATCGAGTATGGAGGTGGGGATACTTCCTAATCAACTGGTCCTCCCGCTCACAAGTGAATTCGGGTCCTCGGTTGGTATCTCAACGAACCTTCACTAATGGGAGGTGGCTTTGCCTTGTTCGCCTGACCTCTCGGTCCATGATTACTACGGTTCTTCCACGAGGGCGAGGCTCTCCTTGATCTCGATTTCGTCGAGTGGGATTACGAGAGTCCTGTCGGAAAGATATGTTTTCAAGTTCGAGACATGAAGGGTGAAATGTACATCACTGAGTTCACGATGTAGGTTGGGTTTATGAGTTACAGGGCCGATTCGGGTAAGAATCCCGGAGGTCCTAATTCTCTTGGATTTAGCTCTCCATGCTTTCCGAAGCATATCAAGCCTTCCCATAGTGAGACATCCAAAAGGATTTTGTCTCTCACTTGGAATTCCAAAGGTTTATTTTTCTTGCTTTTCTTCCCAGTCAAGGGCCACTCCCTTCTGAGTCAAAGTCGTAAGAGGTTTTGAAATTTGCGAGGAGTTCTGAATGAACTTTTGACAGTAGGTCAGCGAGACCTAGAATTTGGCGAATTCCATAAGCGTCTTCAGTGCTGACAAATTCTCAATGATTTTGATTTTTGGAAGGGTCCTCAAGAATTCCCACATCATTGGTAATGTTTCTTACAAATTCGACTCTTCAAATCTAAAATTCGTATTTTTGAGAATTTCGCGTAAAGCTTCTCTGATAGTAATGTTTCCATGGTTCGTTGTAGATTCTCTGTATGATTTCCTTCTTACTACGAGAGTAGATAAGTAAGTCATTTATAAGGACAATGACGAATTGACCCAAGTAAGAATGGTGTACCCTATTTATTAAGATCATGAATAATACAAGCGTATTGGTCGTATCCGAAGGATATCACTACGGACTTGTAGCATCCGCATCGAGTTTGGAAGATTGTCCTCGGAACATCCTTCACTAACACTCGCAACTAGTGATATTCGGATCTTAGGTCCATTTCTGAAATGCACTTCGTTCCTTGCGGTTGATCAACCAATTCATCTATGCGAGGCAGAAAGTAATGATTTCTAACAGAAGACTTGTCGATATCTACGCTACGAGGACTTTCCAAGGTGTTACCCATCATAGTACTTCTCTCGCCTATGCATGTTTAACTGCGGAGTTCTGATGGGATCCGGTGCATTAGCATTGGTATGATCGCATTCACCGAAGTCTGTCTTCTTGAAGAATATGGTCGGAGCTCTCAAAGGTGAGGAGCTTGGTCTTCTCATTATTTTGATGTGTATTCGTTAAGTTGTCCGAACAGTTCTTGTATCTCCATTGGTGTGAGACTGTAGGGAGATCGGGTTATGGTAGTCGTATTGGGTTCTAAGTTCGTTCGTGTAACAATGCGAGCACTCGTATTCTTGGGCAGTCTCCATCCTGAAGTTCATATTAGAAGTCATACATGGTTCATCAATCGCAGTCTCGTGTATACGAGTCGTATATAATTAAGATTGAAAAGGTAGTCGAATAAATGATTCTTCTTTAACCTCACATCCCAACGAGGAAAATAGTTAAAGTGGAATCATCAATTCTAAACCTGTAGAACCTTGATTATATGCCACCCCTGTGTATACCTTCTTCAGTGATAGATCAACCGTATGGGTCTTTAGATTGAACTTGACGTACTGTACGAGTGGTACTTCGAGGAGGTTTGCTGAGGTTTCGAAAAGGATAAGAAATACGAGGTACTCTATGCATGAGTACTTCGGAGTTCTGGAATGACGACTTTGCTAGAAAGGCAATTTCGGAGAAAGAGATGTGCGCACGAAACTGGTATTGTGTGAATCGAATTGACTCAAGTTGTATGATAATATTGGACATACTTGAAAATAAAGACACTAGATTTGAAAATAAAGGCGTTGCAGACAAAACACAACAGTTCAACTTTTGGCAGAGTTACAGTACTTTAGAGTACTACAGGAATGCTGCTGCGAATAAGGTATACTACAAAAGGCAAGTATACGCAGCATGAGGGTCCCTTACTGACGGGATCTCGCAAAAGATAAGACTCGAGTTGCACTAGTTTTAAACATGTTTTATGGGTCTGTTACAACGAAATGCCTTAATTACATTAACGTGGGTTCGGAGTAGTCTCTCCTGCGGTAGTGATCCTTAATATTCTCCCATTTGAGCCGGAGTTCTTTGTTATGGGACAATCCTTCTTGAAGTGCCCTATCTCACCGCATTGGTGACATGTCTGGCTAGTACTAGCATTGGTGGTGGAAGCGATGTGTTGGGTTGGAGTTATATGGAAGTGGGTGCTTTCGTATTCTTTACTTTTGGATAATTCCTGTGATAGTGTCCTGTCTCACTGCAGCTATAGCAAGCTTGGCTGGCTCCGGTGGTGGAGGTGGTTCTACAGAAATGGGCAATATGCCCCAGCCTATTGCAATTGGTACATTGCAATACCCGGAAGGCTCCGTTATGATGATAGATACACTTGTTACACTTCGGGAGTGTTCCCTCATAACGCTTGGTCGGTACGAAGGTGGCGGGGGTCATCACTGGTTGTTGTCGCATGGCAAGCCTGTGAAATCGCTTGCGTTCTACTTGGGCTTGACGTTTCCGTTTCTTGAACTCGGGTTGTGGCTTTGGGTCAGATCATCACAACGATCAGAATTGTCAGCCCCTTTGTCGGCCTTGTTCGTGTTACAAGAGTTGAAGTGTGCAAGGACAACAGTCACGGCAGCTGTTACCGTGGCTTGTAACGTAGTGGCATCGATCTGGAAGATTGGGGTTTCATTGCTCGGTAGGCTATCTCTGGGTGACGACATGAGTCTGTAATACGAAAGAAAAGGAGTTCGTGAGTTGTTACTGTTGAGCCTTTATAGGTTTGATTCTGACTAAGAGATGAGTTATTATACATGAAAACTTAGCTTATACACGTTATGATATACTCAATATTGGGTGGATAATAAAATGTGTGATTCTACTCTAGTCCTACATCCCAACGAGGAAAAGAAACTAAATTAGAAATCTCACATTCTATTGTCTACCAGGTCTTCGTTATATATAACTCGGGAATGCATAAGCGAGGAAAGTCATAATAATAATCTTCTTACGAATCCTTTTTGATGAACTAGGATTTCTAGAAAAGGCTACCATTGACCCTAGATATATTTCAATTGTTCAACTAAAGAGTAAGAGTATGTTCTCAAAGGTTTGACCTACATCCCTATGATATAGTCCTAGTACGGAATAGAAGTATGTTCATGAAGGTTTGACCTACATCCCTATAATGTAGTCCTTAGTAAAGAGTAAAAGTATATCCGTACAATGGTCTCAAGACGTTTGTTGTTCAAGCCGAGGTATTATAGGTTGGTGGATAATATGATCCAACCTTTGAAAGAGGCTTGAAAATGATTCCGGAGTTAAATTACTATAGTCCAAAGACTTGACTAAAACAAGTTTCAGATAGACTCCAATCAAGGTATGATGAATGTTTTTTGAACAAAGAGTGACACGAAAGTTAGTCGACTGTCAATATCATCGATATTTAAGATGTAATAAGTGCTGGACAATTAACCTTGTAATAGGTCTTACATCACATCTGGAGTAAAAAAGTCTTTGACAACATAAAGACCTAACTAAAAGTACTTACAGTACAAAGTAGTCACATAGAAAAGTGCTACACAGAACATAGACATGAACACGGTTCTTTAAAACAAAGAAGGAAAGTAAAGCATCTCCTACTGGCGACGGTCACCCCTATGGTGAACCCTTAGTTCAGCTAGTTGACGTTCCATATCAAGTAGGTATCTTTCGTACACTCTTTGACGTACTCGGAGCTCTATGACTTCGGCTCGAGTTTCAGCTAGTGCTTGCAGTAGGGTCTCATGGTTTCTCTCAGATCTCTCACTTGTGTGTTCAAGTCGATTGGTGCAAATGGTATGCATTCTTGCATTGGCATTAACCTCTTCGATATGTTGGAGAGCCGTCCTGCCCTGAATTTCGTTTCGGGCACCTCTACGGATTAGGATTGGTAGAATTCTATCTTCTGAGCTCCCTTCGTTTACGTTGTAGAAGCTTCGGTCTCCATTAAACATCATAGGTTGATTTTGATCTTCACTCCATGTTTCCAAGCATTCTACCCAAGGAGGCATCGGGCCATGAAAAGCCGGACGAGGGTTAAGATTTGGAATGGGAGCTACCGAGGGTAGGTTCTCAACCTCGGGGTCGGAGTTATCATCATCCGAAAGGTCTTCAGCATGGTGATCATTCAAAGGGATTGGATGATCATTCTCGGGTTCTTCTCCAAACCATCCATCATTGCCTTCATTCGGAAGGTACGGGTTACCGTGGGGATGGAGTCCAGCTATGTTATCTACGCGAGAATTGGGGTAAGGAAATAATTATTATACGAACTATCTATATAATTATTAGAAAATCTTCATTAGTTATATCACTATTTGTAAAGTGAATACCGGTTACATGTAATCAAAACAGGATAGGCCTTCGAATAAGTGACCTTAACCCCAAATTCACAAGGAATAAGGGTAAAGCCAAAATTTCATAGATTCTAAGTCTATGACATCCTAGTTACATATAACTTTGGTGTATCCACTTAGCAACTATCAACTTAGGAATGAAGATCATTTTTAGTTCTCAAGTAAGTAATTATAGTAACACAAAATACTCCTATAGTATTTTTAGACTTAGGTTCTGTTATAATGTTCTCATTGTGGTAGTGTTGGTAAGTTTTTAGACTTGTTGACACATCACAACCATTCCTGGGCATGTGCACTACTCGGACTAGCATAGTTGATCAGGCTATACCACTCCCAAGACTGACCATACATCCCCGAGCTTACCTATGATATTCAACAATCGTAATACTTTTGTTCTTGTCATTGTGACACGGATTTTAGTATGATTGTAGGCACGTATAATTTGTTAAGTATTTTATTATTTAAAAGTATAACTCTTGGTCAGAGTATTTTTAATCCCATTGTATTTATAGTTAGTATATCTTTTATGGGTTGATATACTTAATTCACCATAAACAATGCTCTGATACCAATCTGTCACACCCCAAAACTGAGAACGGCGGAAACGTTCTGGGGCGGAAGACGTCATGTAATGTATCACAACAATGTAAAGTAGTAAACAAGCAACAACATCATCCATTGCATTAATAGTATAAATTTTATTACAAGTGTGTTCTTTCATAGTATAAGACAACATAATATATAATCAAAATAAAAGAAGAGTCTTGATTTTTCCGTCTTCACAAAACCTGGTCGTCGTACCGGTCTATTTGTGACCTGAGAATACAAGTTATTTTGAAAGCGAGTATCAGCAATAAAGCTGGTGAATTCATAAGTATTAACGTGTCTTTAATTTGTAAAACTGAAAAGTAAAGACTTGTAACATTTGGAGAAAAGTGTCACACCTCGAAACCCAAGGCGAAAACGTTTCCGGGGCCGACTCCACGTTGAATATCATAACCAATGTACATAGTAAGCAAAGTAAACAAGCATTACATTACATATGAAAATTTACATTTGTTCAAAAGTAAAGTTGTACAAGTGTTATACATATGTATATATGAACAAAAGTTAAGACGTGTCTTCTACGTACTTCGTTTTCGCCGAAAGGATCATCGGGTACCTGTCTAATGCGGACCTGAGAATGCAAGCATTTTAAAAATTAGCATAAAGCTGGTGCGTTCATAAGCGGTTTTGTTTTCTGAAAATGTACAAGTTTCCTTTCGGTTTCTGAAAAAGTTACAAACCCAAGAAAATCTCATATTTTCTTATATGTAAATTTTAGTTATCTGTTTTGTTACACGATTCTGGTTATGTATAATTGTTATACCAGGAAAATCCCATATTTTCCTAAAAAGTTGATTACCGATTCAAAATGTAGTGTAAAAGATGTATACTAAAAACCTGGTTATCCTTGTAAAGTGTATGTTAGTTTACCAATCCGAAATGTAATGTAAAAGATGTATACTGAAATGTATTAGTTTTAACAAGTATATAAAACTAATAACTATAAAGTAAACTAGTTACTACATCCATTATTACTAAATAGTAAATCTTTGTTATCCAAATTGCGAGTTCCATAACCGTACGATAGACTAGATATGGCAATATGTAGTCCACATCATCTTATGACTTTCGTCACCCTTCAACCTTTCGGTTCGGCTGTAGCTAGCAGCCAGGTGTGGGGTTGTCAGCCCTGTATAGATCTATACACTCAAGTCATGCTCCCTATCTAAGAGATTTTGGTTATAGTGGCGGTCCTCCACTTGCGTATCTCTGTGGAGTTTTCTCCAAGGACGTGTCTCCAATTTAAAGGAATAACAAATTTACTAGTAATAATACAGAAAGATCCTATTACAAATAACGATCCTCTACTCGCGTATCTCTGTGGAGTGTTACCGATGACAAAACAATGTACTAAGTTTCATGATCAAAGTTCAAATGTTATGATTTTAACTATTCTGTGGAAAACCATTTGTGAAAAATATAAAGTACAACATTTTATAACGTTTTCACAAATAATATGATAATGTGTTCTGCATGTTCAAACGGTTATCTGTTATTATTGTCACTGTTAAAATCATATGTAATATTAAACACAACACATATAAAAAAAGTTTTGAGTACAAGTATTCCTTGTACTTTGCTTGTATTCCCCCCTGAAAACAATGAAAAACATTGAAAAATGGTAGGGGTATGAACTCACCAGACGAGAAAACGTGACGGTTTGGATGCTAAGTGTCGGTTAGAGGCTTGATAACGCGCGAGGTTCCTATGTAATATGAAATGATATACAAATGTATCTAATTAGACTTTAAATCACTAATTAGATATGATTATACACTCCAATACGAGAAAACACTTCAAATCAAGTGTTTGGAGTGACCTGGGTGACATCTACAGACGTATAGGGCTTTGGATAATGTGTTTACTCTTCAAAAGTAAACTCCCTATGGAGTTTTCGGCCCTAATACCAATTCCACATGATTTCACAGCCGTGAACTCATGGATGTGGGGTTTTATGATGTTAAATGGTCAAATAACACTTGGGGAAGGTTGTTATGATTTAATCGAAGGCATAGGAATGAGTTAAACCACCAAATGTATCATCAAAGGGAGTTTACGGCTGTAAAATAGGAGTTTATGGCTGTAAGCTCCTATACACTCCTTCTTTTAATGATTTGGTGGCCCTAGATTAATCATATGTCATTCAAACCAATTTTACAAGCCTTAGAATGAATTTAGGGCATTATTTGACTTGTGTATGTGAGTTTACGGCCCAGGAACACATTCTTGGGGGGTTTATGGCCGTGAACTCCTAAAGGAAGGGTTTTCATCATGTTTATGGCCCCTAAATCGATTGTGGTTGATTCTAGAATTTAATCCAAGGCTATTGGTGTGTTTAAGTGGCATTTAAACACTTGAATTTGAATTTACTCTCCGTGATAATGAGTTTACGGACCAAGCATGTTCTTGGGTAGTAAACTCATGTTTAGTCCTCAAAAGTTGGATTCAAGGTGTTCTAAGTCCATTCCATTAAGCCATTTAGCCATATCTAAGCTCTAAAGGTGGATTGGAAGTGTTTTAAGGCTCAAAAACCCCATTTATGTGTGTTTACGGCCCAAGCATGTTCCAGGGCCGTAAACACATGAAAATGGTCCTTTTTCAATTATTAATCACGAATTTGAAGGACAAGGATGCTAGTCTATGAGTTAGGGAGTTACCTTGATGAATTGGAGTCTTAATTTGATGATTTTGGACCTTAAGTTTAGATTGAGGAGAGAGGTTAGAGAGAGAGTAGTGAGAGAGAGAAAAAGCTTCAAATTGAAGTATGTTGGGCTTTAAATAGGATTCAAGTTCGGGATACGGTGGAATTCTACCCGATACCGACGTTAGACGTGGCTTTTGGTCGCACCCGATTAAGTTGTCGTAACCCGATATGGCCAATTCTAAAAAAAATTACGATTACTAATATGGGGTGATAATATGAGTTATAAACGCGCTAGGACACCCATTAAGTCATAATAGTAATCTCAAATTAACTAACTTAATTTAATAACGTAAATGGAAATGAAATTTAAAATAACGAATGTATTAACGGAAAGAGTTACAAATGATGGAACGAACTTCGGGTTGTCACATTATCCCCCTGTTAGAGGGAATTTCGTCCCGAAATTCAGAATTAAGATAAAAATCATGGATCTAGGAAGAGATGCGGATACTTTTGTTTCATCGAGTCTTCACACTCCCAAGTGAATTCCGGTCCCCGCTTGGCATTCCAACGAACCTTCATTATCGGATACGACTTTGCTTCGTGTGTTTGATCTATCGATCCATGATTTCGATCGGTTCCTCCATAAAGTTTAGGTTTTTGTTGATCTCAATCTCGTCCAGAGGGATCATGAGGGTTTCATTGGATAAACACTTTCTAAGGTTCGAGACGTGAAAGATGGGGTGGATGTTGCTAAGCTCATGAGGTAATCGAAGTTTATAAGCTACTAGACCAATCCTAGCGAGGATCTCGAAGGGTCCAATGTACCTTGGATTAAGTTTCCCACGCTTTCCAAAGCATACCATGCCTTTCCAGGGTGAGACCTTCAACAGGACACAGTATCCAACCTGGAACTCCAGAGGTTTCCGTCGATTATCGGCATAACTCTTTTGGCGATCTCGTGAAGCTTTCAATCGTTTCCGGATTTGGATGATCTTTTTGGTAGTTTCGCAGATAATTTGAGGACCAGTGAGAGCACTATCAGGGAATCGATTCTTGGCTAGCTGCGTGTCTCCTACCTCGGCCCAGCACAGAGGGGATCTGCACTTGCGACCATAGAGGGCTTCAAACGGAGCAACCTTGATGCTGGTGTGGTAACTGTTGTTGTACGAGAACTCGATCAAAGGTAAATGTGTGTCCCACGACTTTCCAAAATCGATGACACATTCTCTAAGCATGTCTTCCAAGGTTTGGATAACTCTCTCACTCTGTCCGTCGGTCTAAGGGTGATAAGCCGTTCTCATGTCTAGTTTAGTTCCAAGAGACTTCTGAAGAGACTGCCAAAATCTGGAGGTAAACCTGCTATCTCAATCAGAGATAATGGATGCAGGTACACCGTGCAGTCAAACTACCACCTGGATGTAGATCCGCACGAGTCTTTCCACCTTGAACGATTCTTTAATCGGAATGAAGTGAGCGGATTTTGTCAAACGATCGACAATTACCCAAATGGTATCGTACCCACTCAGACACTTAGGTAACTTGGTGATGAAATCCATGGTAATCATCTCCCATTTCCACTCGGGTATCTCGGGCTGCTGGAGTAGACCCGAGGGTTTCTGGTACTCAACTTTCACCTTGGTGCAAGTTAGACACCTGCCCACAAATGTAGTGATCTCGCCTTCATATTTGGCCACCAGTATCGTTTCTTGAGATCCAAGTACATCTTATCAGAACCCGGGTGAACAGAGTATCTGGTCTTGTGTGCTTCCTCCATGACAACTTCCCTAAATCCTCCGAACTTTGGGGTCCAAATTTGGTCCATGAAACAGTAGACTCCGTCACCTCTGATCTTAAGTTTCTTATTCATTCCCCTCAAGGCTTCGCTTGATTTGTTCTCGGGTTTGAGGGCTTCTATCTGGGCGTCTCGGATTTGCATGGATAAATGGGAATGGATAGTCATTGTCAGTGTCCTCACTTTACGGCTTGAACTTTCCTTTCGGCTAAGGGCATCTGCTACCACATTGGCCTTGCCGGGATGATAGCGAATTTCGCACTCATAATCGCTGAGTAACTCTATCCATCGCCGTCATGTTTAAGTCTTTCTGATCAAAGATGTGTTGCAGGCTCTTATGGTCAGTGAAGATCGTACACTTGGTTCCGTAGAGATAATGTCTCCAAATCTTCAGTGCAAAGACTACGGCTCCTAACTCCAAGTCGTGCGTGGTATAGTTGACCTCGTGTACCTTCAACTGTCTTGAGGCATAAGCGATTACTTTTCCTCTTTGCATAAGCACACAACCTAAGCCCTTATTAGACGCATCACAATAGACAACGAAGTCCTCTGTCCCTTCGGGTAGGGACAGAACAGGCGCGCTGCACAAGGCTTGCTTTAATGTCTGGAACGTTGTTTCTTGCTTTTCATTCCAACAAAAGGGTACACTTTTCTGTGTTAGAGTGGTTAGGGGTTTGGCGATTTTGGAAAAATTTTGGATGAATCCTCGATAATAGCCGACGAGACCCAAGAATTGACGGATTTCTGTGGGTGTTTTCGGTGCCAACCAATTCTCTATCGCTTTAATCTTGGAAGGATCCACATGAATACCCTCCTCGCTTACCACGTGATCGAGGAAAGTCACCTTCCGGATCTAGAAGTCACACTTGGAAAATTTTGCGTAAAACTTTTCGGATCTAAGGGTTTCCAACACTGACCTCAAGTGTTGTTTGTGATCTTTTTCGCTTCTGGAGTAGACAAGTATGTCATAAATGAACACAATGACGAACTTGTCCAGAAAAGGGTGACACACCCAGTTCATCAGGTCCATGAACACTGCCGGTGCATTGGTTAGACCGAAGAGCATCACTACAAACTCATAGTGTCCATACCGAGTCCTGAAAGTTGTTTTGAAAACATCACTCGCATGAACTCGTAGCTGATGGTACCCTGACCTAAGGTCTATCTTCGAGAAATAGCTGGCTCCTTGAAGTTGATCGAAGAGGTCATCTATTCGCGGAAGGGGATATCGGTTCTTGACGGTCAACTTATTTATCTCACGGTAGTCGATACACATCTGGAAGGATCCATCTTTCTTCTTCACAAATAAAACCGGAGCTCCCCAGGGTGAGGAACTCGGTCTGATGAACCCTTTGCTGAGTAACTCGTTGAGTTGGCTAGATAACTCCTACATTTCTGCTGGAGCTAAACGATATGGAGACTTGGCTACGGGGTAGCTCCAGGAATTAGGTCGATGCGAAATTTGACTTGACGTTCGGGAGGAATTCCAGGGATCTCTTCCGGAAAGACATCAAGAAATTTGCAGACTTCGGGGATGCTTGCGAGGTCTTTAACTTCCTGTTTCTCATTAATGACATGGGCTAGGAATGCTTGGCATTCCTTTTGCAAGAGTTTCTGAGCTTTGATGTAGGAAATGATGCGAAGGTTGGAGCTGAGTTTATCGCCATAGATTATGAGAGTCTGACCCATGGGAAGGTTGAGACGGATGGCTTTCGAAACATAGGATATCAGCATGATTGGGACTTAACCAATCCATGCCAATGATGACATCAAAGCTCTTTATGGAGACTGGCATAAGATCGATGGGAAATGAATGATCGTTCAGGGTAAGAGTGCAGCCTATGAATATATCGCGAGCGCTTTCTTTCTCTCCATTAGCCATCTCGACGGTAAACGTTTCGATTAATGGTTAGGGATTAGGTTTAAGATTATGTTTGAATGAATGACTAACAAAGCTTCTTTCAGCACCCGAGTCAAAAAGAATACTAGCATAAGAGTTGTCGAGAAGGAACGTACCCGAAACAACGGTGGGATCGGCGACTGACTCTTCTCGTCCCATGGCTAGGACTCTCCCAGTGTTATCAGTTATTGCCTTCTTCGGGCTGTTTCTCTTGAAATGCCCAACTTCTCCACAAATATAGCAGGCTTGACCAATACCTGCTCAAGAAGATTGGTTTGCGGATTGGGCTGGTGCCTTGCAGAATCGGACCGTGTGCCCCTTTTTGCCACAGTTGGTGCATGACAGATCACGACAGGGGCCGGGGTTATGGTGGTATTTACACTTTTCACACTAGGGAAGGTTACCAGCATACCTACTAGTAGGTACTTGGGCTGTGGATCCCACGGCAGAAGCAGCAACAACAGGGGTAGTAGCAGCATGCACTGCTACATTCTACTGTTTCTTTGAGGATCCTTGAGAAGGTTGGCCTTTCTTCTTCTTCCAAAACTTTCTTTTCTCACCACTCCTCTTAGTCGGTTCAGGAGTGGTGGTTGTTTCCTCAACATCATCACAGTGGTCAATCAGGGTCTGGGCTAAGCTTTTGGCACTGTCATATGTATTCGGCCTCGCAGATAAGACATTTCCTTTGTTCGGTTGGGTCAGCCCCCAAATAAATCTCTATATCTTCTTACTCTCCGGGGTAACTAATCCCGGACATAGCAGCGCCAGGTCATCAAATCTCGAGGTGTATGCGACAATATCGGAACCCTTCATCTTCAGGTTCCAGAGCTCGTGCTCTAACTTTTGTATTTTTCCCCGAGGGCAGTACTCAGCTAGAAGAAGTTCTTTCATGGCTTCCCATCCCATAGCATTGGCTACAGGTATGGTCAAGGATTTGACTCGGCCGTTCCACCAAATCAACGCCTTATCGATAAAGGTGCAGGCGACAAACTTTACTTTGTTGGACTCCGAACAAGCACAGACTTCAAAGATAGATTCGATTCTCTCGAATCATCAGGTGAGGGAAATGATACCTCCAGTGCCATCAAAGGATGTGGGTTTTGCGTTCATGAAATCTTTATAGGAACCCTCCTTTCGGTGTCCCTAGCTACCTTCCTGGTTTTGGGGCTGGGGACCACTTCCTGAACTACCGGGGTTCATTTGTGACATGGCGGTTGTCACTGCGGCAGTAACAGCTGCCTGAAGCGTTACAAGATCAATTTGAGGAGGAGGTGGTGGCGGAGGGTTGTTCGTCTTTGAGCTGGGTCTCTTTCTTGGAGGCATCTTGATCTAATAAGGTCAGGAAAGAGAGGATGATAAGTCCTCCGAATTGAATCAAGAGATATGATAGATATATATTCCGAATAAGCGATAAAGTAGGAAAGAGATATCAAAGCATACAATTTATCGCTAGAGGGATATTCAAGGAGCAATGCCTGAATGAGGATTTCTACAAAGGATTAGCTCGAGAAATACTCCCATAGTATTTCATGATTCGCTACGACCACGGTTCGATGTTTGGGGTATTAGGGTAAGTTTTTAGGCATGCTGAACACCACAGTCACTCCCAAGCACATGTTGGCCGTGTCTCGAATGAATATAGTTGATCAGGCTATATTGATCCTAGACACGAGTACATAACTGCCCAAGTTTAACCGTAGAGTACAACACCCATTTACTTATGTTTTGTTATACTTGTAGTTACGGATTTTGACGGTTAGGTATACTTGTATACTTTTGAAAATACTTATATTTTAAAGTATAATTTTAGTTCAGAGCACTTAGGCCCCTTAGTGTTTATAGTCTTATACCATGTAAGGATTGGTATACTTTATTCACTATAAACAAGGGCTCTGATACCAATCTGTCACACCCCGAAACCCAAGGCGGAAACATTTCAAGGGCGGACTCCACGTTGAATATCATAACCAATGTACATAGTAAGCAAAGTAAACAACCATTACATTACATATGAAAATTTACATTTGTTCAAAAGTAAAGTTGTACAAGTGTTATACATATGTATATATGAACAAAATTTAAGACGTATCTTCTACGTACTCCGTCTTCGCCAAAAGGATCATAGGGTACCTATCAAATGTGGACCTGAGAATGCAAGCATTTTAAAAATCAGTATAAAGCTGGTGAGTTCATAAACAGTTTTGTTTTCTGAAAATGTACAAGTTTCCTTTCGGTTTCTGAAAAAGTTACAAACCCAAGAAAATCCCATATTTTCTTATATGTAAATTTTAGTTATCTGTTTTGTTACACGATTTTGGTTATGTATAATTGTTATCCCAGGAAAATCCCATATTTTCCTAAAAGTTGATTACCGATTCAAAATGTAGTGTAAAAAGATGTATACTGAAAACCTGGTTATCCTTGTAAAGTGTATGTTAGTTTACCAATCCGAAATGTAATGTAAAAGATGTATACTGAAATGTATTAGTTTTAACACGTATATAAAACTAATAACTATAAAGTAAACTAGTTACTACATCCATTATTACTAAATAGTAAATCTTTGTTATCCAAATTGCGAGTTCCATAACCGTACGATAGACTAGATATGGCAATATGTAGTCCACATCACCTTATGACTTTCGTCACCCTTCAAACTTTCGGTTCGGCTGTAGCTAGCAGCCAGGTGTGGGGTAGTCAGCCCTGTATAGATCTATACACTCAAGTCATCCTCTCTATCTAAGAGATTTTGGTTATAGTGGCGGTCCTCCACTTGCGTATCTCTGTGGAGTTTTCTCCAAGGACGTGTCTCCAATTTAAAGGAATAACAAATTTACTAGTAATAATACAGAAAGATCCTATTACAAATAACGATCCTCTACTCGCGTATCTCTGTGGAGTGTTACCGACGACAAAACAATGTACTAAGTTTCATGATCAAAGTTCAAATGTTATGATTTTAACTATTATGTGGAAAACCATTTGTGAAAAATATAAAGTACAACATTTTATAACGTTTTCACAAATAATATGATAATGTGTTCTGCATGTTGAAACGGTTATCTGTTATTATTGTCACTGTTAAAATCATATGTAATATTAAACACAACACATATATAAAAAGTTTTGAGTACAAGTATTCCTTGTACTTTGCTTGTATTCCCCCTGAAAACAATGAAAAACATTGAAAAATGGTAGGGGTATGAACTCACCAGACGAAAAAACGTGACGGTTTGGATGCTAAGTGTCGGTTAGAGGCTTGATAACGCGCGAGGTTCCTATGTAATATGAAATGATATACAAATGTATCTAATTAGACTTTAAATCACTAATTAGATATGATTATACACTCCAATACGAGAAAACACTTCAAATTAAGTGTTTGGAGTGACCCAGGTGAAATCTACGGACGTATAGGACTTTGGATAATGTGTTTACTCTTCAAGAGTAAAATCCCCATGTATTTTTCAGCCCCTAGACCAACTCCACATGAGTTCACGACAGTGAACTCATGGATGAGGGTTTTATGATGTTAAATGGTCAAATAACACTTGGGGAAGGTTGTTATGATTTAATTGAAGGCATAGGAATGAGTTAAACCACCAAATGTATCATCAAAGGGAGTTTACGACTGTAAAATAGGAGTTTATGGCTGTAAGCTCCTATACACTCCTTCTTTTAATGATTTGGTGGCCCTAGATTAATCATATGTCATTCAAACCAATTTTACAAGCCTTAGAATGAATTTAGGGCATCATTTGACTTGTGTATGTGAGTTTACGGCCCAGGAACCCATTCTTGGGGGGTTTACGGCCGTGAACTCCTAAAGGAAGGGTTTTCATCATGTTTATGGCCTGTAAATCGATTGTGGTTGATTCTAGAATTTAATCCAAGGCTATTGGTGTGTTTAAGTGGCATTTAAACACTTGAATTTGAGTTTACTCTCCATTATAATGAGTTTACGGCCCAAGCATGTTCTTGGGCAGTAAACTCATGTTTACTCCTCAAAAGTTGGATTCAAGGTGTTCTAAGTCCATTCCATTAAGCCATTTAGCCATATCTGAGCTCTAAAGGTGGGTTGGAAGGGTTTTAAGGCTCAAAAATCCCTTTTATGTGTGTTTACGGCCCAAGCATGTTCCAGGGCCATAAACACATGCAAATGGTCCTTTTTCAATGATTAAGCACGAATTTGAAGGCCAAGGATGCTAGTCTATGAGTTAGGGGAGTTACCTTGATGAATTGGAGCCTTAATTTGATGATTTTGGACCTTAAGTTTAGATTGAGGAGAGAGGTTAGAGAGAGAGTAGTGAGAGAGAGAAAAAGCTTCAAATTGAAGTATTTTGGGCTTTAAATAGGATTCAAGTTCGGAACACGGTGGAATTCTACCCGATACCTACGTTAGACGTGGCTTTTGGTCGCACCCGATTAAGTTGTCGTAACCCGATATGGCCAATTCTAAAAAAAAAATTGATTACTAATATGGGGTGATAATATGAGTTCTAAACGTGCTAGGACACCCATTAAGTCATAATAGTAATCTCAGATTAAATGACTTAATTTAATAACATAAACGGAAATGAAATTGAAAACGACGAACGTATTAACGGAAAGGGTTACAAATGATGGACCGAAATTCGGGATGTCGCAAAAAGTTTGTATAAGTATGAAAATGTTTGTAAGTAGTTGAAAACGTTTGAAAACCCTAGAAAATCCATATGATTCCTACTAGTATAAAAAGTAGTCTTCTACCAAGACCTAACTGTTTTGAAAGTATCCTTCTACCAAGACCAGACTGTTTTGAAAGTAGCCTTCTACCAAGACCAGACTGTACGCCTATTATTATTATTTTCTTCCTCATCGATTATGTGAGTATGGCACATGGTAAATGTATTAATAATATATTAACCGGATTTTTAATCCATTTGCAATTGTTGTATGCAAAGTGTAAGTACTGTAGTATTTGTAATAAGTGACTACTTTGTATTAATTTGCCTTAATTGAGGGTTAAGGCATAATGTGATGGCTAGAACCCATACTATACACTCTCTATCAAGATATTTTGGGAACCAAACACGAACCTGCATTTCTGCAAGCCGTGAACATCCACATTACTATGATCATGTATACCCAATATAATAATCACAATGCAGTAATGATTCATTGATGAAAGTGTATCAGTGTAAGCGTATTCATGTAAGCATATCTATGTAAACGTATTCATGTAAGCGTATATATGTAAACGTATTCATGTAAGCGTATCTATGTAAGCGTATCTATGTAAACGTATTCATGTAAGCGTATCTATGTAAGCGTATCTATGTTAACGTATTCATGTAAGCGTATCTATGTAAACGTATTCATGTAACATGTAATGTATTAGTATAGACTCGTGAATGAACTAACTCTTGTGTGATTCCTTGTACTTGGAATGGTAAATAGTATCTCCTAACTACACCTATTATAGTTACTAGTGACGTACAAGTATAACCGAAAGTATACCTTTGCTACCTAAAGGTACTGAACTGACTAAGGGAACCTTTATACCTATACATGTATACATCATATATAATTAATATTTATATGACATTCGGACGAGCAACCGATGCCCTAAGGCCACATCCCAACGAGGAAAAGGAAATAAAGCGAGCTAGCCAGTCTAAGTCCTTTAAACATTATTTATATAACTATACGTATCTAGGCATGCATTTGACAATATAAAAGCGTAAAAGAAGTTTCGTAAAACCTTTGAAAAGTTTACTACTAAGAAACGATGACTTGATGTCAGTTTATAAAACGATTTGAAAGTATTTTGTTTGATAAGACAGTTTAAGTATAAGGAAAACCTTTGTTTGAAAGCACATTTGTAACAAAGTTTGAAAGGAAACTTACAGTATGTAAGACAGTTTGATAAAGAGTTTTAAACATGTAAAACGTTTAAGAAAGTTATTTGAGGAAATCGGTTTGGTAAAACAGTTAACGTGTAGTAAATCCATTTGCATACTAGTTATTAATCACATGTGATTGATATAATAACTAAACATGATTCAACTTGTATTCCCCCCCCCCCCCCCCATAAAGCATTTACAAACATTTAAAAACATTTAAAAGATTAATTAAGGGGTATGAACTCACCTGCAGTGAGCGGATCGGATGGATGTGTTGGACAAGTGCTTGGTGCCAAGTGAAGACTTAGACACACACAATGATCCTAATAACATGTGAAGACATATGTATATATATAATTAGTGATTATAACACTAATTAAACATGTATAAACATCCTAATGTGAGGAAAACACTTTGGTCAAAGTGTTAGGAGGCTATCAGGTTGCAACAAAGGAGTGCAAGGCCTTATACGGGAGTTTATGGTCAATGGACCATGTTTGTTGGATTTTACGGCCCAGGGGAGTTTAGTCATGGCCGTAAACTCTCAATTGTGTCACCAAATGAGGCTTAAAACTATTATAACTTAAGTGGTTAAGTGTTCCAAGGCTTAAATAAGAGGTTGGGTGGGTTTAAGGTCCAAGAATGACCTTGTATGATGTTTACGGTCTGGGGACCACTTCCCCATGAGTTTACGGCCATAAACTCATGGTAAGAAGCACCATTTCGTGTATTTAAGTCCTTAGTTCGATGGTGTAAAGTTCTATGCTAATATCCAAGGCTTACTAAGGTGTTAGGGATGTCAAAACACCCTTTGGGGGTGTTTACGGTTTTGGGAGATTCCCAAACTGTAAACTCATGTTCATGGGGGGTTTTTGGTGTTTTTCAAGTGCTAAACTCATCAAGGAAAGGATCTATGCTAGTTGTCAAGGCTTAGAAGGAACTAGGGCACACTTTGGCACCCGTTTTAGGGTTTACGGTCCAAGAACACCTTGGACCGTAAACACCTTGTTCTTGGTGTTTCTTGGGTGATTTATTGATATAAGGAAGTATAACAAGCCTTAATATACTCTAGGATAGAAGTACTTACAATTGGGACAAAAGCTTGAAGATCTTTGGGAGAGAAATCGGATTTTCTCTAGTTGAAATGGGAGAAATGAAGGAAAAATGGCTAAGTTCCATATATATAATCCATGGAGTTTATGGGCCAAATGCCATTTGGGCCATAAACTCCAAACTCTTGGAGTTTTTGGAACTTTATGATGCACAAAATTACCTGGAGTATACATCCTATGTTTACCTCTTGAAGGGTTAAAGCTTAGAATGCTCAAACGGACACCAAACGTGCTAAAAGGTAGCAGAAATGAGTTTGACTTTCTATGAAGTGTTTCACTGTACATGATAGAAAATTTCAGGTTGTCTCACTTTTACCTTCCATACATCCACACCCTACACTACATTGTACACCATGCAACCAAGTCAATTTCTCTCTCTCTCTCTCTCTCTCTCTTCTTAAGACCGTCTGCAAGCACATACACATACACACACTAAACACATTTTCACTCAACTTACTCTCCAAAACACTCTCCCTTCCATCTCTAATTTTTGTATACCACCTTCAAGAGAAAATTCTTCAAGAAACTCATAAGAACTCGGTAAGTATTCTTGAAAACCTCTAGTATTTTTATACTTCTTTAAGCTAAAACTCCACCTTTACACACACCATTTCGTGTGCAGTCCCTAGCACACTAGAATTTTTCGAGTATTCTTCAATGTGCAAGGCTAGGCTCAAAATCTTCTTCACTTCCTTCCTTCAACTCATGAAATCAACTTCATACCCCATGCTTTTCGTGTTTTTCATGAATTACAAGTCAAGTTTTGTTTAACCATTGGATATTTGCATGAACCTACATGTTTATGTAACAATTTGAGTTTATAATGTTGAATATCTCATGTTGATACACCATAACCTCGTGAATCACAAGCCTCATGTTTGCTAGATTAAGTTTATCCTTTGAACAATTGCATCCATCATGGTTATGTGTTGAATATGGAACAAATACTTGTGTAAAAAGGTTATTATCTTATGTAGCTTCATAAAAATCGTGATGAACATGTTCATTAACATATTGTTATATAAAAATTTGTGGACATGGGTTGGTCACTCAAAATTTTTGAAACCATAGTATGTATATATCCATGCATGTTTACTTTTGGATACATACATACTCCCTTTTTTTTTTAAAAAGTTACACTAATATTTGGATAAAATATTGAGTTTATCATTTATGGTGTTACAAAAGTTGTGACATATTTGAGTTAAACATAAAAGACATATTTAGTGTTATAAACTTGCAAAAATCGGTAAAAATGATGTTAAACATAAACACAAAGTTTAATATTTTACTAAAAATAATATTATTAGTAAAATAGTCGTTAACTTGACGTTATCATTTTTGGATGGTTTATAACCCAATATAATATGCTATGTTTGCAACATATGTTACAACTAGACATATTCACTAAAGTCTATTTATATAAAATGTTGTAAATAGTTAACCGAAATCATATACAAAATAGTTTTATGACAGGTATGAGTCATAAACTGTTTGTCATAAAACTCATATTGCATAAGTAATAAGCTGGATGTCATGAAATCTGGGAATCACGTGTCATAAAACAAGATATTACCAAATTCTGTAAAATACATGCCTTAAAACATTTGTCACGAATTTACACTAGTGATGTCATTTCAATATTCAATAAATAGAGTAGAACTTAGCATAAAACCGTTAATTCTCTAGTGAGACACTATTTTCATCGTACCTACCTAGCGTACACCCTAAGTCCTATAATTATAACCAGGGTCTCCTAGAGGGAGAGCGAGGTAATTATGTATAGATCTATATAGGGATTGATACCCCCACACCTGAGCTGTTCGCTACAACTAGAAGGGGCCAATCTAGGGTGACAACGATCTTACTGAATTTGACGCATGTTGAACGTCATGACAGGTATAACAATCACATCAAGCATGGTTATAATGACTTACATAGAGATTAACAATTCCATCTTGATTTACGAGAAAACTTACGTTTCACTGGTTTTATAAAGTATAAAACTACACACTATTTTCAGTACTCAATTGTCACTATTCCAGTCTTAGGGTCTAAGACTACAGTTTCGAACAATCAGAAAATATGAGATTTTCTAGGAAAATACATTCACATGATTCAAATAAACATACATACATATATTCATGGTTTTGGAAATGAACATACAATTCACTTTTATGGAAAATATTGGATTTTCTGGAAGCATACAACATTTTTGTCAAACAAAACTGATACAAACTATTTTTATACAAAAATGCTTATGAACTCACAAACATTCTATGTTGATGCTTTTCAAAACGACTTGTATTCTCAGGAAACCAGTAAACAGATACCCGAGTCTTGGATTTTGGATATTTGCTGCATTATGAAATTTACAATTCCATCGCTTTTATGTAACATTTGAACAATTACAAATTGTAAACATATGAATATTGTAATCTTAATGTATGTCATTTGGTTGCTATGTCCATTTATATTTAATTGTGATGATACAATACAATGACATCATCCGCCCCCGGACGTTTCCGTCATCCTGGTTCGGGGGTGTGACACAACTAACTTACAGTTTAATTACACATGTGTCATTTTTTATTTCCACATATTAAAAATCTATTCATAGTTTAGTAATATTAATATCAACAATCAATTCATTTTCAATTCTTAAATTAACAACTTAATGATTACTTTTTTGTATTTATTTAGTAACAGTAACTTCAAAGTTGAATGATTAATTTTTCTATTATATTATTTTTAAATTTTTCTATCGTCAAGAAAAATTCCTAAAATTATGTATTTTGTTATTTCATAATAAACAAGATTAAAATAAAATAAACAAATATTTTATTTTATGAAATTCACAACTTAAGAACTAATTCAGAGTTTAATTAATCATGTTTTATCATGTGTTATGTTTTATATCCACATATTAAAATTATATTCATAGTTTATTAATATTAATATCAACAATCAATTCATTTTCAATACTTAAATTCACAATTTAATCATTACTTTTTGTATTCATATAGTAACAATATTTTCATAGTATCATGATTATTCTTTTTATATGAAATTTATATAATTTTTCTATTTCATTATTCAAAATTTAGTTATAAGTTGTATTACGTCTATACCAATATCCTCATTGTCATCTGAATCTAAAAACTCCTCTTCATTCTTTTCATTGTCTTCCTCAACCAAATTAACACATTCTTCTTCATTATCTTCAGTCATCTCCACATTCTCCTAAATTTGTACCATTCCAAACTTTCCATTTTCAATTTCATTGGTTTGTCTTGAATCACTCTCCTATAGTTCCAGAAGTGAAATGGTCTTCTGTTAATGAACTGTTGTTGAACACATTGAGTTCTAAGCACATACAGAAGTTGTAAGATACATGAAAACAACATAAGTTTGATTAACATTAGTATTAAATATTTTTATTTTATGAGAAATTAAATTATTTTAAATTATACTTACAATTAGAAATGGTAATGGTCTGACATAGTAGCTGTTTTTAGAAGTTGGCTTCCAAAATTTTTTACTTTTAACCAATGTGTGATTGATATAATTCCACCAATGATAATTTCTATATTCTCAACTTTAATCAACTTCAACAAATATCTTGTTTCTATGGCTCTAGATGTCGTTTTCTCTAGGATTGATATAATTCCACCAATTGATATAATTCCACCAATCGATGTCCTCTTCTTCAAACTCTACTGGTTCTTTGGGATCCTCTAGAGGTTCCTCGGGGTCTTCTTCTGGGTCTTCTTCGATCCAACCTCCATTTCCCTGATTGGGAAAGTAAGGGTCTCTGGGGTGGTAGAAGCCTGGCATGTCGTCTGTGCAAGAATGAGTGAGTATGAGGAAATAGATAGAATGCCAAAATACTCCTATAGTATTTTACTTATTTTATGGTTGGTTCTTAGAACTTTTGGATACGAGTTGAGAAGCTTTATGCCTGTTGCAACACCACTACCACTCCCGAACACATGTTGGTCATATCTCAAATAAATATAGTTGATCAGGCTATATTTATCCCATATATGATTACATAACCGCCCAGGTTTCACTGTAGTGTTCAACGTCTGAGTTATATTGTTTTATTTCTTGTTATGATACAGTCCTATCAAGTATGTGTTCTTTTTGTCAGAGTGTTTTAGTCCCATTGTATTTATAGTTATATATCTTGTATGGCTGGATATACTAGTTCACTATAAACAATGCTCTAATACCAATCTGTCACACCACCGAACCAGAACAGCGATAACGTCCGGAGGCGGGTGACGTCATCGTGCAGAATCATGACAACTGTATATAAATGAAACATAGCAAATCCAAACATCATACATCAAAATAACAAGCTTACATTGTTTTACATCATGTTTATGTTCTCAAGTTTACACAAAAGAGACATCAGTAAGCAAATTCCCAAAATACAGCAAAATAATCTTGAGTCCGCAATCCATAACCTGCATATTGATTTCCTTAGAATACAAGTCGATTGAAAAGCGTCAACATAAAATATGTTGGTGAGTTCATAAGCATTTTTGTATAAAACTATGATGACAGTTTAGAACTCCAGAAATCCAATATTTCCTTATAAAAGTAGTTGTGAGTCTTGTTTTAAATCGAGTATAGTTGCATGTGTTTCTAAATTCCTTGTTTTCGAAATCATAATAAAGTGTTTCTCCTAGAAAATCCTATATTTTATGATGTATAAAATAGTAACTTTTGTAAAAACATAACACTTGTTTGGAAAAGATTTCATTGTGGAAACCAAACATAGTTAAGTGTAAATTGAAAGTGGAATATGTATAAATACGATTATGATATATTCTAGTGAGTCGTTATAACCATACTGATGTGACGGAGTGCATGTTATGATGTTCTTCAGGCGTCGATTTTGTTCAAGACATTTGTCACCCTAGACTGGCAGTTCTAGCTGTAGCGAACAACGAGGGTGCGGGGTGTCAACCCCGTACAGATCTATACACAAATTCCTGAGGATGTCCAGCATACCCCCTTTATCTATGCCTTCATGTGTAGAACTAAAACTTACTAAAATGAACTTTGATAAGTTGACATCATTGTTAGTAATTTTTGAAAGTTGGGAACTTTATGCCTTATTACAGACTTTTCGCAAACTATTAGGGGTATTTTATAACTATTTGATATAAGTAATTTCACCAAAGAAAATTTACAATTAGAGCCTTTATAACAAAAATATTTGCGTGTCATAAAGGTGTTGTCATAAACTCACATAAGTCAAAGTTGTATACAAATCATAACTTGGCATTTTCCGAAAAATTGAGTCGCATTTAGTGTTTTATAAAGAAAAAGGGTTGTTTGTCGGCTTCGATAATATTGGGACAATTTGATAAATATTCAATGTGGATTGATTCCAACAAACGAAACGAAATATCTAGTTACAACTACAACTTTTATTATTTATTTAGTAAATAATGGTTTTCACGATATGCTCAAAGATCGGTTAGTATTCTAGTCAGAAAAATCTTCACAATACATATATTAATACAATATTGTACGCTTTAAGTGTTGTAAGAGTTATAACTAAAGTCTCATGGAGGGAGAGCGGGAATTTGTGTATAGATCTATACGGGGTTGACACCCTGCACCTTCGCTGTGCGCTACAGCTAGAACTACCAGTCTAGGGTGAAAAATGTCTTGAACAAAACTGATGCTTGAAGAACATCATAACATCATCATTCCATTCCAAAGTCACCACTCTTTAACTCAGCTTTTTCCCTTTTCATCATCATGTCATAGTCCTAAAAATGTAGTGCATGTATTTGTCTTTTTTCACTCTTATCATTCCTCGTAAAACTCCAAATAAGCTTACTGTTTATGTAAACAAAATTATGGTTAATTAGTTTTCTTATACTAATATAAATAAAAGAGTTAATTACAATAAATATCCTTACCAATAATACAAGAAGTGGCCCACAATAGTAGTTTCCTCTATTGGTTTCATCATACGTCGTCTTTGACATTTTTAAGCAAATGGTTATAAAACCACACCAATCAATTTCTCTCATAGGTGTTTTGCCTAACAAATGTGGCAATACTGCAGTTTTACAAGTTCCATGCTTATTCTGTTCACAAATGGTATTAACAAACAGTAATAGAAAGTTTGTTCTGAAAATAATCCATGAATTTGATGATTCTTTAATACTCTCTTCAACATTTGATGGTCTCATAGCCTTGAAATTGTACTATTGCTTCCAATCCATTAATTCTTTTCCTTCACATTGATAGTGTTATATATATATACATATATATATATATATATATATATATATATATATATATATATATATATATATATATTCCACCTAGAGGAATTCCAAGCAAATCATGAACAAGAGCTAGTGTTATATCTATCTTTGCATTAGGTAGATGCATTTTCATATCTTATGGATTGAATGAATTCACAACAAAACATGCTAATTTCCAAGAAATTCCATTGGTTACAATTCTCAACAAAGATCTCAATCATATTTCTCTAACAGCCTTTTTCTGTTCTTTGTTTAAAGATTTAACGATGTCATAAAATTTCTTTGGGCTCATTCTTGTTCTCAAAGACACTGCATTTGAATTTATTGACACTTTTGCATTTTTTTTCTTTGGCTACTTCCAGAGTCTTTGTCTTGACAATCTTCATTTTTATCTCTGCTTCATTTGTTTCTCTTTTTCTTTTACTTGTTAGTCAATAATTTTCGTAAGCTTCTTATAATATAACATATACTGTAAAATAACCAGAAATACAACAAATTCACGTGTGAAATTTTTTAAAAAGTTTGTGATTAAATAGAAATATCATTCACAAGGTTTTTGTTTTGCAAAATATAATATAATACATAAAATAAACATGCAAATTTATTTATAACTTTGTAAATTAAACATGTGAATAGTAATAAACAAACTTGTTGCTTTTCAGATTCTTTCTTTACACTGCTATCATTAGCTTTAATAGGAGTCACATATTTTTTGTATTCAACCATTTTAAGTATTGGACTATGTCTGATTTTTGTTCATGTCTTAGCAAAATTAATGAGAATTTATTTTATAATATGAAATTTAGTTATGATTTTATAAATACTAACCTTGTGTTGTTTTCTTTTCAGGTGTCTTCAAAACAGATTTGTCTTGTTTCATCGACTTTTTCGTTTTCTTTTTTTGAAGTCTTGGACTCTTTCTGATTATGTTCATTTAAAAAAATCAAATTAATGATAACTGATTTTATATATTAAAGTAAATTTTAATTTTATAAATAATAACCTTGTGCTGTTTTCTTTTCAAGTGTCTTCAAAACAGATTCATTTTGCTTTATCAATCTTTTTGTTTGCTTTTTTTTTTAATCTTCTCACCTTCCAAAGTGTTTTCTTTTTCAACGCTTTCATTACGAGTCTTTTCATCTTCATTTTTTCTTAATTTATTAACAATTTCCTCCACGGTTCTTCTTGCGGTGTTTTTGGTATATTTTTTTGAACCTTCAATTACACAATGTGAGGTTTTTAATGTCAATGTCAAAAATATAAGTAATATTATAAAATACATGTCAAAAAATATATAATTCAACATGTGATCATCAAATTGCAAAAACTTTTTAGAAAATTCACATTGAATCTTTGAGAATGTGAGATACATCAAAGATTCACAATGTGAATATTTACATTTCATACCAAAATAGTTGAGGTTCACCAAGTGATGTCTACATACATGTGGTGAATCTTTTCACTTATTGTGTGCATAGTGAAAACAAACGAAAGTGGTAATCAACTTGCAAAATATTTTTAAGAGATTCACATTGTGAATCTGTGAGGCTATGAGTTACACCAAAGATTCATATTGTAAATTTATGCATTTCATACCAAAACAGGTTGAGGTTCACCAAGTGATGTACACATACACATGGTGAATATTTTCACGTATTGTATGCATAGTGAAAACAAGCAAAAGGGATAAGCAACTTGGAAAACATTTTTAAGGGATTCACAATGTAAATTTGTGAGGCAATGAGTTACATCAAAGATTCACATTATGAATTTATGCATTTCATACCAAAACAGTTTGAGGTTCACCAAGTGATACATACACATAATGAATCTTTTCACGTATTGTGTGTATAATGAAAACAAGCGAAAAGGATAAATGTCACAACTGACATTTTGCTATGAAATTATATTCCCATGTAAGCATCATCCATTGTAAAAGCCTATACTCTGTTCTCGTTCAAATACATCTCATATGTTCAACTAAGGGATGAAAACCTTAGAAATCCCAGTTTAAGATTATTATGGACTAGGATTTCCTTATTGGGCCTAATGGACCAATAAGCATCCAACTCGACCATTTTGGGCTTGGAAACCCTAATTGGATTCTAAATGGACCAAATTCACAAATCTATAACATTTTGGATCATTTGGGCCTAGAATGATTCATTCTAACCCTAATGGGCCTTATTGGGCAATAACAACTCCAATTAACCTTAATGGACTTTAGAACCCATTCTTTTATACTATTGGGCCGTGAGATACCCTAAAGGCCCAATGGGCTGAAAGATGTTATGATTAGGCTCCAAAAATCCTAAATAAAGTTTAATGGGCTCTAATTGCACCCATAATCATGAAACTAAACTATTTTAGGCCATATGCGCCTAAAATAATTCATTTTATCTCTAATAAGCCTTGTTGGGCCATAAATGATCCCAATTGCCCTAATGGGAAGTAAAGCCTCGTAATTGGGCTTCATAGATTCGAACAAGTCAAAAGAAGGCCTAAATTTGTTAAATCCCTTCTTCATAGCCCAATTATTGGCCCAAACAAAAAAAAAGGAAAATAAGAAGATTAAAGATGCATGTGCCACCTCAATATTGCATGGTGGTCATCCATGCACAATACCCACCATATAATAATACAAGATTCATGTATCTAGACAAAATTCCTAACCTCTCCTCTCCCCTCTTCAAAACTCACGGCCATAAGGCCTCCTCACCATTATTCTTACTTTCTCAAACTCTCACAAGAAGTCTCTTAAGAACTCTCCTACATTTTCCCTCTAAGTTGTAACAACCAAAAATTTCAACATAATTTAAACTTTTCAAAACAATCCATTTTAATAACATTATTACAAAAAGGTTTTCAATACATTATTTATCAGAGTATTCCCAGGTTCATTTCATAAAACATAAACGCGAGGAACGGTACGATCACGCCTTTGCCTTGCCACAGTCTCCTGAAGAACCTGAAAAACATTAAACCACAACTGTAAGCCCAAAAGCTTAGTGAGATACCCCCAAAATACCAACCACATATACGCCCTTCCAGGCTACGACCTTCCGGTCCAAAACATATTTCCTTCCGGCCCATAACATATTACCTTTCGGCCCATAGCATAAAAAACATACATAACATAACAGAACATAGAACAGCCATGCATATCGGGTCTACTGTGTGACTGGTCCGCCGTATCGGGCCTTCAGTCCACCGGGTCCACCCTCCGAGTCTAGTCATGTCCTTCGAGTCTACAGTGTGGTTGGTCCACCCGCACCGGGCATTCAACCTACCTGGTCCACTCTCTGAGTCTACAGTACGACTGGTCCGCCCGCATTGGGGCTTCAGTCGGTCTGGTCCACTCTCCGAGCCTCGACACGTCTGGTCCGCCCTTGTAGGGCCTACAGCCTATCCGGACCGCTCGCTGGGCCTTCGGAACAACCGGTCCGCGCTGGGTATCTTGGCCTACAGCACAAAGCAGGACCTGCCTGTCACACCCCGAAAATCAAAGGCGGAAACATTTCCGGGGTGGACTACCACGTTGTGTATCAAATCCAATGTACATAGTAATCACAGTAAACAACCATTACATTACATATATATATGAAAGTTTACATTTGTTTCAAAAGTAAAGTTATACAAGATATACATATGCATCATATTAACAAAAGTTGAGACGAAACTTCTGAGCACTCCGTCTTCTCCAAAAGATATCACCGGGTACCTGTCTAACTTGGACCTGAGAATACAAGCGGTTTGAAAATCAGCATAAAGCTGGTGAGTTCATAAGCGGTTTTGTTTTATGAAAATGTATCGGTTTCCTTTAGTTTCCGAAAAGGTTTGTTATCCAAGAAAATCCCATATTTTCTTATGTGAAGTTAGTTTAGTTATCATTTGTTACCAATTTGATTACGTGTTGTGTTTTACCCTAGGAAAATCCCATATTTTCCTAATTGTAAGATCAGTTGTATATCACAAAGTATAGTTTAATACACAAAACTATATGTTGAAAATCTTGGGATCACTATCCCGTAGAAGATATAAAATAGTTTGACACATATACAAATACAGATTTAAGATCATGGGACTACCATCCCGGACTAGACACGAGATAATTTGATATATATGGAAATATAGATTGAAAACCATGGGATCACTATCCCGGACAAGATATAGATTTAGACCATGGGATTATCATCCCGTACTTAATATAGATTGAATTCATGGGATTACTATTCCGTAATAGATATAGTTAAAGACCATGGGGAAAAAAACATCCCGTACAAGTTATATATACAAAACCATGGGATCACTATCCCGTATAAGATATAGTTAAAGACCATGGGGAAAAACATCCCGTACAAGTTATATATACAAAACCATGGGATCACTATCCCGTATAAGATATAGTTAAAGACAATGGGGAAAAACATCCCGTACAAGTTATATATACAAAACCATGGGATCACTATCCCGTATAAGATATAGTTAAAGATCATGGGGAAAAACATCTCGTACAAGTTATATATACAAAACCATGGGATCACTATCCGAAAGAGATATAGATTCTAAAACCCAAACTGTGAATAAACTAATATTAATACACGTTGTGAGTCGGGTAACCATGCTAATACGACAACGAGACCTCCTTGACGTTTGTCAGATGTCGAAACGATATCCATAAATTTGTCACCCCAGGCGTGCCCGCCTAACTATAGCTAGCAGTTAAGGTGTGGGATTATCAGTCCCGAATAGATCTATTCACAAATTCCGCGCTCTCCCTCCAGGAGACTCTGGTTACACTTCCGGGGAGGATTTATTGATCATCCATAAAGGGTAGTGACTATCTCACAAACTAGTACTAAACTATTCACAGGGTTCTCATACGATATCGACATACAGAAGATTATGCAATGTAATACAGCGAATATAGACACATACAATGAAATTATCTGACAATACATTCAAATAATACGGAGATAAACTGAATCAGACATAGTTTATCTAATAACTTTATATAGATATCAGTACATGATAAAATGAACAGTAAAGAACCCCAAATTATTCCCATAATAATTTGATTAGTTTTGTTATTTCCTTAACTAAAATCCATTTAGTTGTAATTGATAAATCATTCCTTATGCTCAGCATAATACATAAGGAGTAAAAGAGTTTATAAGTTTGTTAGACATTGTTTGAAACATATTAATGTTATGATTTGAAAACAATTATAGTTTGCTTGTATTCCCCCCCCCCCCCCCGAAAACATTGAAAACAGTGAAAAGGGCGTAGGGGTATGAACTCACCGGACGAGAAATGTGACGATTTGGATGCTAAGAGTTGATCCGGGGCTTGTAAACACACGAGGTTCCTAATTATGATGTAAAGATACACATTTGTATCTAATTAGGACTTAGATTGATTGTTGGATAGGGACAATTGCTTTAAGTCGCGAAAACACTCCGATACAAGTGTTTGGAGGGACCCGGGTGACATTTAGGGACACATATAGTTAGGATATTGAATTGGAACATCAAAGGGACACTCCTTAGGGAGTTTACGGCCACAAGACCCATTCCCCATGAGTTTACGGCCGTAAACTCATGGTGGGGTCAAATATGGGCAAAAATGACTTCAAACACTTAGGGGAATTTTTCTAGGTTTGGTTCAAAGTCTTGGAATGGATTTTTAACATCAAAATGGCACATTTTAGGGAGTTTACGGCCTAGAATGGTCTCATGGCCGTAAACTCCTATAAACCCATGAAAAGTTGTGTTTTTGGATTCCAAACTAATCACATGTGATTGCTAAAATTGTTTCAAGGCCTTACATGCATTTGTTTGAAGATTTGAAAGGGTTTTTGGAGTTTACGGCCAATAAGACCCCTCTCATGGCCGTAAACTCTCTTAAATAGTAATTCCATGTGTTTTAATGCCAAAAACTTGTTTGTAAGGACTTCTAAAATTCATTCCAAGGCTTTAGGGTTGGTTTAAGGACATTTTGGCATGCTTTTATGAGTTTACGGCCAAAGGCTATGTGCTTAGGCTGTAAACTCCTATATGTAGTGTGTTTTATGTGTTTAAGGTCTCCAAACCCTTTTTTGATGATTCTAGAATTTACCACAAGGTCATTGGTTGAGTTTCAAGGCATTTGGACATGTTTTAGGGCACTTAATCCCCCTTTTAGAGGAGTTTACGGCCCAAGCACATGCCATGGCCGTAAACTCTTGTTTGTCCCCCAAAAATGATGTTTAAAATGTCCAAATGATAATACCAATATTCTATAATTCATATCTAAGCCATATTAGTGATTTGGAGGGGTTTAAGGTCAAGAATACCCCATATATATGAGTTTACGGCCCAAGCATGTGCCTTGGCTGTAAACTCCTTCAAATGTCTCAAATCTCATGTTTTAAATGTTATAAGTCCTTTCCATTAAGCCATTAAGTCATATCTAAAGTCCACTAGTGCTTAGGAGGGGTTTTAGGGCTTAAAAACCCACTTATTATGAGTTTACGGCCCATGAATGCTCCATGGCCGTAAACTCATGAATGTGGTCACAAATCATGTTTTGAACTCGAATTTGAAGGCTAAGGAGGTTACAATACAAGCTAGGGAAAGTACCTTAGAGATTTGAGGCCTTAAATTTGAGTTTTGGACCTTTAAACTTGGATTTAGGAGAGAGGTTAGAGAGAGAGTAGACAGAGAAGGAAAAAGCTTCAAATGGGTGCTAAAACACGTTTATATAGGTCCTAAAACTTGGACGCGGTGGAATTCTACCCGATACCGACGATAAACGCGGCTTTTGGTCGCACCCGATTAAGTTACCTTCACCTGGCGGGAACATTTCTAAAACTTATGAAATAAATATTTTGGGCTAATTACATGAGTTCCTGAGTGGTTTAGACACTCATTAAATTATAATAAACAAAAAGTTTAAATATTTTAACCCAAAGTGACAACGGAACTGTAACAGCCCGGATCCCCAGGTACCTTCATTTTCATATTTTTGATAGGGGACTCGGCGAGTTGGAGGTCGAACTCGCTGAGTCGGGTCGCGGTTGTGGGCGGAGGTTCGCGTCCGGACTCGGCGAGTCCGCGCTGTTTAATGAAACCCTAATTCCCGGTCCTAAGCCTTATTTAAAGGACCTTATGGCCCTCATTTGCGGCCACATTGAACCCTAAGAGCCCCCATACGACTGTAAGCCCTTGTGAGTGTGTTTGGAGGCCATTTGTTCATCATTTTGTGTGTTATTGCAAGAAAGGAGGGAGAGGATCAAGCTTGAAGAGTTGGGGAGCTTGGATCTGTTGCTATTTCATCAAGGGAGCCTTCTTGAGGTAACTTTCAGAGCCAAACTTCATGTTTTGGGTTGATGTGTCAAATCTAGGGTTTCTTCTTGCATTTCTTGGCTTGAATTGGATGTATGAAAGGTCCCATGGAGATATGGAACCTAGATCTGGACCTTAGCAGGTCCAGGAGACCCCATATGACAAGCTTTATATCCATTCTTTTGAGTTAGAAGCTAAGGTTGCCATATTAGAGGTTGTTTCTCCAAAATAAGCCTTGTATGCATTGCATGGCGACCAAGACTGAGACTTTACGTGACAAATAAGCTTGGGAAGGCCAGATCTATGTATGTATGGAACGGATCTGACCGCAAAAGCCAGTTTTAGCTGGTGCATGGCATGGACTCGCCGAGTCTGAAAAACAGACTCGACGAGTCGCTTGAAGATTGTCCTTGAGACCACCCAGTGTGTAGTCCTGACCGAGTTGTGGGCGACTCAGTGAGTCGCAGAGAGTTGGAAAGGTTTTGACAGGTGGACCGAGTCAAGTTGGGACTCGCCGAGTTGACCATGCGACTCGGCGAGTTGAGTCGCGGTGGCCCTGTGATTCAGGCCCAGGTGGAACTCGTCGAGTCGGGGGAGTACTCGACGAGTCAAAGGGAAAATCCTTGAGAGTTGGTTAAAACGCGTAGACTCGCCGAGTCACTATAGTGCACTCACCGAGTCCGGTCCAAATTGACTAAAGACTGTTGACCAAGTCAACCTGTGTTGACTTGATATGGATGGTCAACCTTAGTGGTACAAGTAATAATTATAGATTTATAATATCATAGGAGGATTGCAGCTCGAGGGTTCGAGCACGAGTGATTCCAGGATTCACGATTAGCGACTTAGCGAGGCATACGAGGTGAGTCTTCTCACTATACTGTACCCGGAAGGGTTTTGACTGTGTGACCGGAAGGTCGAATATGATATGAGATATATGCCTTATGTGTGCTAAGTTATTCGTTATATGTGCCATGTATGATATGCTTGATTTGGACCGGAAGGCAACATGTTATGGGCCGGAAGGCGTGGTCATATGGACTGTAAGGTTGACGTGGGTAGGACCGGAAGGTTTACCCAGTCGGGACGGAAGTCCCCTGAGACACATGGACCGGAAGGTCAAGGCCTGGAAAGGCGTACATGCGTAGGTTGTATTTTGGGGAACTCACTAAGCATTTATGCTTACAGATGTTGTGTTATGTGTTTCAGGTACTAGCGAGGACCGTGGGAAGGCGCCGGCGTGATCGTACACACACTCGGGGAAACCATTTTGTGATCTTTTGTTATGTAATCGGTTGTGACTAAATTGTTACATTGGAACCTAAACTTATTACTCATGTTTTGATGATTGTAAAAATGAAAATTTTTGGTTTGGAATTTTATGACGTTACAAGTTGGTATCAGAGCCTTAGTTTGAGGGATTCGGGTACACCTTCGGGCGTAACTGAACTCAAACCGGGGATTTGAGAAAATTTTAACTAATAAATCAAAAAAAAATTGATAAGTGATTTTGGGACAACCAAAGAAGAAAGAGTGTGTACGGTCAGCCAGCGCCCGAACGGTAATCCCCAAAATACTCTTACAATATGTGTTATGAGATATGATATGATATGATACGCATGCTAGTTGACTAGGTATACATATTAGGACTAGAGTGGCCTGATTTTGTGATGCCTTAGTCTAGGGAAACCTGCTTCTATGAGGTGCTTGAGAGCAAGTAGGTAAGTAGTAGTATGGCAGGAATAGAGTACTCAGGATTCAGGGTTTGGGGAGGAGGACTTGGGGTGAATACCGACGCGGTGTAATTAGTAGTATTGGGCCCGTACTACCAAGGACATCGGGTCAGTGGACAGCCCAAGTAAGAATCCCTGGGCATCGGAGATGGAGAAGGACTACGTTATCAAGTGCAATTATGCCCGATAGAGTCTCTGATATTTTTATGTTGTATTTCAGAGACATCATGGTTGGACCACGACACAGACCTGGTACGAGTGGTGTGACTGACGAGGAGCTTCATCAGATGATTCATGAGGAGGTAGCTGCAGTGATCCGGGCCAAGATTCCGGAGATGTTTGGGTCTATTAAGACCACGCTGATGGAGACATTTGATGAGCGGTACGCCACGTTGACTGAAGTTACCGCCGCTGCAGCTACCGCAGCTGTGGCCACTGCCAGACCACAGGGGGGTGACTCGTTGCTGTTCCGGGAGTTCAGCAACACAAAGCCGCCAGAGTTTGACGGGACGCAGGATCCGATTGCTGCGATGAGATGGATTGCTAATATCGAGGGATGCTTCTATACTTGTTCATGTCCTGAGCATCTGAGGGTTCGGTTCGCCCTGAACCAGCTCCGCCTGGGAGCAAAGGATTGGTGGAAGTTCGTGACGGCGAACTTCACTCTGGCAGTGGTCTCAGCTGTGACTTGGGAGAGGTTTACTGATATGTTCAGAGACAAGTATGTTCCCCCGGTGGAGAGGGAACGGTTGGTTCAGGAGTTCTTGACCCTCAAGCAGGGTAATGATTCTGTTACGGTGATCACGCGGAAGTTTCATGAGAGGGCGATGTTCTGCCCCGAGCAGGTGTCTTCGGAGCAGGCTCGGATGAGTAGGTATTTGGGAGTGCTGAGGAGGGATATCCGGGAGTTCGTATCGAACTCGTCATATCAAACTTTTGTTGAGCTTCAAGCGAATGCCAGGAAGAGTGAGATCGAGTTGGAGACCCAGGCCAGGGAGGAGGCCGAGTCTCAACAGGTGGAACGGCGGCGGGATCAGTCTCAGCCGGCAGCCAAGCGGATCAAGTCCGCTGATTTGTGATCCGGAGGTCAGAAGAGCCGCACTTGCGGGAAGGGCGGCAAGGGTCACAAGGGGGCATGTCGATCGGGTGCTTGCTACAAGTGTGGCAAGGAGGGGCACATTGCTAGAGATTTCCCCAAGGGATTCATGGTTTGCTTCCATTGCAACCAGACTGGCCATCGGAAGGCCGAGTGCCCCCAGCTTTGCCAGGGATCTACGCCTGCTGCCAGGGTTCCCGAGGTTCGGCCAGTAAAGGCCGAGGCTCCGAAGGCTCATGGGAGAGCTTTCCAGTTGACTGCGGAGGAGGTCTGCGCGGCGCCTGATGTCGTGGCTGGTATGTATTCTTTCATGTATTTACATTTATACTGAGATATTGTGCTTATATTATTATATGCGTAGGTACTTTTCTTGTGAATCATGTGCCTGCTTTGGTATTATTCGACTCGGGTGCGAGTCGGTCCTTTGTTTCGTTGGCTTTTAGCCAGCACATCGATATCGATCGGGAGGCGATGATTCGTCCCCTGCGAGTTGCTATAGCAAACGAGAAAGCGGTATACTCCACCGAGGTGATTCGAGGATGCGTGCTCGAGATTTTTGGGGTCGAGTTTCCTATAGACTTGGTCCCTATAGCTATGGGGGATGTTTGCGTTATCGTGGGCATGGATTGGTTGAGCAAGTTTGGAGCAGTAATTGACTGCAAGAGACAGCTGGTGATGATTTGAGACCCTAGTGGGGGAGTGCTCACGGTTTATGGCGAGGGGACCCGGTGTGGGTCGGCGTTTTGTTCGGCTGCCAGGGCAAAGGCAGAGTTTGCAGCAGGGATGTGATGGATTCATAGCCTATGTGATGGATACTCGTGTGACCGCGGAGAGGCCCAATTCGATTGATGACGTTCCGGTTGTATGCGAGTTTTCGGATGTGTCCCCTAAAGAGTTACCAGGTGTGCCTCCGGAGAGGCAAGTGGAGTTTCGTATCGATTTAGTTCCGGGAGCGGCGCCCATCGCCAAGGCGCCTTATCGTCTCCCTCCGCCGGAAATGCAAGAATTATCCTCGCAGCTGCAGGATCTGTTTGGAAAGGGATTCATTCGACCGAGTAGCTCGCCTTGGGGAGCGCCGATTTTGTTCGTCAAGAAAAAGGATGGTTCACATCGGATGTGTATCGATTATCGGGAGTTGAACAAGTTGACGGTTAAGAACCGATATCCGTTACCTAGGATCGACGATCTATTCGATCAGTTGCAGGGGGCATCTTGGTTTTACAAGATTGACTTGAGGTCGGGATATCATCAGATGAGGGTTAGCGAGGAGGATATCCAAAAGACTGCTTTCAGGACTCGTTATGGACATTATGAGTTTGTGGTGATGCCTTTTGGGCTCACCAATGCCCCGGCCACATTCATGGATCTCATGAACCGGGTGTGCCGACCAGTTCTGGATCGGTCGGTGATCGTATTCATCGATAATATTTTGGTGTATTCGAGGACTAGGGATCAGCATGAGGAACATTTGAGGGAGATTCTTAGGGTTTTGAGATCGGAGAGACTGTATGCCAAGTTCTTCAAGTGTGATTTCTGGTTACGATAGGTCCAGTTCCTCGGGCATCTTGTGAACCAGAAAGGGATATTGGTCGACCCGGCCAAGATTGAGGCGGTGTTGAGGTGGGAGGTGCCGAGATCGCCCACCGAGATCAGGAGTTTTCTGGGTTTGGCTGGATATTATCGCAGATTTATCAAGGATTTCTCCAAGATCGCTGTGCCACTTACCAGGATGACCTGGAAGGGTGTTACGTTTTCATGGGGACCGGAGCAGCAGTCCTCATTCGAGACGCTTCGTCAGAAATTGTGTGAGGCTCCAGTGCTTGCAATCCCGGAAGGGATGGAGGATTTTGTGGTATACTGTGATGCCTCTATATCGGGTTTGGGGGCGGTGCTTATGCAGAGGGGTCATGTGATAGCGTACGCTTCGAGGCAGTTGAAGCCTCATGAGTCGAGATATCCCACGCACGACCTGGAATTGGGGGCGGTGGTGTTTTCCCTCAAGATCTGGCGACACTATTTGTACGGGGTTCGGTGTACGATTTACACGGACCATAAGAGCTTGAAGTACTTGATGGATCAGCCAAATCTAAATATGCGACAGAGTAGGTGGTTGGATGTGGTGAAGGATTACGATTGTGAGATCCTGTACCACCCGGGCAAGGCTAATGTGGTAGCCGACGCGTTGAGTCGTAGGGCGGATAGCTCCCCGATCCGAGATAATTATATGAGATTGACGGTTTTGACCCCGATTCTGGATATTATTCGAGGGGCTCAGGTGGAGGCTGCAAAGCCGGAACATCAGAAGAAGGAACGGGTTGTAGGTCAGGTATCAGGATTTGTTATGGATGGTCGAGGGCTTATGACTTTTCAGGGTCGGATTTGGGTGCCGTTTGTGGGCGGTGCGCGCACTATTTTGATGGAGGAAGCACATCGATCGAAATTCTCGATTCATCCTGGTGCTACGAAAATGTATTTGGATCTCAAGAAGGAGTACTGATGGCCATGTATGAAAAGGGATGCGCTTGGTTTGTCGAGAGGTGCTTGACTTGTCGGCAGGTGAAGGCCGAGCACCAGCGACCGCACGGTAAGCTGCAACTGCTAGAGATTCCCGAATGGAAGTGGGAACAAATCTCTATGGATTTCATCACCAAGTTACCGCGAACGGCGAGAGGAGTCGATGCGATTTGGGTGATAGTGGATCGGCTGACAAAGAGCGCTCATTTTCTAGCCATTAGCGAGAGCTCTTCTGCGGAGAAGTTGGCCGAGTTATATGTGAGGGAAGTAGTATCTCGGCACGGGGTGCCGATCTCGATTATTTCGGACCGTGACGTGCGTTTCACTTCCAGGTTCTGGAAGAAGTTCCATGAGGAGTTGGGTACTAGGTTACATTTCAGTACGGCATATCATCCCCAGACAGACGGTCAGAGTGAGCGGACAATTCAGACACTCGAGGACATGCTTCGGGCATGTGTGTTGGACTTCGGAGGGAGCTGGGACACTTATCTACCTTTAGCAGAGTTCTCGTATAACAACAGCCATCACTCGAGCATTGGTATGCCGCCCTTTGAGCTGTTGTATGGGCGGAGGTGTCGCACCCCCATCTGTTGGGGTGAGGTGGGACAGTAGGTTATGGGTAGCACGGAGATCGTGCTTCAGACAACCGAGCAAATTCAGATGGTCAGGCAGAGGTTGTTGACCGCTCAGAGCTGACAGAAGAGTTATGCAGGCAGGCGACGGTCCGAGCTTGAGTTCCAAGTTAGTGATCTCGTACTCCTGAAGGTCTCTCCTTGGAAAGGAGTGATTCGGTTCAGGAAGAGGGGCAAGTTGGGACCCCGATATATTGGTCCTTTCCGTGTGATCGCGAGGGTGGGCCGGGTAGCCTACCGTTTAGACTTGCCAGCAGAGTTGGGACAGATTCACGACACTTTCCATGTGTCGCAGTTGAGGAAGTGTATAGCCGACGAATCGGCGGTGGTTCCATTAGGGGATATTCAGGTGGATGCAAGCCTGAATTATGCTGAAAGACCTGTAGCCATCAGAGATCAGAAGTTCAAGGTTTTGAGAAACAAGGAGGTACCCCTGGTATTTGGTTCAGTGGCAGCATCGGAAGGGATCAGAGATGACCTGGGAGCCGGAACATGAGATGCGGGAGCAGCATCCGGAGCTATTTGCCTAGCGGGACTTCGAGGGCGAAGTCTTATTCTAGTGGGGGAGAATTGTAACAGCCTGGATCCCCAGGTACCTTCATTTTCATATTTTTGATAGGGGACTCGGCGAGTTGGAGGTCGAACTCGCCGAGTCGGGTCGCAGTTTTGGGCGGAGGTTCGCGTCCGGACTCGGCGAGTCCAAGGGATGGACTCGGCGAGTCCGCGCTGTTTAATGAAACCCTAATTCCCGGTCCTAAGCCCTATTTAAAGGACCTTATGGCCCTCATTTGCGGCCACCTTGAACCCTAAGAGCCCCCATGCGACTGTAAGCCCTTGTGAGTGTGTTTGGAGGCCATTTGTTCATCATTTTGTGTGTTATTGCAAGAAAGGAGGGAGAGGATCAAGCTTGAAGAGTTGGGGAGCTTGGATCTGTTGCTATTTCATCAAGGGAGCCTTCTTGAGGTAACTTTCAGAGCCAAACTTCGTGTTTTGGGTTGATGTGTCAAATCTAGGGTTTCTTCTTGCATTTCTTGGCTTGAATTGGAAGTATGAAAGGTCCCATGGAGATATGGAACCTAGATCTGGACCTTAGCAGGTCCAGGAGACCCCATATGACAAGCTTTATGTCCATTCTTTTGAGTTAGAAGCTAAGGTTGCCATATTAGAGGTTGTTTCTCCAAAATAAGCCTTGTATGCATTGCATGGCGACCAAGACTGAGACTTTATGTGACAAATAAGCTTAGGAAGGCCAGATCTATGTATGTATGGAATGGATCTGACCGCAAAAGCCAGTTTTAGCTAGTGCATGGCATGGACTCACCGAGTCTGAAGAACAGACTCGACGAGTCGCTTGAAGATTGTCCTTGAGACCACCCAGTGTGTAGTCCTGACCGAGTTGTGGGCGACTCAGTGAGTTGCAGAGAGTTGGAAAGGTTTTGACAGGTGGACCGAGTCAAGTTGGGACTCGCCGGGTTGACCTTGTGACTCGGCGAGTTGAATCGCAGTGGCCCTGTGATTCAGGCCCAGGTAGAACTCGTCGAGTCGGGGGAGTACTCGACGAGTCAAAGGGAAAATCCTTGAGAGTTGGTTAAAACGCGTAGACTCGCCGAGTCACTATAGTGCACTCGCCGAGTCCAGTCCAAATTGACTAAAGACTGTTGACCAAGTCAACCTGTGTTGACTTGATATGGATGGTCAACCTTAGTGGTACAAGTAATAATTATAGATTTATAATATCATAGGAGGATTGCAGCTCGAGGGTTCGAGCACGAGTGATTCCAGGATTCACGATTAGCGACTTAGCAAGGCATACGAGGTGAGTCTTCTCACTATAGTGTACCCGGAAGGGTTTTGACTGTGTGACCGGAAGGTCGAATATGATATAAGATATATGCCTTATGTGTGCTAAGTTATTCGTTATATGTTCTATGTATGATATGCTTGATTTGGGCTGGAAGGCAACATGTTATGGGCCGGAAGGCGTGGTCATATGGACTGTAAAGTTGACATGGGTAGGACCGGAAGGTTTACCCAGTCGGGACAAAAGTCCCCTGAGACACATGGACCGGAAGGTCAAGGCCTAGAAAGGTGTACGTGCGTAGGTTGTATTTTGGGGAACTCACTAAGCATTTATGCTTACAGATGTTGTGTTATGTGTTTCGGGTACTAGCGAGGACCGTGGGAAGGCGCCGGCGTGATCGTACACACACTCGGGGAAACCATTTTGTGATCTTTTGTTATGTAATCGGTTGTGACTAAATTGTTACATTGGAACCTAAACTTATTACTCATGTTTTGATGATTGTAAAAATGAAAATTTTTGGTTTGGAATTTTATGACGTTACAAGTTGGTATCAGAGCCTTAGTTTGAGGGATTCGGGTACACCTTCGGGCGTAACTGAACTCAAACCGGGGATTTGAGAAAATTTTAACTAATAAATCAAAAAAAAATTTGATAAGTGATTTTGGGACAACCAAAGAAGAAAGAGTGTGTACGGTCAGCCAGCGCCCGAACGGTAAATCCCCAAAATACTCTTATAATATGTGTTATGAGATATGATATGATATGATACGCATGCTAGTGGACTAGGTATACATATTAGGACTAGAGTGGCCTGATTTTGTGATGCCTTAGTCTAGGGAAACCTGCTTCTATGAGGTGCTTGAGAGCGAGTGGGTAACTAGTGTATGGCAGGAATAGAGTACTCAGGATTCGGGGTTTGGGGAGGAGGACTTGGGGTGAATACCGACGCGGTGTAATTAGTAGTATTGGGCCCGTACTACCAAGGACATCGGGTCAGTGGACAGCCCAAGTAAGAATCCCTAGGCATCAGAGACGGAGTAGGACTGCGTTATCAAATGCGATTATGCCCGATAGAGTCTCTGATACTATTATGTTGTATTTCAGAGACATCATGGTTGGACCACGACACAGACCTGGTACGAGTGGTGTGACTGATGAGGAGCTTCGTCAGATGATTCATGAGGAGGTAGCTGCAGCGATCCGGGCCGAGATTCTGGAGATGTTTGGGTCTATTAAGACCACGCTGATGGAGACATTTGATGAGCGGTATGCCGCGTTGACTGAAGCTGCCGCCGCTGCAGCTATCGCAGCTGTGGGCGCTGCCAGACCACAGGGGGGTGACTCGTTGCTGTTCTGGGAGTTCAGCAACACGAAGCCGCCAGAGTTTGACGGGATGCAGGATCCGATTGCTGCGATGAGATGGATTGCTGATATCGAGGGATGCTTCTATACTTGTTCATGTCCTGAGCATCTGAGGGTTCGGTTCACCCTGAACCAGCTCCGCCTGGGAGCAAAGGATTAGTGGAAGTCCGTGATGGCGAACTTCACTCTGGCGGAGGTCTCAGAGGTTTACTGATATGTTCAGAGACAAGTATGTTCCCCCGGTGGGGAGGGAACGGTTGGTTCAGGAGTTCTTGACCCTCAAGCAGGGTAATGATTCTGTTACGGTGATCACGCGGAAGTTTCATGAGAGGGCGATGTTCTGCCCCGAGCAGGTGTCTTCGGAGCAGGCTCGGATGAGTAGGTATTTGGGAGTGCTGAGGAGGGATATCCGGGAGTTCGTATCGAACTCGTCATATCAAACTTTTGTTGAGCTTCAGGCGAATGCCAGGAAGAGTGAGATCGAGTTGGAGACCCAGGCCAGGGAGGAGGCCGAGTCTCAACAGGTGGATCGGCGGCGGGATCAGTCTCATCCGGCAGCCAAGTGGATCAAGTCCGCTGATTTGTGATCCGGAGGTCAGAAGAGCCGCACTTGCGGGAAGTGCGACAAGGGTCATGAGGGGGCGTGTCGATCGGGTGCTTGCTACAAGTGTGGCAAGGAGGGGCACATTGCTTGAGATTGCCCCAAGGGATTCATGGTTTGCTTCCATTGCAACCAGACTGGCCATCAGAAGGCCGAGTGCCCCCAGCTTCGCCAGGGATCTACGCCTGCTGCCAGGGTTCCCGAGGTTCGGCCAGTAAAGGCCGAGGCTCCGAAGGCTCGTGGGAGAGCTTTCCAGTTGACTGCGGAGGACGTCCGCGCGGCGCCTGATGTCGTGGCCGGTATGTATTCTTTCATGTATTTACATTTATACTGAGATATTGTGCTTATATTATTATATGCGTAGGTATTTTTCTTGTGAATCATGTGCCTGCTTTGGTATTATTCGACTCGGGTGCGAGTCGGTCCTTTATTTCGTTGGCTTTTAGCCAGCACATCGATATCGATCGGGAGGCGATGAGTCGTCCCCTGCGAGTTGCTATAGCAAACAAGAAAGCGGTATACGCCACCGAGGTGATTCGAGGATGCGTGCTCGAGATTTTTGGGGTCGAGTTTCCTATAGACTTGGTCCCTATAGCTATGGGGGATGTTTGCGTTATCGTGGGCATGGATTGGTTGAGCAAGTTTAGAGCAGTCATTGACTGAAAGACACAGCTGGTGAGGATTCGAGACCCTAGTGGGGGAGTGCTCACGGTTTATGGCGAGGGGACCCGGTGTGGGTCGGCGTTTTGTTCGGCTGCCAGGGCAAGGTAGAGTTTGCAGCAGGGTTGTGATGGATTCATAGCCTATGTGATGGATACTCGTGTGACCGCGGAGAGGCCCAATTCAATTGATGACGTTCCGGTTGTATGCTAGTTTTCGGATGTGTTCCCCGAAGAGTTACCAGGTGTGCCTCCGGAGAGGCAAGTGGAGTTTCGTATCGATTTGGTTCCGGGAGCGGCGCCCATCGCCAAGGCGCCTTATCGTCTCGCTCCGCCGGAAATGCAAGAATTATCTTTGCAGCTTCAGGAGCTGTTGGGAAAGGGATTCATTCGACCGAGTAGCTCGCCTTGGGGAGCGCCGATTTTGTTCGTCAAGAAAAAGGATGGTTCACATCGGATGTGTATCGATTATCGGGAGTTGAACAAGTTGACGGTTAAGAACCGATATCCGTTACCTAGGATCGACGATCTGTTCGATCAGTTGCAGGGGGCATCTTGGTTTTCCAAGATTGACTTGAGGTCGGGATATCATCAGATGAGGGTTCGCGAGGAGGATATCCAAAAGACTGCTTTCAGGACTCGTTATGGACATTATGAGTTTGTGGTGATGCCTTTTGGGCTCACCAATGCCCCGGCCGCATTCATGGATCTCATGAACCGGGTGTGCCGACCGATGCTAGATCGGTCGGTGATCGTATTCATCGATGATATTTTGGTGTATTCGAGGACTAGGGATCAGCATGAGGAACATTTGAGGGAGATTCTTGGGGTTTTGAGATCGGAGAGACTGTATGCCAAGTTCTCCAGGTGTGATTTCTGGTTACGAGAGGTCCAGTTCCTCGGGCATCTTGTGAACCAGAAAGGGATATTGGTCGACCCGGCCAAGATTGAGGCGGTGTTGAGGTGGGAGGTGCCGAGATCGCCCACCGAGATCAGGAGTTTTCTGGGTTTGGATGGATATTATTGCAGATTTATCAAGGATTTCTCCAAGATCGCTGTGCCACTTACTAGGATGACCCGGAAGGGTGTTACGTTTTCATGGGGACTGGAGCAGTAGTCCTCGTTCGAGACGCCTCGTCAGAAATTGTGCGAGGCTCCAGTTCTTGCACTCCCGGAAGGGATGGAGGATTTTGTGGTATACTGTGATGCCTCTATATCGGGTTTGGGGGCGGTGCTTATGCAGAGGGGTCATGTGATAGCGTATGCTTCGAGGCAGTTGAAGCCTCATGAGTCGAGATATCCCACGCACGACCTGGAATTGGGGGCGGTGGTGTTTGCCCTCAAGATCTGGCGACACTATTTGCACGGGGTTCGGTGTACGATGTACACGGACCATAAGAGCTTGAAGTACTTGATGGATCAGCCAAATCTAAATATGCGACAGAGGAGGTGGTTGGATGTGGTGAAGGATTACGATTGTGAGATCCTGTACCACCCAGGCAAGGCTAATGTGGTAGCCGACGCATTGAGCCATAGGGCGGATAGCGCCCCGATACGAGATATTTGTATGAGATTGACGGTTTTGACCCCGATTCTGGATATTATTCGAGGGGCTCAGGTGGAGGCTGGAAAGCCGGAACACCAGAAGAAGGAACGGGTTGTAGGTCAGGTATCAGGATTTGTTACGGATGGTCGAGGGCTTATGACTTTTCAGGGACGGATTTGGGTGCCGTTTGTGGGCGGTGCGCGCACTATTTTGATGGAGGAAGCACATCAATCGAAATTCTCGATTCATCCTGGTGCTACGAAAATGTATTTGGATCTCAAGAAGGAGTACTGGTGGCCATGTATGAAAAGGGATGTCGCTTGGTTTGTCAAGAGGTGCTTGACTTGTCGGCAGGTCAAGGCCGAGCACCAGCGACCGCACGGTAAGCTGCAACCGCTAGAGATTCCCGGTTGGAAGTGGTAACAAATCTCTATGGATGACTTCGGTTTCCTCAAGGAATCACTAGGGTTTCGTTGGGTAGATGTTTCTATGGATTCGAGACGTGATGTACTGGATAGATGTTAACAAGCTCTAATTGCATCCAAAATCTGAAGGTTGTAGAATCAATCTCTACGAAGATCTCGAAAAGTCTGAAGTGGGACTAAACTTGACGTTCGAATGAAAATCCTGGGAATCCTTCGGGACAGACATTTAGAAGAATGAGTTGCTAACTTCCCATTTCTCAATGATCACAGAAACGAGGGATGTGTGGTAATTCATGTTAAAAAAACTTTTGAGTTTTAAAGCATGAAACAATACGAAGGTTTGATGCCGAAGATCATGAGAGTTAGGTCGAGGAAAAGATATAGACAGACGACCCTCTCGAAATTAAGAAAACAACATGAATGAGGCTCAGTCATTCCATGTTAAACGTAGCATCAAAGCATTCTCGTGAAAAGTTTCCCATTTAACCGAATGGAACAGAATAGTCCTCTGGACCGAGGATTCAATCTATAGGTACGAAGTTAGTGTTCTCAATCTCATTGGTTAGTCGTCTCGATGATACACATTTCGATCACGTACGAAGGATTGAGCTTAGAAAACGTTCGAATAGATAGATAACAGATTTCCCTCTATGTACTGGAATCGAAAAGAGTTGCAGGCATGAGAATTATTAAAGAGAAGTATACCTGCGGCGACAGAGGGATCAGTGGTGGTAGCTGCTTTGGGTCAATTCCTCTTGAAGTGCCCTGCTTCACCACAATTGTAGCAGGCCGGACTGATTCCTGCTCCGGATGGTTGGTTCGTTGATTTGGCTGGTGTTTTGCAGGTTCGAGACAGATGGCCCTTCTTGCCACAGTTGTCGTAGATCCTTTCGCGACATGGGCCAGGAATGCGGTGATGGTAATTGCACTTACCACACCAAGGAAGGGTACCAGTGTATCCACTGGCAGGAGTTTGGGTTGTGGATCCAACAGCTGAGACAGCAACAGAGGCAGTAGCAGCATGGACTGCTACCGTTTGTTGTTTCTTAGAAGACCCTTTTGTACTTGGGGCCTTTCGCTTGTTCCGAGATTTCTTTTTTACTTTCACCTCCACTTGTGTCTGATTCAGGAGTGGTAGTTTCCTCATCAGAGTTGTCTTCGTGATCGATCAAGATTTTCGCGAGACATTTAGCGTTGTCGTAGGTGTCTGGTTTCGCAGCCAAGACATTCCCTTTGGTTGGTTGGGTCAATCCCCAGATGAATCTCTCGATCTTTTTACTCTCCGAGGTAACCATTCCCGTACAGAGTAATGCCAGATCATCGAATCTTGAAGTATAAGCAGCTATGTTGGAACCCTTCATCTTAAGGTTCCAGAGTTCGTGTTCTAGTTTCTGAATTTCGCCCCGAGGGCAATACTCTGCAAGCAGAAGCTGCTTCATAGCTTCCCAACCCATGGCATTTACTACAGGTAAAGTTAAGGATTTGACTCGGCCGTTCCACCAAGTCAGGGCTTTATCAAGGAAGGTGCAGGCGGCGAACTTTAATTTGTCAGACTCCGAACAGGCACATATTTCGAAGATTGATTCGATTTTCTCGAACCATCGAGTTAGAGAAATGACACCTCTAGTGCCATCGAACGATGTGGGTTTCGCGTTCATGAAGTCTTTATAGGAACCCCCTCTTCGGTGTTCCTGGCTGTCTTCTGGATTTTGGGGTTGGGGACCACCTCCAGAGCCACCGGGATTCATTTGTGACATGGCTGCCATCAAATTGAGGAGAAGGTGATGGCGGAGGAGGATTGTCGTTGTTCTTCGAGCTGGGTCTCTTTCTTGGAGGCATCTTGATCTAAAAAGATTAGGAAAGAGAGGATCATAAGTCCTCTGAATTGAATCAAGAGATACGTAACAGGGGATATCTCATCAAGATAGATATAGCATCATACTAAGCGATAAAGCAGGAAAGAGTTATCAAGACAGAACATTTTATCGCTAGTGGAACGATCAAGTAACATCGTATATACGAGGATTTTCTACGAAGGATTTGCTCGTGAAATACTCCCATAGTATTTCATGGTTCGTTGCAGCGACGAATCGTTGTTTGAGATGTTAGATAAGTTTTAGGCATGCTGCGTACCACAGTCACTCCCAAGCACATGTTGGCCGTGTCTCGAATGAATATAGTTGGCCAGGCTATATTGATCCTAGACACGACTACATAACTGCCCAGGTTTAACCGCAGTGTACAACACCCATTTACTTATGTTTTGTTCTACCTGTAGTTACGGATTTCGACGGTTCGGTATACTTGTATACTTTTGAAAATACTTATAGTTTTGAAGATACTTTTAATTCAGAGCACTGAGGCCCTTTAGTGTTTATAGTTTTATACCATGTAAGGTTTGGTATACTCCGTTCACTATAAACAAGGGCTCTGATACCAATCTGTCACACCCCGAAAATCAAAGGCGGAAACATTTCCGGGGTGGACTACCACGTTGTGTATCAAATCCAATGTACATAGTAATCACAGTAAACAACCATTACATTACATATATCTGAAAGTTTACATTTGTTTCAAAAGTAAAGTTATACAAGATATACATATGCATCATATTAACAAAAGTTGAGACGAAACTTCTGAGCACTCCGTCTTCTCCAAAAGATATCACCGGGTACCTGTCTAACTTGGACCTGAGAATACAAGCGGTTTGAAAATCAGCATAAAGCTGGTGAGTTCATAAGCGGTTTTGTTTTATGAAAATGTATCGGTTTCCTTTTGTTTCCGAAAAGGTTTGTTATCAGAGAAAATCCCATATTTTCTTATGTGAAGTTAGTTTAGTTATCATTTGTTACCAATTTGATTACGTGTTGTGTTTTACCCCAGGAAAATCCCATATTTTCCTAATTGTAAGATCAGTTGTATATCACAAAGTATAGTTTAATACACAAAACTATATGTTGAAAATCTTGGGATCACTATCCCGTAGAAGATATAAAATAGTTTGACACATATACAAATACAGATTTAAGATCATGGGACTACCATCCCGGACTAGACACGAGATAATTTGATATATATGGAAATATAGATTGATAACCATGGGATCACTATCTCGGACAAGATGTAGATTTAGACCATGGGATTATCATCCCGTACTTAATATAGATTGAATTCATGGGATTACTATCCCGTAATAGATATAGTTAAAGACCATGGGGAAAAAACATCCCGTACAAGTTATATATACAAAACCATGGGATCACTATCCCGTATAAGATATAGTTAAAGACCATGGGGAAAAACATCCCATACAAGTTATATATACAAAACCATGGGATCACTATCCCGTATAAGATATAGTTAAAGACCATGGGGAAAAACATCCCGTACAAGTTATATATACAAAACCATGGGATCACTATCCTGTATAAGATATAGTTAAAGACCATGGGGAAAAAACATCCCGTACAAGTTATATATACAAAACCGTGGGATCACTATCCCATATAAGATATAGTTAAAGACCATAGGGAAAAACATCCCGTACAAGTTATATATACAAAACCATGGGATCACTATCCCGTATAAGATATAGTTAAACACCATGGGGAAAAACATCCCGTACAAGTGTTTGGAGGGACCCGGGTGACATTTAGGGACACATATAGTTAGGATATTGAATTGGAACATCAAAGGGACACTCCTTAGGGAGTTTACGGCCACAAGACCCATTCCCCATGAGTTTACGGCCGTAAACTCATGGTGGGGTCAAATATGGGCAAAAATGACTTCAAACACTTAGGGGAATTTTTCTAGGTTTGGTTCAAAGTCTTGGAATGGATTTTTAACATCAAAATGGCACATTTTAGGGAGTTTACGGCCTAGCATGGTCTCATGGCCGTAAACTCCTATAAACCCATGAAAAGTTGTGTTTTTGGATTCCAAACTAATCACATGTGATTGCTAAAATTGTTTCAAGGCCTTACATGCATTTGTTTGAAGATTTGAAAGGGTTTTTGGAGTTTACAGCCAATGAGACCCCTCTCATGGCCGTAAACTCTCTTAAAGAGTAATTCCATGTGTTTTAATGCCAAAAACTTGTTTGTAAGGACTTCTAAAGGTCATTCCAAGGCTTTAGGGTTGGTTTAAGGACATTTTGGCATGCTTTTATGAGTTTACGGCCAAAGGCTATGTGCTTAGGCCGTAAACTCCTATATGTAGTGTGTTTGATGTGTTTAAGGTCTCCAAACCCTTTTTAGATGATTCTAGAATTTACCACAAGGTCATTGGTTGAGTTTAAAGGCATTTGGACATGTTTTAGGGCACTTAATCCCCCTTTTAGAGGAGTTTACGGCCCAAGCACATGCCTTGGCCGTAAACTCTTGTTTGTCCCCCAAAAATGATGTTTAAAATGTCCAAATGATAATACCAATATTCTATAATTCATATCTAAGCCATATTAGTGATTTGGAGGGGTTTAAGGTCAAGAATACCCCATATATATGAGTTTACGGCCCAAGCATGTGCCTTGGCCGTAAACTCCTTCAAATGTCTCAAATCTCATGTTTTAAATGTTATAAGTCCTTTCCATTAAGCCATTAAGTCATATCTAAAGTCCAATAGTGCTTAGGAGGGGTTTTGGGGCTTAAAAACCCACTTATTATGAGTTTACGGCCCATGAATGCTCCATGGCCGTAAACTCATGAATGTGGTCACAAATCATGTTTTGAACTCGAATTTGAAGGCTAAGGAGGTTACAATACAAGCTAGGGAAAGTACCTTAGAGATTTGAGGCCTTAAATTTGAGTTTTGGACCTTTAAACTTGGATTTAGGAGAGAGGTTAGAGAGAGAGTAGAGAGAGAAGGAAAAAGCTTCAAATGGGTGCTAAAACATGTTTATATAGGTCCTAAAACTTGGACGCGGTGGAATTCTACCCGATACCGACGATAAACGCGGCTTTTGGTCGCACCCGATTAAGTTACCTTCACCTGGCGGGAACATTTCTAAAACTTATGAAATAAATATTTTGGGCTAATTACATGAGTTCCTGAGTGGTTTCGACACTAATTAAATTATAATAAACATATAAGTTTAAATATTTTAACCCAAAGTGACAACGGAACGAATTTAATAACGACGAATTTTTCGGGTAGAACGGGTTTTGGCGACGAACAATTTCGGGTTGTTACACCGCCTCAACCCATCTCCAGTCCAAACAACCATGTGCACATAACATACAATCATATAACAGTCATAGTCAACAAACCGATCAAGCAGATCACATAACATATCATTACCCTAACCAGGTTACCGACCTAATCGGTCACTAGCATAGCATCACTCTACATATCGGGAAACCGACCTTAACCAGGTCTCTAGCATATACCATCCTAGCTACCAGGATGTAGACATATCAAGCAATAACATAATAACCATATCCGAATCTTAATCCATTAAAGGGCCGGCCTTGGTGCCTTAGACCCTGTCGATATAGTGAGGATAACTCACCTCGTGAATGTCGATACTCTGAACGGAAGAAGCAGACTCTCGAACCACCAACTCACCACGAATCCCGAACTAACCAACATAACAAGCATAAGCATTAGGTCAACATACTTCCTCTTATCGAGCCAAGACCAAAGTCCAAATCTCACATAAAGTCCAACATTGGCCCAATTTACCAAATTGGGCCCACCTCACGAAATGGGCCTAGATCCAATATCCATAATATTATTTGGGCCCAAAATACTCTATTCATAATTTCCAGACTTGGCCCAAACACCAACAACCCACAAATGGCCCAACACAAAAGCCCAAAAGAAGTCCACAGGAGGAGTACGTTGGGCGTACTCTCCTTGGTACGTTGGGAGTACTGCAATGATCGCCAAAATGAAACGGGGCACTGGCCCGCTACGCGGGGTGTAACTGCGAGATCCAATAAGTCCTTTTAACATCTTAATGGCTTAATCTCTTAAGCCCAAACATCAGATCCATAGGCCAAATATGATTAGAAATCATAAAGTCTCAGACTTTATCACTTGGAACGTCCTTAAGCTCTTAATCCAAGGTCTTAATCCATTAAGACCTATATATCTCATACATGGAACAACTACAGTCCTTGGGACCTCATTTTTATCACTCAAGACCTCTCCAAAGGTCTGAAAGGACAGATACACTTGACCAAATCGAACTATGCAACAAGATGAAGACTTTTTGGGACAAGAATGATAACAAAGCTTCAAAATACATAGATCTATGTAATATAAAGGTCAAGCAAGAAGCTTAATACCTCAAACAAGCTCCAAAGGATGGTATTTCTTCAGATCTACAAGCTCCACACGTTCTTCTTCTTCTTTGACAACTTCCCTTTTCTCCTTCAAGCCTTTCTTTTGCCAACAAGAGCTTTCCAAGGCCAAACACACCCAAATAAGAGAGGATACGAGATCTAGGGTTTCTCTGAGGTTGAAGATGAGCATAAGGAGGCTGAGGGGTGAACCAACATGTTCCTTATATAGTGGCTGCCCTAAAAATAGGGTTTGAAGTTTCTGAGAGTACGCTGGGCGTACCTCCCTGGTACGTTGGGCGTACTCACCCGGCCACCTGTATCTATTTGCCCCTCTACGCTGGGCGTATGTCCAGATTACGTTGGGCGTACCCAGCCAGACTTCAAGATCAAAAGCATGCGTGCATGTCATGCATGCATGGGACCATTTCTCCACTTATACCACAAAGAGCTATAAACAATGATCAACTTCGACGCACCGCAACTCCTCTAATCTAAACCCACTCTCAAATAGCTTTACATTCAAACGAGGGTGACAAGAAGCCCAAAACTTCTAACACATACACCTGCTGGAAACCTTCTCGGAAGAAACTAATTTCTCGAAAGGGACCATAATTACCTTTCTCTTAAATCTCAAGGACTCATAATTAAACACTTGAAGAACAGGGTGTTACAATTCTCCCCCACTTAAATTAGGCTTCACCCTCGAAGCCTGCGACAACTATACTCCGAAACTATCCCTGCAATGCTCCGCCTGGCACTCACCGGACCAGGCTTCCCAAGACTCGACCATCGAGATCCGAAACCCAACTTTACCTTTCTTGCCGACAGAATGAAACGAGCTTCAGCCCTAGAGCAACTCTTACGAGTTCTCCACCGCAATCTCATAACCGCACCAAACTGGCTCTAGTGTCCTCGGGTTAGGAAAACCCCGATACATTGTTGACACTTCGAAACACCCTTCCGGATGCATTTTTACCACATAAACAAATCTATCTGAAATTCCGAAATTCCATCCATGCATTCCTGCCGAGCCTCAGCAACCATCCAACCCGGATGTGCTCCATACCACTATCGAAATCTCGCTGCTCAATGACCATAATTGAACCACTCCCATCGCAACCCTGCGCTGCTACTTCCACTTCCGTGGATTTGCATTCCCATAGCATGACCGCTAACCATGCGACATACAAGCCCTGAGCCTGCTCGCAAGAACCCTCGAATCCATGCACCACCTCCACTACTAACAATCAATACCTGGGGCCAGACCTTCTAATGCTAACACATCACAACACACCCTACCCATTTCCTCGAACCGATCCGATAATACCTACAGAGTCTTCAGCATGACTGGGCCACCTCACCAGGTCTTCCGTCATTCTGGACCACTCTCAAAACCTTCAGCCAATCTGGGCCGCCCTCCAAGGCCTTCAGTCTGGCTGGACCGTCCCCCCGAGCCTTCGGTCTGACTGGTACGCCTTCCGGCCTTCAGTCTATCCGGACCGCTCAACTAGCATTCCCCAATCTGAGTTATCTTTCCGGGAAATCCTCCCCTTCATACTGTTCTAGCCCCCTAGGGGTTCCGAACACTATCTCCACCATACATACTTGATCCCAGGCCCTTCACAATCAATGCCAGGTCTGCATTCCGCCCTGCACGCCTGCTACTCACCCATACCAGCCTGCTCTCGGCTGAAAGAAATATCACCGAAACCCAAGCAGCTAAACAACCTCTCAAGTCTATCGATCATCCGGAGAATTTCCAATTCTCCCCCACTTAGGGCACTGACTATCAACCGCCGGTCGCTATCACCGACCTTCCAAAAATAACCTTGCACAAAACCCAACGCTTACACGCAGGCTGATTCCCACTAGCACTAGCAACCTTCGCAAAAACACATTTCCACACCGATCGATCCGCTCAAAAGTACTCAATCCTCAACTAACCAATCCTTAGACTGCAGATGCTACCCGACATTCAACCAACGCCATACATCCACTAATAACCCTCACAATTGATAACCAAATATAGCCCGAAACACCAATCCATAACCATACCAAACCTTCAAGGAACAACGGATACCGAAACGAAAACCCGAAACACTAACCCATAACCATGCCAAACCCTCAAGGAACACGAATATCAAAACGAAAACCACCCAACGAGACTAGTAGATAAACGATATTACACAATAATCATAAATAAACAAGACAACAAGGAAGAAACATACCCGCAGTTGCATCCGACACTGCTCTAACCTCCTCCGCTGCAAGCTGAGAAGCACGACCCTAAGCCCTTGGGGGCTCCGCTCCACTCTGAACTCCACCCGTGATCCTCAACGTGGCCGGTGCTGGAGCCTGCACCGGTCCTGCAGCAAGCTGTGGACAGTTGACCCTCAAGTGTCCAACCTGATGACAATGATAACATATCCTCAAATCCCGAACCGGCACTGACTGCCAACAATCCCTCGCATAGTGCCCCTCCTTTCCGCACTTGCGGCATGTACCACCGGACCGACAAACTCCAGCGTGACCCCTCCCACACTTTCCACAGACATGGCTGCCCTGATCTCCCATTTTGGAATCAACGGTCTTAGACCATTTCATCGTCGGCTGCGACTGAACTGGAGCTTGCCTCAGCTCACGCATCTGTAACTCAATCTCTAACTCACGCCGCCTGGCGGCCTCCTGCAACTCCAACAAGGTCTCGCACCTTTCTGCGGACACAAACTGTCTGATGTCTCTCTTTAGCATACTTAGATATCCTGACATTTGAGCCTGCTCCGAAGCGAACTCAGGGCAAAACATCGCCCTTTCAGTAAACATCCTAGTGATTTCTGTCACCGACTCCGTATCCTGCTTCATCTCAAGGAACTCCTGAGCCAACCTCTCCCTCTCAACCTGCGGAACATAACGAGTGCTGAACATCTCTCTAAACTGATCCCATGAAATCGCAGCCCTCTGCGCATTCGAGTATTGAGCCTTAACAGGTTCAGAGCACACCTCACCCTCTGATCAGCAGGGCATGAACACGTGAAGAAACACCCCTCCACGTCTGATAACCATCTTATAGTAACGATCGGATCCTGAACTCCATCAAAGGTGGGAGGCTTCGTATTATCGAAGTCCCGATACTGAAAACCTCTACTAGCTCCCCCCCTGCCGCTGCTACAGCCGTTGTAGCCGCCGCGGCAGCCGTCTCCGTGAGAGCTACATAGCGCTCATCAAAATACTCCACCATGGCGATCTTGATCGACCCAAACAGTTCCGGCAGCTCGCCCTGGAACAATGCAGCAACCTCATCATGCAGGATCTCACAAATCCTCGCATCCAACTCATGAGTACTCATCTGACCGATAACCTCGGGCGGTACTGACCCTTCCACAACTCCTTCTCCCGCACCCGATCCTGACCCGGATCCATTCCCAGCATGCCTCAAAATCTCCATACTGAAAATAAACCACAAAACCTCAGACACTTCCCACTATCCCGGGAACCAACTCTCAACCCAACCCTAGAGGTCATGGTTTCTCTGATACGCGTATGGGTCCTGTGCTTTCAGTAGTACGGGCCCATACTACCTTCCACACCTACCCATATTTGTATGAAGTACTACCACAACACCCTAGCGACAAATAACCATAGCAAGCGCTCGATCCTCACTCCTAGAGGAACACTGTAAATCTCATCAGAGAAAAACCTAGGCTAGCAGGCATCATAAAACAGGCAACATTATCACTAAATCCTGAAGATCCCTAGCCTATCACTAGCATGTTGTTCTATCAAGCTCAATAAGACAAATATCATGAATGGTAATTTGGGGTTACTTACTGGCTCCGGCTGATCGTACCTCCACGTCCTCCTTTTACTTAATTTGAAAACCATTTTAATTTCTCTTTTTAAAACCCTCCTCGATTTGAGACTGGAGTCACACGGGTGTTCCTCCAATTCACTCAAACCAAGGCTCTGATACCAACTTGTAACAACCAAAAATTTCAACATAATTTAAACTTTTCAAAACAATCCATTTTAATAACATTATTACAAAAAGGTTTTCAATACATTATTTATCAGAGTATTCCCAGGTTCATTTCATAAAACATAAACGTGAGGAACGGTACGATCACGCCTTTGCCTTGCTACAGTCTCCTGAAGAACCTGAAAAACATTAAACCAAAACTGTAAGCCCGAAAGCTTAGTGAGATACCCCCAAAATACCAACCACATACACGCCCTTCCAGGCTACGACCTTCCGGTCCAAAATATATTGCCTTCCGACCCATAACATATTGTCTTCCGGCCCATAGCATAAAAAGCACACATAACATAACAGAACATAGAACAGCCATGCATATCGGGTCTACTGTGTGACTGGTCCGCCATATCGGGCCTTCAGTCCACCGGGTCCACCCTCCGAGTTTAGTCATGTCCTTCGAGTCTACAGTGTGGTTGGTCCGCCCGCACCGGGACTTCAACCTACCTGGTCCACTCTCTAAGTCTACAGTACGACTGGTCCGCCCGCATCGGGCCTTCAGTCGGTCTGGTCCACTCTCCGAGCATCGGCACGTCTGGTCCGCCCTCGTGGGGCCTACAGCCTATCCGGACCGCTCGCTGGGCCTTCGGAACAACCGGTCCGCCCTGGGTATCGTGGCCTACATCACAAAGCACGACCCGCCTCAACCCATCTTCAGTCCAAACAACCATGTGCACATAACATACGATCATATAACAGTCATAGTCAACAAACCGATCAAGCAGATCACATAACATATCATTACCCTAACCAAGTTACCGACCTAATCGGTCACTAGCATAGCATCACTCTACATATCGGGAAACCGACCTTAACCAGGTCTCTAGCATATACCATCCTAGTTACCAGGATGCAGACATATCAAGCAATAACATAATAACCATATCTGAATCTTAATCCAATAAAGGGTCGGCCTTGGTGCCTTAGACCCTGTCGATATAGTGAGGATAACTCACCTCGCGAATGTCGATACTCTGAACGGAAGAAGCAGACTCTCGAACCACCAACTCACCGTGAATCCCGAACTAACCAACATAACAAGCATAAGCATTAGGTCAACATACTTCCACTTATCGGGCAGAGACCAAAGTCCTTTTAACATCTTAATGGCTTAAACTCTTAAGCCCAAACTTCAGATCTATAGGCCAAATATGATTAGAAATCATAAAGTCTCAGACTTTATCACTTGGAACGTCCTTAAGCTCTTAATCCAAGGTCTTAATCCATTAAGACCTATATATCTCATACATGGAACAACTACAGTCCTTGGGACCTCATTTTTATCACTCAAGACCTCTCCAAAGGTCTGAAAGGACAGATACACTTGACCAAATCGAACTATGCAACAAGATGAAGACTTTTGGGACAAGAATGATAACAAAGCTTCAAAATACATAGATCTATGTAATATAAAGGTCAAGCAAGAAGCTTAATACCTCAAACAAGCTCCAAAGGATGGTATTTCTTCAGATCTACAAGCTCCACACGTTCTTCTTCTTCTTTGACAACTTCCCTTTTCTCCTTCAAGCCTTTCTTTTGCCAACAAGAGCTTTCCAAGGCCAAACACACCCAAATAAGAGAGGATACGAGATCTAGGGTTTCTCTGAGGTTGAAGATGAGCATAAGGAGGCTGAGGGGTGAACCAACATGTTCCTTATATAGTGGCTGCCCTAAAAATAGGGTTTGAAGTTTCTGAGAGTACGCTGGGCGTACCTCCCTGGTACGTTGGGCGTACTCACCCGGCCACCTGTATCTATTTGCCCCTCTACGCTGGGCGTACGTCCAGATTACGTTGGGCGTACCCAGCCAGACTTCAAGATCAAAAGCATGCGTGCATGTCATGCATGCATGGGACCATTTCTCCACTTATACCACAAAGAGCTATAAACAATGATCAACTTCGACGCACCGCAACTCCTCTAATCTAAACCCACTCTCAAATAGCTTTACATTCAAACGAGGGTGACAAGAAGCCCAAAACTTCTAACACATACACCTGCTGGAAACCTTCTCGGAAGAAACTAATTTCTCGAAAGGGACCATAATTACCTTTCTCTTAAATCTCAAGGACTCATAATTAAACACTTGAAGAACAGGGTGTTACAATTCTCCCCCACTTAAATTAGGCTTCACCCTCGAAGCCTGCGACAACTATACTCCGAAACTATCCCTGCAATGCTCCGCCTGGCACTCACCGGACCAGGCTTCCCAAGACTCGACCATCGAGATCCGAAACCCAACTTTACCTTTCTTGCCGACAGAATGAAACGAGCTTCAGCCCTAGAGCAACTCTTACGAGTTCTCCACCGCAATCTCATAACCGCACCAAACTGGCTCTAGTGTCCTCGGGTTAGGAAAACCCCGATACATTGTTGACACTTCGAAACACCCTTCCGGATGCATTTTTACCACATAAACAAATCTATCTGAAATTCCGAAATTCCATCCATGCATTCCTGCCGAGCCTCAGCAACCATCCAACCCGGATGTGCTCCATACCACTATCGAAATCTCGCTGCTCAATGACCATAATTGAACCACTCCCATCGCAACCCTGCGCTGCTACTTCCACTTCCGTGGATTTGCATTCCCATAGCATGACCGCTAACCATGCGACATACAAGCCCTGAGCCTGCTCGCAAGAACCCTCGAATCCATGCACCACCTCCACTACTAACAATCAATACCTGGGGCCAGACCTTCTAATGCTAACACATCACAACACACCCTACCCATTTCCTCGAACCGATCCGATAATACCTACAGAGTCTTCAGCATGACTGGGCCACCTCACCAGGTCTTCCGTCATTCTGGACCACTCTCAAAACCTTCAGCCAATCTGGGCCGCCCTCCAAGGCCTTCAGTCTGGCTGGACCGTCCCCCCGAGCCTTCGGTCTGACTGGTACGCCTTCCGGCCTTCAGTCTATCCGGACCGCTCAACTAGCATTCCCCAATCTGAGTTATCTTTCCGGGAAATCCTCCCCTTCATACTGTTCTAGCCCCCTAGGGGTTCCGAACACTATCTCCACCATACATACTTGATCCCAGGCCCTTCACAATCAATGCCAGGTCTGCATTCCGCCCTGCACGCCTGCTACTCACCCATACCAGCCTGCTCTCGGCTGAAAGAAATATCACCGAAACCCAAGCAGCTAAACAACCTCTCAAGTCTATCGATCATCCGGAGAATTTCCAATTCTCCCCCACTTAGGGCACTGACTATCAACCGCCGGTCGCTATCACCGACCTTCCAAAAATAACCTTGCACAAAACCCAACGCTTACACGCAGGCTGATTCCCACTAGCACTAGCAACCTTCGCAAAAACACATTTCCACACCGATCGATCCGCTCAAAAGTACTCAATCCTCAACTAACCAATCCTTAGACTGCAGATGCTACCCGACATTCAACCAACGCCATACATCCACTAATAACCCTCACAATTGATAACCAAATATAGCCCGAAACACCAATCCATAACCATACCAAACCTTCAAGGAACAACGGATACCGAAACGAAAACCCGAAACACTAACCCATAACCATGCCAAACCCTCAAGGAACACGAATATCAAAACGAAAACCACCCAACGAGACTAGTAGATAAACGATATTACACAATAATCATAAATAAACAAGACAACAAGGAAGAAACATACCCGCAGTTGCATCCGACACTGCTCTAACCTCCTCCGCTGCAAGCTGAGAAGCACGACCCTAAGCCCTTGGGGGCTCCGCTCCACTCTGAACTCCACCCGTGATCCTCAACGTGGCCGGTGCTGGAGCCTGCACCGGTCCTGCAGCAAGCTGTGGACAGTTGACCCTCAAGTGTCCAACCTGATGACAATGATAACATATCCTCAAATCCCGAACCGGCACTGACTGCCAACAATCCCTCGCATAGTGCCCCTCCTTTCCGCACTTGCGGCATGTACCACCGGACCGACAAACTCCAGCGTGACCCCTCCCACACTTTCCACAGACATGGCTGCCCCGATCTCCCATTTTGGAATCAACGGTCTTAGACCATTTCATCGTCGGCTGCGACTGAACTGGAGCTTGCCTCAGCTCACGCATCTGTAACTCAATCTCTAACTCACGCCGCCTGGCGGCCTCCTGCAACTCCAACAAGGTCTCGCACCTTTCTGCGGACACAAACTGTCTGATGTCTCTCTTTAGCATACTTAGATATCCTGACATTTGAGCCTGCTCCGAAGCGAACTCAGGGCAAAACATCGCCCTTTCAGTAAACATCCTAGTGATTTCTGTCACCGACTCCGTATCCTGCTTCATCTCAAGGAACTCCTGAGCCAACCTCTCCCTCTCAACCTGCGGAACATAACGAGTGCTGAACATCTCTCTAAACTGATCCCATGAAATCGCAGCCCTCTGCGCATTCGAGTATTGAGCCTTAACAGGTTCAGAGCACACCTCACCCTCTGATCAGCAGGGCATGAACACGTGAAGAAACACCCCTCCACGTCTGATAACCATCTTATAGTAACGATCGGATCCTGAACTCCATCAAAGGTGGGAGGCTTCGTATTATCGAAGTCCCGATACTGAAAACCTCTACTAGCTCCCCCCCTGCCGCTGCTACAGCCGTTGTAGCCGCCGCGACAGCCGTCTCCGTGAGAGCTACATAGCGCTCATCAAAATACTCCACCATGGCGATCTTGATCAACCCAAACAGTTCCGGCAGCTCTCCCTGGAACAATGCAGCAACCTCATCATGCAGGATCTCACAAATCCTCGCATCCAACTCATGAGTACTCATCTGACCGATAACCTCGGGCGGTACTGACCCTTCCACAACTCCTTCTCCCGCACCCGATCCTGACCCGGATCCATTCCCAGCATGCCTCAAAATCTCCATACTGAAAATAAACCACAAAACCTCAGACACTTCCCACTATCCCGGGAACCAACTCTCAACCCAACCCTAGAGGTCATGGTTTCTCTGATACGCGTATGGGTCCTGTGCTTTCAGTAGTACGGGCCCATACTACCTTCCACACCTACCCATATTTGTATGAAGTACTACCACAACACCCTAGCGACAAATAACCATAGCAAGCGCTCGATCCTCACTCCTAGAGGAACACTGTAAATCTCATCAGAGAAAAACCTAGGCTAGCAGGCATCATAAAACAGGCAACATTATCACTAAATCCTGAAGATCCCTAGCCTATCACTAGCATGTTGTTCTATCAAGCTCAATAAGACAAATATCATGAATGGTAATTTGGGGTTACTTACTGGCTCCGGCTGATCGTACCTCCACGTCCTCCTTTTACTTAATTTGAAAACCATTTTAATTTCTCTTTTTAAAACCCTCCTCGATTTGAGACTGGAGTCACACGGGTGTTCCTCCAATTCACTCAAACCAAGGCTCTGATACCAACTTGTAACAACCAAAAATTTCAACATAATTTAAACTTTTCAAAACAATCCATTTTAATAACATTATTACAAAAAGGTTTTCAATACATTATTTATCAGAGTATTCCCAGGTTCATTTCATAAAACATAAACGTGAGGAACGGTACGATCACGCCTTTGCCTTGCTACAGTCTCCTGAAGAACCTGAAAAACATTAAACCAAAACTGTAAGCCCGAAAGCTTAGTGAGATACCCCCAAAATACCAACCACATACACGCCCTTCCAGGCTACGACCTTCCGGTCCAAAACATATTGCCTTCCGACCCATAACATATTGTCTTCCGGCCCATAGCATAAAAAGCACACATAACATAACAGAACATAGAACAGCCATGCATATCGGGTCTACTGTGTGACTGGTCCGCCATATCGGGCCTTCAGTCCACCGGGTCCACCCTCCGAGTTTAGTCATGTCCTTCGAGTCTACAGTGTGGTTGGTCCGCCCGCACCGGGACTTCAACCTACCTGGTCCACTCTCTAAGTCTACAGTACGACTGGTCCGCCCGCATCGGGCCTTCAGTCGGTCTGGTCCACTCTCCGAGCATCGGCACGTCTGGTCCGCCCTCGTGGGGCCTACAGCCTATCCGGACCGCTCGCTGGGCCTTCGGAACAACCGGTCCGCCCTGGGTATCGTGGCCTACATCACAAAGCACGACCCGCCTCAACCCATCTTCAGTCCAAACAACCATGTGCACATAACATACGATCATATAACAGTCATAGTCAACAAACCGATCAAGCAGATCACATAACATATCATTACCCTAACCAAGTTACCGACCTAATCGGTCACTAGCATAGCATCACTCTACATATCGGGAAACCGACCTTAACCAGGTCTCTAGCATATACCATCCTAGTTACCAGGATGCAGACATATCAAGCAATAACATAATAACCATATCTGAATCTTAATCCAATAAAGGGTCGGCCTTGGTGCCTTAGACCCTGTCGATATAGTGAGGATAACTCACCTCGCGAATGTCGATACTCTGAACGGAAGAAGCAGACTCTCGAACCACCAACTCACCGTGAATCCCGAACTAACCAACATAACAAGCATAAGCATTAGGTCAACATACTTCCACTTATCGGGCAGAGACCAAAGTCCTTTTAACATCTTAATGGCTTAAACTCTTAAGCCCAAACTTCAGATCTATAGGCCAAATATGATTAGAAATCATAAAGTCTCAGACTTTATCACTTGGAACGTCCTTAAGCTCTTAATCCAAGGTCTTAATCCATTAAGACCTATATATCTCATACATGGAACAACTACAGTCCTTGGGACCTCATTTTTATCACTCAAGACCTCTCCAAAGGTCTGAAAGGACAGATACACTTGACCAAATTGAACTATGCAACAAGATGAAGACTTTTGGGACACGAATGATAACAAAGCTTCAAAATACATAGATCTATGCAATATAAAGGTCAAGCAAGAAGCTTAATACCTCAAACAAGCTCCAAAGGATGGTATTTCTTCAGATCTACAAGCTCCACACGTTCTTCTTCTTCTTTGACAACTTCCCTTTTCTCCTTCAAGCCTTTCTTTTGCCAACAAGAGCTTTCCAAGGCCAAACACACCCAAATAAGAGAGGATACGAGATCTAGGGTTTCTCTGAGGTTGAAGATGAGCATAAGGAGGCTGAGGGGTGAACCAACATGTTACTTATATAGTGGCTGCCCTAAAAATAGGGTTTGAAGTTTCTGAGAGTACGCTGGGCGTACCTCCCTGGTACGCAGGGTGTACTCACCCGGCCACCCGTATCTATTCGCCCCTATACGTTGGGCGTACGTCCAGATTACGTTGGGCGTACCCAGCCAGACTTCAAGATAAAAAGCATGCATGCATGGGACCATTTCTCCACTTATACCACAAAGAGCTATAAACAATGATCAACTTCGAGGCACCACAACTCCTCTAATCTAAACCCACTCTCAAATAACTTTACATTCAAACGAGGGTGACGAGAAGCCCAAAACTTCTAACACATACACATGCCCGAAACCTTCTCGGAAGAAACTCATTTCTCGAAAGGGATAGAATTACCTTTCTCTTAAATCTCAGGGAGTCATAATTAAACACTTGAAGAACGTGGTGTTACATAAGTTTTCGAGTTTTAGTGTGGTTTCAAGAGGAGTTTTCATCAAAGATCATCATCCTTGGTAAGATCTCACAATCTAAGTTGATTTACTACATCTTTAAACGTAAATCACTCCTCTTACCACCTCAAATTCGTGACCATGATCCCTAGAACTCGTCAAGATTCAAAGAACACTTCAAGAAGCTAGCTAGAGTCATAACTTACACCACCTTGTTCTTATCTTCTTCAAAACCGAACTAACAAACCCAAGGTGAGTTCATACCCCATTGTTTTCTGTTTTTACTTGTTTTTGGGGGGAGAATACAAGTCTTATGTGTAGATCTATGTATATATGCATGATTATGTGCGTTTTCTTGAAACATTTGGTGATTATGTGTTGATTTCTTAACTAATCTAAAAATATGTTAAGAAACTTGAAGTGTATCACTAGGATCTTCATATTTATCATGAGAAAAGTATGCTTTATCACATATAATACATGTAAACTTGTAGATTTGGGATTTGTATACTTGATATAGCAAAAATGAGTGTTGTGTTCAAAGATCTATAAACTAAACTCACAAAACAGCCCTTAACAGAAAAGTTTTGGTCAAATCTCTGACTGTTTTGACCCCCTTAATGGTAATGTTTTTCAAAACTGTTTCACATGGATAAATTTCATATTTATACCTTTAAAATTCCTACTCTCACGTTTTCATACGATTTTTCTACAATTTTTGGTGAATTTTACAAAACTACCTATCAAATTTGAAATACTTTCGGACCAACCTGTGAAGGTGAGAAATTTCACACTAGTTTGAAGCCATCAAAGATTTTAATAAAAATTGTGAACAAAGTAGACAAATTTCCAAATTTCTACATACGATGAATTTTCTACAAATTTTCCAAAAACTAGGTCGGAAAAGCCCAAAACCAGAAAAATATGTATTTCCACAAAAATCAAGCCAAAAATGATATTTTTTGACAAAAATGGATTTAAAATGTTATTTTTATCACAAAGTAGTCATCAACACAAGTTTTTAACAAAATTGGAGATTAAAGTGTTATTCTTATAAAAATTGGGCCCTAATTGTAAAATTTTGGCTTATTGGGCCACGAACGTCATTTTTACAAAAAAGTGGGATTTTTATATCAACTTTGTAAATAATCAAGCTAAAATAAACAAAACAATAACGAACGGGTTAAAAATGATATTCATATCCTTACTGGACCTGGAAATAATATGCATGTTTAGTAGGCCTTAGTGTCCTTTTACATGTATATTGGGCTCAGGATAGATATTTATATTCCTTTTGAACCTGGAAATAATAGACACGTATAGTAGGCCTTAGTGGTCTACTTACATGTTTATTGGGCCTAGGAATGAGTTTTATATGTGTTTTTCTTCCCTTTGATATTTTAGTGAATACTTGAACCAAAACCAACGATAAACCAACAAACGGATTAATTTGATCATTTTCTAGGTTATTGGGCCTTAGTGGCCCATTTTTATGCATGAGAGGTCCTGTATATGTTTATTGGATACTATTTGTGTGCTATTTTGGCATGTAAATACTTTACATGTGAACTGGGGCTTATGTGACAACCCGACGTTCGTTTCATCAATTGTAACCCTTTTGGTTAATATATTCGTCGTTTCGATTCGTTTTCGTTACGTCATTTAATTAGGTCATAATTGTGAGACTTCTATTATGACTTAATGAGTGTCTAGAAATGTATAGAACTCACATTAACAGTTCATATTAGTAATCGAAAACATTTTAGAATCGACCATATCGGGTTACGGTAACTCAATCGGGTGCGACCAAAAGCACCGTATAACGCCGATATCGGGTAGAATTCCACCGTGTTCAAAACTTAGACACTATTTAAAGTGATCTAAGCTTCCATTTGAAGCTTTTCCTCTCTCTCACTACTCTCACTCTAACCTCTCTCCTCAAACCAAGATTCAAGGTCCAAACACATAGAATTAAGGCTCCAAATCCTTGAGGTAACTTCCCTAACTTGTTGTTCAACCTCCTTAGCCTTCAAATCCGAATTTAAACTATGATTTTGGACCTCAAACATGAGTTTATGGCCAAGGAGCATGCTTGGGCCGTAAACTCCTAATAAGAGGATTTTTATGCCTTTAAACCCCTCCAAACCAACTTTGGGAATTAGATATGATTATACAGCTTACAAATTCGGACATAGAACACATTAAACATGGTTTTTGAGGAGTAAACATGAGTTTACTGCCCAAGAACAAGCTTGGGCCGTAAACTCCTCATTCATGGAGAGTAAACTCAAAACCAAGTGTTTAAAAGCCATTTAAACACACCATTAGCCTTGGAATAAATCCTAGAATCAACCAAAATGAATTTAAGGGCCTTAAACATGATGAAATCCTCCCATTTGGGTGTTTACGGCCATAACTCCCCAAGAACAAGTTCCAGGGCCGTAAACTCCTTTTCATGAGTCAAATGGTGCCCAAAATTCATCCCAAGGCTTGGAAAAATAGTTTGAATCACATATGATTGTTCTAGCATCACCAAATGAATTAAGGTATGAGCATGGGGGAGTTTACGGACGTAAACTCCATGTTTACTGCCGTAAACTCCATGTTTACTGTCGTAAACTCCAATAAATGGTCCTTAAATGAGTTTAATCCATTCCAAGGCCCTAGTATTAAACCTAGCTAATTTTCCCAAGTGTTAGCATGCCATTTAACACCATAAAACCCCCAATCATGAGTTCACGGCTGTGAACTCATGTGGTTATGGTCTTAGGGCCGAAAAATCCATAGGGAGTTTACTCTTGAAGTCCCAAATCAATATCCAATCCGTATACGACCGTAGATGTCACCCGGGTCACTCCAAACACTTGATTTGAAGTGTTTTCGCTCATTGGAGTGTATTATCATATCTAATTAGTGTTTTAAAGTCTAATTAGATACCTTTGGATAGCATTTCATATTACATAGGAACCTCACACGTTATCAAGCCCTGAACCAATGCTTAGCAGCCAAACCGTCGCGTTTTCTCGTCTGGTGAGTTCATACCGCTACCCATTTTCAATGTTTTCACTGTTTTCAGGGGGAATACAAGCAAAGTATAAGTGATACTTGTACTCAAAACTTGTTTTACATACATTGTGTTTCATATTACATATGCTTTTAACACTGACAGTCGTAACAAACAACAGTTTGAACCTACAGAACACATTATCATGTTATTTGTGAAATACATTATAAATTGTTGTATTTATATTTTCACAAATGTTTTCCCACATTATAACAGTTAAAAGCATAACATTTGAACATGGTTTTGTCCTCGGTAACACTTCACAGAGATACGCAAGTGGAGAATAGTCATTTGATCTTTCAGTATTATTACTAGTAAATTTGTTAATCCTATAATTGGAGACACGTCCTCGGTGAACACTCCACAGAGATACGCGAGTGGAGGACCGCCCCCGTAACCAAAATCTCTTATATAGGGAGTGCGACTTGAGTGTATAGATCTATACGGGGTTGACTACCCCACACCTGGCTGCTAGCTACAGGCGAATAGAAAGGTTCAAGGGTGACGAAAGTTATAGAGTGAAATGGATTACGTATTGCCATAAATAGTCTTTAGTATGGTTATGGAACTCGCAAATTGGATAACAGAGATTTACATAATAGTAATAACGGGTTAAGTAACTAGTTTACTTGGTATATGTTAGTTTTATAAACGTGTTAAAACTAATACATTTTCAGCGTACATCTTTTACATTACACTTGGGATTGGTAAACTAACACACAATTTACAAGGGTAACCAGGTTTTCAGTATACATCTTTCACATTAGGAAAATATGGGATTTTCTTGGGTCGTAACATTTTCAGAAACCAGAAAGGAAACTCATACATTTTCACAAAACAAAACCGCTTATGAACTCACCGACTTTATGTTGATTTTCAAACTGCTTGTATTCTCAGGTCCACGTTAGACAGGTACCCGATGATCCATTTTGGCGAAGACGGAGTGTGTAGAAGACTCGTCTTGTTTTGTTCACATATACTATATATCACAAATGTACAACTTACTTTTGAAACAAATGTAAATTTCTATATGTAATGTAATGGTTGTTTACTTTACTTACTATGTGCATTGGATTTGATACTCAACGCGGAGTCCGCCCCGGAAATGTTTCCGCCTTTGGTTTTTGGGGTGTGACAGATTGGTATCAGAGCCCTTGTTTATAGTGAATGAAGTATACCAAACCTTAAATGGTATAAAACTATAAACACTAAGGGGCCTAAGTGCTCTGAACTAAAAGTATCCTTCAAAGTATAAGTATTTTCAAAATTATACAAGTATACCTAACCGTCGAGATTCGTAACTTCAACTAGAACAAAACATAAGTAAATGGGTGTTGTATACTGCGGTTAAACCTGGGTAGTTATGTAGTCGTGTCTAGGATCAATATAGTCTGGCCAACTATATTCATTCGAGACACGGCCAACGTGTGCTTGGGAGTGACTTTGGTGTGCGGCATGCCTAAACTTACCCAAATACCACAAACATCGAACCAGTGTCATAGCGAACCATGAAATACTATGGGAGTATTTCTCGAGCCAATCCTTTGTAGAAATCCTCGTTCATGCGATGTTCTCTGATCATTCCTTAGCGATGAATTATCTGTTTTGATAACTTTTTCCTGCTGTATCGCTTATTCGGGATACATAACTGTCATATCTATCGATTTAATTTGGAGGACTTATCATCATCTCTTTCCTGATCTTATTAGATCAAGATGCCTCCAAGAAAAAGACCTAGCTCAAAGACCAACAACCCTCCGCCACCACATTCTCCTCAAATTGACCTCGCAACACTTCAAACAGCTATTACGGCCGCAATGACAGCCGTCGTGTCACAAATGAACCCCAAAAATTCAGGAGGTGATCCCCAGCCCCAAAACCTAGAAGATAGTCAAGGACACCGAAAAGGGGGTTCTTATAAAGATTTCATGAGCGCAAAACCCACTTCTTTTGATGGCACTGGAGGTGTCATTTCCCTCACTCGATGGTTCGAGAAAATCGAATCCATATTCGAAATCTGTGCTTGTTCGGAGTCCGATAAAGTAAAGTTCGCAGCCTGTACCTTCAGCGAAAAAGCCCTTACTTGGTGGAACGGCCGAGTTAAATCCCTGACCCTACCTGTAGCCAATGCTCTGGGTTGGGAAGCCATGAAAGAACTCCTTCTGTCTGAGTACTGCCCTCGGGGCGAAATTCAGAAGTTAGAGCACGAGCTCTGGAACCTAAAGATGAAGGCATCTGATCTTGCAGTGTACACCTCGAGGTTTGATGACGTGGCACCGCTCTGTCCGGGAATGGTTACCCCGGAGAGTAAGAAAATAGAAAGATTTATTTGGGGGCTGACCCAGCCAACCAAGAGACACGTCTTATCTGCACGGCCGGATACTTATAATAGTGCCAAAAGTTTAGCCCAGATCCTGATTGATCACAATGATGAAGTCGAGGAAGCAACTGCCACCCCCGAACCGACCAAGACTAGTGGTGAGAAAAGGAAGTTCTGGAAGAAGAAGAAAGGTCAACCTTCCCAAGGATCCTCAAAGAAACAGCAGACTGTAGCAATCCATGCTGCTACTACCCCCCGTTGTTGCTGCTTCTGTTGTCGGATCTACAGCTCAGACCCCTACCAGTAGATATGCTGGTAACCTTCCTCTGTGTGAAAAGTGCAAGTACCACCATAACCCCGGCCCCTGCCGTGAACTGTCGTGTACCAACTGCGGTAAAAAAGGGCAAACGGTCCGATTCTGCAAGGCACCAGCCCAGTCAGCCAATCAATCTTCTGGAGCAGGTGTTGGTCAAGCATGCTATAATTATGGAGAAGTTGGGCCTTACAAGAGGAACTGCCCCAAGAAGGCGATAACTGATAATACCGGGAGAGCCCTAGCCATGGGACAGGAGGAGGCAGTCGCCGATCCCACTGTTGTTTTGGGTACATTCCTTCTCGACAACTCTTATGCTAGTATTCTTTTCAATTCGGGTGCTGAAAGAAGTTTTGTTAGTCATTCGTTCAAACATAAACTAAAATCGAACCCCCAACCATTAACCGAAACGTTTACCGTCGAGATGGCTAATTGTGAGAAAGAAAGCGCTAGCGATGTATTCATAGGTTGTACCCTTACCCTGAACGATCACTCATTTCCCATCGATGTTATGCCAGTCTCCATTAAGAGCTTTGATGTTATCATTGGCATGGATTGGTTGAGTCCCAATCATGCTGATATTCTTTGCTACAAAAAATCCATTCATCTCAATCCTACGGGTCAAACTCTCATAATCTATGGCGATAAACTCAGCTCCAACCTTCGCATCATTTCCTGCATCAAAGCTCAGAAACTATTACGAAAGGAGTGCCAAGCATTCCTAGCCCACATCATTAACGAGAAAAAGGAAATTAAATACCTCTCGAGCATCCCCGAAGTCTGTAACTTTCCTGATGTATTTCCAGAAGAGCTTCCAAGAATCCCTCCCGAACGTCAGGTCGAATTTCGCATTGACCTAATTCTTGGAGCTACCCCCGTAGCTAAGTCTCCATATCGCCTAGCTCTAGCAGAAATGTAGGAGTTATCCAGCCAACTCAACGAGTTACTTAGTAAAGGGTTCATCAGACCGATTTCCTCACCCTGGGGAGCTCTGATCTTATTTGTAAAGAAGAAAGATGGATCCTTCCGGATGTGTATCGACTACCGCAAGCTAAACAAGTTGACCATCAAAAATCGATATCCTCTTCCATGAATAGATGACCTCTTCGATCAACTTCAGGGGGCCAACTATTTCTCAAATATAGACCTTCGGTCAGGGTACCATCAGTTACGAGTTCCGGAGAGTGATGTTTCCAAAACAACTTTCAGGACTCGGTATGGACACTACGAGTTTGTAGTGATGCCCTTCGGTCTAATCAATGCACCGGCAATGTTCATGGACCTGATGAACCGGGTGTGTCGTCCTTTCTTAGACAAATTCATCATTGTGTTCATTGACGACATCCTTGTCTACTCCAGAAGCGAAGAATATCATAAACAACACTTGAGGTCGGTGTTGGAAACTCTTAGATCCGAGGAGTTGTACGCGAAATTTTCCAAGTATGAATTCTGGATTCGGAAGGTAACTTTCCTCGGTCACATGGTAAGCGAGGAGGGTATTCATGTGGATCCTTCCAAGATTAAAGCGATAGAGAATTGGTCGGCACCGAAGACACCCACAGAAATCTATCAATTCTTGGGTCTCGCCGGCTGTTATCGAAGATTCATCCAGAACTTTTCCAAAATCACCAAACCCTAACCACTCTAACACATAAAGGTGTACCCTTTTATTGGAGTGAAAAGCAAGAATCCGTGTTCCAGACATTAAAGCAAGCTTTGTGTGGCGCACCTATTCTGTCCTTACCCGAAGGGACAGAATACTTCATTGTCTATTGTGATGCGTCAAATCAGGGCTTAGGTTGTGTGCTTATGCAAAGAGGAAAAGTGATCGCTTATACCTCGAGACAACTAAAAGCACATGAGGTCAACTATACCACACATGACTTGGAGTTAGGAGATGTAGTCTTTGCATTGAATATTTGGAGACATTATCTCTACGGAACCAAGTGTACGATCTTCACTGACCGTAAAAGCCTGTAACACATCCTCCATCAGAAAGACCTAAACATGAGGTCAATGTAGTAGCAGATGCCCTTAGCCGAAAGGCCAATGGGTAGAACTACTCAGCAATTATGAGTGTGAAATTCGTTACCTTCCCGGCAAGGCCAATGTAGTAGCAGATGCCCTTAGCCGAAAGGAAAGTTCAAGCCAAAAAGTGAAGACCCTGACGATGACTATCCATTCCCATTTATCCATGCAAATCCGAGACACCCAGATAGAAGCTCTCAAACCCGAGAACAAATCAAGCGAAGCCTTAAGGGGAATGGATAAGAAACTTGAGATCAGAGGTGATAGAGTCTACTGTTTCATGGACCGAATCTGGATTCCAAAGTCCGAAGGACTCAGAGAGATTGTCATGGAGGAAGCACAGAAGCGACTAGTCGCTTCCCGAATGCCCCTTAAATACTTTGTTCACCCAGGTTCGGACAAGATGTACCTAGATCTCAAGAAACAATACTGGTGGCCGAACATGAAAGTCGAGATCGCTACGTTCGTGGGCAAGTGTCTGACTTGCGCCAAAGTGAAAGTTGAGTACCAGAAACCCTCGGGTCTGCTCCAGCAACCCGAGATACCCGAGTTAAAATGGGAGATGATTACCATGGACTTCATCACCAAGTTACCCAAGTGTCTGATTGGGTACGATACCATTTGGGTAATTGCCGATCGTTTGACCAAATCCGCTCACTTCATCCTGATTAAAAAATCGTTTAAGATGGAAAGACTCGCGCAGATCTACATCCAGGAGGTAGTTCGACTGCACGGTGTACCTGCGTCCATTATCTCTGGCCGAGATAGCAGGTTTACCTCCAGATTTTGGCAGTCTCTTCAGAAGTCTCTTGGAACCAAACTCGACATGAGCACGACTTATCATCCTCAGATCGACAGACAAAGTGAGAGAACTATCCAAACCCTGGAAGACATGCTTAGGGAATGTGTCATCGATTTCGGCAAATGGTGGGACACACATTTGCCATTGATCGAGTTCTCGTACAACAACAGCTACCATACCAGTATCAAGGTTGCCCCGTTCAAAGCCCTCTACGGTCGCAAGTGTAAATCCCCTTTATGCTGGGCCGAGGTAAGGGACACGCAGCTAGCTAAGAGTCGATTTCCCGATAGTGCTCTCACTGGTCCTGAAATCATCCGCGAAACCACCGAAAAGTTCATCCAGATCCGAGAACGACTGAAGACTTCACGAGACCGACAGAAGAGTTACGCTGATAACCGACGAAAACATATGGAATTCTAGGTTGGAGACCGTGTCCTGTTGAAGGTCTCACCCTGGAAAGGTATGGTACGCTTCAGAAAGCGTGGGAAACTTAATTCGAGGTACATTGGACCCTTCGAGATCCTCGCCAGGATCAGTCCGGTATCCTATAAACTTCGATTACCTCACGAAATCAGTAACATCCATCCCGTCTTCCATGTCTCAAATATCAAAAAGTGGCTATCCGATGAAAGCCTAGTGATTCCTGTAGACGATATCGAGATCAACGAAACTTGAAATTTGTGGAGGAACCAATCGAAATCATGGATCAAGAGGTCAAACACACGAAACAAAGTCGCATCCCGATAGTGAAGGTTCGTTGGAATGCCAAGCGGGGACCGGAGTTCACTTAGGAGCGTGAAGACTCAATGAAACAAAAGTATCCATGTAATGACCAAAAATTTCAACATAATTTAAACTTTTCAAAACAATCCATTTTAATAACATTATTACAAAAGGTTTTCAATACATTATTTATCAGAGTATTCCCAGGTCCATTTCATAAAACATAAACGCGAGGAACGGTACGATCACGCCTTTGCCTTGCCACAGTCTCCTGAAGAACCTGAAAAACATTAAACCAAAACTGTAAGCCCGAAAGCTTAGTGAGATACCCCCAAAATACCAACCACATACACGCCCTTCCAGGCTACGACCTTCCGGTCCAAAACATATTGCCTTCCGGCCCATAACATATTGCCTTCCGGCCCATAGCATAAAAGGCACACATAACATAACAGAACATAGAACAACCATGCATATCGGGTCTACTGTGTGACTGGTCCGCCGTATCGGGCCTTCAATCCACTGGGTCCACCCCCCGAGTCTAGTCATGTCCTTCGAGTCTACAGTGTGGTTGGTCTGCCCGCACCGGGCCTTCAACCTACCTGGTCCACTCTCTAAGTCTACAGTACGACTGGACCGCCCGCATCGGGCCTTTAGTCGGTCTGGTCCACTCTCCGAGCATCGGCACGTCTGGTCCGCCCTCGTGGGGCCTACAGCCTATTCGGACCGCTCGCTGGGCCTTCAGAACAACCGGTCCGCCCTGGGTATCGTGGCCTACAGCACAAAGCAGGACCCGCCTCAACCCATCTCCAGTCCAAACAACCATGTGCACATAGCATACAATCATATAACAGTCATAGTCAACAAACCGATCAAGCAGATCACATAACATATCATTACCCTAACCAGGTTACCGACCTAATCGGTCACTAGCATAGCATCACTCTACATATCGGGAAACCAACCTTAACCAGGTCTCTAACATATACCATCCTAGCTACCACGATGCAGACATATCAAGCAATAACATAATAACCATATCCGAATCTTAATCCAATAAAGGGTCGGCCTTGGTGCCGTAGACCCTGTCGATATAGTGAGGATAACTCACCTCGTGAATGCCGATACTCTGAACGGAAGAAGCAGACTCTCGAACCACCAACTCACCACAAATCTCGAACTAACCAACACAACAAGCATAAGCATTAGGTCAAACATACTTCCACTTATCGGACCAAGACCAAAGTCCAAATCTCACACAAAGTCCAACATTGGCCCAATTTACCAAATTGGGCCCACCTCATCAAATGGGCCTAGATCCAATATCCATAATATTAATTGGGCCCAAAATACTCTATTCATAATTTCCAGACTTGGCCCAAACACCAACAACCCACAAATGGCCCAACACAAAAGCCAAAAAGAAAGTCCACAGGAGGAGTACGTTGGGCGTACTCTCCTTGGTACGCTGGGCGTACTGCAATGATCACCAAAATAAAACAGGGCACTGGCCCGCTACGCGGGGCGTAACTGCGAGATCCATTAATTCCTTTTAACATCTTAATGGCTTAAGCTCTTAAGCCCAAACTTCAGATCTATAGGCCAAATATGATTAGAAATCATAAAGTCTCAGACTTTATCACTTGGAACGTCCTTAAGCTCTTAATCCAAGGTCTTAATCCATTAAGACCTATATATCTCATACAAGGAACAACTACAGCCCTTGGGACCTCAAATCAATACCTCTCCAAAGGTCTGAAAGGACAGATAATCTTGACCAAATCGAACTATGCAACAAGATGAGGACTTTTGGGACAAGAATGATAACAAAGCTTCAAAATACATAGATTTATGCAATATGAAGGTCAAGCAAGAAGCTTTATACCTTAAACCAGCTCCAAAGGGTGGTATTTCTTCAGCTCCACAAGTTCCACACGTTCTTCTTTTTCTTTGACAACTTCCCTTTTCTCCTTCAAGCCTTTCTTTTGCCAACAAGAGCTTTCCAAGGCCAAACACACCCAAATATGAGAGAATACAAGATCTAGGGTTTCTCTGAGGTTGAAGATGAGCATAAGGAGGCTAAGGGGTGAACCAACATGTTCCTTATATAGTGGCTGACCCTAAAAATAGGGTTTGGGGTTTCTGAGAGTACGTTGGGAGTACCTCCCTGGTACGCTGGGCGTACTCACCCGGCCACCCGCAACCTTTTGTCCCATTACGCTGGGTGTACGTCCAGCTTACGCTGGGCATACCCAGCCACCTTTCAAAAATCAAAAGCATGCATGCATGCCATACATGCATGGGACCATTTCCCTCTTAATCCACAAAGAACTATAAACAATGATCAACTTCGAGGCACCGCAACTCCTCTAATATAAACCCACTCTCAAATAACTTTACATTCATACGAGGGTAACGAGAAGCCCAATACTTCTAATACATACACCCACCCGAAACCTTCTCGGATGAAACTCATTTCTCGAAAGGGACCATAATTACCTTTCTATTAAATCTCAGGGACTCATAATTAAACACTTGAAGAACGGGGTGTTACAATCCACACCTCTTTCCTAATCCATGATTTGTATCTTAATTATGAATTTCGGGACGAAATTCCCTCTAACGGGGGGATAATGTGACAACCCGAAGTTCGTTTCATCAATTGTAACCCTTTTCGTTAATATATTCATCGTTTCGATTCGTTTCCGTTACGTCATATAATTAGGTCAGAAATGTGAGACTTCTATTATGACTTAATGAGTGTCTAAAAATGTTTAGAACTCACATTAACACTTCATATTAGTAATCGGAAACATTTTAAAATCGACCATATCGGGTTACGGTAACTCAATCGGGTGCGACCAAAAGCACCGTATAACGCTGGTATCGGGTAGAATTCCATTGTGCTCAAAACTTAGACACTATTTAAAGTGATCTAAGCTTCTATTTGAAGCTTTTTCTCTCTCTCACTACTCTCTCTCTAACCTCTCTCCTCAAACCAAGATTCAAGGTCCAAAAACATAGAATTAAGGCTCCAAATCCTTGAGGTAACTTCCCTAACTCGTTGTTCAACCTCCTTAGCCTTCAAATCCGAATTTAAACTTTGATTTTGGACCTCAAACATGAGTTTACGGCCAAGGAGCATGCTTGGGCCGTAAACTCCTAATAAGAGGGTTTTTATGCCTTTAAACCCCTCCAAACCAACTTTGGGAATTAGATATGATTATATGGCTTACAAATTCGGACTTAGAACACATTAAACATGGTTTTTGAGGAGTAAACATGAGTTTACTACCCAAGAACAAGCTTGGGTCGTAAACTCCTCATTCATGGAGAGTAAACTCAAAACCAAGTGTTTAAAAGCCATTTAAACACACCATTAGCCTTGGAATAAATCCTAGAATCAACCAAAATGAATTTAAGGGCCTTAAACATGATGAAATCCTCCCATTTGGGTGTTTACGGCCATAACTCCCCAAGAACAAGTTCCAGGGCCGTAAACTCCTTTTCATGAGTCAAATGGTGCCCAAAATTCATCCCAAGGCTTGGAAAAATAATTTGAATCACATATGATTGTTCTAGCATCACCAAATGAATTAAGGTTTGAGCATGGGGGAGTTTATGGCCGTAAACTCCATGTTTACTGCCGTAAACTCTAATAAATAGTCCTTAAGTGAGTTTAATCCATTCCAAGGCCCTAGAATTAAACCTAGCTAATTTTCCCAAGTGTTAGCATGTCATTTAACACCATAAAACCCCCAATCATGAGTTCACGGCCATGAACTCATGTGGTTATGGTCTTAGGGCTGAAAACTCCATAGGGAGTTTACTCTTGAAGTCCCAAATCAATATCCAATTTGTATACATCCGTACATGTCACCCGGGTCACTCCAAACACTTGATTTGAAGTGTTTTCGCTCATTGGAGTGTATTATCATATCTAATTAGTGTTTTAAAGTCTAATTAGATACCTTTGGATACCATTTCATATTACATAGGAACCTCGCGCGTTATCATGCCCCGAACCAACGCTTAGCATCCAAACCGTTGCGTTTTCTCGTCTGGTGAGTTCATACCGCTACCCATTTTCAATGTTTTCACTGTTTTCAGGGGGGATACAAGCAAAGTACAAGTGATACTTGTACTCAAAACTTGTTTTACATACATTATGTTTCATATTATATATATGCTTTTAACACTGACAGTCGTAACAAACAACAGTTTGAACCTACAGAACACATTATCATGTTATTTGTGAAATACATTACAAATTGTTGTATTTATATTTTCACAAATGTTTTCCCACATTATAACAGTTAAAAGCATAACATTTGAACATGGTTTTGTCCTCGGTAACACTTCACAGAGATACGCAAGTGGAGGATAGTCATTTGATCTTTCAGTATTATTACTAGTAAATTTGTTAATCCTATAATTGGAGACATGTCCTCGGTGAACACTCCACAGAGATACGCGAGTGGAGGACCGCCCCCGTAACTAGAATCTCTTATATAGGGAGCGCGACTTGAGTGTATAGATCTATACGGGGCTGACTACCCCACACTTGGCTGCTAGCTACAGCCGAACCGAAAGGTTCAAGGGTGATGAAAGTCATAGAGTGAAATGGACTACTTATTACCATAAATAGTCTTTAGTATGGTTATGGAACTCGAAATTTGGATAATAGAGATTTACATAATAGTAATAATGGGTTAAGTAACTAGTTTACTTGGTATATGTTAGTTTTATAAACATGTTAAAACTAATACATTTTCAGCGTACATCTTTTACATTACATTTGGGATTGGTAAACTAACACACAATTTACAAGGGTAACCAGGTTTTCAGTATACATCTTTCACATTAGGAAAATATGGGATTTTCCTGGGATCACAGTTGAACATAACCAGAACAGTGTAACCTAACAGTTAACCAAACATTACTTTTAAGAAAATATGGGATTTTCTTGGGTCGTAACATTTTCAGAAACCAGAAAGGAAACTCATACATTTTCACAAAACAAAACCGCTTATGAACTCACTGTCTTTATGCTGATTTTCAAACTGCTTATATTCTCAGGTCCACGTTAGACAGGTACCCGATGATCCATTTTGGCGAAGACGGAGTGCGTAGAAGACTCGTCTTGTTTTGTTCATATATACTATATATCACAAATGTACAACTTACTTTTGAAACAAATGTAAATTTCTATATGTAATGTAATGGTTGTTTACTTTACTTACTATGTGCATTGGATTTGATACTTAACGTGGAGTCCGCCCTGGAAATGTTTCCGCCTTCGGTTTTCGGGGTGTGACACCTTAGCTATCCTTTCGTATATATTTCGGGCCCATGTTATATAATCTCATTCCAATTCGGTCTTGAATGATTTACATGTTTAGCGATGCCTTAGTGGTTCACTTACATGGATCATAGGGCCTGGAAGGAGTTTATACCTTTTTCTTCGCGTAAATTCGATTAAGGATCTAGCGAGTTTTTGACGGTTGGCACCTATTAAGTGTACGATCGTAGCCTATAGTTATAACCAGAGTTTCTTGGAGGGAGAACGGGGATTTTTGTATAGATCTATACGGGTTGACACCCCACACCTCAGTTGTTCGCTACAGTTAGACTAACTCAGTCTAGGGTGATGAAAACCTTATAATCAAAGTCAAAAACGGTGTCCAACGACACCAAGACAGGTGAAATTGTCATTATTTAGTATGGTTATGACGGCTCTCTTAGAGGAATTAACGTTATGAAGTTTACGGAAGACCATTTTTTTTACAGGCAACATCGGGTTGTATGGGAACATTCTCTTTACATGCTCTTACATTCTCTCTACATTCTCTTTACCTTTTTAGTTAAATAAATAATAACATACATGCATTAATACAAGATCTAACACAAACACACTTAACAGTTTTCAGAAAATATCGGATTTTTTGGTGGTTTTCAACGTTATACAAATCATTTTCACAAACATGCTTATGAACTCACCAATATTTTTATGTTGACCGTTTTCAAAATAACTTGTATTCTCAAGAAACCGTTGAAGCAGGATGAACGAAACAAACTAATGGATATTGTGTTATATTTTGTTTCATCATACTCTTACTATTTTGGCATTTAATATTCAAATACAATACTCGATGTAAACAATGAATGTTGTTATATTACATGTGTGATGATGATGATGTTATGTTTCAATTATATTCACTGTAATGATATTTCAAGATGAGGTCACGCACAAGCCCCCGGACGTTTCCACCGTCTGGTTCGGGGTGTGACAGATTGGTATCAGAGCATTGTTTATAGTGAACTAGCATATCTAATCATACATGATATGCAACTATAAATACAATGGGACTAAACAAAGCTGAACATAATAATTTAAAATACATACCTTTGTGTGCATTTTAGAATAATAACACAACAAGAACAATAAAAGTCTTTGGAGGATTTGAACATCGCTATTAAACTCGGGCAATTATGTAATCGTATTGGGGGTGAATGTATTGTGTGCATAGTGAAAACAAGCAAAAGTGGTAATCAACTTGCAAAACATTTTTAAGAGATTCACAATGTGGATCGGTGAGGCTATGAGTTACATCAAAGATTCACATTATTAATTAGTTTTTTTAATTAGTGTGTAACATATGATTAAATAAATTAGTTTTTTTTTTATTTTTATAATTTGAATGTGATTTTTCTAACATGTTTTTTTTTTATCTGCATATCTTCAAATTTTCACTTGTAGTTGAAGGTAGAACATCTTTTAGATTTCTTGTCAATTTCACTATTTTCTTATTATCCTTTTTTTTCGTTGATATTTTCTTCATTTCCTGTTTTTTATTAACAAAGTAATTCAAACACGAGTTTCATGATATGAAAGTTATCAGTTATTCATATAATTCACAATGTGAATCAGGATTACAGATGAATTTAACATAACATTTATTCACATTGTGAATCAAAATATTACCAATGCAATTCTTTATAAATTTACAATGTGAAGCACAATAAGAGATACAAGATCAATCAAATATAGATGCACAATGTAAACTTGCACCTGATGAAAAAAAATGTAAATGATAAAGCACATTGTGAATTTCACAATTTAAACCAAAGCTATGTTAAATTGATATGTAATCATGATTCCCTTTGTGAATTGTCAAAAAATGTTATACTCAGAAACATTGATTTTTTTTTGAAATAATTAAATGCAAATTAAAGTTCATTGTGAATTCATAATGTGAAATTAGTTTTTAAGTTTAATGAATAAACTTATAAATGACTTAGATTCACAAAGTTTTAGGAAATTACGGTTTGTAATTTAGATATTTATGATTTCTGTACCGATTTGAAAAAATTTAAATCATTATAGGTTTTTGGTATTTATAAAAATTCACAAAAGTTCATGAAATTAGGGTTTCGATTTAATGAATAAACTCAGAAACGAGTTAGATTCACAAAGTTTTAGGAAATTATGGTTTGTAATTTAGATATTCATGATTTATGTATCGATTTGAAGAAATTTAAATCATTAGGTTTTTGTTATATATACAAATTCACAAAAGTTCATCATCCGAGGGTTTCAAATCCGTCTAAAACGATTTTTTTAATAAAATAGTATTCACATATTCATCGAATACATAATGTAACAAATAATTTAGAGTTTAGGTTTTGAAATTTATCAATCGGGAAATTTGTTGTTTAAAATGCATTAAATGAGATAAGTGGAATTAAATAGCAGTCATATATACCTTCTAGAATCATTTTTATGAACTTTCCGGTGAGATTCGCGGTTGATTTCGACTGAATCGTTGTCGGTGATGAGTTGAAATCGATGGTCGTCGGTGAAGTGAAAAATTGCTTTCAATGAGAGTGTAAAATTGATTTTAACTGAGATATAAATGTGATATAGATGAACAATAACTAACGTCGTTAATTCACAGTGAGAGTTAATAAGTTTTAGGTTGACGAAAATGCCCCCTCAGTTTCGTGTTTGGGTATAATCAGCTGCACACTATTGTTTTTCACACTTTTACAACTCAAATCCAATGACTGTTATTTTTTAGATCTAACCATCTTAATACGTTATTGGTTCCTTGATCCATATTAGTTATCTATTGAACCCTCAATATATATATATATATATATATATATATATATATATATACACACACACACACACACACATCTATTCTGATAAATGAAGGTTTTTTTTGCCAATTGTCTTCTTCTTATTCTTCATTTTAACACATTTCATTTTGTAGTTATTTTGAATTAATTCTTTTTTCACATGTCATGTTATGAGTTTTTATTTTATTAAATTCCACATAATATTTTAATGTAATAATTACAATAAATGTAGTAATAAATTAATATCAATTTCATTGAACTTACATTTTAATTTCAAAATTCCCAAAATTAAAGCTCTTTAATTTTTTTTTTATCTATTTAAATTATTTGTCTTAATTTAAAAGATAAAAAAAACATTTTCATTATAATAATTCATTATTTTTTTATTTTCTTTTAAATTCAAAGTTCTTAAATATTTTGATCTTTATATATATATATATATATATATATATATATATATATATATATATATATGAAAATTAACACATATAATATATGAGTGTCACAACTAGTATATATATATATATATAAAAAAAAACTAGGTTATAACCCGTGCAAACCACGGTTTGTATGTTTAAAACTACTATATAGATAAAAAAAATTAATGTAAAAAAACGTATTATAAATTGCAAGTAATCAATGAATTAATGTGTTAAGTAAAATAAACATAATAAGTTAACATATATTTTGAAATACTTTTTTGTACACAACATTTGAAATTTTATTGATCAAAAGTATCATCCTTATCTAAAGGGATATATACAGAAAAACCGAACCAATTATACATGTGTATGCAAAAAAAACCTTTATATTAATAATTATTATTTAAAAAAAGACAAAAATATATGTTTTTAAGATACATTAATGAGTAAAAATATTATGTTGTTTGCATTTTCTTTTTAATACGATATTAATGTTAATTGGAATAAAACTATTAGTTAAGCATGAAAAAATCAACCGTATTGTTCCATATAGAGAACACAATTGAACAAAAATAATCGAAATAGATGTAGGTTTCAACATGTTTTTTGTATACAATCAAGGAAATATAAGAAATATGTATGTCATATCATATGTTTAGCCGGTCATTTTTCTTAAAAATTTACGATTTGATTTTTTTAAACGTAAAATATAATATAGTGATTTTTCTGAATATAAAAATAATATAAGAGTCTGCATATACATGAACAATTTGTTGTGCTTTTTTGTATATATCCCTTATTTAAAATATATAACTTTAGTTATTTTATGCTATTATGTAATTTTATGTAATAATAAATGAAATGTATAAAAAAATTATTGATATGCTTATGTAAGTTTATGTAATATTTGCTTTTCAATAAGATTATTTGCTTTTTATTTCACTTGATAGTAAGCTAGTATCGATCATGTTCTCTACTTTCAATTGTTAATTTATCATTTTAGCTAATGTTATATGATATTTATTAAATTTTGTATTTTGATATCTGCATTGTTGGCCTCCATTGTTCTAACTTCTAAATAAATATCAAGGAAATTGTGTTTTGTTGTGCACTTATTTACATAAATACTCATGTTACTTATTATATTTGTTTCTTTTCATAAACTTGATATGTTCATATAAGATTCTGTCAAATTGATCGATTAAAATAACATTTTGAAGGAAGTTCTTTACACTTTAATGCAATTTACATTTGTGTCAATGTTTTTTAGAATTGATTCTTTCCATTATATTGATATCAAAAACTGTGCAATCACAAAGATGAAATTGCAAAATGTTAAAAAGTTATATAAATTTAAAAACCAAATTGAATATTTAATAATTTAGTATGGAAAATTTTACATTTGGCAAACATATATGAAAATTTTAAATTAATAATTAATAAGTAATAAGATAGTAATATATAAAAAAACTTTCTTGCCTAATGTTAGGAGAAAATATGGAAATAATATAATCATTAAATGTTTTTCTTCAAATAGTGACCAATAATTCCAATTTTATTTTCTGCCTAATTTTCGGATATAATATTTCATTACTATGTATAATTCAAAACTGTAAATCATACTATATTATAAATGAAATATTTTTTCTTTCATCACATTCATTTGAAACTCTCCATACTTTTCAATTTCTTTCTAATAATGATTATAAGTTGGTTAGTAAGATTAAATAAATATCAAACCTAAAGTGTAATCATATATAAAAAAAATTTCAATATTAAAAGAATATATTTACTTATACTTATAAAGTTATATTTTTTTTAAGTTTTTTTTTACATATTATACTTAATTTATTAGTTTTAATATATTTTTGATGTAACCATTATCATTTTAAAGCTACAACTTATGAACAATTTGTATAAAATATTTAAATTATAAACTTAAATATAACATTACAAGACCAACTTAAATATAAATTTTAGTTTAACTTAAACAACCCAAATAATATTTTGTAAATATTTAAAAGTGATAAATTGTAGTGTCTTACTAATAATGATTATAATTTGGTTAATAAGGTTATATACATATCAAACCTAAACAGTAATCATAAATAAACTAAATTTTAATATTAAAATAATATCTTTACTTCTACTTATAAAGTTATATCTTTAACTTTTAACATAGTATACTTAGTTTATTAGATTTAATATGTTGTTGTATGTAAACCATTATCAATTTAAAGCTACAACATTAGAACAATTTAGACAAAATACTTAAACTATTAATTTAAATATAATATTACAATGTCAACTTAAATATAAATTTCAGTCTCACTTAAAAAAATCCAATGAATATTTTGTGAATAGCTAAAAGTGATAAAATGTAGTGCTAAATGAAAAAACTAAATTATAATATCAATTTAAGTAAAATATTTCTTAAAGATATTTGTATAATCGTTAAAAGTTTTCAAATAAGTAGCTTAAATAACTTACAATAACAATAGTTAAACATAAGTCTATATAAATGATTATATTGTTACATTTAAAATAAAAAAACAATGTTTGATGTTTTAAATAATTATAATAATAGAAATTAAAACTTGAAGAAAATAAATTTTAAAAAATTAATGAACAATAAGAAAAACTATAAATATTAAGCCATATATTATATTTAATTTTATTCATGAGTAACTCATGGGTAGAACTCATTCAAACAGTTGAGATTTTACAGTTATAATAGATGTATATCTATTATCATGTAATTCAAAATAATCAATATATTATATCAATTTAGTATACGAATTATTATATCAAATTTAACAACAACATTATTGTTATATATAAAAAAACATATATTTGTAAAGATTTCAACTATATAAATGCTTATGCGCAACGTGCAGACATTCGCCTAGTATGGATATATATCAAATGAAATAGAAATGAAGAAAATGAAAAATACTACCAAAATAACATGTGGCAATTCGTGTTTAAAATGATGACATGTGTCATTTTTAGGTTTTGTTTATTATAAGAGGATTAATACGGGTTTATAAAGATAAAGATGTTTACGATAACTATCAAAGTTTACAAATATACATACAAAATTTGGAGTGAAAAAATTATTCGAGGTAGATTGAAAGAGCTCTAAGGTCCCGTTTGATAGACATCTTTCCTGGTCCAAGCATATATTTTTGGCTGAATAGACTGGAAAGACTGCTTGATATGCACAATAAATAGGTTTTTCCCGATAAGATATGTCTTTCCTAGAAAGCTCAAAAGCCATATCTTTCTATCTGAATAGGCTGGAAAGACAAACGGTGGCCCAAACTTCATCTCTTTCTTTCTTGCATTATTAACTTATTTTAAATATTTATTTATTTTCTTTTTTATTGAATTATTATATATTATTTTTAATAAACTATTAATTAATATTTTTTATTATGTTATTAATTTCTTTTAAATAATTTTTTATTTCTTTTTAATGGATTAATTTTTTTATTGGATTATTATATATTAAAAAATATTATTTATAAATATATAACATTTATATATATTTATATATATATATATATATATATATATATATATATATATATATTAAAAAAATATTATTTATAAATATTAATTTTTTAATTTATTTTTATTGGATTACTTCTTTTTTTTGGACAACACTATCAGCATCTTAATATATTTTGAAAAAATTCATTAATCCCACCGTTATTGGACATAAACCGAATCAAGAATCACATCTTGAATTATAATTTTTTTAATTGCTAGAAAGAATAACAACATATAATTAACTTAAAAAAAACTAAAAACAACTTAATCGATATTTTATTTGAATTTTAAAAAATTATTATTTAATTGTAATTTCATCCATCACAATATAAAAATAATATTAACATTTTTCATCTTCAACCAAATGAATACAATCAAACAAAAACTTTTTTATACAACATTTTTCCTCCATTAACTCTTTGATGTGAGTCCATCTAAAAAGACTTGTAAGAGATACTTGGCATCGACCTATAACTTAGCATGACGTGATACGTTCGCCTGATACTCAAAATTACAAAACAACCCTACCCTTCTTCCTCATTAATCAGATTGTCAAGACGAACCCCTACGCAAAGCGGCGCTCTGGACCTTTTGCAGCGGGGCACGATACATACCTTCGGCGGCGATGGGAGTACCGGCGTTTTACCGCTGGCTAGCGGAGAAGTACCCAATGGTCGTTGTTGATGTTATAGAGGAAGAAGCCGTTGAAATTGACGGCATTAAAATTCCCGTCGATACAAGTAAACCTAACCCTAATCAAATTGAGTATGACAACCTTTATCTCGATATGAACGGAATAATCCATCCCTGTTTTCACCCCGAAGACCGGGTAACAATCCTTTCTCTCTCTCTCACTCTCTAGAGATATTTATCTCTGTATCTATATCTCTTTATGTGTGTATATGTATGTTTAGTCTGAGATAATTTGTTTTTGTAGTTATATGTCCTGTGTTTCCTGTGTTTCTCATCGATATTTTCTTCAAATGATTAAAAAACTCGGAAGGTTTTGAGAGCTCATAGGATTAGAGTAACCATTTATAATTCTGTTTGTAAACGCTTCTTAATAATCCACAAGGAATGTGATACACTAAAAAGTTAGCCTCACATTCAATCCTGAAAATTTCTCTTCCAATCCTTGACATCGGAGAATAGAATAATATCATTCATGGCTGAGATGCTCTATATTGAACCTAATGGCCCTTTTGCATATAAAATTCACCTTATAACTTGTCTTGTTGCCAAATTACTTCTCTAGCTTGGTCGAAAGGGTATGGGTACCTAGTATATTGGAGCCTAGAAAAGTCACTCTTGTTCAATTATCTGTATAGCCAAAATACCGGCAATTAGTTAATCTGTATTCAGCTATTATCTACTTCCTGATAAATCTTTCAAGTTTGTTTGTACGATGGTCGATGGTGAATAGAATACATAAACACGAAGAAGCCAATAGCACTTGCTGTATAAAAATTGCTTTGGTAAATTCCCAGCAAGGAAGAACGGAAACCATTGAGCAAAACCCACATATCAAAGCTTTTCAAATAACAACACACACCAATTTTCATTGAGGTTTTAAAAGGGTATACGTGACCCATGCGGGAGGTAAATCACAATGTCCCTGTCTTTGTAGCAAGAAAGGTTATACCCAGGCTTGAACCTGAGACCTCTCCTATGGATAGGACACTCGTGTGGGGACTTTTCCTTTGAGATTTTAGTCCCCAAAGTCTACTGCTTTCAGTAAATCTCACCCTCTACATTCATCTCACCTAAAAAGCATCATTATCGAGGTTAATGAAACACACACATGGAATTAATCATGGCATTTCGTTATCCTTTATTTTGGATTGATAAAGGAATGATAAGCTCTGTTTCAAGGATGGTACCAAGCATGCTGGAGGAAAGATCTCTTTGCCTCTTTCTTAGGTTTTAATCCTCCAGATGTTACTTAAAGCAAGCATAACTACATCCTTAAAATTAGCTATATGCAGTTTTGTGAGAAACATTGTTTAGTCTTTTTCCTCATTGATGACATATATGTCTTGGAGTTATCTGTAACGATAACTGCCTGTTTTTATTTTTATTTTTTTCCCATTCATTGTTGAATGGATAGAGCTCTGTATGATGAATGAATTCTGTCTAGGGGAATTGTTGAATAACAAAGTCTTTTGGACCGAATGAAACGTCTTATTGAGAGCAAATGACCATTTTATCCTTGTCTAGAAGTGATATGGAGTCAATACCTCATGTTACCATGTGGAGGCAAAAGTTTTAAGGGACAATAACAAAACTCTCGTATTCACCAAAATCGTAATATAAAAAAGTAACATTGCTGAAGATTCGTAAGTGTTTTTGGGAGGTCCTGGATACATAAATGGTCCAAACTATGATTTAACAAATTAAGTCAGCATGTTTGTAATTTATATGTATTAATTCAAAGAAATCCTTTATTATTAAGTCAAAAAGAAACAGCAGCTAGGATTGTAAGATTTTATGCACTTGCGCTGTCTTAATAATGAAAAGTGATGAATGCAGCCTTCTCCAACCTCTTTTAATGAGGTGTTCCAGTGCATGTTTGACTACATCGATCGGCTGTTTGTGATGGTGCGACCTAGGAAATTGCTTTATATGGCTATTGGTGTGTAGTAAGCCTGAAAAATTCTTGTAATATCATATTTCTTTTTAGAACTGATAATGAATTCTTACAAAAATATCTGAAAAAAATGTGGTGTAGATGGTGTTGCTCCAAGGGCAAAAATGAATCAGCAGCGATCTAGGCGGTTTAGAGCAGCCAAAGATGCAGCAGATGCGGTACGTGTAACAAACAGACACCCCGATTAAACTAAGGGGCTCAGTTTTTAATTTTGATTATTGTATTGAGAAATTGCATTTTGTAGGCAGCTGAGGAGGAGAGGCTTAGAGAGGAGTTTGAGAGGGAAGGCAGAAAGCTTCCCCCCAAACAAGAATCACAAACTTTTGACTCAAATGTCATCACCCCTGGGACTGAATTTATGGCTGTTCTCTCTGTTGCTCTCCAGTACTATGTTCACCAAAGATTAAACAATGATCCTGGATGGAAGCCTATAAAGGTAAATTCTTTCTCTAAATTTCTCCACTTTCAATATACTACCTACAGCATTGCATGCACTTTTAGTTTTCTTCTTAATTAGGAAGGACATTCTACTTTCCACTCTACAATAGTTTGGTAGATTTTTTTTCCTAAAAAAATCCCACTACTATTTAAGTTGCATCCATCTTCAAAATTACTCAAGGAACATTTATTGTAGAAGCAAACTTATCTGAGTCATGACCTGTTCATCTTTTTTGAAGGTTATTCTTTCAGATGCTAATGTTCCTGGTGAAGGGGAACATAAGATAATGTCATATGTTCGCCTACAAAGGAACCTTCCTGGTTTTGATCCAAACACCCGCCATTGCTTATACGGATTGGTATTATTGTTTATCCTTCAACTCGTTTTCATTTGACACTTGGCATTGTCCACTTAAAGTTTGATCTTTTTTTTTTTTTCAAACTACAGGATGCTGATCTCATCATGTTGGCTTTAGCTACCCATGAAGTCCACTTTTCGATACTTAGAGAGGTATAATTGCACAAACCTTAATCTAGTTGTATCTGCAATAAACTAGGGGGAAGGAACTCTAATCTGTTGACCTTTTGGTTAGCAGGAAACAGAATGGAAGATAATAATATTTTGATTTTAACTTAGAAGTATATTTTTCATTATATATTTAATTTGGTTATTTACACCTAATGCTGTCCAGTGCCAGTGATCTCTGTTTTTTAACTTAATAGTGATCCATGCTTATTGATATCATCTTATTCAAGTGAGTGATCTCTGCTAAACACCTGACATGCTATATAATTGGGACAACGGTGAGTAGAACCATGATATGAGAAGAAAATATATAAAGAAAGAGTAACCATTGAGTCAGTTTTTAGAGGTTAAATTGAGGAGTGCAATATGTCTTTAGTAGACAAGTATATTTGCTGATTATAAGTTTATAACAGTGCATGTATTATCAAACAGTAGAGGTGGTGACCACACTTTAAGAGAGATTTTAATATTTAGACTGTGTGTTCAAAAGAAATACTATATTTGATAATGTGTACACATGGACTTTATTTCATCAAGTCCATTATCCTGCTGTCAACATGGGCACGGACATGTATTTTGCATATGACACTGGGTTGTTTCAGGTTGTATTTACTCCTGGACAACAAGACAAGTGTTTTCTTTGTGGTCAAATGGGTCATTTAGCAGCAACTTGTGAAGGAAAGGCAAAGAGGAAAGCTGGTGAATTTGATGAAAAAGGAAATGCTGAGATTGTGCCTAAGAAACCATACCAGGTAGCTGTCAAACTGAACTTATGCAGTTCTTTGTTAGGCCAAATGCAAGAAATACCAACAAACTTCCATTATTTATGTGTTATTGCTTCCTATTAAGGCACTCTACTTTGAAAAACTACCCAATTATAGCATTGCTATTCGATATGTTTCTTATTACTTTGAAAAATCTGTCCAACTATAGCTTCGTGCTTGGATGACATTGCTATAATTGGTGGATTTTTTAAAGTACAGTTCAATGCTGTAATAGGAAGAAACAGAAGTAGGGTTTTTTAATAAATAAATCAGTGGAAGAGTGTTGCTATTCTTGCATTTAACCCCAATTTATTTTCTGCTCGTGGAAGGCTTTGTATTTTATGGAATAACATGTGTATGCTTTGCAGTTTCTCAACATATGGACTCTTAGAGAGTACCTTGAATATGAGATGAGAATTCCTAATCCTCCTTCCAAGATTGATTTTGAGCGCATAGTTGATGACTTTATCTTCATGTGTTTTTTTGTTGGGAACGACTTTCTACCACATATGCCCACTTTGGAAATACGTGAGGTACAATCAGAATAAAAACCCGTTTTTATTTAATTTTATAATGACACAACTTTATTTATTTATTTTTTTTATTTCAATGATTCTATCTAATAAAATAATAATTTGTTTTTATCGAAAATAACTAGAATGTATAGTTTTTGGTTAAATTTTAGTGAGCTTTTGTCACGATTCATTTTTTAATTTTTACAAATAAAAAATTCATTACTTGTAGCTAAGTAATGTATAGAGCAGAGTTAGAGGGTGTTTGTGATTTCATTTTGAAGTTAAAAAGGACTTTTACCCAAAAGGGCTTATTGCCTTATGAATGTGAGAAAAGTAGTTTTTAAAAAAGTTTTTGGATTAGCTTTTAGTGGCAAAAGTCAATAAGTTAAAAAGTGTTTGGCTAACTTATTGACTTTTGTTTGTTTTTTCTTCTAATAACTCATAAGTCATTCCAAGAAATTACAAATTGTAACTTATTCAAAACTCCTTTTCAAAGGCTAAACTAAAAGTTGTTTTGAAAGTCCTTATTAGGTATCCAAACACCTTTTATTTTTTTTCAAAACTTATTAACTTTTCAAGATGTCAATAAGGTAAAAAGGAGTTTTTAGATGAAATTCCAAACACCCCTTTAAACCGATACGTTGTATTTACATATAATGACAGAATACAAAAGCAGATAAAAATTAATTTGATTCCTACATAGAGAAGTTTATTACAAACGAGAAGTAACCAATTAGATTAATCTTAAAAGAAGAGGATTCAAATGATGTGTTAATATTTTCAGAAGGGCTAAGACTGTGTTTGGCGCGCCACAACTAGCTTATTTTTCGAGCTTTTTTAAGTCGTCATGTTTGGCAAGCCAAAAAGTAGCTTATAAGCTAGCTTTTTAAAAAGCTACTTAAACTAGCTTTTTAAGAACTTTTTTAAAATTTTCCAAATATACCTGTTAATTAAGTATAAAAACACATTCTTTTGAATGTCCTTTTATGTCATTTCACATTTTTCAGCTAGTTTTACCAAACGATATTTTCTATCAGCTAGCTTTTCAGCTATCAGCTAGATTTTATTTAACAGCTATCAGCTAACTTTTCAGCTAACAGCTAGCTTTTCAACTAGTACACCAAACATAGCCTTAAAAGATAGCAACTTGCCTTGATTTATTTGTTTATCATAGCATCTTTAATTTTCTTTCTCAATTATAGCAGTGAAAATTGTTTTGTAATTTGAAAAGTCCACCCAGTTAGAGCATTGTACTATGAATTTTTCCTTATTAGGAAAAATCTACTTACTCAATTATAGCAGTGAAAATTGTTTTGTAATTTGATGACATTGCTATATATTTGGGTAGATTTTTGGAATTTGAATATGCTGTAACAGGAAGGAATGAAAGTAGGATGCTATATAATAAACTAAAAAGAAAGAAAGAAAAAAGAAAGTAGCATTCTGAAACTTTAACCTGAAAAAAAGAGAAGAAAAAGAGGAGTAATTTAATATGTATATATATATATATATATATATATATATATATATATATATCTTGTTTAAGGTGTATTTGTTATATCTGGGTGGTGGTGGTTGACAGGGTGCAATTAATTTACTGCTAGCGGTGTATAAAAAGGAGTTTAGGAGCCTGAATGGGTATCTGACTAATGGAAGCAAGGTGAGTATTATGTAATGTTAATATGTTATATTGAACTAGTAGTATGTATCTATGTATCTGCTGGAGTGGACTGAATCGTTTTGTTATTGACTCCCAGCCAGACCTTAAGAAAGTGGAGCAGTTTATTCAGGCGGTTGGGTCATACGAAGATAAAATATTTCAGAAAAGAGGGCGGTTGCATCAGGTGAGTAGATAGATATATTTTGACTTGAGAAAGATGGATATTAATTAATAATGATAATAATATGTTTGTGTTGTGCAGAGACAAGCAGAAAGGATAAAACGTGAGAAATCCCAAGCAAAATCTCAAGCAATGAGAGGAGATGATGCGGCACCACAAATGGAGCCGGACTCATTAGTTCCAGTCGGCCGCTTTCAGGGATCACGTCTTGCTTCTGGACCTTCCCCCTCACCATACCAACCCCATTCCCGACCACAAAAACTTGCACGCCTCTCCACCTCTTCTTCTGTTGGTGCTGCCATTGTTCAAGCTGAGTCCAGTCTTGAAAATGATGTATGTTTGTTTCCCTTCTCACTCACATTATCAACTGCTTTTTACTTAAACCCTTTCACTGTTTAGGACCAGGAATTAGATAACCACTTCACTTGTCGTCCTTCCTTCCTTCCTTCTTCTTTGGCTCTCCAGAATCCAGATCTTATAAAAAAAAGTATTACTTGTTTTCAGGTACTTGACAATAAGGAAGAACTCAAAACAAAACTCAAGGGGATACTTCGTGACAAGTCTGATGCTTTTAATTCTGACCAGCCGGAGGAAGATAAGGTTACTATTATCTTTTATATGCCTCAATACTCTTACCATATTCTACAAATGCCAATCTACTTCTATATTTTGTAATCCACATACAAACCTATTTTTCCCTACTATATTTGGGTGGACTTTTCAAACTACAATGACGCAAACTATATGTATATGACTAGATTTTTCCTTAATAAGAAAACAAGTATGTGCATGTACAATGTTGTAATAGAAAGAAATGAAAGTAGGATGCTACTATACACAAATAAATGAAAGATGATTTTATAGTTTACATGTTATGTTATTCTCATGATGGGTTGTTGCCAGATCAAATTGGGAGTGCCTGGATGGAAAGAGAGGTACTATGAAGAGAAGTTCTCTGCAAGTTCCCCTGAAGAGCTTGAGGAAATACGGAGAGATGTTGTAAGATTCCAAACCTTTTTCAGTTGATTCCGTCCTGTGCTTAGTTGATATGTACGAATGAAAAGCTCAGTTAAACCTAAATAAGATTATTATAAAAAATTATATCTTCTAACCATTTTTTTAGAAAACAAAATATAAATCTAAGTGGCATGATGATTTTATTTATTTATTTATTTATTTATTTTTTATTTTTAAAGTTGCCTATAGAAGTTACATAAATAAAATTGGGTTATTTTCCAAAAGAATGAACCTTAAAGTATATGCTAACGGTTTTTCACAGGTCTTAAGATACACAGAAGGCTTGTGTTGGGTGATGCATTATTACTACGAAGGTGTCTGTTCCTGGCAGTGGTAAGTAGTTTCTTCTATATATATTTATTGTAAAGCCACTATTTTTACAAAAATAAGGGTTAAATGCAAAAAGATAGCAACACCCTTTCATTTATTTCATTATTTGTTTCATTTATTTCATTCCACTTTCATCTCTTCCTATTATAGCATTGTACTTAAAAAATGTACCCAAAAACAGCAATGCTGTCTAAACACAAAACAGTTTTCACATGTATAAATGGCTTGATCTATTAAAGTACATTGTCTTAATAAGATAAAGCTGAAGCTAAAATGCTTTAGTAAGAAGATTTGAAAGTAGGATGCTATCATAAACAAATGAATGAATCTATGTTGGTGTATCTTGCATTTAGCTGAAAGCTTAATTGGTACTACCTGTTTATACTTGATGGATTTTGGAAACATTGAAGTATTTCCAGTTTGTTCTTGGGTGGAATTATGATATAGGAGTTTTGAACAACTTGTCAGATGCTCAATGTGGTGTATGTTGGGAACATATCTAAAAGTCCTTGATCTATTTTTTCTAAAAAGGGCCAACCATCAATTTTCTTTTGTTTTTGTACAAGTAACTTTGGCCTTGTCTTTCCATGTAGTGTTGTCTATATAAACTGCTGTCTGGATCAATGGTTTTTGAACATATTTGAGAAAATGACGCCACAGTTGGGTAAACGGAAGGAAAAAATAAATGAGGCCAATTTTGTAAAAAGATAGGAATTAAGGGGATGACTTTCTCTAATAAGTCGTTCTTTCTGCATAGTCAAAAGAAAACAGCCATTAATAGATTACTTGGTGGATTAATTTTAAACCATAATCCTTTAAACCCACAGCCCTAAACTTGGACACCTTAGGGTTTAGGGGTATGCCTCGTTGCATTAAGTTCCTCAAAAATTATTATATTGATTATTGAAACATTTCATATTTGTACTTTCAGGTTTTACCCATATCATTACGCACCGTTTGCTTCTGATCTTAAGGATCTTGGAGAATTAAGCATCAATTTTGAACTCGGTTCCCCATTCAAACCGTTTAATCAACTGATGGGCGTGTTTCCTGCTGCAAGGTCGAACCTGTTTTATATATATATATATATATATATATATATATATATATATATATATATATATATATAATCTTGATTCCTTCCATATTAACAAAAAAATATCTTTAACTGAGTTCAATTTTACAGTTCCCATGCTCTTCCCGAGCATTATAGAAAGTTGATGATGGATCCGGACTCACCTATTATCGATTTTTACCCAACAGGTAAAGTATTTTTTTAATCTAATACCCCAAGCCCGGAGTTATAAAAATTCCAAACCATGATGGAAATTATACCAGCCCACAAGTTAAGGCTTTCATTGAGTTGTTAATTATAACGTTCTACTTTCATGTCTTCCTACTTTGACAATCATATTCATAGCAATGCCATGCAAATATAAAACCAATTTCACTGCTACAGTTGGGTAGATCTTTTAAAGCATAATGATTTAATAAGGAAGAGACTAAAAGTATGCTATAATTGGGTAGATTTTTCAAAGTGCCATTTTTATGCTGTAAACGTAATACAAAGAGATAGCTATTGTACACAAAAAAGGAAAGTACTTTTTCTCTTTCTTGCATGTAGCCAGACAAATTATAACAAATTGGTCTCTACTCACACTTGGAATGAGTATCAAATCCATCCAACTCAATACCTAGAAAGGCTGGGCTGCTGCTGATAAATTTTGTAACACCCCATGCCAGCTTGAAGTTATAGACTATCCCAGTAACCTTTGGATCAGTTCTAAAACCATGGTGGAAGTTATTGGTATCCCACACCACCACTTAAGACTTGTAATAAGGGCCTCACAGTTGTCTTCTTTTTTTCTTGTAATTGTTTTCAGATTTTGAAGTCGACATGAATGGGAAGCGTTTTGCATGGCAGGTATCCACTATGCTCTCTTCTTTTCCCTTTTCCTTTAACAGGGTTTGTCCGTATTTGAAATTATTAACAAACTTATGGTAATTACGTACGTGTAGGGAATAGCAAAGTTGCCTTTCATTGATGAAGATCGTCTTCTTGCAGAAGTGTCAAAAGTTGAGCATACTTTAACGGTATGAGGACACGATTGGTGCCTTTTTTTTCTTTTTGTTGATGAAAGTATCTATTGAAGGAAAATGATTTGATGATTTATATGCAGGAGGAAGAGGCTCGGAGAAACAGCACGATGTGTGACATGCTTTTTGTGGCATTATCACACACATTATCTCCATACATATTCTCTCTAAACGACCGATGTAAGCAGTTATCCGCCAAGGAACGAGTTGAAGTCAAAGAACAAATCGACCCACTCGCGAGGTAGGTTTGTATTGCAATGTCTGTCTACTTGTTGGCATTTTTAATCTTTTGTCTTGGGATAAATGCAACCTATTTTCATTGATTTCTTTATAATAGCATCCTGGTTTCATTTCTTCCTATTACAAAGCAGTTTTTTACTGCTCTAATTTGTTAGGTTATTTGAAGAATGATTTTCAAATAAGAAAAAGAAAATCACAAGTATAATGCTATAGCTGGGTAGGCAACGTCTTGTTTTAATAAGAAAATTTTGAAAGTAAAATGCATCAACGAAGAGAAATGAAAGTAGGATGCTACAATACACAAGTAGACTTTTCAAAGTATAATGTCCTGGTAAGAAAAAAACTTGGGACTGGTTAGATTATTCAAAGTAGAATACTTTAGTATGAAAAAAGAAGTAGAAGTACAATGTTGTACTAGAAAGAAATGGAAGAAGGATGGTATAATACACAAATAAAGAGTGTAGGTTGCTTTTTAATTCAGCCTTTCTTTTTGCAAGACTGTATGTGTTTTTTTCTGATTTAATTGGTGGGTGTGTGCAGTGGTGGGATGAATGGGTATCTATCCCTTTGTGCCGGAGATCCCTGTCCTCCAATATTTAGCTCACCTGTTGACGGCATGGATGACATCATGGATAATCAAGTCATGTATGTAAACTTTCATTGCCTTTTTGCTATTTAGTGTTGTTGGTGTGTAAGGAAGTAGGCCCTGTTAAATAAACAGAAGAGAAGAAGTTGGAGAAAGATGAATTGCAATTTTTTTTTCCCAACCTAGAAAGGTGGGACATAGACTACTAATAAGCTATTGATCTTTTGTCTGCGTAAAAAATGCGCTCTCCCTGATCTGATATCAGAGGACAGAGATATCTGTAAAAGATCATCTCAGGCTCATGGGTGTGGGTGGTGAAAGGACTTGGAATAAAGCAGTCCGTCTAAAGGTTGGCTCAACTTTTGGGTGCCTTCCATTCTGTTCCTTTGGGGTGGATGGCTTTTAGCCTTAGCCTTGTTATCCACGAGAGAAAAATAGACCTAGAAAGAAAGTTAGCTTTGTTTGTCCAACCGAGGGGAGGGGTTCAGTTTCACTAATCTAATTTTTACTGTCTGCTTGCATGCATTTCAGATGTGCTATATACAGACTGCCTGAATATCATAACCATATATCTCGACCACCTGCAGGAGTCAAACCACCAAAAAAGGTAATTGCTATATACAGCCTATATGCATGCTATAACGTTCATTGTCTTGTCATACTAAATTCACAGAATGTGTTTTATCCCCAACTTAACCCAACATTCCAATATAAAATATTTTTACAATTCTTAATCCCAACCCAACCCAACTCAGCTTGAGCTTTTGATACTTGATTAATGACACCAATGTTTTTTCTAACTATGTAATGTATTTATTACTTATATAACTAATATTATAATCTAAATCGATAAAAATATTTATTAAAAAGTTATCATTCATTAAATTTTAGTCTTTCTATAGGCGAAAGAAATAAATATAGCAATGCCAATTGTTCTTTTTTATCTTTTATTTGTGGTGGAATAAAAATAAATTTGTGGTGCAGACGGTGACAGTGGATGATTTACAACCAGAGCCTGCTTTATGGCATGAAGATTCTGGAAGAAAGCCCTGGGAGAACGGAAGGTACCATATTACTGTTCTTTCTTATAACTTACCTCAAATCTTTCAAACCAACAAAATAGCAAACACATCGACACCTACACCATGGAATGGAATTTTTATTCCATTTTTTGATAGAGAAGAGAAGGAGAAGGTTCCAGTCCTCAAAGAATGATTTTCTACTTTTGATGTAGGAATGGGCAGAACAGGCAGCATAACAACAACAACAATTACAATAATAATAATAATAATTATAATAATAACCAGCACCACCATCCTGGGCGGCAGCTTGGAGATGCTGCACATCGACTTGTGAACAATAGCTTACAAATAAAGACAGACAGAAGAAATAGTCATTATCATCATCCATATGACCCACGCCCACCCCCTTTCCATGCTGTTAGACCACCACCACCACTCCCACTCCCACCCCCAGCATCCTATCATCACAACCAAAGTAGGATGGTGCAGTCGCAATCGGGTTATCATCCTACTCCACAATCACATAACTATGCCCAACCCCATCCTTATGCTTCGCCTGCCCATGCCAATTACACTAGTAGTAGGTCAGGAGGTTCAGATCATCAAACCCCTGGATACGAATACGATCCACGTGTCACCCATCAAACTCCACATGCCGTTACTCATTACTATCCACACCAGGGTTACAATAACAGTGGTGGGTATGGTGGTGCCGCCAATCAGACTGCAGGATGGGCAGCCGCTCGTGGGAATCAGGGTGGCGACAGAGGAGGAGGAGGAAGACATCATCATGGTGGAGGCAACCAATTCTCAGCATTGAATAGAAGACCCCCTCATCGCCGTTAGATATGTTTATGTTTATGTTGGAATACATAACATAGAGATATGTATCATATGTGTCCACTTATATCAAATTCATTCCATAGGTTCAGCTCAGGATATTAGATGATTCCCCTCTAATTTTTGTTGTATTTATACTTGCTTTTTATGCTCCTTATCTTTTTATCGAATCCAATAATAAAACCCAGAAAATCTTTATTCCAATGCTTTTCATTTTGTATTTGTAAATTTGTGTAGGGTTTTATATTTAGGCTGCAGATTAGCTGAAACTAGTTTTTGCTTTATAACCCGCCGTTCTAAATTTTTTTTGATTAACACCAAATTTGGCTAATCAATTATTTCATAAAACTTTAAAGTACCAATTTATATATTTTATTACATGCAGACTGAACATAAAAGCTATCCTAAATGCGCTCTTTTTGCTTTTTGACAACTTATTGCGCAACTTATTTTCGCACTTTCTTTTGCAATGTTTTTCTACTTCGCTTTCAACATTTATAAAGTTGAATATGTGAAAAATATACATGAATGCAAAAATGTTGGGCTGTAGTTTAGTTGTGAAGCCTCCAAAAAGTATGATGCATGAAGTTAGATCGTATGAAGTCATCAAGCCTGTGAGCTTGTTAAGTTCCTTCGGTATATCTGTCAATCATATGGTCTGAAGTGCTTCCGACTTAACATAGGAATATAAACTTAAATACTTAAAAGTTTAACTTTTCAAATCTCAAAACCATGAAACATACAAAAGACAATTTTACCAAAGCAAAAGTGCTGAAGTGCTTCCGACTTAACATAGGAATATAAACTTAAATACTTAAAAGTTTAACTTTTCAAATCTCAAAACCATGAAACATACAAAAGACAATTTTACCAAAGCAAAAGTGAAAGGGAGCAATTTTCGTGCTTGGATGGATAAAAGTTGAATATTACTCAATGACGAATCTTTATTTGTAACATCCTAAATTTTAAACCAAAATTTTATTTTCAAATAAAGAGTAAAACATCCAAAACCGTTTTTTCATAAAACCCAAGTAACATTATGTTGAAAATCATAAACCATATCATAATCTGTACCAGATTAATAAAAACAACGAAAGTCAAAAACATAGAACATCACAGATAAAAATAGGGTTTTTGGTATTGTAGTACAATAAAGTTTGGCCACTTTATACGTTTAGTCACTAAAGTATTTTTTGTGCTCAATTGGTCATCAACGTTGGAAAATAACAGCTAATTACACCATTATGCATTTGACAAACGGAACTACTGGTTGTATTCCTTATGTGACATTACATTAAATTAGATATTTATCTTATTAACTCCACGTAAAAAAATGAAGTCAAAACAATCACATTAAATCACACACCATTATAGTCGTTCTTCGTTCTTTATCAACTCACAGTGACCAAGAACGAAAAAAAAAAAACTAGTGTCAACCTTGAGGCCAAACCCTGATGGACTGTATCCTGTAGTGGAACTCAACTTCAAAGGTTTTTTTCTTCAAAATCCTTTCTCTTATAACCACGGTATCAAATTCACATTTAATGATTATGATTTTTCTGGAATGACCTATGAGTGTATCACCTTTCTCAAATGGTTCATGCAAGAAAGTATAGAGAAGTTATACTACCATAAGTCAAGTAAGCCCTTATTATCTGGGATAACTGCTAATGCTAATGAGGAAGACTACGCTTATTTCATTTTTGATGCTTATGAGACTGATGGTATAATTTTCCTCTATGTGGACCATGATGGTCAAGGAATAGAGAACTGGTTTGGTTCTGACATAGAAGAAGAAGATGGTGGTGAAAATAAAGATGAAATTGATAACCTTAGAGATGTGGAGGTGTACATTAATGAGGATATAATCATTATGAACAAAACACATGGTGATGAGTTTTTGACTAAATTATGTGCCGAAGAGGAAGATGAAAATGATAACATAGATGATGATGATGAGGGTGAAAAATCATTTAAAAAACACACATCAAACAATTTAAATACCTTAAAAAATAAAATAAAGTAAAAAACTACATGAAGTAGTAGAAAGATATGATTTTGGTTAAATGGTTGCGAGGTTTAAAAAGGTTTGATTAAAGGCAAAAACAAAAAAATTAAAAACAAATTATATATATATATATATATATATATATATATATATATATATATATGTGTGTGTGTGTGTGTGTGTGTGTGTGTATGTGTGTGTGTGTGGAGTGATTCAAATGAGAACCACAATTAAGAATCCTAAGAAACCTCATTTATATATATATATATATATATATATATATATATATATATATATATATATATATATATATATATATATATATAGGGTTAGTATCATGTGAGACGGTCTAATTTTGTGAGACCGTGAGACACATTTTTTTATTTTTAAATTTTTTTTATATTTTATTTAGTTAATTCAAGTTCCGAAAATAATATTTAAAAAAAGATTTTTTTGAATTTTTCCATTTATTTTGCATTTTAAAATTATTTTTAGAATATGTATAGTGTAATATTCTATTTAGAATATTTCACGTATTTTTAAAAAAAAATAGGATTTTTTTATTTTTTTAGTTAATTCAAGTTTCGAAAATAATATTTTAAAAAAAGAATTTTTAGAGTTTTCCATTTATTTTGCATTTTAAAATTATTTTTTAGAATATGTCAGTGTAATATTCTATTTAGAATATTTCACGTATTTTTCAAAAAAAACAAAAACGGGATTTTATTTTTTATTTTTTTTAGTTAATTCAAGTTCCGAAAATAATATTTAAAAAAAGAATTTTTGGATTTTTCCATTTATTTTACATTTTAAAATTATTTTTAAATTTGGTCTCACGGTCTCACAAAATTAGAATGGTCTCAAATGAACCTGAACATATATATATATATATATATATATATATATATATATATATATATATATATATATGATTTAAAACGACGTAGTATTGTGAGTTTTAGCATATATACTACGTCGTTTTGAATCACAATACTACGTCGTTTTGACTTATATATATATATATATATATATATATATATATATATATATATATATATATATATATATATATATATATATATATATATATATATATGGGTAAAGTGAATATACCTAACAACCTTATATAAGCTTAGGTACCTAACCACATTATATTACATTGTTTTGCATTATATTTTCATTGCAATCGTCTAAGGTTCTTAAACTTCAACTCTTAACTTGATTTACTTCCAAGATTTTCAGACATTCACCATTATATTCCTCCTACACCATTTGATTTGTAACGGTAGTATATGAAACCCACCAGGGGGTCTCTGGTAGAAAGGTGTCATTTGAAGGAAGATAATTGTGAAAATCCAAAGATTTTGGAAGCAATCAAGTTATGAGGTTGAATTTTAAGAACTTTGGGTTATTACAATGCAAATATGATACAAAATTATGTAGTGTGATATGGTTAGGTACCTAAGCTTATATAAGGTTGTTAGGTATATTCACTTTACCCTATATATATATATATATATATATATATATATATATATATATATATATATATATATATATATATATATAGGGTAAAGTGAATATACCTAACAACCTTATATAAGCTTAGATACCTAACCTCATCAAACTACATTATTTTGCATTAAATTTTCATTGCAATCATCCAAGGTTCTTAAACTTCATCCCTAAACTTGATTTACTTCAAAAAATGTTGGAAATTTATCATTATATTTCTCCGACATCTTTTCATTTGTAGCGGTAGGATATGAAGTCCATCAGGTGGTATTCGATAGAAAGACGTGATGTAAAAGAAAGATATTGGTGAAAGTCCAAAGATTTTGGAAGTAATCAAGTTATGGGGTTGAAGTTAAAGAACCTTAGGCAATTACAATGTAATTATGATACAAACCGATGTAGTATTATGGAGTTAGGTAGCTAAGCTTATATAAGGTTGTTAGGTATATTCACTTTACCCTATATATATATATATATATATATATATATATATATATATATATATATATATATATATATATATATATATATAAAAATTGTAATTGTCCAATATTCTTATAATTCGACTTCTAACTTGATTTACTTCCAAGATTTTTATAAATTTCACACTTATCTTCCTGTACATAATTTTCATTTTCAACTATAATATATATATATATATATATATATATATATATATATATATATATATATATATATATATATAGCCTAGTAGGTGTTCGATAAAAAGATGTGATTTAAAAGAAAGATAATAGTGAAAATTTGAAAATCTTGAAATTAAATCAAGTTAGAAATTAAAGTTTAAAAACTTTATAATGAATATATCAAACAAAACGATGTATTACAATGGATTTGGGTACCTAAGCTTATATACCCTTAAGGGTATATTCAATTTTCCATATATATATATATATGAATATTACTAAATATGTTAAAATCCTAATATTTTATCTTTTAGGTAAGAAAAGTGTAAAATCGTAATTTTTTAGTTTAATATTTTCATTCGTACATTCATTCGATATTTTAACAAAATTTATATAGAATAAAACTTTATACAATTCATTTATAGTTTAATACAAAAAATACATAACTTAATACAATCTTTTTTACACTATTTCAGAAATTCAAAGAATTTAAACTCAAACTCTACCTTCACCACCACCACCACATGCCGCCACCATAAGCCGCCACCAATTACATGTGTCAACACAAAATTCATTAATTCACTTAGCTTTAATTTAATACAAAACAATTATAAAAATTAATGCATAACATACTTATATAACACAAAAAAATAAATATATTCACAAAAACATTGATACAATAATTTACACAAATTAATATAGTCGTCTATCGTTTAGTACATAAAATTCACAGCTTATTATAATCAATTAACAATTTAATATACTTAAACGTCATATTCTTAACTTAAAACTTCAATTTATATTTTTAGATCCGAAGACAAATGCTTCTTTTAAAGTTTAATTTACACAATATTCACAATTTATATAATTTATTTAAAAGTAGAAAAAGTCATATATGTATATAATGATTATTGATGGGCTTTAGTATACTACAACATCCTATGGTGTACATACAACCCTAAATGTTTTGGATCTATGTTTTCTCTAATTAGACATGCAATATTGTTTCCAAAGCATTAAGCCTTTAACTAGCATGAAAATGACATAATCAACATAAAAAGGAGTTATAAAATTACCTCTTTGTTGTAGCTTGTAGAACTTCTTGAGTTCGGCCTTTAAGAACTTAGTGCCCCAAGTGTTTCACCTCAAATGGAATCACAACACAACTAGAACAAATGAGACTTTTGAGAGAGTATTTCATGCACCAAAATCGGCTCATGGAACTCCAAGGATCACTAGTGTCATTTTGGATGCTAAGGGGCTTCTTATATAGTGTGTCAAGATTAGGGTTACACCATGTAGATCCTAATGTGTATGACCTTCCATATTCTTTAGGCTCCATGGGTTTAATCCCCCATGGATCATCCATGGGTTGTAACATTGGTTTAGCCCAACCTAAAGAATCATAGATCATTGGCCCACACCATAAGAATGAATGATTTACCAAATCAATCCCCTTACATTTAGTTAGTCTCTTTTGATCACAAAATTAATTCAAATTAATTATTGATCAATACTAATTAAATCATATGATTTCATATTAATATATTATATTTGATAATATATTAACAAATCATAAATTAAGGTCTTTTCAAAAGTCCATCCTATCAAATTGTCTTGGTGATATGCAACCCAAATGGACCATGCTACTCCTAGGTCAAGTACATACCAATTATAGTTATGGGCTTAGACACATAATCAATCAGTCTTCCACTTGGATAAGTCTAATAACTATTATTGCAAGTACGACTCCATAACCCGACTAGCAATTATAGCTCTTAAAAGCCGCTGTCGAACTCTGACCTAGTCAATGGCCCGTCTATTAGATAAGGGATCATATATTCCTCCATTCTAGATATCATATGGACTGAGACATGAATTATAATCATTCCCTCTGCCCATCTGTTTTTTCTCGATTTCCGATTTTTGACGACCAACTAATTGAACAAATCAAATCAGTCCAGGCTTGGCCAAGCACTTAGGTTTGTCATCACTAAATCATCGAGGGGCCCACATATATTGCTTTTATCCCACTTTGGGTAAAAGGAATGGATAAACTTCAACTCAAATGCTTGCTTGTACTTACTCATCAAATCACACACAACAATATGTTTTATAACACCAAATTATTGGTGCATTTATATATGCCATTGTGCAACCGACTTGCAAACTACAACTCATATGTGTTGGTTTCAAGAATATAAGATATTATCGTCTCACAATCACTCGTGATAAAATCTATGAAGTGATTCAGATTAGTATGGGTTTAATTCAATACTCAAATCTTATTCCAGAAGTTCTCATGAACACTGTAACAAACTTGTGTTTTGTCTAAACGCCTTTAGACAATCTACAGACCCATTCATGATAGTCTAGCTTCAATATCCCACTTTGGGTAAAAGGAATGGATAAACTTCAACTCAAATGCTTGCTTGTACTTACTCATCAAATCACACACAACAATATGTTTTATAACACCAAATTATTGGTGCGTTTATATATGCCATTGTGCAACCGACTTGCAAACTACAACTCATATGTGTTGGTTTCAAGAATATAAGATATTATCGTCTCACAATCACTCGTGATAAAATCTATGAAGTGATTCAGATTAGTATGGGTTTAATTCAATACTCAAATCTTATTCCAGAAGTTCTCATGAACACTGTAACAAACTTGTGTTTTGTCTAAACGCCTTTAGACAATCTACAGACCCATTCATGATAGTCTAGCTTCAATACCTACTTCCAAAGTATGATCGACTAAGGATAGTTTAAATAACCTAGTTATCCGGGAATTCAAAACAAGCAAAGTGAAACACAATAATAATCGAATCCAATATGGTCTCAGAACTTTTGAATATACATAAAACACCTTTTACTTAGTCACCATATTGGTTACACATTATTCATTATATAATGTTTCGATTGATCAACTTAATTCTTGAATTAAGACAATAGTCATCCCATGCTCCCAGCATGCCTACTATGTTTTACCTATGGTCCTTACTTTGTGAAATAGATCAATTGTAAACATTTCCAATGGCACTCATTTCACAATTCCAAATCCTTATCGTAAATGTAAGAATAACAAATTATTGCCATTTACTGTAATATGTTATATTCTAAACTTATATGCATATGCACAAAAGTCATAGAGACTTGGCAACAGACATTACAAAGTATTCCAATGGTGAGCAATTCCATGGAAACGAAGTCTCATATTCAAAGTACATTCCTTTGAACATCCTTATTGCATTTAAGTTTTCTACAAATTTAATTATTAACTTCCACTTATGGTAACATTTCCATATTCCGATTTTGACTATCACTTCTGAACAAGAGTTACCTCTTCTCAGAGTATGTCAATATGGTCCTTCCAAAATTTACAATATACTTCCAACTGTCCATAAGAAACCAATCTTGGGTAAACCTCAGATTGTCCTCGACAATTGCTTAACCATTTTAGTCACATCTCGTTATAGTCCCCTTTCCCTCTTAATGCCCTAGGCATATGGAAAATTAAAACAGATTACTATTATAGCATATGTAATCGATCCTATACCCGAAGCATATGAGATACGATACATAATGCTTCACATAAAGACATGATACTTTCTTAGTCTCTTGCTATAATATTTCCATATATAGAATATCCTTATGTCAAATCTTTTCAACATAACATTCATATATATCCTTGACTAAATTTGATTACAAATCTCAAACTAAGCTTTTAGATTTGAAATGAAGTATGAATTCCTCTCCCTTAATTATAGCAAAACAACTTTTCAAACCATGAAACTTTGAGAATTGAAACTTTTGTTTTCTATAATTAACATTGCTAACTCGCAACATTTAATGTAATAATTGTGCTCCCACTAGCATAATAATTACATTCTTATGAGCATAACACCTATGCTCCCACTAGCTTTGACATGTACCCAACAATAAGCTGGGATTCTAGAAATCAATACTTGTTGACTTTCTTACCAAAGTTCAGATTTATGATACAAGATGCTTCGATAAGACTTTATCTAGGCTTCTCAAACTCATACAACTTTTCTTAGATAGCTCACATATATGTCTAAGCAATTTTAGAACTTACAACAATAAGTCTCAAATGTTTAGACCTTTTTCCATTTCTCACAGTTCGAACTATGAAGAGGGATGCCATAATCATAATCGAATTTGAGAATGCAAATATCACAATTTCCATCTCCTTAAAATCTAATTAGTGAAAGCGTTTCCCCATAATCATTTTAATGAATTGGAGAGAAACCTTATGACACTTAGATTTTATGGTGTATGTGTTCCTATCCATGTGAATTTGTCAAAACCATGATCACAAGACAAGGTTAGTGACAAATCCAAACTCATACAGACTGAACTTGTTCAATCTTAATTTCTTGCTGTAACGACCAAAAAATCAAGGGTAAAAATTTCATTTTTAATATAGCTAAAAGATTGGTTATTCTAAACAATTCAAATCATCATTAAGTAAAACATTTATCAGAGTTCATCCCAAAATCATTCAATGCGGAAATCATAGGAGTGTACACTGTGATCAATCCAAGCCCTTCCTTTCCAAAACGATGATACCTAAAACCATAAACAAAACCTGTAAGCATGAAGCTTAGTGAGTTTTCCAGAGCATACCATACACACAAACCACATATCACAAATTCTGTTGCTATAAAAGCTACCTGTATCACATTTTCCTGCTAGCTATAAAAGCTACATATAACACACAAGCCATGCATACAAAAATCTGTAAGGATGCCATGGGCTACCCCACATGGTCTTAACCTAAGAATGCCATGGGCTACCCCAGATGGTATTATATCTAATTGCCATGGGTTCCCCCTGGGGTCTTCCATGCAAGTATCACAAAGACAGTTAGCTTAACACATATCATATAAACATATCATATATCACAGAAATACCTACACATAACACAAATAAACCTGTAAGGATGCTGTGGGCTCCCTCCATGGTCCTACACCATTGTGCCATGGGCTCCCCCGGGGTCTTCCATGCATTAACACACAATCACATAACATATCAAACCACATAATGAGTAACACATATACCATAATTACATAATGGGCCGGCCTTGGTGCCTTAGACCCATGGGTATGGTGAGAAGACTCACCTCGAATGTAGAAGCTTCCTGAAGAAATCCTTTGCTGCTGCCTCGCCAACTTCCCGAGCTGCCTCTACCAAACAATATACGAGATTAGCAATTGGGTCCCAAACCATAATCCTTAATCCATGCATGGGGTAAAATGACCATTCTACCCCTGGTCCAATATGATCCAAACTTAAGCCCAATTCCAAAACAAAAACCCAACACTAGGTAGGCTTTCCAAGCCCACTAGGGCCCATTAACGGCCCAATATGCCAAACTGGGCCCCAAATCCTCTAATAGGCTTTACCCTAAGCCCGAACATCTCCTTGGCACACATTATCTGACTACTGATGGCCCACCAAGGCCCAAAGAACCAAAATCCCTTGCATGGCCCAAACCGAGGCCCAAAACAACCCAAACCCATATCTGATGAGTACGCTGGGTGTACTCCTATGTACACTAAGCGTACAAGCCAAATGGTGAGTACGCTGGGCGTACCTGCATGTACGCTCAACGTAATCCCTCTTGTTAAGTCACTTTCCCATTAAGTGCTTAATACACTACTCCAGAAGCTATAATTACATATGCATGTCCTTATTGATGTCTTAAACCATAAAGTTGCTTACTTGATGGCTTTGCATGACCCACATAATCTCAAACTCCAAAAATGAGAATATACTTCCATGGAAGTGGTCTTAACTCACACATGAACCCATAAAGACCTCCAAGATGGCAACTTTCTGCCTTAGGGACTCATTTAGCACTAAGCGTGGCAACTCAAAGTCCTAGAATTCAGAGTGAACCACAAAGCTACCTTTGGACCAAAATGGTCCAAAAACTCACTCTAAGAGATCTAAGAAGATAAATGATCAAGATCAAAGCTTTATACCTTCATCAAGCTGAGAATGAGTCCCAAAGCCAGATCCACAAGCTCCTCCATGATTCCCATATTTGGCAAAAATTCCATCTTCTTGAAATCCACCATAACCATCCAAAAAGCACCCACCAAGATCACAAGACTCTTGGATAAAGATACCACTCGAATTTAGGGTTTAAGACTCTGAGAATGAAAGGGAGGCGCACCCCCTGCGTACGTCTCCAACACCCACGATTTATTAACCAACACTACGTTGGGCACACCCCAGATTACGCTGGGCGTACTTAACTGGCCTCCACCTTGCATGTATGGGCTGAAATGCAAGCTTTTCCATTCAAGGACCAATTCTGCCAACCACTTCAAAGTACTATAACTTCTTCGTTCTAAGTCTGTTTCCAACGAACTTTATATCCATGAAAAGGTGGCAAGAAGCCCTACGCTCCTAGATACACCCTAAACCTTAAAACCTTTCGAATAAAACCCGAGACTCATAAAAGACCGAATCATCAGATTACGCTTATAACCTTGGCCTCCGAAGACACAATCGAGCACTTTCAAAAGTGGGTGTTACAACTCTCCCCCACTTAAATTAGATTTCGTCTCCGAAATCATTCCTTACCATACCTCACGCTAAATAACTAAGGCCTTATGGTCACAACTCCGAGCATACCATCGCCTTTCCAAGGCAACCGAAACCAACCCTCATAGGGTTCTAGAATCCGAAGATGAAAAAATTCCTTGTAACCTGATCACATCTACTTCATCTGAAACCTGAAGTTCAAGATGGTCAATCTCCCTGACAGACTGCCCACAACGAATCATCATCAAACTGGTTTCCCAAGAAACCAGTCTAGATAGAATACTTCCCACTCGAAGTACCTTGATGCTTCCAAAAGAATAAGATCACCGATCAACTGTGACTACCGAATAACAAGCAATTCCACACACAAACCCTAAATTATTGAAGTCATTCCTACTCCTCTTGCTACCACTTGGCTGCTTCTGTAGAGAACACCGGGGGACCTCCCTAGTCCCAAACCTTGGTCTGCTAACTGTCTGGAACACCGCACACACACCCAATTGCTAATCCCAAAACATACTCAACAATCCCCTGCAACCTCCGATGGAATACATCATCCAAGCATAATTAACCTATCTCCTTCAACCCATTGATCCATCCGATCGACATAGGATGACAACCTGTCGCCACTAAACTCAACACCAAAAAGGTGAATACTACCATAGTAGCTGTCGACTTACATCATACCCGGCCTCCGTCAACCCACCGTTTCCTGATTCCGACTTGTCGTAGCCCTATTACGGATAGGGCCACCCAAGACACATCACAATGGATTAAACTACCATCAAACCAATCCGTTCACCACCTTGGGAACTCTTCCCTCGGTGCCCTTGGCATATAAATGCCCCATACCCCATCTCACTGAAACAAAATCCTACACGAATTCCGATTCGGGTTCCAACCCAAATCCGAATTGTTACCCCGCTCCTATCCAGAGATCCTCAAATCATCACTTGCATAATGCACCATGAATCCCAGTCATCCTTTACTCGACCGATTAATAAATACCCTTAGCCGATGCCCTGAGGCTTCCAGTCTCGCACCCGGTCCAACCACCAGGTTCTTATGAGATCCAATATCAGGGCTACCCAACTGCATCCCTACAGAAACATACACCACTCGCCCACAAGATCCTGTATCACAAAGTCGAAACCTATCTTAACAGTCTTTACAAGTTCCAACCTGGATTCCCATAACCACCCGGGTTCTCCCTCGGATAACTGATCGGTCAATCACCTATGGTCCTGATCCTCACTACCCTGTGGCTCCCCCACAACCCTGTGAACTATCCTGCCCAAGTCCAAATCACTCGAGAGAATCTATGAACACTGCGGCACCCCCTCAGTCTTACAACACTCTCTCTACCGCTAGTGAATACTATGACTCCCCCGCAGTCTTACAACATTATACCCCAACTGACCATTAGTGAATGATACGGCTCTCCCATAGTCTTACATCACTTTCACCCTTGCTTCTGACCTGGATACTTGGACGGTTCTCCCCTACTTAGATTCAACTAAGTCCGCTCGGCACATGATAATTAAAGGATTCCTAATCCTCATTACGTTCGGTGCTTACCAAAGCTAGACACCATGAATAACCCTACTCAAATAACACACTTCCTGAAATCCAACTAACACTTATTGTATCCCAACTACATCAATGAATTCAAATGCTTAAAAGCGGCATCACCCTCAGATCTCAGAGTCCAATGAACGGATAGTCCAACCAAAGCCTCAGCGACAACTCTCTTTCTTCCCCCGACAATCCTGATGGCTCCTCCAAAACATAAATACTAAGGCTACTAAAAACTAGCTATACTCCCTCGTTCAAGCCCTTGAACCAACCCCGAGAATGGCTGGAGCAGGTACACTCACTGCTCCTCCCTGATCGTCAGACAGTCGACCTCCTTGTTGTCCACACAATGAAAAAGTTATGGGCTTGCTCCCTATGGCTAATCCCTGATGGCATGGCCAAACCTGCAACCCAAATCACTGGACAGATTCTGACAACGAATCAGAGTAGTCACGGTACACACTGAATCCGCTTCACAAGATACATCTGCCCGAAGATCCCTTAAAGATTCTTCGACATACTGAATGGCATCTGACAACCCTTGCTAACCCATACAATAGCAGAAAACCAACCTGAGATCCAACTCATCACAATTCCCCCAAGCGATACAAATACCCGGTATCCACTGGAAATGGGGGAAAATAGCATATCCACGAACATCTAAAGGGTTCCTGAGTACCTCCTCCAGTGGTACCCCTACCACCCTGAGAACATAATGTAGCACCTCCTTCCGATCACAATGACAGTCCAAACTCTTGGAACTTCATTGCGCAATTTCTGCAAGCGTTGCACTGGATCTGACCCTGCTGGCCTCTCAAAATCTGATCCAAACTCTTGGGTCTCCTCTCGAGATCCTCCAATAAATTCGCCTGAGCTGAACCTCTCTCATGAGGCACTCCTAATCATTCTTCCGTCCTCGACTCTGAGATCCATATCATTCAGGGTCTCGCACCCTAATCAACTTACTAGCTCAATCATCACGACTATACTGCAATAACTGGAGCAATATCTACTCTAAACCGGGCTAGAAACTATCCCTGAGACTTGGTCTCCAAAACCAAATGTGAAATAGATCGCACAATCAATCCTTGCTGCCTGATACAAGAGATCTGAGGCGAACTCGAAATCCTGGCAGTCCTTCCACTAATCGGCTCACCACCAGAGATGGGACTAAACCATGTCCCATCCCTGCGTGCTCATCCTCATTCTACAAAGCATCTATTCCCACGATCAGGGCAAAACCAAGAGTTCTCCTTCCCATAACCTTCTCAGAATCTCCAAGACTCTCACCGATTCGAGTATGGATCCTGTGTTTTCAGCAGTACGGGCCCAATACTACCTTCCACACCTATCCATTCCTTCCTCAGCAATCCTCCCGAATCCTCTAAGTCACTTACTTCACCGGAATACTAAATGTTTGCTAAACAACAAAACGATCTCTACTGTAGCACCTCCTAGGCTCCCCTTAGGTTCCCAACTTCAACGAACCGCCTCACTAAGCTCACTGGAGCATATCCTAGGCTTTCTTAGGTTCCCAACCTCACCCCGCCATTAGTTGTTGAGGAATCCCCATCATGCTAGCCATCCACCTCTAGGATATCATCATATCCACTTAGTAGCTGACTCCCATCACTTCTGAGTTCCACAAAGCATAAAGCAAGTATCATTATGCAGTAGCACTCTGATCCAAAGAACTATCATAGAACATTCCGCCCACATGTCGCGACTCGCACTGTCCACATCCTTCCATCCTCACTGTCGGCTGCCTTATGCAAGCAAATTATACACATAACATGATCTAATAGACTGTCAAAAAATAAAATATACCCTAAGACCACAGTAAATAAGGTTAAGTAAGCTATTCTAAGGCTATAAGATCCAAACTGTATACCATTTTCAAAACATACATATTGCAGTTATGAATACCAATTATCATTCTCAGTCCAGCATGACATCCAAAATCCTCATGGCTACAAGTACCACATATCATGCCAACCTATTGCTGACTTCTCAACACTAGCATGCAAATCTATCAGCTCATACAACATATACTTGCATCTCCCCTAGCCCTAACTAGTATGCGATTCATAGGTTCATAATCAAATCATAACACGTAACAAATGTGGGTATTCTAGGCAAACTTACTCGAGATCGGCTGATTACATGCACCACACACCCTTTCTTGTCTTAGAAATTCATTACTTAAAACAATTTTCTTTTTAAAAGCTTTACAGATCCTCAGTCTGAGTCCAGACACACACAAAAGTATGTCCAAATCCCTCAAACTAAGGCTCTGATACCAACTTATAATGACCCAAAAATCAAGGGTAAAAATTTCATTTTTAATGTAGCTAAAAGATTGATACCATTCATTCTAAACAACTCAAATCATCATTAACTAAAACATTTATCAGAGTTCATCCCAAAATCATTCATTGCGGAAACCATAGGAGTGTGCACTACGATCAATCCGAGCCCTTCCTTTCCAAAACGATGACACCTGAAACCATAAACAAAACATGTAAGCATGAAGCTTTGTGAGTTTCCCAGAGCATACGATACACATAAACCACATATCACATATCATGTTGCTATAAAAGCTACCTGTATCACATTTTCCTGCTATCTATAAAAGCTACATATAACACATAAGCCATGCATACAAAAACCTGTAAGGATGTCGTGGGCTCCCCCAGGGTCTTACACCATTGTGCCATGGGCTACCCCACATGGTTTTATATTGAGAATGCCATGGGCTACCCCATATGGTCTTATCTAATTGCCATGGGCTCCCCTCGGGGTCTTCCATGCAAGTATCACAAAGACAACTAGCATAACACATATCACATAAACATATCATATATCAAAAAAATACCTACACATAACACAAATAAACCTGTAAGGATGCCTTGGGCTCCCTTAGGGTCTTACACCATTATGCCATGGGCTACCCCACATGGTATTTACCTAGGAATGCCATGGGCTACCCCACATGGTCTTACATCCAATACCTAGGGCTCCCCCGGGGTCTTTGTCACACCCCAAAACCGATAACGGTGGAATACGTTTCGGGTGGAGGACGTCATGTACAGTATCATCACAATTGCATAATAGTAAAAACAAGAAACATACAACCATTTCATTTACATAGTGAGTTTAATTACAAGTGTGTTTTGTAATGTTCAACAAACACCAAAAGTAATACAAAAATAAGAGATGGATCTTGTATGCTCCATCTTCTCCAAAATGCTACACCTGTACCTGTCTATCTTTGACCTGAGGATACAAGATATTTTGAAAACGAGTATCAACATAAAGCTGGTGAGTTCATAAGAGTTTAGTGTGAGTTTTTGTATAATATGCATTAGAACCGACAGTATGTAAAGCTGCAATTTTCGTTCATAAGTAGTAGAAAACCCTATAAAATCCTATATTTTCCAGAAAATACATTGTAAGTGAAAACCTTTAAGAAACAAGTAATCTTCATCTTTGAAAACCATTTATTGTAAAAGTATATTATTGAATCTCCAATAAGTAATGTAATAAGATAGGATATGCCTGTAGTCAGTACTAGAGGTGCAAACTCCCTTTAGTGATAGATACTTGTTTACTTCGGGATGTTAAATTAGACTTTAGTTTAGTATTTTAGTGTGGATATAGTGTATTCCTTGTATGTTACCGATAGTGTGAGCAATAGAGGACCCCATGACCTTCGCGGTCATACACAGTGTAGTGAAGTAGTGGCATCCCTGGGCCTGCACGGCTCGGACTGAAGTTAACAGTCGGGATGTAATAGTGTCTGCCCCATATAGATCTATACATGTAGTGTCGTCTTCCGGTCGGAAAAACTCTGGGCATAGTATGTAGCAAATAGAGTATCTCGTAGTGAGTTAGTGTGTTATCTTCTGTTTAGTGCCTTTTCTTGTATTATAGTGTAGTAGTCTTTTGTATAGCTCGTAGTGTGTTCTCTTATTAGTGTATCGTCTCGTAATAGTGTGTATTATAGTGTGTAGAGTAGTAGTTATAGCGAGTAGTAATGGCCTTAACTATACCTATTATAGTTAACTTAGTGTGTATAGTTCTTACCAATTTAGTGGTTTAAGCATCGGATGAAATGAAAATGCTCGTATCCAACACTAATATACATGATATATAACTAAGAAATCAACGACAGTCGGACGGATAACAACTACCCTAAGCCCACAATCAAACAAGAACAGGAAATAAGGCGAGCTATCGGTCCTAAGTCCTTCAAGTCTTACTTATATAATTATATTAGTGTGGTTACATTTTATAAGAAAATTTATTTAAGAAAAATCTTGTCCAAAGGGAACATTTAAAAAGTTGTTTATTTATTCAAAATAGTTTTGAAAACGTAAAATCCTTTTATAAGGCATAGTGGTAAATCACATGTGATTTGAACTACGGATAGTGAATCACATGTGATTAATTTCCGTAAACATGTATAATTGACTTGTATCCCCCCTAAAACATATAAAAAGATTTGAAAGGTTCATTAAAGGGGTATGAACTCACCTGAAATCGAGTAAATCGGGTAAATCGGGTGAATCGGGTGAAAGTGTCAGTTGAGCGTTTGGTGCCAAATAAGGAGTTGTACACCTTTTAAGACCCTAATAACATGGGGAATATGTGTTTTACAAAGAATTTATCATTTTATGCCTTTTATGAAAACATTTAGACATTCTAGCATTGATTCGAGGTCTTAGGGCTTATAAGTGGTTCTCGGGGATTGTACAAGGCCAAGAAGGGTTTACGGGGGAGTCCAAGAGTTTACTCCCTTGGAGTTTACGACCCAAAGGCCAATCCTTGGGAGTTTACGGCCGTAAGCCCCTAGGCTTGGCCGTGAACTCTTGTTGTCCTCCCAAAATGGATGTTAAGGCCTTAATTCAATCCTTTATAATTCTAGTGAATGTCTAGGACCAATTTGGGGGTTTAAAACCTTCATTTGGTTATGTTTTGGGGAGTTTATGGTCCTAGATTATGCTTGGGCTGTAAACTCCATTTTGTCCCTCAAAATGAGTTGTTAAATGGTCCTAAGCATTTCCTAAACTCCTAACTAAATTCTAGTATGCCTTAGATGAGTTTTTGGGACAATTTAACATGGAAATTGGGTGTTTACGGCCTAAGCACAAGCTTGGGCCGTAAACTCCCTTTTAGTCTCTAAAAACTTGTGTTTCAATGTCCAAACTCATCTAGGTAATTTCCTTAATTAGTATACAAGCTTAAAGGAAGGAAAAATGGGACTTTGGTAATGATTTGGGGTGTTTACGGCCTAAGGGGCTTCTTAGGCCGTAAACTCCTTGTTTTCCACTAATTCATATGATTTTTGTGTTCTAAATACAATGGAGTATGTTTAGAAGAAGCTAGGGAAGAAACCCTTACGTTTGGAAGCCGGAATTCGCGGTTTTGGAGTTGGAATCGGGTCTAGAGAGAGAAAGTAGTGAGAGAGTGTATGTTTGGGGGTGGTAAAAGGGTGTAAAGTGGCATCCAATTTTCTTAAATATGCCTCGGGTATTGCACCCGGTACACGACTACATGATGCTCAAGTTTTAACGGGGTTAAAACTTTTTACCCGGCTGAGGTGGTTGAAAAGTAATATAACTTTATTTTGTTAACCGGGGTCAACACTTACAAGTTATATTTACCTATACTAAATGATAATGTCATGAATTATAAATAATTTGATATTTATTTATTGACGACTCCAAATATTACGGAAATTTATATATAATGATGAATTCCTTTAGTGAAAACGGGATTATGTAACAAAAATAAATTTGGGTTGTCACAGTCTTCCATGCATTAACACACAAACACATAGCATATCAAACCACATAATGACTAACACGTATACCATAATTACATAATTATCCGGCCTTGGTGCTTTAGACCCATGGGTATGGTGAGAAGACTCATCTCGAATGTAGAAGCTTCCTGAAGAAATCCTTTGCTGCTGCCTCGCAAACTTCCCGAGCTACCGCTACCAAACAATATACCCAATTAGCAATTGGGTCCCAAACCATAATCCTTAATCCATGCATGGGGTAAAATGACCATTCTACCCCTGGCTCAATATGATCCAAACTTAGGCCCAATTCCAAACAAAAACCCAACACTAGGTAGGCTTTCCAAGCCCACTAGGACCCATTAGTGGCCTAATATGCCAAAGTGGGCCCCAAATCCTCTAATAGGCTTTACCCTAAGCCCAAACATTTCCTTGGCACACATTATCGGACTTCTGATGGCCCACTAAGGCCCAAAGAACCAAAATCCCTTGCATGTCCCAAACCAAGACCCAAAACAGCCCAAACCCATATCTGATGAGTATGCTGGGCGTACTCCTATGTACGCTAAGCGTACAAGCCAAATGGTGAGTACGCTGGGCGTACCTGCATGTACGCTTAGCGTAATCCCTCTTGTTAAGTCACTTTCCTATTAAGTGCTTAATACACTACTCCAGAAGCTATAATTACAGATCCAAGTCCTTATTGACGTCTTAAACCATAAAGTTGCTTACTTGATGGCTTTGCATGACCCACATAAGCTCAAACTCCAAAAATGACAATCTACTTCCATGGAAGTGGTCTTAACACACACATGAACCCATAATGACATCCAAGTTGGCAACTTCTGCCTAAGGGACTCATTTAGCACTGAGAGTTGCAACTCAAAGTCCTAGAATTTAGATTGAACCACAAAGCTTAAAACTTTCGACCAAAATGGTCCAAAAACTCACTCTAAGAGATCTAAGAAGATAAATGATCAAGATCAAAGCTTTATACCTTCATTAAGCTGAGAATGGGTCCCAAATGCCAGATCCACAAGCTCCTCCTTGATTCCCATCTTTGCAACAAATTCCATCTTCTTAAAATGCACCATGACCACCCAAAAACCACCCACCAAGCTCACAACACTGTTGGATGAAGCTACCACTCGAAATTAAGGTTTAAGACTCGGAGAATGAAAGGGAGGCGCACCCCCTCGGACTTAAGGTGCTTAAATAGTGAGCCAACCCTAAAAATTAGGGTTTTGTAGATCCAGGGCGTACGTCTCCAACACCCGCAATTTATTAACCAACACTATGCTGGGCGTACTCAACTGGCCGCTACCTTGCATGTATGGGCTGAAATGCAAGCTTTTTCTGTTGGGTCAAAAATATGGTTTATACTTTACTTTTCTAGAAAAATGTATTTTTGTGTCTTGGACCGTAAACAACTTGTTGTTTATGGCCGTATACGTGTTTACGGTTGTGTTTATGGCCGTAAACCCATTTACGGCCCATGTTCACCAAACCCATATTCCTTTGTATATATATAGGTGTTAGGGTGAGGAGTAGATATTGATGAACATTAGAGAGCGTACGGTAGAGAGAAGAACAAGTGTGTGTTGGGTGTGACTCTTATATCCGAAACTTCATTCTAATCAATACAATCAAGATTCATCATATTCCTCTTCTCATTCTCTTCTATTTGATCTGACATCATTCGTTTTATTGAGATTCCGCACCATCAAACAAATCTGATTGATACACAGGCAGATTAGGGACTTACAATTGGTATAAGAGCTTGGATTGTATCAGCCAATTTTGTCAGATCTGGAGCTTATTTGATCTTATTTTCGAAATATTTTTGCGTTCTTGGATAGATCTCTGAAAAATAAGGGGGGTTTGTTGTTCGTGTTTTTGATAAAAACGAGTTTTTGATCGAGTTTTGGAGCAAAAAGGGGTGAAAAACGTTGTTTTTTCACGAAATCTGCGAAGAGTTTACGGCCTTTGAAGGGTTTACGGCCGGAAACTGTTCACGGTCACCGGAGGTTTGCAGCCTCGGCTCGGCTTAGCAGCAGCAAGCTTCAACGCTTCAATAAAAAAAGGGGGATCGAAAGTAGGGGTGCCGGGAATCGAACCCGGGACCTCAAGTTCATAACCTCTGTGCCTTACCCAACTCAACAAGCTGAATCCTTGTTTCCTTCCTTCGAAATTTAAACTATAACCCGTTATTCTCGGTTTCAACTTTCAAAATTTGACACTTTTAACCCAAGATTCAATTCCTTTTAAATTTTAAATTCCTTTTTCATCCAAAATTAAAAAAAATAATAATAATAAATAAATAAATAAATTAAATCAAAATTAATAAATTTTAATTTTTGATTTTTATTTTAACTTTTGACCTTAAATTTTGACTTTGGTTTCCAAGTTTGACCTTTGACTTTAAACTTTGATTTTTTCGCTTAACTTTTAAATTTTCAAACTTAGCTTTTTGGTTTGACTTTTAAGTTTGACTTTTGAGTTTAACTTTTTAAATTTGACTTTTAAGGTTGACTTTTGAGGTTTATAATCAAAGGGTTTGACTTTTAAGTTTGATTTTGGCTTCTAGTTGTGCTTTTTAATTGATTTTAAGGTCTACGAGGAAGTTAAAAACATGAAAGAGAGTCGTCAGGATATGTTAAGAAAAAATTTGAACATTTTCGATTATATCCCTGGAGAAACCCTCGAAACTCAGTTGCAACGATTTACTACACTTACTATTGAGATGCATATAGCTGGGATCTTCTTGTCTAAGTTTGAGATAAACAGAAAGCTACTGAGTTCACTTCCAGATTTGTGGGATATGAACGTGGCTATCATCAAGAAGAAAAAAGATCTCAATCATCTTAGTCTTGCTGATGTAATTGAAGAACTTGATGCTTTGAAGTGTAGAAAACCAATGAGTTCTGAAAGCATTCCGGTCACTGAAGTTACATGTACTCCAGCTTGTGAAACTACGATTAAATTTCTTTGGGAACAAATTGATTTATTAAAAAGAGAAGTTGAGGACCTGAGATATGAAGGATATCAACTCAGGAAAGGAAAGAAACCCCTGAAGGTTGAATTAGAAGCAAAAACCAAGGACTTTAGGAAACTTCAGGAAGAGTATAGCAACAAGTGTGAAAATTATGACTATATTAAGAGACAATTTGCTGCTTTAACTGAAGAACTTGACACATTGAAAATTAAGTGTGGAAAAACAGACGTTAGTTTCAAAAATTATACTGCGTCAAGTCAGATAGTCGAGTCATTATTTGAAACCCAATTAAAATTCAAAGATAATCAAACACAAGGGTCTAGGGTATGATACTGTTCCTCCACCTTTCAATCATCACTACACATCCATGCCTATGATACAGGAAGAAATTGCAAGGGAGGCACATATTCAATATGGCAAACGAGCTGGACTTGTGTCAGGAGGAGCTATTAATGTTGAAAATACTAATGTTTCTACTTCATGTGCAGGTAAAGTAGCAGAAGATGAGAACAAGTATAGCACTACTGAACAAACCAATGACTCTTTTAACTCAGAATCTGTTGCTTCGAATTCTGTTACTCCTAACAAACTTGCTGTTGAGAAATACAGGCCTCCAATTCCAGCGCAACTGAATGCTTGTTGCAAGTGTGCGTGTGGGAAAAGCAAGAGACAAGGCATGGATACGCCACCAGAGGCAGGAAGAAACAACTTTACAGTGAAGAAAAAGACATGTTTTCACTGTGGAACACCTGGACACATTGCCATAAATTGTCCTAATCGTGCATACGTTCCCTACTATGCTCAAGGCCGGCAGAACGCGCCAAGTGGGAGATACTTCAAAAGAAACCCCTCAAGGCCACGTTCAGACAATGCTGACTGGAATGCCATGAAGGCCAAGAATTCAACTCCCAAGACCAAGCATCCAACTCCTAAGAACAAGAAAGGAATGCTGGCCCAGAAGTCTAGTTCAAGATATGCTCCTGTGAAACCAGACTGGTTAGGTCAAAGTCATCTAGGCAGACGACTTCAAGTTCCAAATCAAGTGCCGAGGCACCCATCAGATCGAACAAGAAATGGGTTAAACCCAAATATAGATGGGTAACAAAGGTGAAAACTCCCAAATCTTCTAATGACTCTAATATTTCATCGTCTTCTGTTTGTGAGAAGCATGATATGTCATGGGAGAGAGTATCGTGCATTGATGACAAAGGTCAAACCAGTTTCAAAATGGACTGGGTTCCAAAGACCAAGTGATCCTGCTCTGTGTCGGAGCAGCTATGGAGGCATATCATCAGACTTCGGTTTGTTGGTAGTGGCTGTTCCAAGCACTTGATAGGGGACATCTCTAAATTGTATAACATTCAAACCTTTGTTTGAGAGGATGTGTCTTTTTGTGGGAAGGGAAGAAAGGAAGAGATCACTCATGGGGTTAGTGCTTAACGATGTGAAGAATTTTGGATCTATTCCAAGATTCCGCGTGCTGTTCTCAGACCTTCTGGATGCAAATTCAATCAGTGACTTACGGTTTGAATTTTCTTCTCTATATTCCTGAGTTTTTCTTAAGCTGATTCGCTTGAAAGACTAATATTTGTTTTAGGATGGTTTAAATTTGCGCAATTACTTTCGTTTCTCTCCTATGCACAAATTTAGGGGGAGAAATAAAAAAAACAAAACAAAAATTAGAAAATTCTAAAAAATCCAAAACATTAGAAAAGTAGAAAATCAAAATGTGGTGTTAATGGAATGTGCTTGCAGGAGATGTTTTGGGAAGTGAAATTAGCAAGTGATAACGGGCAATCTGAATCTACGTAATGTACCTAAGTTGAATCGTCTACACTCTGTGCTCGATGCGCAAGTAGGCATGAAATTTTTTAAATGGACTTGACTAGGGATAGTTGAACTCAATGAATTTAAGGGCTTGACAAACTTTGACCTAGTTAGATCCATTTAGCCTGACATCACAATGCTCGGATAGGTTGAGCAGGGAGATATACATGGGAATCTACTGGTCACACTAAAGAACCTGTATCTATAACTGTGGATTCACTTTTCCTTGATGTGCGGATTCTATCCTTAATTCCGGTTGGATGGGGTGACTGGGGAATTCCGATAAATTAGGTCTGTAGAAGGTTATTTTCTTTCTTTCTGTCTATTAGTCATATGTTGCCTCCTCTACGTGATCGAGAGATCCGACCTGGACTGTAACATATACAATTCTATCTCTCTGCATCTTCTATCTATGCAATTCTTTCTATCTGTTAGCCATAGACTGTCTCCTCTGCGTGACTCATAATCTGACATGGTACACAGTATATGCACCATTCTTTTCTCAATCCCTCAAAAAACTTCAGTTAGTCATATGTTTCATCCTTTGCGTGATTGGAAGAGATCCGACCTGGATGTACAACATATGCATTCTAAATCTATCTTCTCTCTTAATAATTGTTTGCTCACCCAGTGTAAGGAGTATTCTGGAAGTCCTTAATGGCTGGGGCATGCCAGGAAGCAGGAAACACGTTCTAGTACAATTAAAATTGAACACATACATGTTGTCTGTAGATCTCGCTGCTTAATTTAGGTGGACAATAATATCCCTGGTCGTAGTCAGTTAAATGGTCATAAGAAAATTTATTTAAGAATAAGGGCCAATCATGATAATAAAATTATAATCATCTATATGTATATGTGTCATGTCATTGGTAAATTGTCCTAAATTTGTCACAAATTTTTCGTGTTTAAGTGGACCACAATACTGGCGATCGATCTGACGAAGATGTGAAGATAAGGGTACCGACAAGTGGAATAAGGCTGTCCAACAACTTTGATCCCAAATCACTCTTAAAGTTAGCTATTATTTTTTTTTGTTAAGTTCGTTCATACTGTTCTTCTAATTTAAATATAAGGGGGAGAATTAAAAATAAAAAAACAAACAAAAATCAGAAAATTCAAAATAAAAAATAGTGTTATTTCTGTTTTATTTCTTGTTCAGAAAAATAAAAAATCCAAAAATATTTTTGTTTCTGTTTTATTTTTTTTTTCAGAAAATATGAAAAACCCATAAATATTGTGTGCTAAATTTTGTTTTAGTTTTGTTTGGTCTTGAAAAGTGAATTCAGGTGAAGATGAAACTCATGGGGTTTGTGTCGAAGATTTTTGAGCCAAGGCTTCGTCCGTGAGCATCGAAGAATTCTCATTCGAAGGAGCAAGAAATGAAGATTATTCTTTCGACATTCAATCCTTCAATACCAGAAGCAAGGTTAAGCAGAAATTGAAGACTATGTGACGAATTGCATTGAAGCCTCCTCAATTAGTCTGCTGCTATCGTTGTACTTGCTAAAGTGATCCAGAAGATTTGTTCTCTCTGATGTTCTGTCTAAAGATTCTCAAGCTGAAAGTGCCATCTTTCAAGAATCAGTACAAGAAGCCTACTCACCCAATGTGCGTTCAGAGTCAAATCTTGAAGAAAAGCTCAAGTGCTCAAGATGAAGTCATTCATTGAAGATTCATCAAGTACATCTTGAAGTTGTGAAGAATTTGAAGATAAATGCTGAAGCCAATCTCCCAGTGAAGATTAAGAAGAAAAGCGAGCTACTTTTTAGGGGGAGCTTGTTGGGTCATTTAAGAAAAGAAAGCTATAAACCAAGGGGGAGATTCTTGGGTCAAAAATATGGTTTATAGTTTACTTTTCTAGAAAAATGTATTTTTGTGTCTTGGATTGTAAACAACTTGGTGTTTACGGCCGTAAAACCATTTACGACCCATGTTCACCAATCCCATATTCCCTTGTATATATATATGTGTTAGGGTGAGAAGTAGAGATTGATGAACATTAGAGAGTGTACGGTAGAGAGAAGAACAAGTGTGTGTTGTGTGTGAATCTTATATCCGAAACTTCATTCTAATCAATACAATCAAGATTCATCATATTCCTCTTCTCATTCTCTTCTATTTGATCTGATATTATCTGTTTGATTGGGATTCCGCACCATCAAACAAATCTGATTGATACACAGGCATATTAGGGACTTACATTTTCCACTCAGGCACCAATTCTGCCAACCACTTCTAAGTACTATAACTTCTTTATTCTAAGTCTGTTTCCAACGAACTTTATATCCACGAAAAGGTTGCAAGAAGCCCTACGCTCCTAGCTACACCCCAAGCCTTAAAATCTTTTGAATAAAACCTAAGACTCATAAAAGACCGAATCGTCATATTACGCTTATACCTTTGGCCTCCGAAGACACAATCGAGCACTTTCAAAATCGGGTGTTACACTTGCCACCCGACAGCATGAGAGCCTAACAATGCTCCCTGGTTGTTATGCAACCAATTGAGAACTCTTAGAACTCACATGCATAGTCAACTTTAACTGGAATGGGCACAGAAACAAGAATATGTCAACACGATAGGTTACAGACCTTAAGTTGTGTGCCAGTGATTAATAACAGGTTTATTCTTGATTAGTTCTTAAAAATTTTCAAGATCTTTAAGACTCCCGCTGACCTCTTGATATATTTGTTTCTCTTTGTCAAGAACATTCCTTGACAAACAAATATTCAAGAGTTAGTGCAGTTTCTTATCAAGACAAAGACTACTGACAATCGGTCTTAGTTGATCATGCTAAAACTTCCCTTAAAGAGATCTAGATGATAACAAAACAAGATGTCGACTTAGAGATCTAAATGATAGCAAAACAATATGTCAACTTTATACCTCAAGGAGACTATTATTGATGAAGAGTTTCTGGATCTATACTCCTTCTATGCTAGATGTATCCAACTTCCAAGCTCCTTCCAAAGAACCACCAAAATCAATTCACAACGCTTTGACACACTCAATCTAGAAGGATAAATGAACTTAGGGTTTCTGGAAAAAGGTAGGCTGGTAAGGAGGCCAACCAAAGGGATTAAGTCCTTTAAATAGGGTGCAACACCCTAAAATTAGGGTTTCATCTTCAGCTGCCAAATCGTCGAGTTGGGACTCCCTGACTCGTCGAGTTTATCCAATAAAACCCATGGCCACAAAATTCTCAACACGACGAGTTGGAGTTCCCCAACTCGTCGAGTTCCCACGAAATTAAAATTTTTTTGGAAATGAATTATACCTGAACCATGCGTTACAAATCTCCCCACTTGAACTAGACTTTGTCCTCAATGTTTGTTGATGCAAAAAGTCCGGATAATGCTTCCTCATTTTGTCCTCTGGCTCCCAGGTCCATTTAGAGCCTCTCCGGTGTTGTCATTTCACCTTTACTAACTTCACTTCCTTGTTCAGAATAACTTTCGTTTCCCTATCCAGAATTGCAATGGGATTTTCCATATAATTCAGGCACTCATCAATCTAAAGATCATCTAGCAACACAATCATCGACTCGTCAGCCACAAACTTTCACAACTACACAACGTGAAATATACTGTGGATCTGACAAAGCTGCTCAGGCAAATCCAACTGATTCACAACCTTGCCCACCCGAACAATAATCCGAAATAGGCCAATATACCTGGGACCCAACTTACCCCGCTTCCTGAACCGGATAACACCCTTCCAGGGTGACACCTTCAGGAGCACCATGTCCCCGACCTGGAACTCTTGGTACGATATGCGCCTATCCACATAACTCTTATGTCTACTATACGCTGTCTGAAGCCGTTCGTGAACCTGCTAAATCAGCTCGGTCATCTTAAGCACCACTTTGGTACTTCCCATAACTCGATGCCTAACTTCACCCCAAAAAATTGGAGTCCTACACCTCCGACCATAAAGCGCCTCAAACGGGGGTCTGTCAATACTAGCATGATAACTATTATTGTGTAAGAAGTCTGCTAGTGGAAGGTAAGTATCCCAACTCCCTCCGAAATCCAATACACATGCCTGAAGCATATCCTCGGGCGTCTGAATCGTCTGCTCACTCTGACCATCGTTCTGGTGGTGATAAGTAGTGCTGAAATGCAACTGAGTTCCCAACTCCTCGTGTAACTTCCTCCAAAACCTGGAGGTGTGTGACAACCGACGAGCTTCTGGTTAAGTCAAAGTCAATTCTAGGTCAGCAAATCAACTTGGTCAACTCAATTAGTGTTATATGTTTGGAATTTCTTTATGTTTACTAATGTAGAACTATAATTCCTAATGCAAAGTAACACTTGAAAGTCCCAAATGTTCAAAATTTTAACACCCTAATTTGATTTGGGGAAGTAACAACTAAAGAAAGTACTATTAAATACCCTTCAGGTGTGTAAAGCACACACAATGAGATGTAACTAAGTCTAAAGTCCTTACTCTATGAAGAAAAACATTAATAAGGACTCCCAGAAAAGTCTCTCTCAATCTCTCCCACTATATCTCTCTCTTCCCCAAATCTCTCCAAGTCACTGAAATCTCTCCCAAATCTCTCCAAGTATGTGAAATCTCTCCCAAATCTCTCAAGGTATGTGAAATCTCTCCCAAATCTCTCCAAGTAAGTGAAATCTCTCCCAAATCTCTCCAAGTATGTGAAATCTCTCCCAAATCTCTCCAAGTATGTGAAATCTCTCCCAAATCTCACTATGTACCTTCCTCAGCCGAAAACAGCCCAAAACCGAAGGAGAAAACCCAAAAGGACCCTCTTGGCCCTGAACCTCTCGTCCGGAACCCTCTTGGTCCTGAACCTCTCGTCCGGAATCCTCTTGGTCCTAAGCCTCTTGTTCGGAATGCTGTCTAAGGGGCCAAGAGGAAGTAGCAATCTCGGAACCCTCCCCTAGCTTCGGACCCCTCAGAATTCATCCGGACAGTCTCGCTCCGGAGAGAGAGCCTCTCATCCGGACATCTCAGTGGCTCCGGAAAACATCGCAACCCCGGTAGCCTCTTACCTTGCCTGCTTCGGAATGCCGCCTGGAATTATCTCGCCTCACACTTTCGCAAGTCCGGACCAGACATTCCGGACATCGCCTCCTGACCCCGGAAGCGAGAAGAGCCTCCAAAAATTTGCTGATTGGTTTCAGAAGTTCCTCCTTACTCCAGAAAGTGGAAATTGACTCCGGTAGTTACCTAATGATTCCGGAACTCGCCATTTGACTTCAAATTTTCGGCATTTTCGGACCTTTTTATAATTTTAAGGCATTTTGATGCCGAAAATCACACCAAACTCATATTTTTCCTATCTTAGACCCCTTAAACCACTATTTTATGCCAAAATTTATTTATTTTTAATATATTTATATAAAATAGAACCTAAGGTTTTTAAGGAGATTCTAAGGCAAATAAAGAGGTTTGACCTTATGATGTGATGCTAATTCCTCATTTCCCATGCAAATCCCAAATAAACACACATTATCCATAAGAAAATAAGCTTTACCCACCAGCTTTCCATACAAATGTCAAGTCACCCTTATCCTTCCCTTTAGATACGTGAACTCCTTTCCTCCCTTATTTCACTCCTCACTCTTCATTTACAGAAAACGCACAAGAATACTCTCAACACCTTCAAGCTTCAAGTTCATTCATTCAAGGGAAACTCCCAGATCTCTTTGGTGAGTGCTTTTATCCTCTTTAAATAATTATTCTTCCCATTATTCTAAGATTTCACTATATTTACACATGTAAATCATTCTTAGAATACAATAGAGATTTAAGAATCTTCCAAGTTTTGGAGTTGGAAACTTCCTCATCACTCTTCAAATCCACCTAACAAACAAACCAATGTGAGATTCATACCCGACCTTTTTCAATATTTTAGTGTTTTTGGGGGAGAGTACAAGTCAAATCTTGTCTAAATACTTGAATAATTGCATGTATACGTATGTGTGGATGTGTTTGTGAAATATTATTAAAGTATTATTTTAGTGATACTCTTATGGACGTGAGTTTTTCACAATATCATGAAGAACAGTAGGTAACTAAATCATCCCCCAAAGGATACTGTAGGTACAAAAGAGCCTCCCAATTTTGAGTCTGTCCAAATTAACCCCTTTAACTATATTTTCATATCCAAAGATAAAAGTATAAAAAGGGACCTTGATTAGTTGACACTATTTATAATGAATTTCAAAAATGGGAACTTTGTGACTATTTGCAAACTATTAGGGATTACTTATGAACATTGATAAACAATTTCACCAAGAAAATACACAAATGAAGCCTTTATGATAGAAAAATTTGCATGTCATAAAGTTGCTGTCATAAATCCACACAAGCCAAAGATACATATATAACTCACAACTAGACTTTTTCCGATAATTTGAATCACACCTAGCCTTTTAAAAAGAAAAAAGGGGATTGTTTGCCAGCCTTGATAATATTGGGTCATTTTGATAAATATTTCAAAGCGGATTGATTTCAATAAACGAAACGAACGAAACGAAATATCTAGTTACAACTACAACTATTATTATTATTATTTATTTAGTAAATAATGAATTTCACGATTTGCTCAAAGATCGGTTAGTATTGTGGTCAGACAAAATCTTCATAGTACATATATTAATACAATATTGTACACTCTAAGTCTTGTAAGAGTTATAACTAGAGTCTCCTGGAGGGAGAGCGATAATTTGTGTATAGATCTATACGGGGTTGACACCCTGCACCTTCGTTGTTCGCTACAGCTAGACTGGTCAGTCTAGGGTGAAAAATGTTTTGAACAAAACCGACGTCTGAAGAAAGTCATAACAGGAACTCCATAATATTAGTATGGTTATAACTACTCACTAGAATACATCAAAAACGTGATTATACAGATTTGATCTTCGGTTGAAAATCAACTATTTTTTACTACCTCAATGAGAGTTTTCCACACAAGTGTTATGTTTTTACCAAAAATACTATTTTACACATCAAAAAATATAGAATTTTACGGGGAGATGATTCGTACGATGTCGAAAACGATGATTTAAGACACACATACAACTATACTCGAATTGAAACAAGAATTACAACTATTTAATTAGAAATTATTGGATTTTCTGGATTTCTAAACCATTATCAAAGTTTTTATACACAAATGCTTATGAACTCACCAACATATTTTATGTTGACGCTTTTCAAACAACTTGTATTCTCAGGAAATCAATAAGCAGGTTATGGATCGCGGATTCAAGATTTATTTTGTTGTATTTTGGATATTGTTTACCGATGTTTCTTTTGTGTGCACTTGAAAATATAAACATGATGTAAAACAATGTAAGCTTGTATTGTTAATGTATGGTGTATGGATTTGCTATGTTTCAATTATATACAATTGTTATGATACTGCACAATGACGTCACCTGCCTCCGGATGTTTCCGCCGTTCTGGTCTGGGGGTGTGACATATTCGTATTAGAGCATTGTTTATAGTGAAATAGTATATCCAGCCATACATGATATACAACTATAAATACAATGGAACTAAAACACTCTGACAAAGGGTTAGCTCCTACCGAGATGCAAGAGTTATCTAGTCAACTGAGCGAACTTCTCGATAAAGGGTTCATCAGACCGAGTTTCTCACCATGGGGAGCTCCAGTTCTGTTTGTCAAGAAGAAACACAGGTATTTTAGAATGTGCATAGATTACCGAGAATTGAGCAAGCTCACTGTGAAAAATCGATACCCACTTCCCCGAATCGATGATGTATTCGACCAACTCCAAGGAGCCAGTTACTTTTTTAAGATAGATTTGATATTCGGATACCATCAGCTAAGAGTCCGAGAGAAGGATATCCCAAAGATCGCTTTTTGAACCCGTTATGGACACTTCGAGTTTGTAGTCATGCCTTTCGGTCTCACCAATGCGCCAACAGCCTTTATGGATTTGATGAATAGAGTCTGCCGGCCATTTCTTGATAACTTTGTGATTGTTTTCATCGATGATATACTCGTTTACCCTAAGAGCAGGGAAGAGAACAGTCAACATTTACGACAGATTTTGGGAACATTAAGAATGGAAAACCTTTAAGCAAAGTTCTCAAAATGCAAATTTTGGATTCGCATAGTGAAAATTTTGGGTCACAAAGTCAGCGAAGAGGGAATAGATATGGACCTTACCAAAATCAAAGCTATTGAGGGCTGGACAACCCCAAGAATCCCAACCGAAATCCGACAATTTTTAGACCTCACCGGTTATTACTGAAGGTTCATCCTAAATTTCTCCAAAATCGCCAAACCTCTCACTGCCCTCACCCAGAAGAGTGTGCCTTTCTATTGGACTGACAAACAAGAAGCTGCATTCCAAGCCCTGAAACAAGCCCTCCACAGTGCTCTAGTACTATCCAAGGGTTAGGGTGTGTGCTTATGCAACGAGGAAATGTGATAGCCTATGCGTCAAGGCAACTAATGACCCACAAAGTAAACTTCACCACCCACGACCTCGAGCTGGGAGCTGTGGTCTTCGCTTTGAAGATTTGGATGCACTACCTGTATGGTACAAAGTGCACAATTTTCACAGATCACAAGAGTCTCCAGCATATCCTGAATAAAAAAGAATTCAACATGAGGCAACGAAGATGGGTCGAATTGCTAAACGACTACAAGTGCAAAGTCAAGTACCACCCAGGCAAAGCAAACGTAGTAGCGGATGCCTTAAGTCAAAAAGAGTACTCGGGTCGCCAAGTAAAGACGTTGACAATGACCATCCATTCCCATCTATCCTCTCAAATCAAAGAAGCCCAACAGGAAGCCTTGAAGCCGGAAAACATCGCCAATGAAGCATTATGAGGAATGGAAAAGAACCTGACGGCCAAGGAAGACGAAGCCTATTATCTTATGGACCGAATATGGGCACCGAAGTTCGGTGGAATTCGAGACGTTATAATGAATGATGCTCACAAAACGAGGTACTCGATCTATCTGAGTTCCGACAAGATGTACCTGGATATCAAGCAACACTATTGGTGGTCGAATATGAAAGCAGAGATTACTACTTACGTTGGCAAGTGCCTCACTTGTTCCAAAGTATAATGGAGTATCAGAAGCCCTCAGGTCTACTTCAGCAACCTGAAATATCCGAGTGGAAATGGGAGAGGATAACAACGGATTTTATAACCAAGTTACCCAAGACGGCATACGGTCTAGAAGCTACCTGGGTGATCGTTGACCGATTGACTAAATCCGCCCATTTCCTGCCAATAAAGGAGACATACAAGATGGAAATACTAAAGCGAATATACCTGAAAGAGGTGGTAAGACTTCACGGAGTCCCCATATCTATCATATCGAATCGGGATAGTAGATTCACCTCTTGTTTTTGGCAGTCGCTCCAGAAAGCATTGGGAACCCGACTGGATATGAGCACTGCCTACTACCCCCAGACAGATGACCAAAGCGAGCAAACAATTCAGACTCTAAAGGACATGCTCCGATCATGTGTAATAGATTTTAGCAAATCCTGGGGTAACCACTTGCCCCTAGTGGAATTTTCATACAACTACAGCTACCACACAAGCATAGGCGTCGCCCCCTTCGAGGCCTTGTATGGCCGGAAATGCAGATCGCCCCCTTATTGGGCCGAGGTGGGTGACACTCACTGGCAAGAGGGCAATTACCGGATAAAACTCTCACTGGGCCTGAGATCATCCGAGAAACAACCGTGAAAATCGTCCAGATTAGATCATGACTTCAATCGTCTCGGGATAGATAGAAAAGTTACGCAGACAAAAGGCGAAAGTCGCTGGGGTTCCGAGTAGGAGACCGTGTGTTACTAAAAGTCTCTCCCTGGAAAGGGACAGTACACTTTGGGAAACTAGGAAAGTTAAACCTGCACTACATCGGATCATTCGAGATTATTGCCCGTATTGGCCTAGTTGCCTATAAGCTGCAGTTACCCTCCGAGCTCAACAACATGCATCCCGTGTTTCATGTATCAAATTTAAAAAAGTTCTTATCGAATGAAACCCTTGTAATCCCACTAGAATAGATCAAGGTAAACGAGAATCTCTTGTTTGTGGAAGAACCAGTTGAATTCACGGACAAAGAAGTGAAACGTACTATGCAAAGTCGCATTCCAATTGTAAAACATCGTTGGAGTGCCAAGCACGGGTCTAAATTCACATGGGAACGTGAAGATCAAATGTTGCCGAACTATCCACACCTATTTGCCAAACTTTGAAGGCTACCTCAAAGTAAAATTTTGGGACGAAATTCCCTCAAGTGGGGGATGATGTGACAACCGGCAAGCTTCTAGTCAAGTCAAAGTCGAGTCAAGGTCAACAAGTCAACTAGGTCAACTTAACTAGTGGTATATGTTAGGAATTTCTTTATGTTTACTAATGTACAACTATAATTCCTAATGCATAGTAACACTTGAAAGTCCCAAATGCTTAAAATTTAACACCCTAATTTGATTTGGGGAAGTAACAACTTTAGATAGTACTATTAAGTACCCTTCCAGGGAGTAAAGCACACAAAACGAGATGTAACTAAGTCTAAAGTCCTTACTCTACGAAGAAAAACTTTAATAAGGACTCCCAACAAAGTCTCTCTCAATCTATCCCACTATATATATATATATATATATATATCTCCTAAATCTCTCCAAGTGTGTGAAATCTCTCCCATATCTCTTCAAGTATGTGAAATCTCTCCCAAATCTCTCCAAGTACGTGAAATCTCACCCAAATCTTTCCAAGTATGTGAAATCTCACCCAAATCTCTCCAAGTATGTGAAATCTCTCCTAAATCTCTCCAAGTATGTGAAATCTTTCCTAAATCTCACTATGTACCCTCCTCAGTCGAAAACAACCCAAAACCGAAGGAGAAAACCCATTCAGACCTTTTGATCATTTTAAAGCATTTTGACGCCGAAAATCACACCAAACTCATATTTTTCCTATCTTAGACCCCTTAAACCACTATTTTATGCCAAAATTTATTTATTTTTAATATATTTATATAAAATAGAACCTAAGGTTTTTAAGGAGATTCTAAGGCAAATAAATAGGTTTGACCTTATGATGTGATGCTAATTCCTCATTTCCCATGCAAATGCCAAATAAACACACATTATCCATAAGAAAAATAAGCTTTACCCACCAACTTTCCATACAAATGTCAAGTCACCCTTATCCTTCCCTTTAGATACGTGAACTCCTTTGCTCATTTATTTCACTCTTCACTCTTCATTCCAGAAAACTCTAATGAATACTCTCAACACCTTCAAGCTTCAAGTTCATTCATTCAAGGGAAACTCCCAGATCTCTTTGGTGAGTGCTTTTATCCTCTTTAAACAATTATTCTTCCCATTATTCTAAGATTTCACTATATTTACACATATAAATCATTCTTAGAATACAATAGAGATTTAAGAATCTTCCAAGTTTTGGAGTTGGACTCTTCCTCATCACTCTTCAAATCCACCTAACAAACAAACCAAGGTGAGCTTCATACCCGACCTTTTTCAATATTTTAGTGTTTTTGGGGGAGAGTACAAGTCAAGTCTTGTCTAAATACTTGAATAATTGCATGTATACGTATGTGTGGATGTGTTTGTGAAATATTACTAAAGTATTATTTTAGTGATACTCTTATGGACGTGAGTTTTTCACAATATCATGAAGAACAGTAGGTAACTAAATCATCCCCCAAAGGATACTGTAGGTACAAAAGAGCCTCGCAATTTTGAGTGTGTCCAACTTAACCCCTTTAACTATATTTTCATGTCCAAAGATAAAAGTATAAAAAGGGACCTTGATTAGTTGACACTATTTATAATGAATTTCAAAAATGGGAACTTTGTGACTATTTGAAAACTATTAGGGATTACTTCTGAACATTGATAAATAATTTCACCAAGGAAATACACAAATGAAGCCTTTATGACAGAAAAATTTGCATGTCATAAAGTTGCTGTCATAAACCCACACAAGCCAAAGATACATATATAACTCACAACTAGACTTTTTCCGATAATTTGAATCACACCAAGCCTTTTAAAAAGAAAATGAACGAAACGAAATGTCTAGTTACAACTACAACTATTATTATTATTATTATTTATTTAGTAAATAATGAATTTCACGATTTGCTCAAAGATCGGTTAGTATTGTAGTCAGACAAAATCTTCACAGTACATATATTAATACAATATTGTACACTGTAAGTCTTGTAAGAGTGATAACTAGAGTCTTCTGGAGGGACAACGGGAATTTGTGTATTGATCTATTCGGGGTTGACACCCCGCACCTTCGTTGTTCGCTACAACTAGACTGGTCAGTCTAGGGTGAAAAATGTTTTGAACAAAACTGACGCCTAAAGCAAGTCATAACATGAACTCCATCATATTAGTATGGTTATAACGACTCACTAGAATACATCAAAAACGTGATTATACAGATTTGATCTTCGGTTGAAAATCAATTATTTTTTACTACCTCAATGAGAGTTTTCCACACAAGTGTTATGTTTTACCAAAACTACTATTTTACACATCAAAAAATATAGAATTTTATGGGGAGACGATTCGTACGATGTCGAAAACGATGATTTAAGACACACATACAACTATACTCGAATTGAAACAAGAATTACAACTATTTAATTAGAAATTATTGGATTTTCTGGATTTCTAAACCATTATCAAAGTTTTTATACACAAATGCTTATGAACTCACCAACATATTTTATGTTGACGCTTTTCAAACAACTTGTATTCTCAGGAAATCAATAAGCAGGTTATGGATCGCGGATTCAAGATTTATTTTGCTGTATTTTGGATATTGTTTACCGGTGTTTCTTTTTTGTACACTTGAAAACATAAACATGATGTAAAACAATGTAAGCTTGTATTGTTAATGTATGGTGTATGGATTTGCTATGTTTCAATTATATACAATTGTTATGATACTGCACAATGACATCACCTGCCTCCGGACGTTTCTGCTGTTCTGGTCCGGGGGTGTGATAGATTCGTATCAGAGCATTGTTTATAGTGAACTAGTATATCCAACCATACATGATATATAGCTATAAATACAATGGGACGAAAACACTCTGACAAAAAGAACACATACTTGCTAGGAAAGTATCATAACAAGAAGTAAAACAAAATAACTGAGGTTGAACACTACAGTCAAATCAGGACAGTTATGTAATCATATCTGAGATAAATATAGCTCGATCAACTATATTTATTTGAGATATGACTACCATGTGTTCAGGAGTGGTAGTGGTGTTGCAGCAGGTCTGCAACTTCCCAACTCGTTATCCAAAAGTTGTAAGAACCATCCTTAAAACAAGTAAAATACTATAGGAGTATTTTGATACACTATCTATTTCCTCGTGCTCACTTATTCTTGCACAGATGACATAGCAGGCTTTCACTACCCTGGAGACCCTTATTTTCCCAACCAGGGAAATGTAGGTTGGATTGAAGAAGACCCAGAAGGAGGACCAGAAGAACACCCAAAAGAAGACCCCGAGGAACCTATGGAGGATCTCGAAGAACTAGCAGAGTGGGAAGAGGAAGATATTGATGAAGAAATCGAGGAAGTTGACCTTATAGGATGGGCTACAATTGTACCACCGTATAGGATGGGCTACAATTGTAACAGCCCGAAATCCAGGTATTCTTCTGTTGGCCTTGCATCTTGATTAAGTTAATGATTTAGGGTTTTCATGGTAGGCGAGTACGTTGGGCGTACAAGGTGTACGATGCGCGTACTCGCACGCCTCATTTGGACGCGTTCCCCCTCAGGTACGCGGGGCGTACCCAAGGTTACGCCCGACGTAACTCATTCAGACCCAAACCCTAATTTCCTTTGTTGAGGCTATAAAAGGAATGTGTGGCTAGACTTCTCAGCCACCACCCCTCAGAGTGAAACCCTAAATAGTGTGTGCCATCGTCCTTAAGCCTTTGTGTGTGCATTCTAAGCTTGATAGTGCCATTTTAAGATTGCAAAGGAGAAGAAGAGCTTGTTGGAGAGGCTAGAAGTGGTGCTCAAGTGTAGATCTGAGCTTTGCAAGGGTTAAAGCTTCAATTTCAGGTAAAAAGTTCGGATCTTGACACTTGGTTCTTGTTGTATGCTTTAAATGTCATTTTCTAGGGTTTAAGTCCCAAAGGTGGAGACTTTTGTGCAAATGGCCTCCATAAGCTTAGATGCTTCATGTTTCTGATCTATTGGAGTTGTAGACTCATAAAAATGGCATCTTGGACGTGGGTATTGCACCATGCATGAGATCTAGGTCCTTGAGTTTGAATAAAAGGTTGTTATGTGATGTTGGAGCCTTTACAGCCATGCCAAGGCTTAAACGTCTCGACTTTATGGGTTTAGACACACTAAAGGAGTCGGATCTGGAAGTTGGAATAATGACTTAACCGATTAAGACCAGAAATGGAGGGTGGCTGATTCTGGTGGTTACGCAGGGTGTAACTTCCAGTACGCGCCGCGTACTGGGTGGAGACCCCGATCTAGGGGGAGTTGGCGATGTACGCCCCGCGTACATTTAGCAGTATGCCCCGCGTACTTTTATGGTTGACGTTTGTTGACTTTTAGGGTTTTGGTCAACATGAGGACTTTAGGTCAAGGAAGGGTAAAATGGTCTTTTACCTTTTTCAGGAAGGATGATAAGGGGTAAAGTTTTAGTAGTGGAAGTCTTTATGTATTCAATGATATTTTTATGCTTAGGCGAGGTTGAGCCATCGTTGGATTCGGTGATAGCGAGGACATGAGATCGTAGACTTTCCACGAGGTGAGTCTTCTCACTATACTGTACCCGGAAGGGTTTGACTGTGTGACCGGAAGGTCGAATATGATATGAGATATATGCATTATGTGTGATAAGTTAATCGTTATATGTGCCATGTATGATATGCTTGATATGGGCCGGAAGGCGAATATGTTATGGGCCGGAAGGTGTTGTAATATGGACCGTAAGGTTGATGTGGGTAGGACCGGAAGGTTTACCCAGTCGGGACGGAAGTCCCCTGAGACACATGGACCGGATGGTCAGGGCCTGGAAAGGCGTATGTGCGTACGTGGTATTTTGGGGAACTCACTAAGCAATTATGCTTACAGTTGTTGTGTTATGTGTTTCAAGTACTAGGGAGGACCGTGGGAAGGTGCCGGCGTGATCGTATACATTATCGGGGAAAACTATTTTTATTATCTTTGTGATGTATTCGGTTGTGACAATATTGTTTACGTTTGAATTTGAAATATTAATCGACGTTTTTGATGTTTGCAAAAATGAAAAATTGGTTTTAAAATTTACGTTGTTACAAGTTGGTATCAGAGCCTTGGTTTGAGGGATTCGGGTACACCTTCGGGCGTAACTGAACTCAAACTGGGGATTTGAGAAAAGTTTAATTAATAAATCAATAAAATTTGATAAGTGATTTTTGAAACAACCAAAGAAGAAGAAGTGTGTACGGTCAGCCAGCACCCGAACGGTAAAATCCCCAAATTACTCTTACAATATGAGTTATGAGATATGATATGATATGATATGATACGCATGCTAGTAGACTAGGTATTCATATTAGGATTAGAATGGCCTGATTTGTGATGCCTTAGTCTAGGGAAACCTGCTTCTATGAGGTGCTTTGAGAGCGAGTGGGTAGCTAGTGCATGGCAAGAATAGAGTACTTAGGTTCCGGGGTTTGGGGAGGAGGACTTGGGGTGAATGCTGATGCGGTCTAGTTGGTAGTATTGGGCCCGTACTACTGAAGACACCGGGTCAGTGGGCAACCCAAGTAAGAATCCCTGGGTATCGTAGATTGAGTAGGGCTGCGTTATCGAGTGCGATTATGCTCGATAGAGTCTCTGATATTTTTATATTGTATTTCAGAGACATCATGGTTGGACCACGCCACAGACCTGGTACGAGTAGTGTCACTGACGAGGAGCTTCGTCAGATGATTCATGAGAAGGTGGCTGCAGCGATCCGGGCTGAGATTCCGGAGATGTTTGGGTCTATTAAGACCACACTGATGAAGACATTTGATGAGCGGTACGCCGCGTTGACTGAGGCCGCAGCCGCTGCAGCTACCGCAGCTGTGGCCGCTGCCAGACCACAGGGAGGTGACTCGTTGCTGTTCCGGGAGTTCAGCAACACGAAGCCACCTGAGTTTGACGGGACGCAGGATCTGATCGCTGCGATGAGATGGATTGCTGATATCGAGGGATGCTTCTACACTTGTTCATGTCCGGAGCATCTGAGGGTACGGTTCGCCTTGAACCAGCTCCGCCTGGGAGCAAAGGATTGGTGGAAGTTCGTGACGGCGAACTTCACTCTGGCAGAGGTTTTAGCTGTGACTTGGGAGAGGTTTACTACTATGTTCAGAGATGAGTACGTTCCCCCAGTGGAGAGGGAACGATTGGTTCAGGAGTTCTTGACCCTCAAGCAGGGTAATGATTCTTTCACGGTGATCACGCGGAAGTTTCATGAGAGGGCGATATTCTACCCCGAGCAGGTGTCCACGGAGCAGGCTCGGATGAGTCGGTATTTGGGTGTGCTGAGGAGGGATATCTGGGAGTTCGTATCGAACTCGTCATATCAGACTTTTGCTGATCTTCAGGCGAATGCCAGGAAGTGTGAGATCGAGTTGGAGACCCAGGCCAGGGAGGAGGCCGAGTCTCAACGGGTGGATCGACGTCCGGCTCAGTCTCAGCCGGCAGCCAAGCGGACCAAGTCCGCCGATTCGAGATCGGGAGGTCAGAAGGGCCGCACTTGCGGAAAGTGCGGCAAGGGTCACGAGGGGGCATGTCGATCGGGTGCTTGCTACAATTGTGGCAAGGAGGGGCACATTGCTAGGGATTGCCCCAAGGGATTCATGGTTTTCTTTCATTGCAACCAGACCGGCCATCGGAAGGCCGAGTGCCCCCAGCTTCGCCAGGGATCTATGCCTGCTGCCAGGGTTACCGAGACTCGGCCCGTGAAGGCCGAGGCTCTGAAGGCTCGTGGAAGAGCTTTCCAGTTGACTGCAAAGGAGGTCCGCGCGGCGCCTGGTGTCATAGCCGGTATGTATTCTTTCATGTATTTACTTTTATGCTAAGAATATTGTGCTTATATTATGTTATGCGTAGGTACTTTTCTTGTGAATTCTGTACCTGCTTTGGTATTATTTGACTCGGGTGCGAGTCGGTCTTTTGTATCGTTGGCTTTTAGCCAGCACATCAGTATTGATCGGGAGGTGATGTGTCGACCCCTGCGAGTTTCTATAGCAGATGAGAAAGTGGTATACGCCATTGATGTGATTCGAGGATGTGTGCTCGAGATTTTCGGGGTTGAGTTCCCTATAGACTTGGTTCCTATAGCTATGGGGGATGTCTGTGTCATTGTGGGCATGGACTGATTGAGTAAGTTTGGGGCAGTCATTGACTGCGAGAGACAGCTGGTGATGATTCGAGACCCTAGTGGGGGAGTGCTTACGGTTTAGGGCGAGGGGACCCGATGTGGGTCGGCATTTTGTTCGGCTGCCAGGGCAAGGCAGAGTGTGTAGCAGGGAAGCAATGGATTCATAGCCTACGTGATGGATACTCGAGTGGCCGCGGGAAGGCCCAATTCGGTTGATGATGTTCCTGTTGTATGCGAGTTTTCAGATGTGTTCCCCGAAGAGTTACCAGGTGTGCCTCCGGAAAGGCAAGTGGAGTTCCATATCAAGTTGGTTCCGGGAGCGGCGCCCATCGCCAAGGCGCCTTATCATCTCGCTCCACCGGAAATGCAGGAGTTATCCTCGCAGCTTCAGGAGCTTTTGGGAAAGGGGTTTATTCGACCGAGTAGCTCACCTTGGGGAGCGCCGATTTTGTTCGTCAAGAAAAAGGATGGTTCACACCGGATGCGTATCAATTACTGGGAGTTGAACAAGTTGACGGTTAAGAACCGGTATCCGTTACCTAGGATCGACGATCTGTTCGATCAGTTACAGGGGGCATCTTGGTTCTCCAAGATAGACTTGAGGTCGGGTTATCATTAGATGAGGGTTCAGGATGAAGATATCCAGAAGACTGCTTTCAAAACTCATTATGGAAATTATGAGTTTGTGGTGATGCCTTTTGGGCTCACCAATGCCCCGACTGCGTTCATGGATCTTATGAATGGGTGTGCCGGCCGATGCTGGATCGGTCAGTGATCGTATTCATTGATGATATTTTGGTGTATTCGAGGTCCAAGGAGCAGCATGAGGAACATTTGAGGGAAATTCTTGGGGTATTGAGATCGGAGAGGCTGTATGCCAAATTCTCCAAGTGTGATTTCTGGTTACGAGAGGTTCAGTTCCTCGGGCATCTTGTTAACCAGAAAGGGATATTGGTCGACCCGGCCAAGATTGAGGCGGTGTTGAGGTGGGAGGTGCGAGATCGCCCACTGAGATCAGGAGTTTTCTGGGTTTGGCTGGATATTATCGTAGGTTTATCAAGGATTTCTCCACGATTGTCGTGCCACTTACTAGGATGACCCGGAAGGGTGCTGCGTTTTCATGGGGACCGGAGCAGCAGTCATCATTCGAGACGCTTCGTCAAAAATTGTGCGAGGCTCCGGTGCTTGCACTCCCGGAAGGGATGGAGGATTTTATGGTGTACTGTGATGCATCTATATCGGGTTTGGGGGCGGTGCTTATGCAGAGGGGACATGTGATAGCGTATGCTTCGAGGCAGTTGAAGCCTCATGAGCCGAGATATCCCACCCACGACCTGGAATTGGGGGCTGTGGTGTTTGCCCTCAAGATCTGGCGGCATTATCTTTATGGGGTTCGGTGTACCATCTACACGGACCACAAGAGCCTGAAGTACTTGATGGATCAGCCAAATCTGAATATGCGACAGAGGAGATGGTTGGATGTGATGAAGGATTACGATTGTGAGATCCTGTACCACCCGGGGAAAGCTAATTTGGTGGCTGATGCGTTGAGCCGTAGGGCGGAAAGCGCCCCGATCCGAGATATTTGTATGAGGTTGACGGTGATGACCCCGATTTTGGATACTATTCGAGGAGCTCAGGCTGAGGCTGCGAAACCAGAAAACCAGAAGAGGGAGCGGGTTGTAGGTCAGGTATCAGGATTCGTCACGGATGGTCGAGGGCTTATGACTTTTCAGGGTCGGATTTGGGTACCGTTTGTGGGTGGTGCGCGTGCTATTTTGATGGAGGAAGTGCATCGATCGAAATTCTCGATTCATCCCGGGGCTACGAAAATGTATTTGGATCTAAGGAAGGAGTATTGGTGGCCCTGTATGAAAAGGGATGTTGCATGGTTTGTTGAGAGATGCTTGACTTGTCGGTAGGTTAAGGCCGAGCACCAGCGACCGCACGGTAAATTGCAGCCGCTAGATATTACCGATTGGAAGTGGGAACAGATTACCATGGATTTTATCACCAAATTGCCGCGGACTGCGAGGGGAGTCGATGCGATTTGGGTGATTATGGATAGATTGACGAAGAGCGCTCATTTTCTAGCCATCAGCGAGAGCTCTTCTGCAGAGAAGTTGGCGGAATTATACGTGAGGGAGGTGGTATCGCGGCATGGGGTTCCGATGTCGATTGTTTCAGACCGCGATGTGCATTTTACTTCCAGGTTTTGGAAGAAGTTTCATGAGGAGTTGGGTACGAGACTGCATTTCAGTACCACATACCACCCGCAGACGGACGGACAAAGCGAGCGAACGATTCAGACGCTTGAGGATATGCTCCGAGCATGTGTTTTGGATTTCGGAAGGAGCTGGGACACCTATCTACCTTTAGCAGAGTTTTCATATAACAACAGCAATCATTCGAGCATTGGTATGCCACCCTTTGAGCTGTTGTATGGGTGGAGGTGTCGCACCCCCATCCGCTGGGGTGAGGTGGGGCAGCGGGTGATGGGTAGCACGGAGATCGTACTCCAGATGACCGAGCAGATTCAGCAGGTCAGGCAGAGGTTGTTGACCGCGCAGAGTCGCCAGAAGAGTTATGCGGACTGGCGGCAGTCCGAGCTCGCGTTTCAAGTGGGTAACCTTGTGCTCCTAAAGGTCTCTCCTTTGAAGGGAGTGATACGGTTCAGGAAGAGGGGCAAGTTGGGGCCCAGGTATATTGGACACTTCAGGGTAATTGCTAGGGTAGGCCGGGTAACCTACCAGTTGGATCTACCTGCTGAGTTGGGGCAGATCCATGATACCTTCCATGTCTCGCAGTTGAGGAAATGTATTGCTGATGAGTCGGCAGTGGTGCGATTGGATGATATTCAGGTGGATGCCGGCCTGAACTATGTGGAGAGACCGGTAGCGATCGGGGATCGGAAAGTTAAGGTTTTGAGGAACAAGGAAGTACCCCTGGTACAAGTGCAGTGGCAACATCGGAAGGGGTCCGAGATGACATGGGAATCCGAGTGTGAGATGCGGGATCAGTATCCGGAGTTGTTTTCAGTATGAGACTTCGGGGGCGAGGTCTGATTCTAGTGGGTGAGAATTGTAACAGCCCGAAATCCAGGTATTCTTCTGTTGGCCTTGCATCTTGATTAAGTTAATGATTTAGGGTTTTCATGGTAGGCGAGTACGCTGGGCGTACAAGGTGTACGCTGCGCATACTCGCGCGCCTCATTTGGACGCGTTCCCCCTCAGGTACGCGGGGCGTACCCAAGGTTACGCCCGACGTAACTCATTCAGACCCAAACCCTAATTTCCTTTGTTGAGGCTATAAAAGGAATGTGTCGCTGGACTTCTCAGCCACCACCCCTCAGAGTGAAACCCTAAATAGTGTGTGCCATCGTCCTTAAGCCTTTGTGTGTGCATTCTAAGCTTGATAGTGCCATTTTAAGGTTGCAAAGGAGAAGAAGAGCTTGTTGGAGAGGCTAGAAGTGGTGCTCAAGTGTAGATCTGAGCTTTGCAAGGGTTAAAGCTTCAATTTCAGGTAAAAAGTTCGGATCTTGACACTTGGTTCTTGTTGTATGCTTTAGATGTCATTTTCTAGGGTTTAAATCCCAAAGGTGGAGACTTTTGTGCAAATGGCCTCCATAAGCTTAGATGCTTCATGTTTCTGATCTATTGGAGTTGTAGACTCATAAAAATGGCATCTTGGACGTGGGTATTGCACCATGCATGAGATCTAGGTCCTTGAGTTTGAATAAAAGGTTGTTATGTGATGTTGGAGCCTTTACAGCCATGCCAAGGCTTAAACGTCTCGACTTTATGGGTTTAGACACACTAAAGGAGTCGGATCTGGAAGTTGGAATAATGACTTAACCGATTAAGACCAGAAATGGAGGGTGGCTGATTCTGGTGGTTACGCAGGGCGAACTTCCAGTTCGCGCCGCGTACTGGGTGGAGACCCCGATCTAGGGGGAGTTGGCTATGTACGCCCCGCGTACTCTTATGGTTGACTTTTGTTGACTTTTAGGGTTTTGGTCAGCATGAGGACTTTAGGTCAAGGAAGGGTAAAATGGTCTTTTACCTTTTTCAGGAAGGATGATAAGGGGTAAAGTTTTTGTAGTGGAAGTCTTTGTGTATTAAATGATATTTTTATGCTTAGGCGAGGTTGAGCCGTCGTTGGATTCGGTGATAGCGAGTACACGAGATCTTAGACTTTCCACGAGGTGAATCTTCTCACTATACTGTACCCGGAAGGGTTTGACTGTGTGACCGGAAGGTCGAATATGATATTAGATATATGCATTATGTGTGATAAGTTAATCGTTATATGTGCCATGTATGATATGCTTGATATGGGCCGGAAGGCGTTGTAATATGGACCGTAAGGTTGACGTGGGTAGGACCGGAAGGTTTACCCAGTCGGGATGGAAGTCCTCTGAGACACATGGACCGGAGGGTCATGGCCTGGAAAGGCGTATGTGCGTAGGTGGTATTTTGGGGAACTCACTAAGCATTTATGCTTACACTTGTTGTGTTATGTGTTTCAGGTACTAGCGAGGACCGTGGGAAGGCGCCGACGTGATCGTACACATTATCGGGGAAAACTATTTTTATGATCTTTGTGATGTATTCGGTTGTGACAATATTGTTTACATTTGAATTTGAAATATTAATCGATGTTTTTGATGTTTACAAAATGAAAAATTGGTTTTAAAATTTACGTTGATACAACAATGGCCCTACACCTCCTTGGGCTGACACTATTGACAGATGGGGCCGATGCTAGGGTTTGCAACCACCATTTGGGATGAACGGAGATTACTACGATCTTCGACATGGAGGACCAGTGGATCGTGCACTCCCCATCATGTTCAAACGTATCAGGGACATCAGGGACCAGACTCGAGTAACTGCTGACCGAGTAATGCAAATGCTGGAAGCTATGAAGATCACGGATGCTCGCACACGAGACCTAGAGCGAGACTTCTATCTAGTAGAACGAATCGTGGAGGATCTTGCCACTGCACACGCAGAGGTTAGAGAAAAGCAAGAACGCCATGCTGCTTTGGAGGAGCATGTACGAATCACCGAGCGCAGGTTAGCTGAGCTCCAGGGCGAGTCTACCTCATCGTCAGCACCACCGGAACCGACCCTTCGCGACTAGTATCTGTTCACTAGCTACCACATCTACTTTCTTCTGTGCACTACTCTATGTGTTTTCGTGTTAGGTTTTATTCCAATGCATGTATTGTATGCCTTTAAGGAAAAGTTTTCATGTACTCAAGAAATTGTATTAAATGAAATGTGGATATATATTTTCTTATGATATGATTTCCCATTTGTACTCTACTATTGCATGTTGAATTTATACACACACTTGTTCATATGCACCCAAAGCACCGATACTATTCTATAATCAAGAAATCATGAAACGAAATGCATCAGGTACTCATTGTCCTTTTGATCCATGAAAGAAAGATGCTGAGGAGACCAATTAGAAAGAACAACAACACAACACCACAACCGCCGCCTCCGCCGGAGATAAACTCTACGGCCTTCCAAGCGGCAGTTTCGACAACAATAACCGCAACATTAGCCCACGTCCAAAGTGGAAATAATGGTTGAAATGGTCAAGGGACGGGAAGCTCTCACCAAGGGATGAAACAAGGACCTGTAAGGGCCTGCACTTACAAAGATTTTTTCAATGCAAGACCCCGTAATTTCAACGGGAATGGTGGATTCATAGCTTTAAAATGATGGATCGAGAAGACATAATTAGTGTTCGAAATATGTGAATGTCCGAAAGAAAGTAAGGTTAAATTCGCTGCCTACACCTTCATTGATCAACCATTGTCATGGTGGAACGGTCACATTGAAGCCATGACACTCCCCGTTGCTAACACCATCTTCTGGGAGGAACTCAAGGAATTGATGATTGCCGAATATTGTCCCTGAGGGGAGGTGCAAAAGCTTGATCAAGAATTGTGGAACCTTACGGTGCAAAATTCAGACATTGACGCTTACATCTCAAGGTTTAACGAGATATCCCTCATGTGTCCTGGTATGATAACATCATAAGGAAAGAAGGTCGAGTGATTCATCTGGGGGTTGACACCTCCCATTCAGGGCAACATAATTGCCTCAAAACCCGAGACTTATGACAACGCAAAGCACCTGGCAAGAGCTTTACGATCACAATGACAAGAAAAGCACGAAAAAAACCGAGGGAGAGAGCAAGAAAGAAGGAGGAAACAAGAAGAAATGGGGAAGCAAGTGAAAGGGACGACACGATGTAGGGTTATCCAAGAAACCACATTCCGTAACAGTCCATTCAGCTACCACTCCATCCCCAACCGCCCCAGCCTCAACTACAACAGCACCAACCAAGTCATACGCGGGATCCAATCCTAAATGTGACAAGTGTAATTATCATCACTATGGGGCATGCAAGGATTTCCAATGCACCAACTGCAATCGAAAGGGGCACACTGCCCGGTATTGTAAGATGCCCCCGCAACAAAACAAACAATCCAACGACAACAACGTCGGAGCCAACCATTCATGTTATGGATGCGGGGAAACCATACATTTTAAACACAACTGCCCCAAGAACAACAATCAGAACGCAGGAAGGGTCTTAACCATGGGGCATGGAGAAGCGGTCCAAGATCCAACAATGGTGACTGGTACGTTTCCCCTCAACAACTCTTATGCGTGCGTTCGTAAGCCATAAATTCAAGAACTTATTAAATCAGAACCCTCACAAATTGAACGAAACATATATGGTCGAGATGGCCAACGATAAAACAGATTCAACCAACGATGTCTACGTAGGGTGCACACTAATGTTAAATCATCACTCCTTCCCAATCAGTTTAATGCCTGTTAATATTAGGAGTTATGATGTGATTATTGGCATGAATTGGTTAAGCCCCCACCATGCTAAAATTATGTTCCACGAGAAGTATGTTTGCCTTCACCTACCCAACAGTGAAACTCTAATGATTTATGGCGGTAAACCTGGCTCAAACCTCCGACTCATTTCTTGTATCCAAGCACAAAAGTGCCTGCATAAAAAGAATCACGCCTTTCTTGCACATGTTGTGGATAAAACAAAGGAGGAGAAAAGCATCAACGATATTCCTGAAGTACGTGACTTTTCCGACGTATTTCCTCATGAATTGCCTAGAATACCTCCTGAGCACCAGGTTGAGTTGCAAATTGACCTTGTACCTGGAGCCACCCCAATCGCCAAATCCCCTTACCGGTTAGCTCCTACCGAGATGCAAGATTTATCTAGTCAACTGAGCGAACTTCTCGACAAAGGGTTCTTCAGACTGTGTTTCTCACCATGGGGAGCTCCGGTTCTGTTTGTCAAGAAGAAAGACAGGTCTTTTAGAATGTGCATAGATTACCGAGAATTGAACAAGCTCACTGTGAAAAATCGATACCCACTTCCCCGAATCGATGATCTATTCGAACAACTCCAAGGAGCCAGTTACTTTTTTAAGATAGATATGATATTCGGATACCATCAGCTAAGAGTCTGAGAGGAGGATATCCCAAAGACCGCTTTTTGAACCCGTTATGGACACTTCGAGTTCATAGTCATGCCTTTCGGTCTCACCAATACGCCAGCAGCCTTTATGGATTTGATGAATAGAGTCTTCCGAGCATTTCTTGATAACTTCGTGATTGTTTTCATCAATGATATACTCGTTTACTCTAAGAGCAGGGAAGAGCACAGTCAAAATTTACGACAGATTTTGGGAACATTGAGAACGGAAAACCTTTAAGCAAAGTTCCCAAAATGCAAATTCTGGATTCGCATAGTGAAATTTTTGGGTCACAAAGTCAGCGAAGAGGGAATAGATATGGACCCTACCAAAATCAAAGCTATTGAGGACTGGACAACCCCAAGAACCCCAACCGAAATCCGACAATTTTTAGGCCTCGCCGGTTATTACCGAAGGTTCATCCTAAATTTCTCCAAAATCGCCAAACCTCTCACTTCCCTCACCCAGAAGAGTGCGCCTTTCTATTGGACTGACAAACAAGAAGCTGCATTCCAAACCCTGAAACAAGCCCTCCGCAGTGCTCTAGTACTATCCTTGCTAGAACAAATAGAGGACTTCGTAGTATACCGTGTTGCTTCTAACCAAGGGTTAGGGTGTGTGCTTATGCAACGAGGAAAGGTGATAGCCTACGCCTCAAGGCCATTAATGACCCACAAAGTAAACTACACCATCCACAACCTCGAGCTGGGAGCTGTGGTCTTCGCTTTGAAGATTTGGATGCACTACCTGTATGGTACAAAGTGCACAATTTTCACAGATCACATGAGTCTCCAGCATATCCTGAATAAAAAAGAATTGAACATGAGGCAACAAAGATGGGTCGAATTGCTAAATGACTACGAGTGCGAAATCAAGTACCACCCAGGCAAAGAAAACGTAGTAGCGGATGCCTTAAGTCATAAATAGTACTCGGATTTCCGAGTAAAGACGTTGACAATGACCATTCATTCCCATCTATCCTCGTAAATCAAAGAAGCCCAACAGGAAGCCTCGAAGCCGGAAAACATCGCCAATGAAGCATTACAAGGAATGGAAAGGAACTTGACGACCAAGGAAGACGAAGCCTATTATCTTATGGACCGAATATGGGCACTGAAGTTCGGCGGAATTCGAGATGTGATAATGAACGTGGCTCACAAAACGAGGTACTCGATCTATCTGAGTTCCGACAAGATGTACCTGGATATCAAGCAACACTATTGGTGGTCGAATATGAAAGCAGAGATTACTACTTACGTTGGCAAGTGTCCCACTTGTTCCAAAGTTAAAGTGGAGTATCAGAAGCCCTTGGGTCTACTTCAACAACCTGAAATATAGGAGTGGAAATGGGAGAGGATAACAATGGATTTTATAACCAAGTGACCCAAGACGGCATACGGTCTAGAAGCTACCTGGGTGATCGTTGACCGATTGACTAAATCCGCCCATTTCCTGCCAATAAAGGAGACATACAAGATGGAAATACTAAAGCGAATATACCTGAAAGAGGTGGTAAGACTTCACGGAGTCCCCATATCTATCATATCGAATCGGGATAGTAGATTCACCTCTTGTTTTTGGCAGTCGCTCCAGAAAGCATTGGGAACCCGACTGGATATGAGCACTGCCTACTACCCCCAGACAGATGACCAAAGCGAGCAAACAATTCAGACTCTAAAGGACATGCTCTGATCATGTGTAATAGATTTTAGCAAATCCTGGGATAACCACTTGCCCCTAGTGGAATTTTCATACAACTACAACTACCACACAAGCATAGGCGTCGCCCCCTTCGAGGCCTTGTATGGCCGGAAATGCAGATCGCCCCCTTGTTGGGCCGAGGTGGGTGATACCCACTGGCAAGAGGGCAATTACCGGATAGAACTCTCACCAGGCCTGAGATCATCCGGGAAACAACCGAGAAAATCGTCCAGATTAGATCACGACTTCAAGCGTCTCGGGATAGACAGAAAAGTTACGTAGAGAAAAGGCGAAAGTCACTGGGGTTCCAATTAGGAGACCGCATGTTACTAAAAGTCTCTCCCTGGAAAGGGACAGTCCGCTTCGGGAAACGAGGAAAGTTAAACCTGCGCTACATCGGACCATTCGAGATTATTGCCCGTATTGGCCTAGTGGCCTATAAGCCGCAGTTACCCTCCGAGCTCAACAACGTGCATCCCATGTTTCATGTATCAAATTTGAAAAAGTGCTTATCGGATGAAACCCTTGTAATCCCGCTAGAAGAGATCGAGGTAAACGAGAATCTCTTGTTCGTGGAAGAACCAGTTGAAATCAGGGACAGAGAAGTGAAACGTACTAAGCAAAGTCGCATTCCAATTGTAAAACATCGTTGGAGTGCCAAGCACGGGTCTGAATTCACATGGGAACGTGAAGATCAAATGTTGCCGAAGTATCCACACCTATTTGCCAAACCTTGAAGGCTACTTCAAAGCAAAATTTCGGGATGAAATTCCCTTAAGCGGGGGATGATGTGACAACCGGCAAGCTTCTGGTCAAGTCAAAGTTGAGTCAAGGTCAACAAGTCAACTTGGTTAACTTAACTAGTGGTATATGTTAGGAATTTCTTTATGTTTACTAATGTACAACTATAATTCCTAATGCATAGTAGCACTTGAAAGTCCCAAATGCTTAAAATTTAACACCCTAATTTGATTTTGGGAAGTAACAGTTTTAGATAGTACTATTAAGTACCCTTCCGGGGAGTAAAGCACACAAAATGAGATGTGACTAAGTCTAAAGTCCTTACTCTACGAAGAAAAACATTAATAAGGACTCCCGACAAAGTCTCTCTCAATCTATCCCACTATATATCTCTCTCTCCCTAATCTCTCCAAGTATGTGAAATCTCTCCCGTATCTCTTCAAGTATGTGAAATCTCTCCCAAATCTCTCCAAGAACGTGAAATGTCACCCAAATCTTTCCAGGTATGTGAAATCTCACCCAAATCTCTCGAAGTATGTGAAATCTCTCCTAAATCTCTCCAAGTATGTGAAATCTTTCCTAAATCTCACTATGTACCATCCCCAGTCAAAAACAACCCAAAACCGAAGGAGAAAACCCATTCGGACCTTTTTATCATTTTAAGGCATTTTGACGCCGAAAATCACACCAAACTCATATTTTTCCTATCTTAGACCCCTTAAACCACTATTTTATGCCAAAATTTATTTATTTTTAATATATCTATATAAAATAGAACCTAAGGTTTTTAAGGAGATTCTAAGGCAAATAAATAGGTTTGACCTTATGATGTGACGCTAATTCCTCATTTCCCATGCAAATGCCAAATAAACACACATTATCCATAAGAAAATAAGCTTTACCCACCAACTTTCCATACAAATGTCAAGTCACCCTTATCCTTCCCTTTAGATACGTGAACTCCTTTCCTCCTTTATTTCACTCCTCACTCTTCATTCCAGAAAACTCTAAAGAATACTCTCAACACCTTCAAGCTTCAAGTTCATTCATTCAAGGGAAACTCCCAGATCTCTTTGGTGAGTGCTTTTATACTCTTTAAATAATTATTCTTCCCATTATTCTAAGATTTCACTATATTTACACATATAAATCATTCTTAGAATACAATAGAGATTTAAGAATCTTCCAAGTTTTGGAGTTGGACACTTCCTCATCACTCTTCAAATCCACCTAACAAACAAACCAAGGTGAGCTTCATACCCGACCTTTTTCAAAATTGTAGTGTTTTTAGGGGAGAGTACAATTCAAATCGTGTCTAAATACTTGACTAATTGCATGTATACGTATGTGTATCCGTGTTTGTGAAATATTATTAAAGTATTATTTTAGTGATACTCTTATGGACGTGAGGTTTTCACAATATCGTGAAGAACAGTATGTAACTAAATCATCCCCCAAAGGATACTGTAGGTACAAAAGAGCCTCCCAATTTTGAGTGTGTCCAACTTAACCCCTTTAACTATATTTTCATTTCCAAAGATAAAAGTATAAAAAGGGACCTTGATTAGTTGACACTATTTATAATGAATTTCAAAAATGGTAACTTTGTGACTATTCACAAACTATTAGGTATTACTTACGAACATTGATAAACAATTTCACCAAGAAAATACACAAATGAAGCCTTTATGACAGAAAAATTTGCATGTCATAAAGTTGTTGTCATAAACCCACACAAGCCAAAGATACATATATAACTCACAATTACATTTTTTCGATAATTTGAATCACACCTAGCCTTTTAAAAAGAAAAAGGGGACTATTTGCGAACCTTGATAATATTGGGTCATTTTGATAATTATTTCAAAGCGGATTGATTTCAATAAACGAAACGAACGAAACGAAATGTTTAGTTACAACTACAACTATTATTATTATTTATTTAGTAAATAATGAATTTCACGATTTGCTCAAAGATCGATTAGTATTGTAGTCAAACAAAATCTTCACAGTACATATATTAATACAATATTGTACACTCTAAGTCCTGTAAGAGTTATAACTAGCGTTTCCTAGAGGGAGAGCGGGAATTTGTGTCTAGATCTATACGGGGTTGACACCCCGCACCTTCGTTGTTCGTTACAGCTACAGTCTAGGGCGAAAAATGTTTTGAACAAAACCGACGCCTGAAGAAAGTCATAACAGGAACTCCATCACATTAGTATGGTTATAACGACTCACTAGAATACATCAAAAGCGTGATTATACAGATTTCATCTTCGGTTTAAAATCAACTATTTTTACTACCTCGATGAGAGTTTTCCACACAAGTGTTATGTTTTTACCAAACCTACTGTTTTAAAGATCAAAAAATATAGAATTTTATGGGGAGATTATTCGTACGATGTCGAAAACGATGATTTAAGACACACATACAACTATACTCGAATTGAAACAAGAACTACAACTATTTAATTAGGAATTCTTGGATTTTATGGATTTCTAAACCATTATCAAAGTTTTTATATACAAATGCTTATGAACTCACCAACATATTTTAGGTTGCCGCTTTTCAAACGACTTGTATTCTCAGCAAATCAATAAGCACGTTATGGATCGCGGATTCAAGATTTATTTTGCTGTATTTTGGATATTGTTTACTGATGTTTCTTTTGTGCACACTTGAAAACATAAACATGATTTAAAACAATGTAAGCTTGTATTGTTAATGTATGGTGTATGGATTTGCTATGTTTCAGTTATATACAATTGTTATGATACTGCACAATGACGTCACCTGCCTCCGGACGTTTCCGATGTTCTGGTCCGGGGGTGTGATAGATTCATATCAGAGCATTGTTTATAGTGAACTATTATATCCAACCATATATGATATACAAATATAAATACAATGCGACTAAAACACTCTGACAAAAAGAACACATACTTGCTAGGAAAGTATCATAACAAAAAGTAAAACAAAATAACTCAGAGGTTGAACACTACAGTCAAATCAGGACAGTTATGTAATCATATCTGAGATAAATATAGCCCGATCAACTATATTTATTTGAGATATGACTACCATGTGTTTAGGAGTGGTAGTGGTGTTGCAGCAGGTCTGCAACTTCCCAACTCGTTATCCAAAAGTTGTAAGAACCATCCCTAAAACAAGTAAAATACTATAGGAGTATTTTGATACACTATCTATTTCCTCGTGCTCACTCATTCTTGCATAGATGACATAGCAGGCTTTCACTACCCTGGAGACCCTTATTTTCCCAACCAGGGAAATAGAGGTTGGATTGAAGAAGACCCAGAAGGAGACCCAGAAGAAGATCCAGAAGAAGACCCCGAGGAACCTATGGAGGATCCCGAAGAACTAGCAGAGTGGGAAGAGGAAGATATTGATCAACCCTCCCTACATGGCTAGAGTACCATCGTATAGGATGGGCTACAATGGCCCTACTCCTCCTTGGGCTGACACTATTGAGAGATGGGGCCAACGCTAGGGTCAGCAACCACCATTTGGGATGAACGGAGATTACTACGATCTTCGACATTGAGGACCAGCGGCTCGTGCACTCCCCATCATGGTCAAACGTATCTGAAACATCGGGGACCAGACTCGAGTAACTGCTGATCGAGTAATGCAGATGACGGATGCTCGCACACAAGACCTAGAGCGAGACTTCTATCTAGTGGAACGACTCGTGGAGGATCTTGCCACTGCACGCGCATTGGTTATAGAAAACCAAGAACGCCATGCTGCTTTGGTGGAGCATGTACGAATCACCGAGCGCAGGTTAGGTGAGCTCCAGGGCGTGTCTACCTCATCGTTAGCGCCACCGGAACCGACCCTTCGAGACTAGTATTTGTTCACTAGCTACCACATCTACTTTCTTCTGTGCACTACTCTATGTGTTTTCGTGTTAGGTTTTATTTCAATGCATGTATTGTATGCCTTTAAGGAAAAGTTTTCATGTACTCAAGAAATTGTATTCAATGAAATGTGGATATATATTTTCTTATGATATGATTTCCCATTTGTACTCTATTATCGCATGCTGAATTTATACACGCACTTGTTCATATGCACCCAAAGCACTGATACTATTTTGTAATCAAGAAATCATGAAGCGAAATGCATCGGATACTCATTGTCCTTTTGATCCATGAAAGAAAGATGCCGAGGAGACTAATCAGAAAGAACAACAACACAACACCACAACCGCCGCCTCTGCCGGAGATAAACTCTGCGGCCTTCCAAGCGGCAGTTTCGACAACAATAACCGCAACATTAGCCCACGTCCAAAGTGGGAATAATGGTGGAAATGGTCAAGGGACGGGAAGCTCTCACCAAGGAATGAAACAAGGACCTGTAAGGGCCTGCACTTACAAAGATTTTTCCAATGCAAGACCCCGTAATTTCAACGGGAATGGAGGATTCATAGCTTCAAAATGATGGATCGAGAAGACATAATTGGTGTTCGAAATATCTGAATGTCCAAAAGAAAGTAAGGTCAAATTCGCTACCTACACCTTCATTGATCCATCATTCTCATGGTGGAACGGTCACATTGAAGCCATGACACTCCCCGTTGCTAACGCCATGCCCTGGGAGGAAGTCAAGGAAATGATGATTGCCGAATATTGTCCCCAAGGGGAGGTGCAAAAGCTTGATCAAGAATTGTGGAGCCTTACAGTGCAAAATTCAGACATTAACGCTTACATCTCAAGGTTCAACGAGATATCCCTCCTGTGTCCTGGTATGATAACATCATAAGGAAATAAGGTCGAGCGATTCATCTGGGGGTTGACACCTCCCATTCAGGGCAACATAATTTCCTCAAAACCCGAGACTTATGACAACGCAAAGCGCCTGGCCAAGAGCTTTACGATCACAATGACAAGAAAAGCACGAAAACAACCGAGGGAGAGAGTAAGAAAGAAGGAGGAAACAAGAAGAAATGGGGAAACAAGTGAAAGGGATGATAGGATGTAGGGTTATCCAAGAAACCACATTCCGTAACAGTCTATTCAGCTACCGCTCCAGCCCCAACCGCCCCAGCCTCAACTACAACAGCACCAACCAAGTCATACGCGGGATCCAATCCTAAATGTGACAAGTGTAATTATCATCACTATGGGGTATGCAAGGATTTCCAATGCACCAACTGCAATCGAAAGGGGCACACTGCCCGGTATTGTAAGATACCCCCGCAACAAAACAAACAATCCAACGACAACAACGTCGGAGCCAGCCACACATGTTATGGATGCGGGGAAACCATACATTTTAAACACAACTGCCCCAAGAACAACAATCAGAACGCAGGAAGGGTCTTAACCATGGGGCAAGGAGAAGCGGTCCAAGATCCAACAGTGGTGACTGGTACGTTTCCCCTCAACAACTCTTATGCGTGCGTTTTATTTGATAGTGGTGCCGAACGAAGCTTCGTAAGCCATAAATTCAAGAACTTATTAAATTAGAACCCTCACAAATTGAACGAAACATATATGGTCGAGATGGCCAACGATAAAACAGAATCAACCAACGATGTCTACGTAGGGTGAACACTAATGTTAAATCATCACTCCTTCCCAATCAGTTTGATGCCAGTTAATATCAGGAGTTATGATGTGATTATTGGCATGAATTGGTTAAGCCCCCACCATGCTAAAATTATGTTCCACGAGAAGTATGTTCGCCTTCACCTACCCAACAGTGAAACTCTAATGGTTTATGGGGATAAACCTGGCTCAAACCTCCGACTCATTTCTTGTATCCAAGCACAAAAGTGCCTGCATAAAAAGAATCACACGTTTCTTGCACATGTTGTGGATAAAACAAAGGAGGAGAAAAGCATCAACGATATTCCTGAAGTACTTGACTTTCCTGACGTATTTCCTCAGGAATTGCCTAGAATACCTCCTGAGCACCTGGTCGAGTTGCAAATTGACCTTGTACCTGGAGCCACCCCAATCACCAAATCCCCTTACCGGTTAGCTCCTACCGAGATGCAAGAGTTATCTAGTCAACTGTGCGAACTTCTCGACAAAGGGTTCATCAGACTGTGTTTCTCACCATGGGGAGCTCCGGTTCTGTTTGTCAAGAAGAAAGACGGGTCTTTTAGAATGTGCATAGATTACCGAGAATTGAACAAGCTCACTGTGAAAAATTGATACCCACTTCCCCGAGTCGATGATCTATTCGAACAACTCCAAGGAGCCAGTTACTTTTTTACGATAGATATGATATTCGGATACCATCAACTAAGTGTCCGAGAGGAGGGTATCCCAAAGACCGCTTTTTGAATCCGTTATGGACACTTCGAGTTCGTAGTCATGCCTTTCGGTCTCACCAATGCGCCAGCAGCCTTTATGGATTTGATGAATAGAGTCTGTCGACCATTTCTTGATAAATTCGTGATTGTTTTCATCGATGATATACTCATTTACTCTAAGAGCAGGGAAGAGAACAGTACAAATTTATGCTAGATTTTGGGAATATTGAGAACAGAAAACCTTTAAGCAAAGTTCTCAAAATGCAAATTCTGGATTCGCATAGTGAAATTTTTGGGTCACAATGTCAGCGAAGAGGGAATAGATATGGACCCTACCAAAATCAAAGCTATTGAGGGCTGGACAACCCCAAGAACCCCAACCGAAATCCGACAATTTTTAGGCCTCGCCGGTTATTACCGAAGGTTCATCCAAAATTTATCCAAAATCACCAAACCTCTCACTGCCCTCACCCAGAAGAGTGCGCCTTTCTATTGGACTGACAAACAAGCAGCTGCATTCCAAATCCTGAAACAAGCCCTCCGCAGTGCTCTAGTACTATCCTTGCTAGAAGAAATAGAGGACTTCGTAGTATACTGTGATGCTTCTTACCAAGGGCTAGGGTGTGTACTTATGCAACGAGGAAAGGTGATAGCCTACGCCTCAAGGCAATTAATGACCCACAAAGTAAACTACACCACCCACGACCTCGAGCTGGGAGCTGTGGTCTTCGCTTTGAAGATTTGGATGCACTACCTGTGTGGTACAAAGTGCACAATTTTCACAGATCACAAGATTCTCCAGCATATCCTGAATAAAAAGAATTGAACATGAGGCAACAAAGATGGTTCGAATTGCTAAACGACTACGAGTACGAAATCAAGTACCACCCAGGCAAAGCAAACGTAGTAGCCAATGCCTTAAGTCAAAAAGAGTACTCGGGTTGCCGAGTAAAGATGTTGACAATGACCATCCATTCCCATCTATCCTCGCAAATCAAAGAAGCCCAACAGGAAGCGTTGAAGCCGGAAAACATCGCCAATGAAGCATTACGAGGAATGGAAAAGAAAATGGCGGCCAAGGAAGACGAAGCCTACTATCTTATGGACCGAATATGGGCACCGAAGTTCGGTGGAATTCGAGACGTGATAATGAATGAGGCTCACAAAACGAGGTACTACTTACGTTGGCAAGTGTCTCACTTGCTCCAAAGTTAAAGTGGAGTATCAGACGCCCTCGGGTCTACTTCAGCAACCTGAAATATCCGAGTGGAAATGGGAGAGGATAACAATGGATTTTATAACCAAGTTACCCAAGACGACAGATGGTCTGGAAGCTACCTGGGTGATCGTTGACCGTTTGACTAAATCCGCCCATTTCCTACCAATAAAGGAGACATACAAGATGGAAATACTAAAGCGAATATACCTGAAAGAGGTGGTAAGACTTCATGGAGTCCCCATATCTATCATATCGAATCGGGATAGTAGATTCACCTCTTGTTTTTGGCAGTCGCTCCAGAAAGCATTGGGAACCCGACTGGATGTGAGCACTGCCTACTACCCCCAGACAGATGACCAAAGCAAGCAAACAATTCAGACTCTAGAGGACATGCTCCGATCATGTGTAATAGATTTTAGCAAATCCTGGGATAACCACTTGCCCCTAGTGGAATTTTTATACAACAACAACTACCACACAAGCATAGGCGTCGCCCCCTTCGAGGCCTTGTATGGCCGGAAATGCAGATCGCCCCCTTGTTGGGCCGAGGTGGGTGACGCCCACTGGCAAGAGGGCAATTACCGGATAGAACTCTCACCAGGCCTGAGATCATCCGGGAAACAACCGAGAAAATCGTCCAGATTAGATCACGACTTCAAGCATCTCGGGATAGACATAAATGTTACGCAGAGAAAAGGCGAAAGTCACTGGGGTTCCAAGTAGGAGACCGCGTGTTACTAAAAGTCTCTCCCTGGAAAGGGACGGTCTGCTACGGAAAACAAGGAAAGTTAAACCTGCGCTACATCGGACCATTCGAGATTATTGCCCGTATTGGCCTAGTGGCCTATAAGCCGCAGTTACCCTCCGAGCTCAACAACGTGCATCCCGTGTTTCATGTATCAAATTTGAAAAAGTGCTTATCGGATGAAACCCTTGTAATCCCGCTAGAAGAGATCGAGGTAAACGAGAATCTCTTGTTCGTGGAAGAACCAGTTGAAATCAGGGACAGAGAAGTGAAACGTACTAAGCAAAGTCGCATTCCAATTGTAAAACATCGTTGGAGTGCCAAGCGCGGGTCTGAATTCACATGGGAACGTGAAGATCAAATGTTGCCGAAGTATCCACACCTATTTGCCAAACCTTGAAGGCTACTTCAAAGCAAAATTTCGGGATGAAATTCCCTTAAGCGGGGGATGATGTGACAACCGGCAAGCTTCTGGTCAAGTCAAAGTTGAGTCAAGGTCAACAAGTCAACTTGGTTAACTTAACTAGTGGTATATGTTAGGAATTTCTTTATGTTTACTAATGTACAACTATAATTCCTAATGCATAGTAGCACTTGAAAGTCCCAAATGCTTAAAATTTAACACCCTAATTTGATTTTGGGAAGTAACAGTTTTAGATAGTACTATTAAGTACCCTTCCGGGGAGTAAAGCACACAAAATGAGATGTAACTAAGTCTAAAGTCCTTACTCTACGAAGAAAAACATTAATAAGGACTCCCGACAAAGTCTCTCTCAATCTATCCCACTATATATCTCTCTCTCCCTAATCTCTCCAAGTATGTGAAATCTCTCCCGTATCTCTTCAAGTATGTGAAATCTCTCCCAAATCTCTCCAAGAACGTGAAATGTCACCCAAATCTTTCCAGGTATGTGAAATCTCACCCAAATCTCTCGAAGTATGTGAAATCTCTCCTAAATCTCTCCAAGTATGTGAAATCTTTCCTAAATCTCACTATGTACCATCCCCAGTCAAAAACAACCCAAAACCGAAGGAGAAAACCCATTCGGACCTTTTTATCATTTTAAGGCATTTTGACGCCGAAAATCACACCAAACTCATATTTTTCCTATCTTAGACCCCTTAAACCACTATTTTATGCCAAAATTTATTTATTTTTAATATATCTATATAAAATAGAACCTAAGGTTTTTAAGGAGATTCTAAGGCAAATAAATAGGTTTGACCTTATGATGTGACGCTAATTCCTCATTTCCCATGCAAATGCCAAATAAACACACATTATCCATAAGAAAATAAGCTTTACCCACCAACTTTCCATACAAATGTCAAGTCACCCTTATCCTTCCCTTTAGATACGTGAACTCCTTTCCTCCTTTATTTCACTCCTCACTCTTCATTCCAGAAAACTCTAAAGAATACTCTCAACACCTTCAAGCTTCAAGTTCATTCATTCAAGGGAAACTCCCAGATCTCTTTGGTGAGTGCTTTTATACTCTTTAAATAATTATTCTTCCCATTATTCTAAGATTTCACTATATTTACACATATAAATCATTCTTAGAATACAATAGAGATTTAAGAATCTTCCAAGTTTTGGAGTTGGACACTTCCTCATCACTCTTCAAATCCACCTAACAAACAAACCAAGGTGAGCTTCATACCCGACCTTTTTCAAAATTGTAGTGTTTTTAGGGGAGAGTACAATTCAAATCGTGTCTAAATACTTGACTAATTGCATGTATACGTATGTGTATCCGTGTTTGTGAAATATTATTAAAGTATTATTTTAGTGATACTCTTATGGACGTGAGGTTTTCACAATATCGTGAAGAACAGTATGTAACTAAATCATCCCCCAAAGGATACTGTAGGTACAAAAGAGCCTCCCAATTTTGAGTGTGTCCAACTTAACCCCTTTAACTATATTTTCATTTCCAAAGATAAAAGTATAAAAAGGGACCTTGATTAGTTGACACTATTTATAATGAATTTCAAAAATGGTAACTTTGTGACTATTCACAAACTATTAGGTATTACTTACGAACATTGATAAACAATTTCACCAAGAAAATACACAAATGAAGCCTTTATGACAGAAAAATTTGCATGTCATAAAGTTGTTGTCATAAACCCACACAAGCCAAAGATACATATATAACTCACAATTAGACTTTTTCCGATAATTTGAATCACACCTAGCTTTTTAAAAAGAAAAAAAGGGACTATTTGCCAACCTTGATAATATTGGGTCATTTTGATAAATATTTCGAAGCGGATTGATTTCAATAAACGAAACGAACGAAACGAAATGCTTAGTTATAACTACAACTATTATTATTATTTATTTAGTAAATAATGAATTTCACGATTTGCTCAATGATCGGTTAGTATTGTAGTCAAACAAAATCTTCACAGTACGTATATTAATACAATATTGTACACTCTAAGGCCTGTAAGAGTTATAACTAGAGTCTCCTGGAGGGAGAGCGGGAATTTGTGTATAGATCTATACGGGGTTGACACCCCACACCTTCATTGTTTGCTACAGCTAGACCGGTTAGTCTAGGGTGAAAAATGTTTTGAACAAAACCGACGCCTGAAGAGAGTTATAACAGGAACTCCATCATATTAGTATGGTTATAACGACTCACTAGAATACATCAAAAACGTGATTATACAAATTTCATCTTCGGTTGAAAATCAACTATTTTTTACTACCTCAATGAGAGTTTTCCACACAAGTGTCATGTTTTTACCAAAACTACTATTTTACACATCAAAAAATATAGAATTTTATGGGGAGTTAAGGATTTGACTCGGCCGTTCCACCAAGTCAAGGCTTTGTCGAGGAAAGTACAGGCAGCAAACTTGACTTTATCAGACTCCGGACAGGCACATATTTCGAAGATTGACTCGATTTTCTCAAACCATCGAGTCAGGGAAATGACACCTCCAGTGCCATCAAAGGTTGTGGGTTTCGCATTCATGAAGTCTTTGTAGGAACCCCCTCTTCGGTGTTCCTGGTTGTCTTCTGGGTTTTGAGGTTGGGGACCACCTCCGGAGCCACCGGGATTTAGTTGAGACATAGCTGCCACCATTGCAGCAGTCAAAACTGTTTGAAGTGATGCGAGATCAAATTGAGGAGAAGGTGTTGGTGGAGGAGGATTATCGTTGTTCTTCGAGCTGGGTCTCTTTCTCGGAGGCATCTTGATCTAAAAAGATCAGGAAAGAGAGGATTATAAGTCCTCTGAATTGAATCAAGAGATATTGAACAGGGGATATCTCATCAAGACAGATATAGCATCATACTAAGCGATAAAGCAGGAAGGAGTTATCAAGACAGAACATTTTATCACTAGCGAAAGGATCAAGTAACATCGCGTATACGAGGGTTTCTACGAAGGATTGGCTCGAGAAATACTCCCATAGTATTTCATGGTTGCGCTGCAGCGGCAATTCGTTGTTTGAGATATTAGGTAAGTTTTAGGCATGCTGCGTACCACAGTCACTCCTAAGAACATGTTGGTCGTGTCTCGAATGAATATAGTTGGCCAGGCTATATTGACCCTAGACACAACTACATAACTGCCCAGGTTTAACCGCAGTGTACAACACCCATTTACTTATGTTTTGTTCTACTTGAAGTTACGGATTCCGACGGTTCGGTATACTTGTATACTTTTGAAAATACTTGTAGTTTTGAAGGTACTTTTAAATTCAGAGCACTGAGGCCCTTTAGTGTTTATAGTTTTATACCATGTAAGGTTTGGTATACTCTGTTCAATATAAACAAGGGCTCTGATACCAATCTGTCACACCCCGACAACCAGAGGCGGAAACATCTCCGGGGTGGACTACCACGTTGTGTATCAAATCCAATGTACATAGTATTCACAGTAAACAAACATTACATTACATATATATATGAAAGTTTACATGTGTTTCAAAAGTAAAGTTATACAAATATACATATGCATCATGTTAACAAAAGTTGAGACGAGTCTTCTACGCACTCCGTCTTCGTCAAAAGAGATCACCGAGTACCTATCTAACTTGGACCTGAGAATACAAGCGGTTTGAAAATCAGCATAAAGCTGGTGAGTTCATAAGCGGTTTTGTTTTGTGAAAATGTATCGGTTTCCTTTAGTTTTCGAAAAGATTTGTTATCCAAGAAAATCCCATATTTTCTTATGTGAAGTTGGTTAAGTTATCGTTTGTTACCAATTTGATTATGTATTGTATTTACCCCAGGAAAATCCCATATTTTCCTAATTGTAAGATCAATAGTATATCACAAAGTATAGTTTAGCACACAAAACTATATAATGAAAATCTTGGGATCACTATCCCGAAAGACATATAAGTTAGTTTGAGATATTCGAAAGTACGACTCAAGATCATGGGACTATCATCCCGAACTAACACGAGATAAGTTAATGTATGTACGTAAATATAGATTTGAAATCATGGGATCACTATCCCGAATAAGATACAGACTTGGAACCCATGGGATCACTATCCCGTATAAGATACAGATTTAGAAAAGCCTTGGGATCACTATCCCGAATAGTTCACAGATTTAGAAATCATGGGATCACTATCCCGTATATAGATTTAGAAAACCATGGGATCACTATCCCGTATAAGTTATCGATATAAAACCTTGGGATCACTATCCCGTATACGATATAGCTAAAGATCATGGGGAAAGACATCCCGTACAGATAGTAGACAGAAAACCATGGGATCACTATCCCGAACTAGATACCAAATAGTTTAGTTAATACCATGGGATCACTATCCCGAAAGAGATATAAGAGTAAACCATGGGATCATTATCCCGTATAGGACATAGATATAGAATAGTTTGATAATACCATGGGAACACTATCCCGAAAGAGACATAGAAACAATACCATGGGATCACAATCCCGAAAGAGACATAGAATATAGATACAAAACCATGGGATCACTATCCCGAACGAAATAAAGATCCTGAACCCAATCTGTGAATAAGTTGTATTAATACATATTGTGAGTCGGGTAACCATACTGATACGACAACGTGACCTCCTTGATGTTTGTCAGACGTCGAACGATATCCTAAAATTTGTCACCCTAGGCGTGCCCGCCTAACTGTAGCTAGCAGTTAAGGTGTGGGATTGTCAGTCCCGAATAGATCTATTCACAAATTCCGCGCTCTCCCTCCAGGAGACTCTGGTTACACTTCCGGAGAGGATTTACTGATCATCCATAAAGGGTAGTGACTATCTCACAAGCTAGTACTAAACTATTCACAGGGTTCTTGAAAGATATTGACATTCAGAAAGTTATGAAACATAGTACAGTAAAGCATAGATACATACATGAAATCATCGGATAACATATTCAAATGATACGGAGATAAACTGAACAGACATAGTTTATCTAATAATTTAGTATACGATAGAAAGAACAGTAAAGATCCCCAAATTATTCCCATAATAATTTGATTAGTTTGATTGTTTCTTAACTAAAAGCCATTTAGTTGAATTCGAGTAGTCATTCCTTATGCTCAGCATAATACATAAGGAGTAAAAGAGTTTATAGATTTGTCATATATTGTTTGAAACACATCAATGTTGTGATTGGAAAACGGTTATGGTTTGCTTGTATTCCCCCCCTGAAAACATTGAAAACAGTGAAAAAGCCGTAGGGGTATGAACTCACCGAACGAGGTACGAGACGATTCGGATGCTAAGAGTTGAGCCGGGACTTGTAAACGCACAAGGTTCCTAATTATGAAGTAAAGATACACATTTGTATCTAATTAGGACTTAGATTGATTGTCGGATAGGGACAATTGCTTCAGGTCGCGATAACACTCCGATACAAGTGTTTGGTGGGACCCGGGTGGCGTTTAGGGACATGAATGGCACAAGGGACTTGGGAAATGAGTTGGGACATCAAAGGAACACCCCCTTTAAGGGAGTTTACGGCCAAAACACCCTTCCCCATGAGTTTACGGCCGTAAACTCATGATGGGTGTTTTATGGTGCCTTTTGGACTTCCAATACTTAGGGGATGATTTCTAGACTTGGTTTAAGGACTTGGAATGATTCAAAACATCAATTTGACCCCCTTTAAGAGAGTTTACAGCCTAGCATGGATCCAAGGCCGTAAACTCTTATTTGTCCAAGAAAATGATGTTTAATGATGCTAAAACAAATCACATGTGATTGGTAAAATTAATTCAAGGCCTAACATGAGTTTGCATGTGATTTTTGAGTGATTTGTGGAGTTTACGGCCCATGAAACCCCCTTCATGGCCATAAACTCTAGTGTGTGGTGTTCCAGGGTGTTTCAAGGTCTAGAACATGCATGAATGGACTTCTAAAATTCATCTAAGGGCCTTAGGGGTGTGTAGTTTGCATTTTAACACCAAAAATTTTGGAGTTTACGGCCCAAGAACATGTCTTGTCTGTAAACTCTTAGAAACCCCATAAATGTTGTGTTTTTGGCCTTCAAAGTATTTTTGGTTGGTCCCTTGATTTATTCCAAGGCTTTTGGTGGTGTTGGATGGCTTTCTAACACCTTAGAATGGGATTTATGCCAAGTTTTGTGGAGTTTACGGCCCAAGAACTCTCCTTGGCCGTAAACTAACATAAGTCCCTCAAAATTAATGTTTCAAGTGTCCAAATGCAAGAATCAAAGTTCCATAATTCATATCTAAGCTATAGGGGTGATTTGGAAGGGTTTAAGGGCATAAAAACCCTCATTATATGAGTTTACGGCCCAAGAATATTCCTCGGCCGTAAACTCCTCTAAACATCACAAAATTCAAGTTTTACATGTTTAGATTACATATTTTAAAGTCTCATAGCCATATCCAAGGTCCAAACTAGTCAAGGAAGGGTTTAAAGGCTCAAAACCCCACTTATTGTGAGTTTACGGCCCATGCATGCTCCATGGCCGTAAACTCATGTATGTGGTCACAAATCATGTTTGATTCTCGAATTTGAAGGCTAAAGATGCTATAGATTAAGGCTAGGGAGGTACCTTAAGGATTTGAAGCCTTAAAATTGAGTTTTGGCCACTAAATCTTTGGATTTTGGAGAGAGGTTAGAGAGAGAGTAGTGAGAGAGGGAAAAGCTTCAAATGAAAGCTGAAACTTGTTTATATAGTTCCCAAAATTTGCACGCGGCGGAATTCTACCCGATACCGACGCTAAACGCGGCTTTTGGTCGCACCCGATTGAGTTTCCATCACCCGACGGGAACATTTTTAAAACTTAAGAAATAATTGTTTTTGGGCAACTAACATAAGTTCCTGAGTGATTTAGACACTCATTAGGATAAAATAAACATATAAATTTATACAATAAATTTCGAAGAGAAATCGGAACGAATCCGATAACGGCGACTTTCCGGGTAGAACGGGTTTTGGCGACGAACAAATTTCGGGTTGTTACATTATCCCCCCGTTAGAGGGAATTTCGTCCCGAAATTCAAGGAATAGGATATAGATCATGAGTTTGAAACGAACTCGAATGGATTCGATATTTTGGGATCATCACTTTCTTCAAGTGGAATCGGGTCTCTACGATGATTTCGAAACATACGATATGGAATTAATCTTTAGACGTTCGAATGAAACTCCCGGAAACACTTCAGGACAGACATTTAGTAGAAAGAGCTACTAACTTCTCGTTTTTAAATGACCACAGAAACGAGGAATGCGGTAATTCGTACCAGGAAAACTCTGGAGTTGTAAAGCATGACACAATACGAAAGCTTGATGCCGAAAATCATGAGAGTTAGGTCGAGGAAAAGATATAGACAGGCGACCCTCTCGAAACCAAGATAACAACATGAATGGGACTCCGTCATTCCATGTTAAACGTAGCATCAAGGTATTATCGCGAAAGGTTTCTCATTTAACCAAATGGAATAGAATAGTCCTCTGGACTGAGGATTCAATCTATAGGTACGAAGATAGTGTTCTCCATCTCATTGGTTAGTCGTCTCGATGATGCACATCTCGATCACACACGAGGAATCGGGCTTAGAAAACATTCGAATAGATGGATAACAGGTTTCCCTCCAATCATGGGAATCGAAAAGAGTTGCAGGTATAAGAGTTATCAAAGAGAAGTATACCTGCGGCGACAGAGGGATCAGTGGTGGTAGTTTTCTTGGGGCAATTCCTCTTGAAGTGCCCTGCTTCACCACAATTGTAGCAGGCTGGACTGATTCCTGCTCCCGCTGATTGGTTCGTTGACTTGGCCGGTTTCCTGCAGGTTCGAGACAGATGGCCCTTCTTGCCACAGTTGTCGCAGCTCTTTTCGCGACACGGACCAGGGATGTGGTGATGGTAATTGCACTTACCACACCAAGGAAGATTTCCAGTGTATCCACTGGTGGGAGTTTGGGCTGTAGAACCGACAGCTGAGACAGCAATAGGAGTAGTAGCAGCATGGACTGCTACCGTTTACTGTTTCTTCGAAGACCCTCTTCTACTCTGGGCCTTTCGCTTGTTCCGAGATTTCTTTCTACTTTCACCTCCACTTGTGTCTGACTCAGGAGTGGTAGTTTCTTCATCATAGTTGTCTTTGTGATCGATCAAGATTTTCGCAAGGCATTTAGCACTGTCGTACGTGTTTGGCTTTGCAGCCAAGACATTCCCCTTGGTTGGCTGGGTCAATCCCCAGATGAATCTTTCGATCTTTTTACTCTCCGGGGTAACCATTCCCGGACAGAGTAGAGCCAGGTCATCGAATCTTGAAGTATAAGCAGCTATGTTAGAACCCTTCATCTTCAAGTTCCAGAGTTCGTGTTCCAGTTTCTGAATTTCGCCCCGAGGGCAATACTCTGCGAGAAGAAGCTCCTTCATTGCTTTCCAACCCATGGCATTCGCTACAGGTAGAGTTAAGGATTTGACTCGGCCGTTCCACCAAGTCAAGGCTTTGTCGAGGAAAGTACAGGCAGCAAACTTGACTTTATCAGACTCCGGACAGGCACATATTTCGAAGATTGACTCGATTTTCTCAAACCATCGAGTCAGGGAAATGACACCTCCAGTGCCATCAAAGGTTGTGGGTTTCGCATTCATGAAGTCTTTGTAGGAACCCCCTCTTCGGTGTTCCTGGTTGTCTTCTGGGTTTTGAGGTTGGGGACCACCTCCGGAGCCACCGGGATTTAGTTGAGACATAGCTGCCACCATTGCAGCAGTCAGAACTGTTTGAAGTGATGCGAGATCAAATTGAGGAGAAGGTGTTGGTGGAGGAGGATTATCGTTGTTTTTCGAGCTGGGTCTCTTTCTCGGAGGCATCTTGATCTAAAAAGATCAGGAAAGAGAGGATTATAAGTCCTCTGAATTGAATCAAGAGATATTGAACAGGGGATATCTCATCAAGACAGATATAGCATCATACTAAGCGATAAAGCAGGAAGGAGTTATCAAGACAGAACATTTTATCACTAGCGAAAGGATCAAGTAACATCGCGTATACGAGGGTTTCTACGAAGGATTGGCTCGAGAAATACTCCCATAGTATTTCATGGTTGCGCTGCAGCGGCAATTCGTTGTTTGAGATATTAGGTAAGTTTTAGGCATGCTGCGTACCACAGTCACTCCTAAGCACATGTTGGTCGTGTCTCGAATGAATATAGTTGGCCAGGCTATATTGACCCTAGACACAACTACATAACTGCCCAGGTTTAACCGCAGTGTACAACACCCATTTACTTATGTTTTGTTCTACTTGAAGTTACGGATTCCGACGGTTCGGTATACTTGTATACTTTTGAAAATACTTGTAGTTTTGAAGGTACTTTTAAATTCAGAGCACTGAGGCCCTTTAGTGTTTATAGTTTTATACCATGTAAGGTTTGGTATACTCTGTTCACTATAAACAAGGGCTCTGATACCAATCTGTCACACCCCGAAAACCAGAGGCGGAAACGTCTCCGGGGTGGACTACCACATTGTGTATCAAATCCAATGTACATAGTATTCACAGTAAACAAACATTACATTACATATATATGAAAGTTTACATGTGTTTCAAAAGTAAAGTTATACAAATATACATATGCATCATGTTAACAAAAGTTGAGACGAGTCTTCTACGCACTCCGTCTTCGTCAAAAGAGATCACCGAGTACCTATCTAACTTGGACCTGAGAATACAAGCGGTTTGAAAATCAGCATAAAGCTGGTGAGTTCATAAGCGGTTTTGTTTTGTGAAAATGTATCGGTTTCCTTTAGTTTCCGAAAAGATTTGTTATCCAAGAAAATCCCGTATTTTCTTATGTGAAGTTGGTTAAGTTATCGTTTGTTACCAATTTGATTATGTATTGTATTTACCCCAGGAAAATCCCATATTTTCCTAATTGTAAGATCAATAGTATATCACAAAGTATAGTTTAGCACACAAAACTATATAATGAAAATCTTGGGATCACTATCCCGAAAGACATATAAGTTAGTTTGAGATATTCGAAAGTACGACTCAAGATCATGGGACTATCATCCCGAACTAACACGAGATAAGTTAATGTATGTACGTAAATATAGATTTGAAATCATGGGATCACTATCCCGAATAAGATACAGACTTGGAACCCATGGGATCACTATCCCGTATAAGATACAGATTTAGAAAAGCCTTGGGATCACTATCCCGAATAGTTCACAGATTTAGAAATCATGGGATCACTATCCCGTATATAGATTTAGAAAACCATGGGATCACTATCCCGTATAAGTTATCGATATAAAACCTTGGGATCACTATCCCGTATACGATATAGCTAAAGATCATGGGGAAAGACATCCCGTACAGATAGTAGACAGAAAACCATGGGATCACTATCCCGAACTAGATACCAAATAGTTTAGTTAATACCATGGGATCACTATCCCGAAAGAGATATAAGAGTAAACCATGGGATCATTATCCCGTATAGGACATAGATATAGAATAGTTTGATAATACCATGGGAACACTATCCCGAAAGAGACATAGAAACAATACCATGGGATCACAATCCCGAAAGAGACATAGAATATAGATACAAAACCATGGGATCACTATCCCGAACGAAATAAAGATCCTGAACCCAATCTGTGAATAAGTTGTATTAATACATATTGTGAGTCGGGTAACCATACTGATACGACAACGTGACCTCCTTGATGTTTGTCAGACGTCGAACGATATCCTAAAATTTGTCACCCTAGGCGTGCCCGCCTAACTGTAGCTAGCAGTTAAGGTGTGGGATTGTCAGTCCCGAATAGATCTATTCACAAATTCCGCGCTCTCCCTCCAGGAGACTCTGGTTACACTTCCGGAGAGGATTTACTGATCATCCATAAAGGGTAGTGACTATCTCACAAGCTAGTACTAAACTATTCATAGGGTTCTTGAAAGATATTGACATTCAGAAAGTTATGAAACATAGTACAGTAAAGCATAGATACATACATGAAATCATCGGATAACATATTCAAATGATACGGAGATAAACTGAACAGACATAGTTTATCTAATAATTTAGTATACGATAGAAAGAACAGTAAAGATCCCTAAATTATTCCCATAATAATTTGATTAGTTTGATTGTTTCTTAACTAAAAGCCATTTAGTTGAATTCGAGTAGTCATTCCTTATGCTCAGCATAATACATAAGGAGTAAAAGAGTTTATAGATTTGTCATATATTGTTTGAAACACATCAATGTTGTGATTGGAAAACGGTTATGGTTTGCTTGTATTCCCCCCCTGAAAACATTGAAAACAGTGAAAAAGCCGTAGGGGTATGAACTCACCGAACGAGGTACGAGACGATTCAGATGCTAAGAGTTGAGCCGGGACTTGTAAACGCACAAGGTTCCTAATTATGAAGTAAAGATACACATTTGTATCTAATTAGGACTTAGATTGATTGTCGGATAGGGACAATTGCTTCAGGTCGCGATAACACTCCGATACAAGTGTTTGGTGGGACCCGGGTGGCGTTTAGGGACATGAATGGCACAAGGGACTTGGGAAATGAGTTGGGACATCAAAGGAACACCCCCTTTAAGGGAGTTTACGGCCAAAACACCCTTCCCCATGAGTTTACGGCCGTAAACTCATGATGGGTGTTTTATGGTGCCTTTTGGACTTCCAATACTTAGGGGATGATTTCTAGACTTGGTTTAAGGACTTGGAATGATTCAAAACATCAATTTGACCCCCTTTAAGAGAGTTTACAGCCTAGCATGGATCCAAGGCCGTAAACTCTTATTTGTCCAAGAAAATGATGTTTAATGATGCTAAAACAAATCACATGTGATTGGTAAAATTAATTCAAGGCCTAACATGAGTTTGCATGTGATTTTTGAGTGATTTGTGGAGTTTACGGCCCATGAAACCCCCTTCATGGCCGTAAACTCTAGTGTGTGGTGTTCCAGGGTGTTTCAAGGTCTAGAACATGCATGAATGGACTTCTAAAATTCATCTAAGGGCCTTAGGGGTGTGTAGTTTGCATTTTAACACCAAAAATTTTGGAGTTTACGGCCCAAGAACATGTCTTGTCCGTAAACTCTTAGAAACCCCATAAATGTTGTGTTTTTGGCCTTCAAAGTATTTTTGGTTGGTCCCTTGATTTATTCCAAGGCTTTTGGTGGTGTTGGATGGCTTTCTAACACCTTAGAATGGGATTTATGCCAAGTTTTGTGGAGTTTACGGCCCAAGAACTCTCCTTGGCCGTAAACTAACATAAGTCCCTCAAAATTAATGTTTCAAGTGTCCAAATGCAAGAATCAAAGTTCCATAATTCATATCTAAGCTATAGGGGTGATTTGGAAGGGTTTAAGGGCATAAAAACCCTCATTATATGAGTTTACGGCCCAAGAATATTCCTTGGCCGTAAACTCCTCTAAACATCACAAAATGCAAGTTTTACATGTTTAGATTACATATTTTAAAGTCTCATAGCCATATCCAAGGTCCAAACTAGTCAAGGAAGGGTTTAAAGGCTCAAAACCCCACTTATTGTGAGTTTACGGCCCATGCATGCTCCATGGCCGTAAACTCATGTATGTGGTCACAAATCATGTTTGATTCTCGAATTTGAAGGCTAAAGATGCTATAGATTAAGGCTAGGGAGGTACCTTAAGGATTTGAAGCCTTAAAATTGAGTTTTGGCCACTAAATCTTTGGATTTTGGAGAGAGGTTAGAGAGAGAGTAGTGAGAGAGGGAAAAGCTTCAAATGAAAGCTGAAACTTGTTTATATAGTTCCCAAAATTTGCACGCGGCGGAATTCTACCCGATACCGACGCTAAACGCGGCTTTTGGTCGCACCCGATTGAGTTTCCGTCACCCGACGGGAACATTTTTAAAACTTACGAAATAATTGTTTTTGGGCAACTAACATAAGTTCCTGAGTGATTTAGACACTCATTAGGATAAAATAAACATATAAATTTATACAATAAATTTCGAAGAGAAATCGGAACGAATCCGATAACGGCGACTTTCCGGGTAGAACGAGTTTTGGCGACGAACAAATTTCGGGTTGTTACAGAGACGATTCGTACGATGTCGAAAACGATGATTTAAGACACACATACAACTATGCTCGAATTGAAACAAGAATTACAACTATTTAATTAAATATTATTGGATTTTCTGGATTTCTAAACCATTATCAAAGTTTTTATACACAAATGCTTATGAACTCACCAACATATTTTATGTTGCCGCTTTTCAAACGACTTGTATTCTCAGGAAATCAATAAGCAGGTTATGGATTGCAGATTCAAGATTTATTTTGGTTTATTTTGTATATTGTTTACCGAAGTTTCTTTTGTGTACACTTGAAAACATAAACATGATGTAAAACAATGTAAGCTTGTATTGTTAATGTATGGTGTATGGATTTGCTATGTTTCAATTATGTATAATTGTTATGATACTGCACAATGACGTCACCTGCCTCCGGACGTTTCCGATGTTCTGGTCCGGGGGTGTGATAGATTCGTATCAGAGCATTGTTTATAGTGAACTAGTATATCCAGCCATATATGATATACAACTATAAATACAATGGGACTAAAACACTCTGACAAAAAGAACACATACTTGCTAGGAAAGTATCATTACAAAAAGTAAAACAAAATAACTCAGAGGTTGAACACTACAGTCAAATCAGGACAGTTATGTAATCATACCTGAGATAAATATAGCCCGATCAACTATATTTATTTAAGATATGACTACCATGTGTTCAGGAGTGGTAGTGGTGTTGCAGCAGGTCTGCAACTTCTTAACTCGTTATCCAAAAGTTGTAAGAACCATCCCTAAAACAAGTAAAATACTATAGGAGTATTTTGATACACTATCTATTTCCTCGTGCTCAGTTATTCTTGCACATATGACATAGCAGGCTTTCACTACCCTGGAGAACCTTATTTTCCCAACCAGGGAAATGGAGGTTGGATTGAAGAAGACCCAGAAGGAGACCTAGAAGAAGATCCAGAATAAGACCTAGAAGAAGACCCCGAGGAACCTATGGAGGATCCCGAAGAACTAGCAGAGTGGGAAGAGGAAGATATTAATGAAGAAATCGAGGAAGTTGACGAGGAGGAGGTTGAGGAGGAAAAGGAATCAAATGCTGAGTCGGAAATTATCAACCCTCCCTACATGGCTAGAGTACCACTGTATAGGATGGGCTACAATGGCCCTACTCCTCCTTGGGCTGACACTATTGAGAGATGGGGCCGATGCTAGGGTCAGCAACCACCATTTGGTATGAACGGAGATTACTACGATCTTCGACATGGAGGACTAGCGGATCATGCACTCCCTATCATGGTCAAACGTATCAGGGACATCGGGGACCAGACTCGAGTAACTGCTGACCGAGTAATGCAGATGCTGGAAGCTATGCAAATCACGGATGCTCGCACACGAGACCTAGAGCGAGTTTAAGGGCTTTAAACATAACAAAACCTCATATATGAGAGTTTACGGCCATAGAACATACTCCATGGCCGTAAACTCCCAAAAACATGCCAAATGGTGCCCAAAACTCATTTCTAGGCTTGTGGGAATTTTTAGAATCACATCTGATTAATTCTAAGACCTTACAAACACTTAATCAAGGGGATATGAGAGTTTACGGCCAAAGATCCCATGCCTAGGCCGTAAACTCCCTTAAGTGTTGCAAATGGTGATTTTAATCCATTCCAAGCCTTAGGTAAAATCATTCCAAGCATTTCCAAGTGTCCATATCCAATTGTAACCCAAATTACACCATAAATCACCCCACCATGAGTTTACGGCTGTAAACTCATGGGGAGAGGGTGTTTAGGCCGAAAAATCTATTAAGGAGTTTAATCTTGGGGAGTAAACTCATTTCCCAAGTCCGTCGCATCGTTACACGTCCTTAAACTGTAACAGCCTGGAATTTCAGGTATTGCTTTAAAGCTATTTTTAGGACATTTTTAGGAGGGGACTCGGTGAGTTGGTGCCTGACTCGCCGAGTAGGACCACAGGCTTGATCGCGGGTTTGCGACTGGACTCGACGAGTCCAGATATGGACTCGGCGAGTCGACGCTGTTCAGCAGAAACCCTAGCCGTTTCATTCTGGATCGTATATAATGTCTTTAGGGCCGTCATTGCTCATCTTTTGGCCGATTGAAGGGAACCTAAAACGTCTGTGGGCATCTGGAGCAGGAGTGAGGGCTAGTGGAAATTTGAAGGCTTTGTTAGACAAGAAGAGGCAAGGTTGTGGTCAAGGAGGATCAAGGGGATTGGGCTCTGAAGGTTGGGGACACAGAGAACACGTTTCCAGGTAATACTCGGATCATTTCTATCGTTTTGGTGTTGTACACGAATCTAGGGTTTATGAGACCCATTTAGGGATTTGATAGAATATTGTGTGTTACCCAGTCGTTTATACCCCAGTGATAGGATACTTAGATGTCCAGAAAGTCCCATGGGTGCATGTCTCGGGACCATGCATATTTCAGGGAGCAGGTGATCGACTGCATGGCACGGACTCGCCGAGTCCAATGATCAGACTCGGCGAGTAGCTTGAAGATTTACAGGGACTCGCCGAGTTGTTCTTCAGACTCGGCGAGTAGTTAAGGATTCATTGGAACTCGTCGAGTCGCCTTCGGACTCGGCGAGTGGAGTCGGGGTGGCCCCGCGATTCTTCCACGAGGACCTCGTCGAGTACAAAGGGGGATACTCGACGAGTAGAAAGGGAAACAACAGGGAAAGTTGGGGAGGACGTCTAGACTCGTCGAGTCGCCTTTGTACTCGACGAGTCTGGTCAAGTTGACCGTTGACCAGAGTTGACCTGCATGTAATTTCGTAGGGTCAGTTGTCTTGTTTGATAAGATTAGTAATAAGGGTATATGGTATTATAGGGACACTGCAGATTGGCGGACCGAGTACAAGTGGTTTCAAGAGCTTATAGTTTACACACTACGAGGTGAGTCTTCTCACTATACTTCACCCGGAAGGGTTTGACTGTGAGACCGGAAGGTCGTATATGATAGATGATATTTATGCTATAAATAGAAAGGTAGTTGCTATGCATGATATGTTATGTGACAGTAAGGTCAGCTATGATGTATGTTATATGTGCTGTGTGTGTTATATTAAATGTATTATATGTTGTAAATGTTATGGGCCGGAAGGCAATATGATAAGGGCCGGAAGGCAATATGTTATGGGCCGGAAGGCGAATATGTTACGGGCCGGAAGGCAAAGTGTTGTAGACCGGAAGGTCAGGGCCTGGAAAGGCGTATATGTGTAAGTTGTATACTGGGGAACTCACTAAGCATTTATGCTTACAAGTTGTTATGTATGTGTTTCAGGTACTAGCGAGGACCGTGGGAAGGCACCGGCATGATGCATACACACTGCTGCTGTTTGAGATCTTGGGGATTTTTATATATGTATTTGATACGGAACATGGAATAAATACTTTTAATTGAATGAAATCACTTTATTTTAAATGAAAATTTTATTCGAAAATTTGCGTTGTTACAATTGGTATCAGAGCCAGGTTTGAGGGATTCGGGTGTACCTTCGGGTGTAACTGAACTCAAACCGAGGATTTGAGGAAAAATCTTTTAAAAATAATACATACATAAAATTTTATAAATGGTAAAGTGGTAAACAAGAAAGACGCAGTGTGTACGGTCAGCCAGCGCCCGAACGGTAAAGATCCCCAGAATACCTTACAATGTTATGTTATGCACTGAATTATGAATTGTTATGCATGCTAGAAGACTAGGTATACATGATAGGACTAGAATGGCCTGTTTTGTGATGCCTTAGTCTAGGGAGGTTGCTTGTATGAGATATTCAATAGCGTGCAGGTAGATAGTGCATACGAGAAGTAGAGTACTCACTATTCGGGGTTTGGGGAGGAAGATTTGGGACGAATACTGACACGGTGTGGTCGGTGGTATTGGGCCCGTACTACTGAAGACACCGGGTCGGTGGAAGACCCAAGTAAGAATCCCTGGGCATCGGAGACTGAGTAGGGTTGCGTTATCGAGTACAAATGTACTTGATGGAGTCTCTGACAATTTTATGTTGTATTTCAGAGACATTATGGTTACGACACGCCACGGAGCGAGTTCGAGCGGGGCGAGTGACGAGGAGATTCGTCAGATGATCCAGGAGGAGGTAGCTGCGGCGGTTCGGGCTGAAATCCCGGAAATGTTTGGGTCCATTAAGACCACCCTGATGGAGGAGTTCGAGGAGCGGTATGCCGCACTGACTGAAGCTGCAGTCGCTGCCGCTACCGCAGCGGTGGCCGCTGCTAGGCCGCAAGGGGGCGATTCGTTGCTGTTTCGGGAATTCAGCAACACGAAACCCCCTGAGTTCGATGGGACGCAGGACCCGATTGCTGCAATGAGGTGGGTCGCCGATATTGAGGGGTGCTTCTACACTTGCTCATGCCCGGAGCACCTGAGGGTACGGTTCGCCTTGAACCAGCTCCGTCTGGGAGCGAAGGATTGGTGGAAGTTCGTGACGGCGAACTTCACTCAGGCAGAGATTTCAGCGGTGACATGGGAGAGGTTTGTTGAGATGTTCAGGGACGAGTACGTTCCCCCAGTGGAGAGGGAACGATTGATTCAGAAGTTCTTGACCCTTAAGCAGGGTACTGATTCCGTTGCGATGGTCACACGGAAGTTTCACGAGAGGGCGATGTTCTGCCCCGAGCTGGTGTCTACAGAGCAGTCACGGATGAGCCGGTACTTGGGCGTGTTGAGGAGGGATATCAGGGAGTTTGTATCAAACTCTACCTACCGTACTTTTACTGAGCTTCAGGCGAATGCCAGGAAGCGCGAGATCGAGTTAGAGACCCAGGCCAGGGAGGAGGCCGAGTCTCGGCAGACGGATCGGCGACCGGCTCAGTCTCAGCTGGCAGCCAAGCGGATCAAGTCCGCTGATTCGAGGATGGGAGGTTCGAAGAGCCGTACTTGCGGAAAGTGCGGCAAGGGTCATGAGGGGGCGTGTCGAGCGGGTGGTTGCTACAAGTGTGGCAAGGAAGGACACATTGTCAGGGATTGTCCTAAGGGGTTCTTGGTTTGCTTTCATTGCAACCAGACAGGCCATCGGAAGGCCGAGTGCCCGCAGCTTCGTCAGGGATCTACACCTACTACCAGGACTACCGAGACACGACCGGTGAAGGTCGAGGCCCCGAGGGCTCGCGGGAGAGCCTTTCAGCTGACTGCGGAGGAGGTCCGCGCTGCACCCGATGTTGTGGCAGGTATATTGTAATTCGCGTATTTATTTAAAGTTGAAATGTTATGCTTATGTTAATATATGTGTAGGTGCTTTTATTGTGAACTCTATGCCTGCTCTTGTGTTATTTGACTCGGGTGCGAGTAGATCCTTTGTATCTCTAGCTTTTAGTCAGCATATCAGCATTGATCGTGAGCCGTTAAGTCGGCCTCTGAGTGTTTCTATAGTGGCTGAGAGGGTGGTTTGTGCTACGGAGGTTCTTCGGGGATGCGTGCTAGAAATTTTTGGGGTTGCATTCCCGATTGACCTAATTCCTATTGCGATGGGTGATGTCTGTGTCATCGTGGGCATGGACTGGTTGAGCCGATTCAGCGCCGTCATCGACTGTGAGTGCCAGCTGGTGACTATACGAGACCCTAGTGGGGGAGTTCTTCCGGTGTACGGCGAGGGTACCCGTTCGGGATCAGCTTTTTGTTCGGCCGCTAGGGCGAGACAATGTCTACAGCAGGGATGTAAGGGTTTTGTGGCGTATGTGATGGATACGCGGGGGGCTTCCGAGAGACCGAAGTCAGTAGAGGAGGTACCAGTGGTGCGTGAGTTTCCAGATGTCTTTCCCGAGGATTTGCCGGGAGTACCTCCTGCGAGGCAAGTGGAGTTTGGTATCGATCTGGTTCCGGGGGCTGCGCCTATTGCGAAGGTGCCTTATCGTCTTGCACCTCCAGAGATGCAAGAGTTGTCCTCGCAACTCCAAGAGTTGCTGGGGAAGGGATTTATTCGGCCGAGTAGCTCGCCGTGGGGAGCACCGATTCTATTCGTCAAGAAGAAGGATGGTTCACACCGGATGTGTATTGATTACCGGGAGTTGAACAAGGTGACGATCAAGAACCGATATCCGTTACCAAGGATCGATGATTTATTCGATCAGTTGCAAGGGGCATCTTGGTTTTCCAAGATCGATCTGAGATCAGGGTACCATCAGGTAAGAGTGCGGGATGAGGACGTCCAGAAGACAGCATTCAGGACGCGGTATGGGCATTACGAGTTCGTGGTGATGCCTTTTGGGCTCACCAATGCCCCGACAGTGTTCATGGACCTCATGAACAGGGTATGCAGGCCGATGCTGGATCGGTCTGTGATTGTATTTATCGACGACATCCTAGTATATTCGCGAACTAGAGAGCAGCATGAGAGACATTTGAGGGAGGTCCTTGAGGTACTGAGGTCGGAGAAGCTATATGCAAAATTCTCCAAATGTGACTTCTGGTTGCGGGAGGTCCAATTTCTTGGACATGTTGTTAATCAGGCAGGGATATTGGTCGATCCGGCCAAGGTGGAGGCAGTGATGAGTTGGGAGGCACCGAAGTCACCTTCCGAGATCAGGAGTTTCCTTGGGTTGGCGGGGTACTATCGGAGGTTTATTAGAGACTTCTCCAAGATCGCGGTACCGCTCACCAAATTGACCCGGAAGGGTGTCACATTCTCATGGGGACCCGAGCAACAGACCTCCTTCGAGACACTTCGTCAGAGACTGTGCGAAGTCCCGGTATTAGCTCTCCCGGAAGGGATGGAGGATTTTGTCGTATATTGCGATGCATCGATTTCGGGACTGGGTGCGGTGTTGATGCAGAGAGGTCATGTGATAGCTTATGCGTCGAGGCAGCTGAAGCCTCATGAGGCGAGATATCCCACACATGATTTAGAGTTGGGGGCAGTGGTGTTCGCTCTCAAGATATGGCATCACTACCTGTACGGGGTTCGTTGTACTATATACACGGACCATAAGAGTTTGAAGTATTTGATGGATCAACCCAACCTAACTATGCGTCAGAGGAGGTGGTTGGACGTGGTTAAGGATTATGACTGTGAGATCCTATACCACCCAGGCAAGGCTAATGTGGTAGCCGATGCGTTGAGTCGTAGAGCGGAAAGCACTCCATTGCGAGATGTATGTTTGAGACTGACAGTGATGACCCCGATATTGGATGCTATTCGTGGGGCGCAGGCCGAGGTTGTGAGATCCGAGATGCAGAAGAAAGAGAGAGTCGTTGGGTTAATTTCAGAGTTCGTTAAGGATGGACGAGGACTTCTGACGTTTCAAGGTCGGATTTGGGTACCATTTGTGGGCGGTACGCGTGCTACTTTGATGGAGGAGGCTCATAGATCGAAATTTTCGATCCATCCTGGTGCTACGAAGATGTATTTAGACTTGAGGAAGGAATATTGGTGGCCTTGCATGAAGAGAGACGTCGCTTGGTTCGTCGAAAGGTGTTTGACCTGCCGTAGGGTTAAGGCCGAGCACCAGAGACCGCATGGTAAGTTGCAGCCCTTGGAGATTCCTGAGTGGAAGTGGTAACAGATTACGATGGATTTCATCACCAAATTGCCGAGAACTGCCAGAGGAGTCGATGCAATTTGGGTGATTGTGGATAGGTTGACGAAGAGTGCACACTTTCTTGCCATTAGCGAGAGTTCATCAGCGGAGAAGTTGGCGGAGTTATACGTGAGAGAGATAGTATCTCGGCATGGAGTGCCGATCTCGATTGTTTCAGACCGTGATGTACGCTTCACTTCCAGGTTCTGGAAGAAATTCCATGAGGAGCTGGGTACTAAACTGCATTTTAGTACCGCATACCATCCCCAGACAGACGGTCAGAGTGAGCGGACGATTCAGACATTGGAAGACATGCTTAGAGCGTGTGTGTTAGACTTCGGGGGTAGCTGGGATGCGCATTTGCCTTTGGCTGAGTTTTCCTACAACAACAGCCATCATTCAAGCATTGGTATGCCACCTTTTGAGTTGTTGTATGGTAGGAGGTGTCGGACTCCCATTTGCTGGGGAGAGGTGGGACAGAGAGTGATGGGCAGTACAGAGATCGTGCTCCAGACGACAGAGCAGATTCAGCAAGTTAGGCAGAGATTATTGACCGCCCAAAGCCGACAGAAGAGTTATGCGGACAGACGCCGGTCCGAGCTAGAATTTCAGGTTGGCGACTTCGTTCTTCTGAAGGTTTCTCCTTGGAAGGGAGTGATCCGGTTCAGAAAGAGGGGCAAATTGGGGCCCCGGTTTATAGGTCCGTTTCGTGTAATCGCAAGGGTAGGTCGGGTAGCTTATCGGTTGGAGTTGCCAGCAGAGTTGGGTCAGATTCACAATACCTTTCACGTATCACAGTTGAGGAAGTGTATAGCCGATGAATCGGCGGTGGTTCCGTTAGAGGATATTCAGGTGGATGCAAGCCTGAATTACGCCGAGAGACCAGTAGCTATCAGGGATCGGAAGATCAAGGTTCTGCGGAACAAGGAGGTACCTCTGGTGTTGGTTCAGTGGCAACACCGGAAGGGATCGGAGATGACTTGGGAGCCGGAGCGTGAAATGCGGGAGCAACATCCGGAGTTATTCGCAGAGTGAGACTTCGAGGGCGAAGTCTAGTTCTAGTGGGGGAGAGTTGTAACAGCCCGAAATTTCAGGTATTGCTTTAAAGCTATTTTTGGGACATTTTTAGGAGGGGTCTCGGCGAGTTGGTGCCTGACTCGCCGAGTAGGACCACAGGCTTGATCGCGGGTTCGCGACTGGACTCGACGAGTCCAGATATGGACTCGGCGAGTCGACGCTATTCAGCAGAAACCCTAGCCATTTCATTCTGGATCGTATATAATGTCTTTAGGGCCGTCATTGCTCGTCTTTTGGCCGATTGAAGGGAACCTAAAACGTCTGTGGGCATCTGGAGCAGGAGTGAGGGCTAGTGGAAATTTGAAGGCTTTGTTAGACAAGAAGAGGCAAGGTTGTGGTCAAGGAGGATCAAGGGGATTGGGCTCTGAAGGTTGGGGACACAGAGAACACGTTTCCAGGTAATACTCGGATCATTTCTGTCGTTTTGGTGTTGTACACGAATCTAGGGTTTATGAGACCCATTTGGGGATTTGATAGAATATTGTGTGTTACCCAGTCGTTTATACCCCAGTGATAGGATACTTAGATGTCCAGAAAGTCCCATGGGTGCATGTCTCAGGACCATGCATATTTCAGGGAGCAGGTGATCGACTGCATGGCACGGACTCGCCGAGTCCAATGATCAGACTCGACGAGTAGCTTGAAGATTTACAGGGACTCGCCGAGTTGTTCTTCAGACTCGGCGAGTAGTTAAGGATTCATTGGAACTCGTCGAGTCGCCTTCGGACTCGGCGAGTGGAGTCAGGGTGGCCCCGCGATTCTTCCACGAGGACCTCGTCGAGTACAAAGGGGGATACTCGACGAGTAGAAAGGGAAACAACAGGGAAAGTTGGGGAGGACGTCTAGACTCGTCGAGTCGCCTTTGTACTCGACGAGTCCGGTCAAGTTGACCGTTGACCAGAGTTGACCTGCATGTAATTTCGTAGGGTCAGTTGTCTTGTTTGATAAGATTAGTAATAAGGGTATATGGTATTATAGGGACACTGCAGATTGGCGGACCGAGTACAAGTGGTTTCAAGAGCTTATAGTTTACACACTACGAGGTGAGTCTTCTCACTATACTTCACCCGGAAGGGTTTGACTGTGAGACCGGAAGGTCGTATATGATAGATGATATTTATGCTATAAATAGAAAGGTAGTTGCTATGCATGATATGTTATGTGACAGTAAGGTCAGGTATGATGTATGTTATATGTGCTGTGTGTGTTATATTAAATGTATTATATGTTGTAAATGTTATGGGCCGGAAGGCAATATGATAAGGGCCGGAAGGCAATATGTTATGGGCCGGAAGGCGAATATGTTACGGGCCGGAAGGCAAAGTGTTGTAGACCGGAAGGTCAGGGCCTGGAAAGGCGTATATGTGTAAGTCGTATACTGGGGAACTCACTAAGCATTTATGCTTACAAGTTGTTATGTATGTGTTTCAGGTACTAGCGAGGACCGTGGGAAAGCGCCGGCATGATGCATACACACTGCTGCTGTTTGAGATCTTGGGGATTTTTATATATGTATTTGATATGGAACATGGAATAAATACTTTTAATTGAATGAAATCACTTTATTTTAAATGAAAATTTTATTCGAAAATTTGCGTTGTTACAATAACACCACCCGGGTCCCTCCAAACACTCGTAATAGGGTGTTTCCGCGACTACAAGTAATTGTCCCTACCAAATAATCAATCTAGGTCCTAATTAGATACAAATGTGTATCTTTAGATTATTCTTAGGAACCTCGTGTGTTTACAAGCCCCGGACCAATACTTAGCATCCGAAATCGCCACATTTCTCGTCCGGTGAGTTCATACCCCTACCCTTTTTCAACTGTTTTCACTGTTTTCAGGGGGGGGGGGGGGGATACAAGCAAAAGTACAAGGAAATCTTGTACTCAAGTTTATTGTATTCAGTTTAATCGTTTTCATTATGTATGTTCTAATATCAATAACTGTGTTTATCAAATAGTTCGAATTACGAATTTAGCTTTCAAACTAATCATAGATTTCTTGATAAAATGTTCTAATCTAAACTATGTTTCATAATCTACGAATAATTTATACTAATTTTCAATTATAACTAATTCGAATACGAATACGGTTAACGAAACTATAACTAGGAATAGAACGAATACGAAACTATAATTAGGAACAGAACGAATAACGAAACTACAACTAGAAATAGAACGAATAACACATTTATAACTAGGAACAGAACGAATACGAATACGACTGCGAATACGAATACGAATACGAATAGTAATAGGAGTAGGAATAGGGAAACGTATACGACTACGAATACGAATACGATTGCGAATACGAATACGAATACGAATAGTAATAGGAGTAGGAATAGGGAATCGAATACGACTACGAATACGAATGCGAACACGAATAAGTGCAAGAATATGTTTAAGAATAAGAACACGAATATGAAGATATGTATCTAAGTATATTTCAGTATAATACTATTAGGATATCAGAATACCTAGTTAATACAATAGGTACGAATGGAAATAAATCAGTATATCGAAATTCAATAACTAAAAATTACTTTTAGGAAAGTACGGGACTTTCCTAGGGAATCATTACATAACTAAAAGGGAGTAATAAACTAGAAAACTATACATCTTTCATAATTAGTAATATACAATCATGAAAGTATGGGACTTTCCTGGGATCATAGTTAAACAACCAGAACCGTGTAACCTAACAATCAACCAACCTTCTCTTTTAAGAAAATATGAGATTTTCTTGGATAAAAACTTTTCGGTAAACTAAAGGAAACTCGTACATTTTCACAAAGCAAACATCTTATGAACTCACCAGCTTTATGCTGATTTTCAAACTTCTTGTATTCTCAGGTCAACATTAGACAGGTACCTAGCGAATCTTTTGGAGAAGACGGAGAGTACAGAAGACTCGTCTCTACTTTTGTTCATATGATATATGTATAACACTTGTAACACTTTACTTTTGAACAAATGTAAATTCGAATATGTAATGTAATGGTTGTTTACTTTGCTTACTATGTACATTGGATTTGATACTCAACTTGGAGTCAACCCCGGAAACGTTTCCGCCTTTGGTTTTCAGGGTGTGACAGATTGGTATCAGAGCCCTTGTTTATAGTGAATGGAGTATACCATACCTTACATGGTATAAAACTATAAACAGAAAAGGGCCTCGGTGCTCTGAATTAAAAGTATCTTCAAAAACTAAAAGTATTTTCAAAAGTATACAAGTATACCGAACCGTCGAAATCCGTAACTACAAGTAGAACAAAACATAAGTAAATAGGTGTTGTACACTGCGGTTAAACCTGGGCAGTTATGTAGTCGTGTCTAGGATCAATATATCCTGGTCAACTGTATTCATTTGAGACTCGGCCAACATGTGCTTGGGAGTGACTGTGATGTACGGCATGCCTAAAACTTACCCAATACCCAAACAATGAGCCGTCTCTGCAGCGAGTCATGAAATACTATGGGAGTATTTCTCAAGCCAAATCCGTTATAAAATTCCTCATCCCAGCATTGCTCCTTAATCATTCCTTTAGCGATAATTTATCTGTTTGATAACTCCTTCCTGCTTTATCGCTTAATAGAATTCCATGTAAGCCATAAAGAGATATCCTTTGTATCATATCTCTTGATTCAATTCAGAGGGCTTATCGTCCTCTCTTCCTGATCTTATTAGATCAAGATGCCTCCAAGAAAGAGACCCAACTCGCAGAATAACAACAACCCTCCTCAAACACCACCTTCTCTTCAAATCGACCTGGCGACCCTTCTGTCAGTTTTAACTGCAGCATTTTCAGCAGCCATGTCGCAAACGAACCCCGGTAGTTCGGGAGGTGGTCCCCAACCTCAAAACCTGGAAAATAGCAAGGGACACCGAAAGCAGTGTTCCTATAAAGACTTTATGCACGCGAAACCTACATTCTTTGATGGCACAGGAGGTGTCATTGCTCTAACCCGATGATTAGAAAGGATCGAATCTATCTTCGAGATCTGTGCTTGTTCAGAATCCGAAAAAGTGAAGTTTGCCGCTTGCACTCTCACCAACAAAGCCCTGACCTGGTGGAACAGCCGAGTCAAATCTCTAACTCTACCTGTAGCCAATGCTATGGGTTGGGAAGTTATTTAGGAACTTCTGCACGCTGAGTATTGCCCTCGGGGTGAAATTCAGAAGTTGGAACATGAACTTTGGAATCTGAAGATGAAAGGTTCCGATATCGCTGCCTACACATCCAGATTTGATGACTTAGCGCTTCTTTGTCTAGGGATGGTTACCCCGGAAAGTAAGAAGATAGAGAGGTTTATCTGGGGATTAACCCAGCCAACCAAAGGGAATGTCTTAGTTGCTAGGCCAGATACATACGACAGCCCCAAATGCATAGCGCAAATCTTGATTGACCATAGTGAGGACGTAGAGGAAGCAGCCACCACTCCTGAGCCGACAGAAAGAAGTGGTGAGAAAAGAAAGTACTGGGAGGCGGGGGATAAATATCAGCCTTCCCAGGAGTTCTCGAAGAGACACCAAATGGTGGCAGTCCACGCTGCCACTACCCCTGCTGTTGTACCCGTGATCGGTTCTTCAGCTCAAGCACCTATTACTAGATATGTCGGTGTTCTCCCGTGGTGTAACCAGTGCAGTTACCACCACTATATCCCCGGTCCCTGTCGTATAAAACTTTGTAAAAATTGTGGCCAAGAGGGTCACCTTGCGCGGAATTGTAGAACACCAACAAATCAAGCTCCCGGAGCGGGCATCAGTCAGGTCTGTTGTGGTTGCGGAAGGGTCGGGAATTCTAAGAGAAACTGCTCCAATGCAACAACAACTGGCAACTCTGGAAGAGTCTTAGCTATAGGACAAGGTGAGACAGCCACCGATACCACAGTTGCCCCAGGTATATTCTTTTTCGACAACCATTTTACTTGCAATTCTTTTTCAATTCTAATCCAGAAAGATAAACTGTTATCTATTCATTCGAATCTCTCCATAAACGTTGAACTTTTCAAAATCCTCATTAGGATTGATCCCGTAGCCTACAAACTTCGGTTAAGCTAGAAATTTAGAAACATTCCTATGGTACTTCTCGTCTCGGTCTTTTAGAAATATCTACTCAACGAAACCAAGACACATCCTGAAAGTGAGGGTTCGCTGGAACGTCAAGCGGAGACCCGATTCCACTTGGAAGCGTAAAAACCCAAAACAGTAGACTCATCCTCGATTCTCTTTTCAACTTGCAAATTGAGTTCGAATCTTTGAATTTCAGGACAAAATTCCCTCTAACGGGGGGATAATGTAACAACCCGAAGTTTTCCATCATCGAAAAACTTGTTATACCCATGAAATTTCGACGTTAGTCAAATTCGTTTCGTTCTCGTTTTGGGTTAAATTAATTAAAACTTATATGTTTATTATAATTTAATGAGTGTCCAATTCCCTTAGGAACTCATGAAATTAACCCAAAAATATTTATTTCAAAAAGTTAGAAACATTCCCCCCGGGTGACAGTAACTTAATCGGGTGCGACCAAAAACCTCGTTTAATGCCGGTATCGGGTAGAATTCCACCGTGTCCAAAACTTAGACACTATTTAAAGTAATCTAAACACTAATTTGAAGCTTTTCTTCCTCTCTCTACTCTCTCTCTAACCTCTCTCCTAAATCCAAGTTTAAAGGTCCAAATCATCAATTTTAGGCTCCAAATCTTTGAGGTACTTCCCCTAGCTTGTTATGTAACATCCATAGACTTCAAATTCGAGTTCAAAGCATGAAAAATGACCATAATCATTAGTTTACGGCCATGGAACTATCCTAGGCCGTAAACTCATATATCATGGGTTTTGGAGCACAAAAACCCTTCCTAAGCACAATTGGACCTTAGATATGGCTAGATGGCTTTATGAAAAGGACTTATAACATTTAAAACATGGTTTTTGATGGATTTGAAGGAGTTTACGGCCAAGGAACAAACTTGGACTGTAAACTCATATAAAAGGGGTTTTCATGACTTTAAACCCTTCCAAATCACAAACAAGACTTAGATATGACCTGTAGAATATTGGTATTAGCATTTGGACACTTGAAACATAATTTTTGAGGGGTTTGTGTGAGTTTACAGCCAAGGCATGTGCTTGGGCCGTAAACTCCTTAAACTTGGGTGTAAACTCACTTCTAAGGTGTTAGAAAGCCATCCAACACCACCGAAAGCCTTGGAATAAATCATAGTTACAACCAAAAATAGTTTAAGGGCTTTAAACATAACAAAACCTCATATATGAGAGTTTACGGCCATAGAACATACTCCATGGCCGTAAACTCCCAAAAACCTGCCAAATGGTGCCCAAAACTCATTTCTAGGCTTGTGGGAATTTTTAGAATCACATGTGATTAATTCTAAGACCTTGAAAACACTTAATCAAGGGGATATGAGATTTTACGGCCAAAGATCCCATGCCTAGGCTGTAAACTCCCTTAAGTGTTGCAAATGGTGATTTTAATCCATTCCAAGCCTTAGGTAAAATCATTCCAAGCATTTCCAAGTGTCCCTATCCAATTGTAACCCAAATTGCACCATAAATCACCCCACCATGAGTTTACGGTCGTAAACTCATGGGGAGAGGGTGTTTAGGCCGAAAACTCTATTAAGGAGTTTACTCTTGGGGAGTAAACTCATTTCCCAAGTCCCTCGCATCGTTACACGTCCTTAAACACCACCCGGGTCCCTCCAAACACTCGTAATAGGGTGTTTCCGCGACTACAAGTAATTGTCCCTACCAAATAATCAATCTATGTCCTAATTAGATACAAATGTGTATCTTTACATTATACTTAGGAACCTCGTGTGTTTACAAGCCCCGGACCAACACTTAGCATCCAAAATCGCCATATTTCTCGTCCGGTGAGTTTATACCCCTACCCTTTTTCAACTGTTTTCACTGTTTTCAGGGGGGAATACAAGCAAAAGTACAAGGAAATCTTGTACTCAAGTTTATTGTTTTCAGTTTAATCGTTTTCATTCTGTATGTTTTAATATCAATAACTGTGTTGATCAAATAGTTCAAATTACGAATTTAGCTTTCAAACTAATCATAGTTTTCTTGATAAAATGTTCTAATCTAAACTATGTTTCATAATCTACGAATAATTTATACTAATTTTCAATTATAACTAATTCAAATACGAATACGGATAACGAAACTATAACTAGGAATAGAACGAATACGAAACTATAATTAGGAACAGAACGAATAACGAAACTACAACTAGAAATAGAACGAATAACACATTTATAACTAGGAACAGAACGAATACGAATACGACTGCGAATACGAATACGAATACGAATAGTAATAGGAGTAAGAATAGGGAAACGAATACGAATACGAATACAACTGCGAATACGAATACGAATACGAATAGTAATAGGAGTAGGAATAGGGAAACGAATACGAATGCGAACATGAATAAGTGCAAGAATATGTTTAAGAATAAGAACACGAATATGAAGATATGTATCTAAGTATATTTCAATATAATACTATTAGGATATCAGAATACCTAGTTAATACAATAGGTACGAATGGAAATAAATCAGTATATCGAAATTCAATAACTAAAAATTACTTTTAGGAAAGTACGGGACTTTCCTAGGGAATCATTACATAACTAAAAAGGAGTAATAAACTAGACAACTATACATCTTTCACAATTAGTAATATACAATCAGGAAAGTATGGGACTTTCCTGGGATCATAGTTAAACAACCAGAACCGTGTAACCTAACAATCAACCAACCTTCTCTTTTAAGAAAATATGGGATTTTCTTGGATAACAACTTTTCGGTAAACTAAAGGAAACTCGTACATTTTCACAAAGCAAACATCTTATGAACTCACCAGCTTTATGTTGGTTTTCAAACTGCTTGTATTCTCAGGTCAACATTAGACAGGTACCTAGCGAATCTTTTGGAGAAGACGGAGCGTACAGAAGACTCGTCTCTACTTTTGTTCATATGATATATGTATAACACTTGTAACACTTTACTTTTGAACAAATGTAAATTCGAATATGTAATGTAATGGTTGTTTACTTTGCTTACTATGTACATTGGATTTGATACTCAACTTGGAGTCAACCCCGGAAACATTTCCGCCTTTGGTTTTCGGGGTGTGAAAGATTGGTATCAGAGCCCTTGTTTATAGTGAATGGAGTATACCATACCTTACATGGTATAAAACTATAAACACAAAAGGGCCTCGGTGCTCTGAATTAAAAGTATCTTCAAAAACTAAAAGTATTTTCAAAAGTATACAAGTATACCGAACCGTCGAAATCCGTAACTACAAGTAGAACAAAACATAAGTAAATAGGTGTTGTACACTGCGGTTAAACCTGGGCAGTTATGTAGTCGTGTCTAGGATCAATATATCCTGGTCAACTGTATTCATTTGAGACTCGGCCAACATGTGCTTGGGAGTGACTGTGATGTACGGCATGCCTAAAACTTACCCAATACCCAAACAATGAGCCGTCTCTGCAGCGAGTCATGAAATACTATGGGAGTATTTCTCAAGCCAAATCCGTTATAAAATTCCTCATCCCAGCATTGCTCCTTAATCATTCCTTTAGCGATAATTTATCTGTTTGATAACTCCTTCCTGCTTTATCGCTTAATAGAATTCCATGTAAGCCATAAAGAGATATCCTTTGTATCATATCTCTTGATTCAATTCAGAGGGCTTATCGTCCTCTCTTCCTGATCTTATTAGATCAAGATGCCTCCAAGAAAGAGACCCAACTCGCAGAATAACAACAACCCTCCTCAAACACCACCTTCTCTTCAAATCGACCTGGCGACCCTTCTGTCAGTTTTAACTGCAGCATTTTCAGCAGCCATGTCGCAAACGAACCCCGGTAGTTCGGGAGGTGGTCCCCAACCTCAAAACCTGGAAAATAGCAAGGGACACCGAAAGCAGTGTTCCTATAAAGACTTTATGCACGCGAAACCTACATTCTTTGATGGCACAGGAGGTGTCATTGCTCTAACCCGATGATTAGAAAGGATCGAATCTATCTTCGAGATCTGTGCTTGTTCAGAATCCGAAAAAGTGAAGTTTGCCGCTTGCACTCTCACCAACAAAGCCCTGACCTGGTGGAACAGCCGAGTCAAATCTCTAACTCTACCTGTAGCCAATGCTATGGGTTGGGAAGTTATTTAGGAACTTCTGCACGCTGAGTATTGCCCTCGGGGTGAAATTCAGAAGTTGGAACATGAACTTTGGAATCTGAAGATGAAAGGTTCCGATATCGCTGCCTACACATCCAGATTTGATGACTTAGCGCTTCTTTGTCTAGGGATGGTTACCCCGGAAAGTAAGAAGATAGAGAGGTTTATCTGGGGATTAACCCAGCCAACCAAAGGGAACGTCTTAGCTGCTAGGCCAGATACATACGACAACGCCAAATGCCTAGCGCAAATCTTGATTGACCATCGTGAGGACGTAGAGGAAGCAGCCACCACTCCTGAGCTGACAGAAAGAAGTGGTGAGAAAAGAAAGTACTGGGAGGCGGGGGATAAATATCAGCCTTCCCAGGAGTTCTCGAAGAGACAACAAATGGTGGCAGTCCACGCTGCCACTACCCCTGCTGTTGTACTCGTCATCGGTTCTTCAGCTCAAGCACTTATTACCGGATATGCCGGTGTTCTCCCGTGGTGTAACCAGTGCAGTTACCACCACTATATCCCCGGTCCCCGTCGTATAAAACTTTGCAAAAATTGTGGCCAGGAGGGTCACCTTACGCGGAATTCTAGAACACCAACAAATCAAGCTCCCGGAGCGAGCATCAGTCAGGTCTGTTGTGGTTGCGGAAGGGTCGGGCATTTTAAGAGAAACTGCCCCAATGCAACAATAGCTGGCAACTCTGGAAGAGTCTTAGCTATAGGACAAGGTGAGACAGCCACCGATCCCACATTTTCCCTAGGTATATTCTTTTTCGACAACCATTTTACTTGCAATTCTTTTTCAATTCTAATCCAGAAAGATAAACTGTTATCTATTCATTCGAATCTCTCCATAAACGTAGAACTTTTCGAAATCCTCATTAGGATTGATCCCGTAGCCTACAAACTTCGGTGAACCTCGAAATTTAGAAACATTCCTATGGTACTTCTCATCTCGGTCTTTTAGAAATATCTACTCAACGAAACCAAGACACGTCCTGAAAGTGAGGGTTCGCTGGAACGTCAAGCGGAGACCCAATTCCACTTGGAAGCGTAAAAACCCGAAACAGTAGACTCATCCTCGATTCTCTTTTCAACTTGCAAATTGAGTTCGAATCTTTGAATTTCGGGACAAAGCTCCCTCTAACGGAGGAATAATGTAACAACCCGAAGTTTTCCATCGTCGAAAAACTTGTTCTACCCGTGAAATTTTGCCGTTAGTCAAATTCGTTTCGTTCTCGTTTTGGGTTAAATTAATTAAAACTTATATGTTTATTATAATTTAATGAGTGTCCAAATCCCTTAGGAACTCATGAAATTAACCCAAAAGTATGTATTTCAAAAAGTTAGAAACATTCCCGCCGGGTGACAGTAACTTAATCGGGTGCGACCAAAAACCCCGTTTAATGCCGGTATCGGGTAGAATTCCACCGTGTCTAAAACTTAGACACTATTTAAAGTAATCTAAACACTCATTTGAAGCTTTTCTTCCTCTCTCTACTCTCTCTCTCTCTCTAACCTCTCTCCTAAATCCAAGTTTAAAGGTCCAGATCATCAATTTTAGGCTCCAAATCTTTGAGGTACTTCCCCTAGCTTGTTATGTAACATCCCTAGCCTTCAAATTCGAGTTCAAAGCATGAAAAATGACCATAATCATGATTTTACAGCCATGGAACCATCCTAGGCCGTAAACTCATATATCATGGGTTTTGGAGCACAAAAACCCTTCCTAAGCACAATTGGACCTTAGATATGGCTAGATGGCTTTATGAAAAGGACTTATAACATTTAAAACATGGTTTTTGATGGATTTGAAGGAGTTTACGGCCAAGGAACAATCTTGGGCCGTAAACTCATATAAAAGGGGTTTTCATGACATTAAACCCCTCCAAATCACAAACAAGACTTAGATATGACCTGTAGAATATTGGTATTAGCATTTGGACACTTGAAACATAATTTTTGAGGGGTTTGTGTGAGTTTACAGCCAAGGCATGTGCTTGGGCCGTAAACTCCTTAAACTTGGGTGTAAACTCACTTCTAAGGTGTTAGAAAGCCATCCAACACCACCGAAAGCCTTGGAATAAATCATAGTTACAACCAAAAATAGTTTAAGGGCTTTAAACATAACAAAACCTCATATATGAGAGTTTACGGCCATAGAACATACTCCATGGCCATAAACTCCCAAAAACATGCCAAATGGTGCCCAAAACTCATTTCTAGGCTTGTGGGAATTTTTAGAATCACATATGATTAATTCTAAGACCTTAAAAACACTTAATCAAGGGGATATGAGAGTTTATGGCCAAAGATCCCACGCCTAGGCCGTAAACTCCCTTAAGTGTTGAAAATGGTGATTTTAATCCATTCCAAGCCTTAAGTAAAATCATTCCAAGCATTTCCAAGTGTCCGTATCCAATTGTAACCCAAATTGCACCATAAATCACCCTACCAAGAGTTTACGGCCGTAAACTCATGGGGAGAGGGTGTTTAGGCTGAAAACTCTATTAAGGAGTTTACTCTTGGGGAGTAAACTCATTTCCCAAGTCCCTCGCATCGTTACACGTCCTTAAACGCCACCCGGGTCCCTCGAAACACTCGTAATAGGGTGTTTCTGTGAGTACAAGTAATTGTCCCTACCAAATAATCAATCTAGGTCCTAATTAGATACAAATGTGTATCTTTACATTATACTTAGGAACCTCGTGTGTTTACAAGCCCCGGACCAACACTTAGCATCCGAAATCGCCACATTTCTCGTCCGGTGAGTTCATACCCCTACCCCTTTTCAACTGTTTTCACTGTTTTCAGGGGGAATACAAGCAAAAGTACAAGGAAATCTTGTACTCAAGTTTATTTTTTTCAGTTTAATCATTTTCATTCTGTATGTTCTAATATCAATAACTGTGTTTATCAAATAGTTCGAATTACGAATTTAGCTTTCAAACTAATCATAGATTTCTTGATAAAATGTTCTAATCTAAACTATGTTTCATAATCTACGAATAATTTATACTAATTTTCAATTATAACTAATTCAAATACGAATACGGATAACGAAACTATAACTAGGAATAGAACGAATACGAAACTATAATTAGGAACAGAACGAATAACGAAACTACAACTAGAAATAGAACGAATAACACATTTATAACTAGGAACAGAACGAATACGAATACGACTGCGAATACGAATACGAATACGAATAGTAATAGGAGTAAGAATAGGGAAACGAATACGAATACAACTGCGAATACGAATACGAATACGAATAGTAATAGGAGTAGGAATAGGGAAACGAATACGAATGCGAACATGAATAAGTGCAAGAATATGTTTAAGAATAAGAACACGAATATGAAGATATGTATCTAAGTATATTTCAATATATACTATTAGGATATCAGAATACCTAGTTAATACAATAGGTACGAATGGAAATAAATCAGTATATCGAAATTCAATAACTAAAAATTACTTTTAGGAAAGTACGGGACTTTCCTAGGGAATCATTACATAACTAAAAAGGAGTAATAAACTAGACAACTATACATCTTTCACAATTAGTAATATACAATCAGGAAAGTATGGGACTTTCCTGGGATCATAGTTAAACAACCAGAACCGTGTAACCTAACAATCAACCAACCTTCTCTTTTAAGAAAATATGGGATTTTCTTGGATAACAACTTTTCGGTAAACTAAAGGAAACTCGTACATTTTCACAAAGCAAACATCTTATGAACTCACCAGCTTTATGCTGATTTTCAAACTGCTTGTATTTTTCAGGTCAACATTAGACAGCTACCTAGCGAATCTTTTGGAGAAGACGGAGCGTACAGAAGACTCGTCTCTACTTTTTTTCATATGATATATGTATAACACTTGTAACACTTTACTTTTGAACAAATGTAAATTCGAATATGTAATGTAATGGTTGTTTACTTTGCTTACTATGTACATTGGATTTGATACTCAACTTGGAGTCAACCCCGGAAACGTTTCCGCCTTTGGTTTTCGGGGTGTGAAAGATTGGTATCAGAGCCCTTGTTTATAGTGAATGGAGTATACCAAACCTTACATGGCATAAAACTATAAACACAAAAGGGCGTCAGTGCTCTGAATTAAAAGTATCTTCAAAAACTATAAGTATTTTCAAAAGTATACAAGTATACCGAACCGTCGAAATCCGTAACTACAAGTAGAACAAAACATAAGTAAATAGGTGTTGTACACTGCGGTTAAACCTGGACAGTTATGTAGTCGTGTCTAGGATCAATATATCCTGGCCAACTATATTCATTCGAGACTCGGCCAACATGTGCTTGTGAGTGACTGTGATGTACGGCATGCCTAAAACTTACCCAATACCCAAACAATGAGCCGTCTCTGCAGCGAATCATGAAATACTATGGAGTATTTCTCGAGCCAAATCCGTTATAAAATTGCTCATCCCAGCGTTGCTCCTTAATCATTCCTTTAGCGATAATTTATCTGTTTGATAACTCCTTCCTGCTTTATCGCTTAAGAGAATTCTATGTAAGCCATAAAGAGATATCCTTTGTATCATATCTCTTGATTCAATTCAGAGGGCTTATCATCCTCTCTTCCTGATCTTATTAGATCAAGATGCATCCTTACACTCAAACTGAAAAGATCAAAACAACACACGAGTAATAGAAAAAAAAACAAAATAAAAATCCTAAATTATCCCTAAATACTAGAAGTTTGGAAAGAAAAATAAAAGCAAACTCTAATGACGGGTTGCCTCCCGCATGCGCTTCTTTTTGTGCGAGTCTTTAGCTGGACTCCCAACTTAATAAACTTCTAATAAATTCGATGCCCATCCATCCATTGCATTAAATATTTTCTTTGGACCAATTTGTAAAATTCGACTCTTTGCTTTAAAAATTGGCCAAACGAGCTTGAACTCATAAAACCCAACAATCTTGACAAGGGTTGGAACCGGTTGGATACTAATCATAAATGGATCGTGCCTCAGAACTTTCTCCAAAGTTGGAGTCGTCACCCCACGCTTCGAAACACAAACTGAAAATACAGGGGGCCATGTCGTGGTAATAGTCAAACCACAGCTTGGTTCCTGCAATTCAGCTTGTTCTTGTTCTTCATTTGACCCTTCTGCTAGCAATCTTTCCAGCTCCTCCAAGTCTCTTTCTGGATTAAATTCTTCATCTTGTAACTCAGATATCCCTTCTGTGTTGGGCAAGATGTTATCTAACCATCTTCCAAATTTCTTCAAATCTTCATCTAAGTCATACTCCTCATCTCCTTGCTCAATTTCCAGTACTACTTCCTCAAGAAAAGTATCAAAAGCATCGAGATTTGGAAAATACATAATAAATAAAAATAAAAATAAAAAAATTAAACTAAATAAAATAATTAATCAACAAATAAAATAAAAAAATGATAACAATTAGCAAATAAAATTAACTATTTAGAACCGTTCCCCGGCAACGGCACCAAAAACTTCATGTGTGTGAAACAAACTAGTTTTAATCCTACTAACTTAGACACAAAATAAACACACGAAAGGCAGTGTACCTATCGATTAGTAATATAGTTCAAGCAAGTAGGGTATCGAACATAGGGAACGGTAAACAATTAAAACAAATGCTAATATTATCTAAATAAAACAAGTAAAAAAAAAAAGTTTTCTCTAGTTTTTCAAGACTAGAAACTTAAATACTTTACTAACACGCAAACTAAGCAACTAATAGCTATGAAAACAAAGATCAACTAAATTCAATAGTAAAGAGGACTTCTGTTTAGGTACGACTCATTTGTTCCCATGGATGATTTTAATGTATCGGATTAATTCTTCATTGGCTACCAATTAAGATAATTAGGTTCATGTTCGCTATTCCTAATTCTTAGAAAACAAATTAACTCAAGCAATGGCCAATTGTCTAAATTAACGGGTTTCCTAGATTATTGATTCGGGTTAAGTAAGACTTGTAGTGGTTAACTAAATTGGCCATTCAATTAACCTCTTGATGATGTTCATCCAATAAGCTTACACATTAACTTACCTATCTTCTAGTTAATTCTAGTTTCACGTTCGTTATTCCTAGACATACAACTATGTGGTCACAATAAATCATATGAAATTAATAACTAAGAGATGTTCATACAACTTAATTAATGATTTATTAATAGAATAATAGTTATTGTCAATACATAAGGTTCTTTAACAAGCTTATCAAAACATAATTACCAATCAAAATTAATCCTACTCAAATAATCAATCCATGTTCACAAAATTGTCTACCCTAACAGAAGAATAAGTTTTTAGCTCATGATTGCAGTAAACATAAACTCAAAAACGAAATCAAAGTATGTAAACATGATTCAAATCAAAAAGTTACTAAGAATAAACCAAAATTGTCTTGATTCTCTTCACAATTGAATGTAGGGTTGATTCTTCAGTTCCTCACGACCTAGCAACACTTCCAATCGTTTCTCAGCCTCCTAGGGTTTCTCTCCATGCTATGATATCGATCTGAAAGTCCCTTTATATAGATTTTCACAAAACAGAGGCTACTTGGCGAGTCCAGTGACCTACTCGGCGAGTCCGTCACTTAAAACCCGTGTACGGCAAGTCAGCGCGTCCAGAATCGCGAAAGTTCGATACAACTCGCCGAGTAATCTACCCTACTCGCAGAGTACGTTTCGAATCAGCATTTTCTCAAAACACGAAAGTCGTCCAAAATTGTGTCTACTTTTCAGAAAATTTTGAATCTCGTCAATCGGGGTTACGGTTCATGAGATATGGCCAAAACACTTACGAGGGGTCAAGCTGTCCAGCAACATCCTTCTTTCTTCAAAATCCAAGATCCAAGCTTCCAATTGCTAGTTCCGCTTCCCTTTCCATCCAAGCAAGCCATTGTTGCTGAAAAATGAAATTATAAACTAATTAAGCACCTTTTGTTCATTAAATGATATAAAATCAACATAAAGTATTAAGATAATGCATGAAGTTTATAACTAAATATGCCCATATCACACGTCTACCTCACCATCAGCACCACCGGAATCGACCCTTCGCGACTAGTATTTGTTAACTAGCTACCACATCTACTTTCTTCTGTGCACTACTCTATGTGTTTTCGTGTTAGGTTTAATTTCAATACATGTATTGTATGCCTTTAAGGAAAAGTTTTCATGTACTCAAGAAATTGTATTCAATGAAATGTGGATATATATTTTCTTTAATATGATTTCCCATTTGTACTCTACTATTGCATGTTAAATTTATACATGTACTTGTTCATATGCACCCAAAGCACCGATACTATTCTGTAATCAAGAAATCGTGAAGCAAAATGCATCGGATACTCATTGTCCTTTTGATCCATGAAAGAAGATGCCGAGGAGACCAATTAGAAAGAACAACAGCACAACACCACCGTCGCCGCCTCCGCTAGAGATAAACTCTGCGGCCTTCCAAGCGGCAGTTTCGACAACAATAACCGCAACATTAGCCCACGTTCAAAGTGGAAATAATGGTGGAAATTGTCAAGGGACGGGAAGCTCTCACCAAGGGATGAAACAAGGACCTGTAAGGGCCTGCACTTACAAAGATTTTTCCAATGCAAGACCCCGTAATTTCAACGGGAATGGAGGATTCATAGCTTTAAAATGATGGATCGAGAAGACATAATCGGTGTTCGAAATATGTGAATGTCCGAAAGAAAGTAAGGTCAAATTCGGTGCCTACACCTTCATTGATCAAGCATTGTCATGGTGGAAGAGTCACATTGAAGCCATGACACTCCCCGATGCTAACACCATGCCCTGGGAGGAACTCAAGGAAATGATGATTGCTGAATATTGTCCCCGAGGGGAGGTGTAAAAGCTTGATCAAGAATTGTGGAACCTTACGGTGCAAAATTCGGACATTGACGCTTACATCTCAAGGTTCAACAAGATATCCTTATTGTGTCCTGTTATGATAACATCATAAGGAAAAAAGGTCGAGCGATTCATCTGGGGGTTGACACCTCCCATTCAGGGCAACATAATTGCCTCAAAACCCGAGACTTATGACAACGCAAAGCGCCTGACCAAGAGCTTTACGATCACAGTGACAAGAAAAGCACGAAAACAACCGAGGAAGAGAGTAAGAAAAAAGGAGGAAACAAGAAGAAATGTGGAAACAAGTGAAAGGGACGACAAGATGTAGGGTTATCCAAGAAACCTCATTCCGTAACAGTCCATTCAGCTACTGCTCCAGCCCCAACCGCCCCAGCCTCAACTACAACAACACCAACCAAGTCATGCGCGGGATCCAATCCTAAATGTGACAAGTGTAATTATCATCACTACGGGGCATGCAAGGATTTCCAATGCACCAACTGCAATCGAAAGGGGCACACTGCCCAATATTGTAAGATGCCCCCGCAACAAAACAAACAATCCAACGACAACAACGTCGGAGCCAGCCACGCATGTTATGGATGCTGGGAAACTATACATTTTAAACACAACTGCCCAAGAACAACAATCAGAATGCAGGAAGGGTCTTAACCATGGGGCAAGGAGAAGCGGTCCAAGATCCAATAGTGGTGACTGGTACGTTTCCCCTCAACAACTCTTATGCGTGCGTTTTATTTGATAGTGGTGTCGAACGAAGCTTCGTAAGCCATAAATTCAAGAACTTATTAAATCAGAACCCTCACAAATTGAACGAAACATATACGGTCGAGATGGCCAATGATAAAACAGAATCAACCAACGATGTCTACGTAGGGTGCACACTAATGTTAAATCATCACTCCTTCCTAATCATTTTGATGCCAGTTAATATTAGGAGTTATGATGTGATTATTGGCATGAATTGGTTAAACCCCCACCATGCTAAAATTATGTTCCACGAGAAGGATGTTCTCCTTCACCTACCCAACAGTGACACTCTAACGGTTTATGGCGATAAACCTGGCTCAAACCTCCGCTTCATGCAGCGCCACCGATAACTCAATCGCAGGTCTCGATACATCTTTGTAGCCCCTGAATGGACAGAAAATTTGGACTTGTGTGCCTCCTCCAAGATTCTTTGCCTCACACCCCTGGACGCCAGAACCCAAACTTTGCCACACTGAGTCAATAACCCTCGACCATCTCGAACAAACAACAGAATTTCCCCCCGAATCCGCTTGATCTTCCAGTTCTCTCTTTTTAAACCCTCCACCCGTGCCTCCTTAATCATATCCAATAAAGGTGAAATCTCTATCATCCTCAAGCAATTATCTCAAATCGGTCCACTTGCTGTCTTACGGCTCAAAGCATCAGCCACCATATTAGCCTTCCCATGATGATACAAGATCTAACAGTCATAATCCTTTACTACATCGAGCCATCTCCTCTATCGCATATTTAGATTCTACTGATCCATCAAATACTTTAAACTCTTATGATCAGTGAAAATAGTGCATCGGATCCCATACAAATAATGTCTCCAAATCTTGAGGGCAAACACCACCGCCCCATATTCCAAGTCATGAGTAGGGTAATTCGCTTCGCGGGGATTCAACTGTCTCGAAGCATAAGCAATCACGTGCCCTCTCTGCATCATAACTACTACTAATCCAAATATAAAAGCATCACAATACACTACAAAGTCCTCCAATACCTCGGGTAGTGATAGAATCGGGGCCTCACATAATTTCTACCTCAAGGTCTTGAATTTTGACTGCTGATCTGGACCCCACCGAAAGGTTACACTTTTCTTGGTCAACCGGTTCAAAGGTACCTCGATCTTGGAGAAATACTGAATAAGCCTCTAATAATACCCTACAAGACCCAAGAAACTATGGATCTCTGATGCGCTTTTCAGAACTTCCCAACGCATCACCGCCTCAATGTTGGCTGGATCAACCAAAATACCCTCCTGATTGATGATGAGCCCCAAAATTGCACCTCATGCAACCAAAAATCACTTTTGGAGATTTTTGCATACAACCTCTCCATCCTTAAGGTCTCCAAAACCTCCCTCAAATGCTACTTTTTCTGCTCCTTGGTCTTAGAATAGACCAAAATATCATCAATGAAGACGATCACAGACCGATCCAACATCGGTCTACAAACCCAATTCATGAGATACATGAATGCCGCTGGAGCATTGGTGAGCCCACATGACATCACTACAAACTCATAATGACCATAGCCAGTCCTGAAGTGCATCTTCGATATATCCTCGTCCCTAATCCTCATCCGGTGATACCCCGACTGAAGATCAATCTTGGAAAACCAAGATGAACCCTAAAGCTGGTCGAACAAATCATCAATCCTCAGAAGCAGATAACGGTTCTTCACCGTTAGCGTTTTCAACTCCCGATAATCAATACACATCCTGTTTGACCCATCCTTATTTTACAAGAAAAGGATCGGTGCTCCCTATGGAGAACTGCTCAGACGAATAAATCATCGGTCTAGCAGCTCCTGAAGCTGCGTAGACAACTCCTGCATCTTAAGTAGAGCTACACAATACGATGCCTTGGCTATCGGAGCCACGCCTGACAATAATTCAATATGGAACTCCACTTGCCTCTCTGGAGGCACCCTTGGAAATTCCTCAGGAAATACGTCATGAAAATCTCGCATAATCAGAACACTGCTTAGCTATGGTGTGGCCTCAACCCTCGTGTTTGAAACATAATCCTAGAACCCATAACAACCTCGCTGAAGTAGCCTACTAGCTCGTGCAGTTGAACAAAGAACTAACCCACGCGAGGCTCTCTCTCCATGAATAACTAGTTCTACCCCACTTGGGGTTCGAACACGCACTAGCTTATGCTCGCAGTCTAGCATAGAATGATACCTCGTTTTGTTTATCTCCTCATGAGCTACGTACTGTAGAACCAAAATTGCTCTTTCTCAAAACTTAGCGGTGATCTCCGCCACAATCTTGGTAGTTTGTTGTAATTCCTAGAACCCTCTCACTAAACATTACACCTCAATGGATTGTGAAAACTCCTGATCAAACCTCCTCACAAACTCCTCCCAAGTCATCCCAGTTACCCGTGTTGATCCTGCCTCACGGTTCACCTCCTCCAACCAGTCTCATGTTCGATCCCTCAACATACAAGATGTGAACCCCACCTTTGCCGCATCAGGGAAAAAACTCGTGCGTTGGGCATTCTCCATGTTTGCCACCTAACGTCGACTAGTGATGGGATCCCTGACCCTGAAGAACTCAGGTGCTTCACACGCCTTAAACTCCCTAAACGAGGTAGCTCGGGCCCCAATCTGTCCTGCAACAATCTCGAATCGGAAGCACCTCAGCCTCTTCTCCATGATTTCCATTATGCTCTCATTGACGGTACCAAAAATCTCAACTATTGTTATTTTAATTTTTCCCATATTGATCCAAAAAGGAGAAAAAGAAGCTTAGCTTTTGGCCAAAGCCCAGTCCAAGCCAATTAGAGACCAAATGGAGTGTTGTATTGACAAAGAAGGAATGTACACATATATGATTAGCTATTTCTTTAATCAGATTACAAAATAGATGAAAAAACTAAAAGATAATCATAATATGACACCTCTTTGAATGATATTAAAATCAAGCAAAATTATGTTTAAAATAAGTCTCATCTCCATTTATGAAGTAGCTAATTTCAATTGGCAGTCATCTAGATATCACATGATAAAAAATGCATAAAGTACAACCTAAGGAAGATTAAGGAGATCCACACTTTTTTCAAATATTTTCTATAAATTAATGAAGTTTCTATATTAATTCCATTAAAATTAAACCTATCCAAAATATATACCTCCAGTTCCTACCAATAGAAACTGAAGTATTTATAATCACAACTATGAAGATGCATAAAATCAAGTGCCCTTAAATTAATAAAAGATTATGATGAAATTAATAAAAGATTAAATGCATCAACTTATGCTCATGATCTATAAACATGTTTTTCTTATTTTATTCATTGGAATATTGTGTCACTTAATACTTATGTGAAAATTCGATCGAAATATTTTATTTAATAAACAATCGAAGTCTAAAATCTATCAATTACATCATAGTTAAAGAGTACAATATAATACCTTACTCACTCATCGCTTCTTCTCGTTCTAAGCAATAGAAAAGTATTAGGTGGCAACATCTAAGCGTTGGTCTTCAGTTTAGATCCGAGCTGTAAGAGGAGGGAAACTGCGGTGAAGAAGAGGAGCAACGACATTTGATGTTGCGACTGACGGAGAAGGGCGATGGTGATGGATTTTGGCCAAACCTAAGAGTTATCCCCGATCGCTAATAGAATTCAATTTAGATCCAAGTTGTTAGAGGAGGAAGCCAATGGTGAAAAAGAGGAGCGAAAACAATGAAGTTCGCGACCGACGGAGAACGGCTATGGTGGTGGATTATGGTTGGTGGTAGACGCAACAAAGGTGAAGGGAAGAAAAAAACAGAACTTGGAAAAGACCTATGGAAATTGGGTAGTAATTTCATTCTATTTACAATACCATCGTATATTTTAAGCGACTTAGAATGGTTCTTAAGGTTCTTAATTTTTTTGGTTTTCATTTGATCTTTTACCAATATCTTAACTATATTATTAAACATATTACACATTTCTTGAAATTTAAGAGGTACAATACCCAATACCTTATGTACAACTTATTATCCAATACACTCATGAATCATTTCCAGAATTAACTTGGCAGTTAAACAATATTTTTTAGTCCTAGAATCTGAAATTACTCACTAAAATCCTAAATCAGTCGTCTTCGTCGAGATTACCTCATGTTACCATAACTCTTCTTACGCATGTGTTACAACTACTGTCATCCGCTACGCCGCTTCTCCTTCTTCGCAAACTACCATCATACCAACAACATCTCTTCTATCTCTCTCTTTACTCTTTTTAGTCTCCGGTATCCCTATGTTACCATAACCCTTCTTACGCATCTGTTACCACCATCATCCTGACGTTGTCATTACCACCACCGCCATCCGCTACCCCGCTAAATCCAAACCTTATCTCGCTGCCACCATCAATGCCACCGTTACACACCATTCATTGGAAACCCTAACCTTAAGTTACCTCCACCATCGCCCCCTCTCTTACCCCTCTCTCCACAACCCTAACTGTCACCAACAACAAAGATGTTATGTCACACCCCAAAACCTGAACGGCGGAATCGTTCGGGGTGTAGGACGTCATGTACAGTATCACAACAATGAATAGTAGTAAACAAGAAACAACATCATCCATTGCATTAATAATATAATTGCATATATGTGTGTTCTGTGAAAGTTATAGACACCAAAAATATACATATCAAAATAAAAAGATGAGTCTTGAACGAACTCCATCTTCTCAGAAGCCCGACACCTGTACCTGTCTAGTGGTGACCTAAGAATACAAGTTATTTTGAAAGTGAGTATCAACTTAATGCTGGTGAGATCATAAGTATATTAATGTCGGTGATTGTATGAAAGCATTTGTAAGATGTATTTTATAAGTTTTGTAAAGTTTGTATTTGTTTGAACTATCCTAGAAAACCCTATGTTTCCTACTAAAAGTAGCCTTCTACTAAGGAATCTAGTAATTGTGTGTTTGTCTCTTGTAAGAGTGTGTATTTTCCCAAATCCGACTATCATTAACCAAAAATATAGTTTTTACATTACCGTGCATCGTGTGAATGTTCACGAAGTGAATGTAATAGGAAATATTATAGTACTGTAGTGTTGTATTAAGTAACTACTATTGTACTAACTACCTTAAACCAATTGTTATTTAAAGTACCATGTGATCGGCCTGTACCCTGCTACCGACTCAATAGTAAAACGACGATGTAAGACGCCGTAAGAAATGACATTTCTCACCCGTAGACTTGCAAGTCCCACTGTAGCGAGCAGCAAGGTGTAGGATAGTCAATCCAGTATAGATCTATACGCAAACTCATACGCTCCCCAATTAACAAGATTCTGGATACAAAAACGGTCATGATAGGTAGTGCCATGACCCGTTTAATGGCTCACATAACTGAATGTAATGTATATGTAATGTATGTGCTAGTTGTATTGTGTGTTCTTTCTCTGTCTAGCCTGTATGTTTGTTTCTCATCACTATGTATTATATTTGTTTCTCATGACTATGTATTATGTTTGTTTCTCATCACTATGTATTAAGTTTGTTTCCCATCACTATGTATTATGTTTGTTTCTCATCACTATGTATTAAGTTTGTTTCTCATCACTATGTTCTATGTTTGTTTCTCATCACTATAAGTTATGACTCATGTATGAACTGACTCTTTGTATGATTCATTATTCTAGTATTAGTATTAGTAAAACCCTAAACTACGCCTATTGTAGTTTACTAGTAATATAACTTGTACGTATGAACATGGGAGTATACCCTTGCTATCCAAGGGTACTGATTGAACTAGAAGAACCTTTATGACTATATATGTACACATGATATATAACTAATATTTAAACGACCTTCGGACGGGTACCCGATATCCCACCAGACCACATCTCAAGGGCGAAAAGGAAATAGGGCGGGCAGGCCTTCCTAAGCCTTTTAAACATTGCTTATATAACTATACATACATAGACATGCAATTGATAAAATAAAAGTATAAAAGAAGTTTCATAAAAGCATTTGATATGTAAAAGATATTTTAAGACAAATTGAAGTAATACAGTTTGGTAAAATAGTTTGAAAGTAAGAGATTCACTTGTCGATAGTCATTAATCACATGTGATTGAGATAATAAATATCGTAACTTTACTTGTATCCCCCCACCCCTAAAGTATTTATAAACATTTGAAAACATTTAAAAGGTTAATTTAGGGGTATGACTCACTTGTAGTGAGTGGTACGGACGAACTGAAGATGTAGGATTGCTAGGTGTCAAGTGAAGTCTTGAACACACTCTGTGATCCTAGTTAACATATAATATCACATATATGTATCAAATTAGTCTTAAAACAACTAATAAAAAAATTCAAGACACCCTAGGACATGCTAAACACCTTATACAAGTGTTATAAGTCCCAAGGGTTGCATCTAAGTGTTGTAGGGAAAGGCTAGTGTGCTTGGGGTTCAAGGAACACTCCTTTAGGGAGTTTACGGTCTTATGGTCACTAGCAAAAGGGTTTATGGTCGTAAACCCTTGGGTTTACGGTCGTAAGCTCACCCTCTTTGTGACCATTTGATGTTTGAAGCTTTCTAAGACAGTCCAAGTATTCCTACTTCATGTTTAAGCCTTAGGAAGTGTTGTGTGGCATCAAAACACTCCTAAATGGAGTTTACGGTCTATGGACCCTTTCTCCATGAGTTTACTACCTTAAACTCTCATGGAATTAGGTATTTTGGTGTTTTCAAGTCCTTAGCTCATCATGGTAATAGTCTAGGTTAGATTCTAGGCATTAGGAGTAAATATGGGAGATTTAAACACCTTTTGGGGTGTTTACTGTTTTAGGAGATCCCCAAACCGTAAACACATATAAATGTGAGGTTTTTTTGCTTTTTGTGTGATAAAATCATCAAGGATGGATCTAGACAAGTCCCTAAGGCATTGTAAAGCATCTAGGCACCCTAAGGCACCACTTTGGCCCTATTCTTGGTGTTTACGGTTTTGGGAGCCTCCCAAAACCGTGAACACCTTGTTCTTGGTGTTCTTGGGACTTTTCTTTGATATTAATATGTATAGCAAGCTATAAATGACTCTAGGATAGAAGTACTTACTTTGTGGAAGATTGAAATGAACTAAAAGTCCAAGAACACTAGTATGTGTTCTTGGTGTTTTGGAAAACTAGTCAAAACACATAAATGGGTGGATTAAAGGATGTATAAACACTAGATGTTATGTTATATCAACTAATCAAGTCAAGAAACACTTACGTTTTTGGGAAATCGGGCGAAAACCAGGATGATACTTGAGAGAGTTTGGAGTTTACTCTTTAGATTGCAAGAAAGAATGAGACACATTGGGGAGTAAACTCATGCTTAAGGCATGAGTTTACGGTTTTTAGGGGAGTTTACGGCCCAAACATAAAAGTTTGGCCGTGAACTTCTAAGCTACGTGGTATTCGCGATTTTGAAATTTCAAGACTCGAGTCGGCACATCCTTTCACCCGTTCGTTTAAAGATTAGTTATTAAAATAATCAAACGAACTTTAAATTTTCTAAAAACCAATAAAAGTGAACTTGACTTATAATTTGAAATGATTGACTCCAGGGTTTCACTGAATGAAGATTTCGGGTTGTCACATCATCCCCCCGTTAGAAGGAATTTCATCCCGAAATTAGAATTTAGGTAAGGAATTAGGCATGAATTATCAAGTCAGGAGGTGGGAAAACTTCCTAATCGATTGGTTCTCATGCTTATAAGTGAATTCGGGTCCTTGGTTGGTATCCCAACGAACCTTCACTAAAAGGAGGCGACGTTGCTTCGTCTGCTTGACCTCTCGGTCGGGGGTCACTTCGGTTCTTCTACGAAGGCGAGGGTCTCGTGAATTTCGATCTCGTCGAGTGGACTTACGAGATTCCTAACGGAAAGGTACGGTTTCAAGATCGAGACGCGAAGGGTAAAATGTATGTTACTGAGTTCGCGGAGTAGGTCTAGTTCTGAATGGACTACGATAATGGGTCTGTAAGACCTAGAATTTGGCGAATTTCTATCAGTGTTTTCGGTGTCGACAAATTCTCAACGGTTTTGATAAACTGAAAGAGTACTCAAGAATTCCCACATCACTAATAGTGGGTCTAAGGAATCTGACTCTTCAATTCCAAAACTCGTGTTTAGAGAACTTCATGAAAGTTTCTCTGAGGGTAATGTTTCCATGGATTCCTTCTTACTACGAGGTAGATAAGTATGTCATTACAAAGAGAATGACGAACTGATCCAAGTAAGAAAGGCGTACCCTACTCATTAAGCTTATGAATATTATGGGCGTATTGGTCCTATCCGAGGGGTATCACTACGGACTCGAAGTTTCCACATCGAGTTCGGAAGGTAGTCTTCGAGACATCCTTCGCTAACACTCGGAATTGCTGATATTTGGATCTCGATCCATTTCTGAAAGGTAACTTGTTCCTTGCGATTGTTCAACCGATTCATCTATGCGAGGCAGAGGTAATGATTTCTAATGAAATTCTTGACAGATTCCTCGATAGCCGAGGTACATATGATGCCATTCGTCGACTTATGGAAGAATAAGACCGGAGTTCTCCAGGGTGAGAAGCTTGGTCTCCCGATTCTATTGTTGAGTAGTTTGCTAAGTTGTTCGGACTGTTCTTGTATCTCCGTAGGTGTTTAGACTGTAGGGCGATCTGGTTACAGGAGTTATACTGGACTCTAAGTTTCTTTGCATGACAACGCGATTACTCGTAGTCTTGGGCAGTTCTCCATCCTGAAGTTCATATTATAATTCATACATGGTTCAACGATCACCATCTCATGTATACGAGTCGTATATAATTAAGATTGAAAAGATAGTCGAATTACTGATTCTTCTTTAAGCTCACATCCTATCGAGGAAAAAGAAGTTAAAGTGGAATCATCAATTCTAAACCTGTAGAACCTTGATTATATATCACCCCTATGTATACATTCTTCAGCGATAGATCAACCGTATTGATCTTTGGATTGAACTTGACGTACTGTACGAGTGGTACTTCGGGGATTTCTTTGGAAAGGAAAAGAACTATGAGGTACTCCATGCATGAGTACTTTGGTGTTCTGATACGACGGCTTCGCTGGAAGGCGATTTCGAAGAAAGAGATGTACGTATGAAGCTGGTTTTGTGCGGATCATATTGAATGAATCTAGTTGTATGATAATGTCGGAATCATAAGGAAAATTAAAGACATTAGATTTGAACATAAGGCGTTACAGACAAAACACAATCGTGCAACCATCAACAGAGTTACAGTACTTTAGACTTACTACAAGACTATTGCTGCGAATAAGGTATACTACAAACGACAAGTATACGCAGCATGATCATCCCCTTACTGATGGGATCTCACAAAAGATAAGACTCTAGTTGCACTAGTTTTGGATGGTTTATAAGTTTGTAACAACGAAACGCCTTAATTACATTAACGTGGGTCCGGAGTAGTCTCCCATGCGGCAGTGATCCTTAGAATTCTGCCGTCCGCGTCGGAGTTCTTTGTTATAGGACAACCCTTCTTGAAGTGCCCTATCTCACCGCATTGGTGGCATGACTGGCTAGCACTAGCATTGGTGGTGGGAGTGAGGTGTTTAGCCAGAGTAACGTGGACGCAAGTGCCTTCCTTATTACTCTATTTTGGAAATTGCCTCCTAAAGCGTTCTACAGGAGTTGCCACTTGCTGCTGTGGCATGGCAAGTCTTTGGTATTTCTTGCACTCCTTTTGGGCTTGACGATATCTTCTCTTCTTTTTGGTCTTATGGCTTTGCAAGTCCATGACTGTTGCCATTTGTTGCTTTCCCAGTTTGGTACTACCATCGGAACTCACGAATCCTTTGTCAGTCTTGCTTATGTTGCCTGATAGCTCGATTATTTGTATATATTTTAGCAATCGTTTTCTTTTACTTTTAGTATTTTTAATATTCTTTTTGCATTAAATCGTTAGATTTATTGTTTTGAATATTTTTACTCGTTTAAGTTTTTTTTTGTGTACATTTGTTCGAGCAAGATGGTATTTTGGAGAATTGTTAAAGCCACATTGAATTCCTTGCAACCACGATTGAAGTCTCGTAGCAAAATCCGAAAGCGAAAAGAAAAACAAAGCGATATAAATTAAATTTTTGGATTTTGACAGCTTTGCGCGGTTTTCTTCAAGCGATCAGATGGAGGGGCAAACGTCGTCCAATTGAGCTGAAATTTTACGGACATCTTCCGAACTCATCAATCTTAGACCTCACAAAAAATGAGCGGATTTGGACTAGTTTTGGTTGGGTTTTTGGCCTCATGAACATCAGAACAGGAAGCTGCCAGCTTTAGCTATGGCAGCCCAATATATAAAGCTTGTGGCAGCCCATTTTCAGATTTTAAATAGCCCAAGTGTATTTTCCAGCAGCCCAAATTTTAATTTCAAGCAGCCCACATAAATTATTTATTAGCCCAATACATTTGTGTTGGTGGTGGATGAAAAAGCAAGTCACGCAAGTAGGGCATTTTTTTTGGAGTTAAGAAAAAGAAAGAACACAGTGAGTGTAGGGGAAGAGAAGAACGGCGCCTCTTTGGGTTTTCTTCTTGTCTTCTGTCTCTTTTCTTTTTTTATTTTTGGAAAATTTCATTTAAGATTTCACAATCATAATTTGTTAATGAGTTATTTATCTTTTTAATTAGATTAGGTTAGGTTAATTTTTGTATTAATACTTGGATTATGGATGGAGTTTTTGGAGCAACAAGAAGTGACGATTTCAAGAAGCTTTGTTATCTTCGTTTCGTAATCGGTATTGGTATAATTTCTATCCTTTTTATTGTTATTATTATTATGTGTTGTTAGTTTTTATTTTCAATATTAGGTGGATTTATGGAACAATTAATTGATTAGGAATAGTTTTGTGTGGTTTTGATGGTATGCTATGAAAGTATTTTCTAGTAAAACATCTATTATGTTCATATGTCTTTAATCATGAGTTTAGATATGTGAAGGTTTAACTTGTTGGTTAATTTCTTGATTACGTAATAGATCCTCAAATTAACAAGCAACAAATGGTTCTTGTGATTGCTTATCTTTCACACAATCATGAAAATATTTTCTCCAATATGGTAGTGAAAGCATTTTGACTCCTCTTGGATTTGGTGACTTTTAAATCTCAATGCTAGTTAATTTTCATTAATTACATGCTTCATGGAAATTATGACTTTAACTAAAAAAAATGTGTTATGAGCTTCTCTAACCATTGTATTAACTAAGAAAAGTCTAGGTGATCTCAAGCTTCTTAGATTGCTATAGCCAAATTAGTATCCATTAAACTCATTGCACCACAAAATTATGATAATTAGTCAACTAATTGAACTTGTGATTTATCCCGATATTGGAACGTTTTATTTTATAGATTTTGTATTTTCCATTTTTGTTATTTTTGTAAAATAGTTTGTATCGCATTTGACATTTTGAAAAACCCCCCATATAATTTTATATTTTTATTTTGTAGAAACTGAATGCATAGATTTGATTCGAACCAATCCCTGTGGATTCGATCCCTATTACCGCTACTACAATTCATTTTTGTATGTTGTCGTATCAAGGGTTTTTTTTTATTTGGTGGTCTCGACAACCACCAAGTTTTTGGCGCCGTTGCCGGGGATTGGTTATCTTTGATCGGATTTTTTTTTTCTATGCTCAAGTTTCTATTTGTGTATATATTTCTTTATGTCTTTCTTTTATTTTTGTCTTTGTTCTTATGTTTTTTTAGGTTGTATATATAGTCGCATTTTTAGTTTGCATTTCAACTCATATTCTATCGAAAATTCCAAAAAAAAAAAAAAGTTTATTATTTTTTGAGTTTTCATTTTATCATTGCATTTAGCTTAAATTTTGCATGCATTTTTTTTTCTCATTTTTATCTAAAACCCAAAAAGATTTTAGTTTCTTCTTTTCAATTTTTTTATAGCATAACATTTAGTTTAGGTTCATTCTCATGCATTTTTGTTGTCTCTCTACTCTTACCCCCCGAACATCTTTAATTACAAGTCTTGATACACCAAATGTGCAGATCTTTTTAAAACAATAGATGTGCTCATAGGGACATTCATTTGTCACATATTCTTATAACACACATAAGGTAGAGTACAAGTTATTTATGCAAATGAATCGACTTATTGCAAACATGACATGACGCGTGAGACAAGTTAGCCCTAAAGTCTTAGAAACCGTCCCCCACGAGCGTATTATTTATTAAGCATACCGATCTTCCAAAGATGGGAACAAGAACTAGAACTTGCTATTTTGAGATATTTCGTGTCTAGCTATTACATTCCATATTATCTTGTTTCATGATATAGACACATTGCCTGAGTTGATGTGTGTAAGGAAAGTTGTCATAGCAGCTTCTACTGCAGCCTGTAATGTAGCAGCGTCGATATGGAGGATAGCGTTTTCGTTGCTCTACTGATTGTTTCTAGATGACGACATGATTCTGTAACACGAAAGATAAGGATTTTGTGAGCGATTCTGGTTGATCCTAGTTGTACTTTGCTCGTTCAAACGAAGAGTAAGAGTATGTTCTCGAAAGTTTGACCTACATCCCTATGATGCAGTCCTAGTAAGGAATAGAAGTATCTTTGCAAAGGTTCGACCTACATCCCTATGATGCAGTCCTAGTAAAGAGTGGAAGTAAGTTCGTAGAATGGTCTCAAGACACTTGTCGTTCAAGCCGAGGTATCGTTGGTTGGTGAATAACATGATCCAACCACTAAAAGAGACATGGAAATGTCTACGGAGTTAAATTGCTATAGTCCAATGTCTTGACTAAAGCATGTTTCAGATAGACTCCAATGAAAGTATGATGAGAGTAATTGAATAAAGAATGACACAGAAGTTAGCCGACTGTCAATATCTTTGATATTCACGACGTAGAAGTTCGGGAAAATGACCTTGTAACAAGTCTTACATCATACCCAGAGGTGATAGTCCTTGACAGAATAAAGGCCTAACTAAAGTACTTACAGTACAAGATGGTTTCATAGAAAATTCCACATAGGGCATAGACAGAAAAACGGTTCCTTTTAACAAGAAAAATAAAGTAAAGCATCTACTACTTGTGAAAACCCAAAATTTCCATTATGTACGAACTTTATAAGGTCAATAGAAGTTATAACAGTCACAGTAAATTTTCAGACTTTTCTGTATAAGTTTGAGTATTTCGGGATTTACACTAAAGGAGATATCAGGAGAGTGGATGCACTAGGGTTTTGTGCAACACTGTTATTCCAAAACTCTATTACATTAGAGTTCATTATGGGAATAAAATATTTTCTGCCAAAAATCTCAAGACTATATATAGAATTTTGAGCCATATTCATTCATTATTGACAATTCCAAGTAGAGAAAAGCCATTTCTCTCTCACAGATCTTTCAGTTTTCATCCCAAATCATGAGTACCCTTCTCTAGTTACATTATATGGCTTATAACATGTTTAATAACCTCGATTACATAGCAAAACTGCAAGATTCGGGAGTTTGCCGCCCAAGAACATCTTGGGGCGTAAATTTCTATATGAGACTTATATGATGCCTAGTCCCTTCCAAATCTTAAATAACGACCTTAGGCTTGTATGTAAGTGTATTTAAGACAAGAAAACATCAAAGAAATACCCAAGTTTAGGTGTTCACGGCCCAAGGAGTTCTTAGACCGTGAACTCCAAAAACAAGGACCAAAAAGTGGTTTTAACACTCCTAAGGCTTTGGACAATTATCTAGACTTAATCCCAGTTATTTGAGGGACCTTAAAACATCATAAACCCCTCCCAAAGAGATATTACAACCATAATCTCTAAGGGAAAAGGATCATGGGCTGTAAACATGAAAGAAGGGCACCAATGTGTTCCTAAGGCCTTCATTAGCCTTAGATAAATGTATAGAACTTATCCTACATGAGTTTGGGACTTGAAAGCACAAAAATATCCACTTCCATATGAGTTTACAGCAGTAAACTTAAAAGGAAATGGTCTTTGGGTCGAAAACTCCTAAAAGGAGTGTTTTTATGCCTTAAACCCTTCCAAGGATTAAACCACCAAGTCAACTTGCTTCTAGAAATCATTTAGGACTTCAAAACACCAAATGACACTAAGTCTAGGAGTTCACGGCCGTAAACACAAGGGTTTACGACCACAAACTCCTTGTGTGGGGTTATATGGAGAGTAAACTCAAGTATGAAGTCCCTTGGAACCCTAAACTCACTAGTCTTGTCCCACAACAACTTAGATACAGTCCTTAGGGCTTATAACACTTATATAAAGTGTTTATTATGTTCTAGGATGTCTTAACATTATCAATTAGTAGTTTAAGACGAATTGGATACATATATGTGGTATTATATGTTAACTAGGGTTATAAAGTGTGTTCAGGACTTCACTTGTCACCTAGCGATCCTACATCTTCAGTTCATCCATACCACTCACTACAGGTGAGTTCATACCCCTTAACCAATGATTCCTACATCTTCAGTTCATCCATACCACTCACTACAGGTGAGTTCATACCCCTTAACCAATGATTTAAATGTTTTTAAATGCTTTATGGGGGGGGGGGGGGGAATACAAGTTAAATACTTATAGTTATTACATCAATCACATGTGATTAATAACTACAAAACCAATGATTTCTTACCGTTCAAACTGTTTATCAAACCGTGTTGTTTCAAACTGTTTTACAAACTCTTTTACTTATCAAATACTTTTACTTAAACTCTTTAATACTTATTATCAATTGCATGTCGATGTATGTATACTTATATAATAAATGCTTAAAAGGCTTAGGAAGGCCTGCCCACCCTATCTCCTTTTCGCGCTTGAGATGTGGTCTGGTGGGATATCGGGTATCCATCCGAAGGTCATTTAAATATTAATTATATATCAGGTGTACATATGTAGTCATAAAGGTCCTTCCAGTTCATTCATTACCCTTGGGTAGCAAGGGTATACTTCCAGGTTCATACGTACCACTTACATCATTAGTAAGTTACCATAGGGGTAGCACAGAAGAATACTAATATTATAACTAGAACAAAGAAACATACAATGAGTCAGTTCATTCATGAGTCAATTCGAGTAGTACACACAGTACATTACTACACATGCTAGATAGAGAGAACGTACATTACAGCTAGCACACGTAGAACATTTTAGTACACACAGGCTAGACAAAGAATGATTACACTTTCAGTTAGCACATTTATTACATATATGTTTATGCAGTTATGTGAACCATTGAGCAGGTCATGGAACTTCCTGCCACGGTCGTTCTTGTATCTTGAATCTCCTTAAGTGGAGAGTGTATGAGTTTGCGTATAGATCTATACTGGACTATCCTACACCTTGTTGCTCACTACAGTGGGACTTGCAAGTCTACGGGTGCCAAATGTCGTTTCTTACGGCATCTTACATCGTCGTTTTACTAGAGTTGATAGCAGGATACAGGTCGATCACATGTTATTTGAAAACACATTTTTGTATTAAGGTAGTTAGTACCACGGTAGTCACTTATTACAAATACTACGGTACGATAATATTTTCCCATTACATTCACTTCGTGAATATTCACACAATGCATGGTAATGTAGTAACTATATTTTTGGTTAATGAAAGTCAGAATTTGGGAAACACACACACTCTAACAAGAGACATATACACGAACACGAGATGCCTTGGTAAAAGGCTACAGTTAGTAGAAAACATAGGGTTTTCTTGGAGAGTTCAAACATTTTACAAAACATTGTACAAAACATTTTACATAAACAACTTTCAAACGTTTTCACACAAACTCAGACATTAATATACTTATAATCTCACCAGCACTAAGCTGATACTCGCTTTCAAAATAACTTGTATTCTCAGGTCACCACTAGACAAGTACAAGTGCCAGGCTTTTGAGAAGATGGAGTTTGTTCAAGACTCATCTTTTATTTTGATATGTATATTTTCGGTGTCTATAAGTTTGACAAAACACACATGTATGAAATTATAATATTAATGAAATGGATGATGTTATGGCTTGTTTACTACTATTCATTGTTGTGATACTGTACATGACGTCCTCCGCCCTAGAATGTTTCCGCCATTCATGGTTTTGGGGTGTGACAGATTGGTATCAGAGCATTGTTTGTAGTGAATTGAGTATATCAACCCATAAAAGATATACTAACTATAAATACATTGGGATTAAAATACTCTGACCAAGATTTTATACTTTAAATACTAAAATATTTAATTAAGTATACAAGCCTGCATTCATACTAAAATCAGTGTCACTAGGACACTACAAAAGAATTACGATTGTTGAACAATGCAGGTGGACTTAGAGACATATAGTCAAAACTGGGAAGATATAGCCTGATCAACTATATTATCCGAGAGTTGACTAGCATGTGCCTAAGTGTAGTTGTGTGGTTGCAACAAGTCTAAAATCTTACCAGCAACCCTACAATCAGAACACTAGAACATAACATTAAACTTAAAATACTATAGGAGTATTTTACATTACTATTAGGTACTTATGTGCTAGATTCTTATACATCCCTTCTCGCGTAGATTTAATGGTTGGATTCCACATTCCCGGAGACCCGTACTTTCCACCCAATGGAAATGTTGGATGGCTTGAGGCAGAGTCTGATGATGAGCATCAAATCCCTTTGTGTGACAGTCCAAAATTTCCATTCAGTACAAACTATATCACTTCAATAGAAGTTATAGCAGTCACAGTTAATTTTCAGACTTCTCGTGTAAGTTTGAGTAATTCAGGGTTTACACCTCAGGAGATACCAGGAGAGTGGATGCACTAGGGTTTAGTGCAACTCTATTATTCCATCACTCTATTATATTAGAGGTCATTTCAGGAATAAAAATATTTTCTACCAAAAATATCTCAGGACTATAAATAAAATTTTGAACCAAATTCATTCAGTATTCGCATTTCCAACTAGAGAAAAGCCATTTTCTCTCTCACGGATCTTCGGGTTTTTATCCCAAATCGTAAGTACCTCTTTCTAGTAGTGTTAGAAAGCATTATATGTAGTTATAACATGATTTAGAAGGCTAAATCACTAGATTTAGGAGTTTACTCCCCAAGGTGTTCTTGGGCGGTAAACTCCCGAAACAAAGCCTAGACCGACCCTTGTGTTATGCTACTGCCTTAGACTCAAGTGTAAGTGTATTAAGGACAAGAAAACAATCAAAGAACACAAACAAATGAGAGTTTACGGCCCAAGTGTATCTTAGGCCGTAAACTCCATAAAAATGGACCAAAGGGTGTTATTAAGACACCTAAAGCATTGGACATTTACTAGAAATTGTTCCCACTTAAATCAAGTACCAAAGCACATCAAAATCACCTTCCAAAGTGAGTTTACGGCCAAGACATGGTTCTTGGGCCGTAAACATGAAAGAAGGGCACCAAAGTGTGCCTAATGTCTTCATATGCTTGGAATAAAAGTCTAGAACCTATAACACATGTGCAATAGACTTGAAAACATCAAAAACACACCATACTTAGAGTTTACGGCCATAAACTCTAAGGGGAATGGCCTTAGGGCTGTAAACTCCTAAATGGAGTGTTTCTAGACCTTAAACCCTTCCAAGGACTTAGCCACCAAGTTGGAATAATTCTAGGAATCATTAAGGACTTCAAAACATACCAAACCCCCATGGTTGGGAGTTTATGGTCGCAAACTCAAGAGTTTACAACCTTAAACTCAATGTGTGATGGTATATGGGGAGTAAACTCACATATAGGGTCCTTTGGAACCCTAAAACACAAGTGCTTTGTCCCACATTAGCTTAGATGCAATCCTTAGAGCCTAAAACACTTATATAAAGTGTTTAATTGTGTCTAGGATGTCTTAACTTTATCAATTAGTGATTTAAGTCTAATTGAATGCATATATGTGTGATTATATGTTCATTAGGATCGTAGTGTGTGTACAAGTCCCCGCTTGACACCTAGCAATCCTATACCGTTCAGTCCATCCCAATCACCAACCACAGGTGAGTTCATACCCCTTAATCAATGTTTTAAATAATTTTTAAATGTTTTAATGGGGGGGGAATACAAGTAGAAAACAATATGTTATTAAATCAATCTTATGTATTTTATAATTGTGTTTTCACTCAGTAGATTTCACATATTTCAAAAGGTGACACATGAAGTGGTTTTCTATCTTAAAATACCTTGATAACAAAAATATTAGTTTTGAAATGTTTATTAAAATGACATCAAGTCATTCTTAATTATTGTTCAAAACTCCTAGATATCTTGCAAAACCATTATTTTACCTTCCTGAATCAAACTATACTTAGGCGCATATGTTCATTTATATGTTAGAGATTATAGTTTTCATCCTTCGTTTAGTTTTCCACACCCTGGTGTATCGAGGGTGCATAAATCTACTTGAGCCGTCACTTACTTTCCAGTTAATTATCATAGGGATAGTTAGAAGAAACAAAACATTATTACTACTACAAGGAATCACACAAGAGTCAGTTCATTCATGAGTCTATACCAATACCTTACATGATACATGAGTACACGTACTTAGGAATGCATGATACATGAATATGTTTACATATACCTACCTGTTACATGAACACAATTACATGAATATCATACAGAAACACTGTTACATAGGTGCATTATCCTGTATTCACTTACCTGGATACTTGTACTTAGAACTACGTGGATGATTAATTAGTACTTACTGTGTAAATTATCTGTCCTATCCCGGTTCAATGGGATAGCTCGGCAGGACTTACAATTCCGAACCCCATTGATTAGCACCAGTGGTCGATGACCATCTATGGAGGTCTAAGGTTACTAATTATATTAGGTAGATCGATGGGGACTAACCCTTCCCCCCACCTGCTGCTGCTACAGAGGACAATTGGACAATCTTCGGATGTTCATTAGGTTATACTTTTCGCTTATTGCGATGTTGTGTTACTCCTAGTACCCAACGATGACACTTACATTAATACTTGTTTTGGACAATCTTCGGATGTTCATTAGGTTACATATTTCGCTTAACGCGATGTTGTGTTAGTCCTAGTACCCAGTGACAACACTTACAGTAGTACATTTTCCTGTTTACTTTATTTTGTGATACTTTCACATAAATGATGAGTTAGACTAAGTATTTTAGTACTAAACAATTGAAGGAAAAACTATCATTTTACTAACAAAACATTCGGGTCTTGGTAGAAGACTACATTATCATAACAAAACATTCGGGTCTTGGTAGAAGACTACATTATCATAACAAAACATTCGGGTCTTGGTAGAAGACTACATTATCATAACAAAACATCCAGGTCTTGGTAGAAGACTACATTATCATAACAAAACATTCGGGTCTTGGTAGAAGACTACATTATCATAACAAAACATTCGGGTCTTGGTAAAAGACTACATTATCATAACATGACATTTGGGTCTTGGTAGAAGACTACATTTCATACTTGTAGAAAGGAAGGGATTTTCATACTTACATCAACATTTTCATTAAAGGTTTACATGGCCTTCATAATAGATTTTCATAAGCCAGACAATGACACCTTAATTACTTATGAATTCACCAGCTTTAAAGCTGATACTCGCTTTCAAAATAACTTGTATTCTCAGGTCATCAGTTAGAAAGGTGAGATGGCCAGGTTATTGAGAAGATGGAGCACAGACAAGACTCGCCTTATTTTGATTATTCATTTTATTGTTGTACATTAAGAAAGAACACACATGTATTAAAACTCTACTTATAATGCAATGGATGATGTTGTTGCTTGTTTATTATATTACACTTTTGTGATACTGTACATGATGTCCTCCACCCCTAAACGTTTCCGCCGTTCGTGGTTTTGGGGTGTGACAGATTGGTATCAGAGCATTGTTTATAGTGAATTAAGTATATCAACCCATAAAAGATATACTAACTATAAACACATTGGGATTAAAACACTCTGTCTAAGAGTTTATGCTTATAAATAATAAAACATTTAACAAAGTATACGTGCCTGCATTCATACTAAAATCAGTGTCACAATGACAAGAACAAAAGTATTACGATTGTTGAATATCACAGGTAAGCTCGGGGATGTATGGTCAGCCTTGGGAGTGGCATAGCCTGATCAACTATGTTGTTCCAAAGAGTGATTAGCACATGCCCAAGAATGGTTGTGATATGGCAACAAGTCTAAAAACTTACCAACATTACCACAATGAGAACATTATAATAGAACCTAAGTCTAAAATACTATAGGGGTATTTTGTGTTACTATAAGTACATTATACTTGAGAACTAAAATGGAATCTTCATTCCTAAGTTGATAATTGCTAAGTGGATACGCTAAAGTTATATGTAACTAGGATGTTATAGACTTAGAATCGGTGAAATTTTGCTTTACCATTATTCCTTGTGAATTTGGAGTTGAGGTCACTTATTCGAAGGCCTGACCTGTGTTGATTACATATAGCTGGTATGCATTTTACAAGTAGCGATGGAACTAATGAAGATTTCCTAAATAATTATCTAGATAGTTCGTCTAATAATTACTTTCTTACCTCAATTCTCGCGTAGATAACATGGTTGGATTCCATCCCCACGACAACCTGTTCCTTCCGAACGAAGTGATTGCTGGATGGTTTGGAGAAGAACCAGATGATGATCATCCAATCCCTCTGAATGATCACCATGCTGACGACCTTTCAGACGATGCCATCTCCGAACCCGAGGTTGAGCACCTACCCTAGGCAGCTCCCTTTCCGATTCCTAACCCTCGCCCGACTTTTCATGGCCCGACGCCTGAGTGGGTGGAATGTTTGGAAACATGGAACCAAGGACAAGATCAGCCCATGCCATTTAATGGTGACCGAAACTTCTACGACCTGAGCAATGGGGGCTCAGCAGATAGAATCATGCCAATTCTGATCCGAAGAGTTGCCCGAAACGAAATTCAGGGTAGGACAGCTCTACAACGTATCGCAGAAGTTGATACAAATGGAGGAATGCATATGCTTCGCACCAGTCACCTCGAACATGCTCGTGAGAGGTCTGAGAGAGACCATGAAACCCTGCTGCAAGCACTGGATGAATGACGAGCTGAAGTTATAGAACTTCGAGTACACCAGAGAGTGTACGAAAGACACCTACTTGATGTGGAACGCCAACTGGCTGAACTGAGAGTTCACCAGAGGGATAACCGTCGCTAGTAGTAGATACTTTACCTTACATTCCTTGCTTGAAAGGAATCGTGTTCCTGTCTATGCCCGATGTGGCATTTTCTATGAAACTATCTTGTACTGTAAGTACTTTAGTTAGGACTTTATACTGTCAAGAACTATCTTCTCTGTATATGATGTAAGACCTTTTTACAAGGTCATTTTCCCGAACTTGTACGTCATGAATACCAAAGATATTGACAGTCGGCTAACTCCTGTGTCATCCTTTATTCAAATACTCTTATCATACTTTCATTAGAGTCTATCTGAAACATGCTTTAGTCAAGTCATTGGACTACAGCAATTTAACTCCGGAGACATCTCCAAGTCTCTTTTAATAGTTGGATCACGTTATTAGCCAACCAACGATACCTCGGCTAGGACGACAAACGTCTTGAGACCATTGCATGAACATACTTCCATTCCATACTAGGACTGCATCATAGGGATGTAGGTCGAACCTTAGAGAACATACTTCTATTCTTTGCATGAGCGATCGAACTACGTCTCGTTTCAACCATTTTCGCTCACAAATTCATTTTTCAATCAGTGTAACAGAATCATGAATCCCAAGAAAAACGATCAGCTCATCAACCCAACACCAACTCTTCAGATTGATGCAGCTACCTTTCAAGCTGCAGTCTCGGCTGCCCTGTCAGCTATTCTGACCCATCTAAACGCTAACAACGCAAGTGTTAGCGGTTTTGTTAACAACCTTGTCAATCCAAACAACAACCAAGCACCACAACGACCAACAAACTACCACGGTACCCCGAGTGCCGAGGCCAAGAGTAACAGCCAGATGTTTTGGGCCAAAAGGAAGAACAAGTCGCTTCGAAGGGCGAAAAGGAAACAACCACCAGTAACAACCTTCACATCCACGACATCAGCACCTCCAACTACCATCCCTTCGGGCGTCCCAATGGCCCCCAAACCAGCCAAACTCTATGCTGGAATTCTCCCAAAATGTATTAAATGCAGTTTTCACCACTATGGACCTTGTAAGGAGATGCAATCCTCGCACTGCAATAAGAAGGGGCATACAACCCATTTCTGCAGGATGCCAACTGTCACACCCCAAAACCAAGAATGGCGGAAACGTTCTGGGGCGGAGGACGTCATGTAAAGTATCACAACACAGTAAATGTAAATAAGCAAACAACATCATCCATTGCATTAAATATAAAATTTTAATACAAGCGTGTTCCGTACAGTTTTAGACACCAAAAATATAATTTAAATCAAAATAGTATGATGAGTCTTGAATGCGCTCCATCTTCTCAAAAGCTAGCATCGGTACCTGACTACTGATGACCTGAGAATACAAGTTATTTTGAAAGAGTTTATCAGCATTAAGCTGGTGAATTCATAAATATTTTAGTGTCGAGGTTTGTTATCAAAACGTTTGAACCTGTTGCAAGTATGAGTTGTAAATGTATGTAAGTGTTTGTAAAAGTTTGAATCTCTCATAAAAACCTATATTTTCTGTTAAAGTAGCCCTCTACCAAGGCTTAACTGTTTTGTATGCTCGTTTGATGTAAAAGTGTGTAATTTCCCAAGTGTAACTATCACTTAACAAAATATAGTTTGTACATTAAAGTTTAAGTGAGGTTATCACCAAAATGTAATGGGTAAATTATTGTAGTACGGTAGTTTTGTTTTATATGAACTATTGCTGTACTAACTACCTTAAACCGGGTTTATATTAAGGTATCATGTGATAAATTGCACCATACTATCGACTGGTAACATCGACAACGTATAGTCGAAAAATAAGGTATGATGTTTGGCACCCGCAGACCTGTCGGTCCCACTGTAGCTAGCAGCGAGGTGTAGGATAGTCAATCCAGTATAGATCTATACGCAAACTCACGCTCTCCCTTCAAGAGACTCTGGCTACAACTCGGGTCATGACAATTAAGACATGCTCCCATACAGTGGATCACAATTGTTAACGTATTCGTGTATATGCAATAAAATGTTACTTGTTCTAGTATCGTTGTATATGTTCTCTTAGTAATAAGTATTGACTCCTGAATGAACTGACTCGTTGATCTAGAAATTGTAGTAGTATGATCCCGTGTTACCCCGATGGTAACTTACTAATGATGTGCTGATAAGTATGAATATGGAAGTACTTTTATGTCTATACATGTATATATGATATATAACTAATATTGAAACGACCCTCGGATGGTCACCCGAAATTCCACCAGACCACATCCAAATCGAGGAAAAGGAAATAGGACAGGTGGCTTTCCTAAGCCCTTTAAACATTATTTATACAACTATACATATATGGGCATGCAAATTTATAGGTAGTAAAACAAAGTTTACAATAAAGCATTTGATAAGTAAAACAGTTTGTAAAACATTTTGAAGTAAAACAGTTTGAACAGTGATAAAATCATTGGTTTCCTAGTTATTAATCACATGTGATTAATGCAATCACATGTGATCGAAGCAATAACTATAAGTGTTTAACTTGTATCCCCCCCCCCCCATAAAGTATTTAAAACATTTAAAAGCATTTCAAAGGTTGAATAAAGGGGTATGAACTCACTTGGAAGTTTGAAGATAGCGAGATCGAAAACCGGGCAGAGTTTTGTCTCGGGAAACGGATTTTTCTCGGGATTCTCGGGATTCTCGGGAGTAAAATCGACCCTCGGGACTTGAGCAAAAAGACCAGAGCTTCGGGTTTGAAAGGGCACGGAAATCGAGGCAAGATCGTGAGAGAAAGAGAGAAAATGAACAAACTTTTCGGAAAGGCTCGCATCCCTTTTATAGGGGTGCTGAACCGCCTCCGAACGCGGGGCGTACGGGCGTACGCAGCGCGTACCCGTACGTCATCGCATACGTATTTCGGATGGGGCGGGTCAGATGGGACGGTGGGTCGGGTAGCTTCGCATAGGGCGACGTGGACGATCCGAGGCCGTGCCCTTGAGTACGCGGGGCGTACGAGGGTACGCGGCGCGTACCTCGGCCCTAGGCTGACTCCTCTTCAGATAATACCGAATTTTTAATAAAAATTATATATAAATTATTTATCAAACTTCAAAAATTCATATCTCCTTCATACGAACTCCGTTTTCGATGTTCTATATATCCCCGCGAAGGTGAGACTACGATCTACAACTTTCGTTTAGATTCCGTTGGAAAATTCCGAAATTATTTTTATTATTTATTTATTAAAATGACGTGATTAAGGAATTTCTTTAACAATTCATAACTTCTTTATCTGACGTCGGTTTTTGCCAGACTTTTTACCGTTGAAATACCATTGTCGAGACCTTCGATTCTCGTTTAGGTCATTCCGGCCAAATGTCGCTCGATCTCCGTTTCGAGTTTTTAGCTGTCTGTTGCTAAGCTGAACTTGGAAAAATCATAACTTCAATATACGAAGTTGGATTTGGGCGTTCTTTTTACGTACGATCATGGTTTAATGAGATTTAAACATAGAAGAATTTAAATAGAAACTTTTTGGACATTTTATTATCAAAGTTAATTTTATTAACTCGAAAATGTTTACAATACTTGACCTATTAGGCCATTACAAAGAGTTGAAATATCGGGTTGTCACACCAACAGCTCAGGATTCTCAAGTGCCAAACACCAGTGTGAACCAGGTTTGCTACGGTTGTGGAAAAGTAGGTCACTACAAAAGGAACTGCCTAGGGGCAGAAATTGTTGGCACAGACGAAAGTCTACTACCAACCACCACCGTAGGAGAGTCTACTCCGGACCCACGTTAATGTAATTTAGGCGTTTCGTTGTAACAGACTTATGAACCATCCCAAAACTAGTGCAACTAGAGTCTTATCTTTTGCGGGATCCTGTCGGTATAGGGATGCTCGTGCTGCGTATACTTGTCTTTTGTAGTATATCTGATTTGCAGCAATAGTCTTGTAGCAAATCTAAAGTACTGTAACTCTAATCATGGTTGCACGGTTGTTTTTGTCTGTAAACGTTTTATGCTCAAATCTAATGACTTTAAGTTTCTTTATGATTCCGACATTATCATACGACTCGATTTGATTCGATCCTCGCAATACCAGCTTCATAAGTACATCACTTTCTCAGTGAACGTCTTTTAGCGAAGCCGTCATATCAGAACACCGAAGTACTCATGACAGGAGTACCTTATAGTTCTTTTCCTTTCCAAAGGAATCCCTACATTATAGCTCGTGCAGTACGTCAAGTTCAATTCCAGGATTCATACGGTTGATCTATCACTGAAGAATGTATGCATGAGAGTGATATATAATTAATGTTCTACAGGTTTAGAATTGATGATTCCACTTTAATTTCTTTTCCCTCGATGGGATGTGAGATTAAGGAAGAATCAGTTATTCGACTACCTATTCAGTCTTAATTATATACGACTCGTATACACGAAATTGTGATCATTGAATCACGTATGAATTCTAATATGAACTTCAGGACGGAGACTGTCCAGGAGTCCGAGTAATTGCATTAGCATAGGAACCAACTTAGAACCCAGTATGACTCTTATAACCAGATCGCCTTAAGTCTAAACACCTACGGAAGATACAAGAACAGTCCGTACAACACCACAAACTACTCAACAATAGGATTAGAAGACCAGGCTTCTCACCCTTGAGAGCTCCGGTCTTATTCTCACCAGAAGTCGATGGAGTGCATCATATGTACCTCGAAGACTGGAGACTTCGTTTAGATTTCCATTAGAAATCGTTATCACTGCCTCGCTTAGAAGAGCTAATTGAGCATCCACAGGGAAAGTGTTACTTTCAGAAATGGACCTGAGATCCGAATATCACCAGTTCGAGTGTTAAGGAAGGATGTTCTAGGGACTACCCTCCGAACTCGATGCGTACACTTCGAGTCCGTAGTGATACCCCTTGGATAGGACCAATACGCCCATAGTAATTCCTGAGCTATATGAGTGGAGTACGCCTTTCTTACTGGGATCAGTTCGTCATTTCTCCATAAAATGACTACTTATCTACCCTCGCAGTAAGAAAGAACCCATAGAAACATTACCCTCAGAGATACTCTTCACAAAGTTCTCTGAACAAGAGTTTTGGAATTTAGAGACAAATTTCCTGAGACACACTATTAGTGTTGTGGAAATTCTTAAGTACTCTGTCAAATTATCCAAAATCGTTGGAAATTGTCAGCACCGTAGTCACCGACGGAAAATTTGCCAAATTCTAGGTCTTACAGACCTACTATCATAGTCTATTTGAAACTCCCCGCAAACTTCAGGAACCCTTTCGACTTTGACACAGCAAGGGATGGCCCTTGACTGGGAAGTTAAGCGAGAGAAAGAACATTTGGAAGTCTTAGTGAGGGACCAAATTCTTTAGGAAACCTCACTCTGGGAACGGCTTAATACGCTTCATAAAGCGTGGAAAACTAAAAATCCAATGTAGTTAGGACCTCCGAGATTCTTACTAGAATTGGTCCTACATCTCACAATCTAGACCTACTCCGCGAACTCAATAACGTACATGTTACCCTTCGTGCCTCGAACTTGAAACAATATCTTTCCGTTAGGACTTTCGTAAGCCCTCTCAACAAGATCGAGATTTACGAGATCCTTGACTCCGTATAAGAACCGTAAGGACCCTCGACCGAGAGGTCAAGCGGACGAAGCAACGCCGTTGCCCATTAGTGAAGGTTCGTTGGGATACCAACCAAGAACCCAATTTCACTTAGGAGCGCTAGAACCAATCGATTTGGAAGTTTTTCCACCTCACGATACATACTTCCTTGCCTAAATTCTAATTTCGGGATGAAATTCCCTTTAACAGGGGGATGATGTGACAATCCAAAATTTCCATTTTGTACAAACTATATCACTTCAATAGAAGTTATAGCAGTCACAGTTAATTTTCAGACTTCTCGTGTAAGTTCGAGTAATTCAGGGTTTACACCTCAAGAGATATCAGGAGAGTGGATGCACTAAGGTTTAGTGCAACTCTATTATTCCATCACTCTATTATATTAGAGGTCATTTCAGGAATAAAAATATTTTCTACCAAAAATATCTCAGGACTATAAATAGAATTCTGAACCAAATTCATTCATTATTCGCATTTCCAACTAGAGAAAAGCCATTTTCTCTCTCACGGATCTTTGGGTTTTTATCCCAAATCATGAGTACCTCTTTCTAGTAGTGTTAGAAAGCATTATATGTAGTTATAACATGATTTAGAAGGCTAAATCACTAGATTTAGGAGTTTACTCCCCAAGGTGTTCTTGGGCGGTAAACTCCCGAAACAAAGCCTAGACCGACCCTTGTGTTATGCTACTGCCTTAGACTCAAGTGTAGGTGTATTAAGGACAAGAAAACAATCAAAGAACACAAACAAATGAGAGTTTACGGCCCAAGTGATTCTTAGGCTGTAAACTCCATAAAAATGGACCAAAGGGTGTTATTAAGACACTTAAAGCATTGGACATTTACTAGAAATTGTTCCCACTTAAATCAAGGACCAAAGCACATCAAAATCACCTTCCAAAGTGAGTCTACGGCCAATACATGGTTCTTGGGCCATAAACATGAAAGAAGGGCACCAAAGTGTGCCTAATGTCTTCATATGCTTGGAATAAAAGTCTAGAACCTATAACACATGTGCAATAGACTTGAAAACATCAAAAACACACCATACTTAGAGTTTACGGCCGTAAACTCTAAGGGGAATGGCCTTAGGGCCGTAAACTCCTAAATGGAGTGTTTCTAGACCTTAAACCCTTCCAAGGACTTAGCCACCAAGTTGGAATAATTCTAGGAATCATTAGGGACTTCAAAACATACCAAACCCCCATGGTTGGGAGTTTACGGTCGTAAACTCAAGAGTTTACTACCGTAAACTCAATGTGTGATGGTATATGGGGAGTAAACTCACATATAGGGTCCTTTGGAACCCTAAAACACAAGTGCCTTGTCCCACATTAGCTTAGATGCAATCCTTAGGGCCTAAAACACTTATATAAAGTGTTTAATTATGTATAGGATGTCTCAACTTTATCAATTAGTGATTTAAGTCTAATTGAATGCATATATGTGTGATTATATGTTCATTAGGATCGTAGTGTGTGTACAAGTCCCCGCTTGACACCTAGCAATCCTATACCGTTCAGTCCATCCCAATCACCAACTACAGGTGAGTTCATACCCCTTAATCAATGTTTTAAATAATTTTTAAATGTTTTAATGGGGGGGAATACAAGTAGAAAACAATATGTTATTAAATCAATCTTATGTATTTTATAACTGTGTTTTCACTCAGTAGATTTCACATATTTCAAAAGGTGACACATGAAGTGGTTTTCTATCTTAAAATACCTTGATAACAAAAGTATTAGTTTTGAAATGTTTATTAAAATGACATCAAGTCATTCTTAATTATTGTTCAAAACTCCTAGATATCTTGCAAAACCATTATTTTACCTTCCTGAATCAAACTATACTTAGGCGCATATGTTCATTTATATGTTAGAGATTATACTTTTCATCCTTCGTTCAGTTTTCCACACCCTGGTGTATCGAGGGTGCATAAATCTACTTGAGCCGTCACTTACTTTCCAGTTAATTATCATAGGGATACTTAGAAGAAACAAAACATTATTACTACTACAAGGAATCACACAAGAGTCAGTTCATTCATGAGTCTATACCAATACCTTACATGATACATGAGTACACGTACTTAGGAATGCATGATACATGAATATGTTTACATATACCTACCTGTTACATGAACACAATTACATGAATATCATACAGAAACACTGTTACATAGGTGCATTATCCTGTATTCACTTACCTGGATACTTGTACTTAGAACTACGTGGATGATTAATTAGTACTTACTGTGTAAATTATCTGTCCTATCCCGGTTCAATGGGATAGCTCGGCGGGACTTACAATTCCGAACCCCACTGATTAGCACCAGTGGTCGATGACCATCTATGGAGGTCTAAGGTTACTAATTATATTAGGTAGATCGATGGGGACTAACCCTTCCCCCTACCTCCTGTTGCTACAGAGGACAATTGGACAATCTTCGGATGTTCATTAGGTTATACTTTTCGCTTATTGCGATGTTGTGTTACTCCTAGTACCCAACGATGACACTTACATTAATACTTGTTTTGGACAATCTTCGGATGTTCATTAGGTTACATATTTCGCTTAACGCGATGTTGTGTTAGTCCTAGTACCCAGTGACAACACTTACAGTAGTACATTTTCCTGTTTACTTTATTTTGTGATACTTTCACATAAATGATGAGTTAGACTAAGTATTTTAGTACTAAACAATTGAAGGAAAAACTATCATTTTACTAACAAAACATTCGGGTCTTGGTAGAAGACTACATTATCATAACAAAACATCCGGGTCTTGGTAGAAGACTACATTATCATAAGAAAACATTCGGGTCTTGGTAGAAGACTACATTATCATAACAAAACATTCGGGTCTTGGTAGAAGACTACATTATCATAACAAAACATTCGGGTCTTGGTAGAAGACTACATTATCATAACAAAACATTCGGGTCTTGGTAAAAGACTACATTATCATAACATGACATTTGGGTCTTGGTAGAAGACTACATTTCATACTTATAGAAAGGAAGGGATTTTCTAGGGTTTTTCATACTTACATCAACATTTTCATTAAAGGTTTACATGGCCTTCATAATAGATTTTCATAAGCCAGACAATGACACCTTAATTACTTATGAATTCACCAGCTTTAAAGCTGATACTTGCTTTCAAAATAACTTGTATTCTCAGGTCATCAGTTAGACAGGTCAGATGGCCAGGTTATCAAGAAGATGGAGCACAGACAAGACTCGCCTTATTTTGATTATTCATTTTATTGTTGTACATTAAGAAAGAACACACATGTATTAAAACTCTACTTATAATGCAATGGATGATGTTGTTGCTTGTTTATTATATTACACTGTTGTGATACTGTACATGACGTCCTCCACCCCTGAATGTTTCCGCCGTTCGTGGTTTTGGGGTGTGACACTTTGGATGATCGTCAAGCAGAAGGCTTCTCGGATGGATCTGACTCTGAGCCCGAAGTCATTTACCTACCTCAAGTAGGTTAAGCCCCGAATAACAACCTTCGCCAGTATTTCAAGGACCCACACCTCTCTTGGCAACAAACTTGAATACATGGAGCCATGAATAGGGTCAACCCATTCCCTACAATGGAGACAGAAGTTTCTACAACCTCACAAATGGAGGTTCTGCTGACAGAGTCCTACCCATCATGGTTCGTAGGATTTCTCGGAACACGATACTGGGTCAATCATCTGTCAATCGAATCTTAGAAATTGATGCCAACACTTGTGTTAACACTGTCTGCATTCTCCAACTAGAGTCTGCTCATGAAAGGACTCTGGTCCATAATGCAGCTCTTCAGAGGGAACTCACTAAAACGCGAGCTGAAGTCAGAGAACTTCGAGCTTAGCAAGCAAGGGTTGATAGGCGTATGAGGGACCTAGAACACCTTCTGTCAGGATCAAGGACTCACTTTGGCAGTTGTCATCACCGATAGATCCTTATTAACTTCTCCTTTTAAATATAACCTATTTATGTAAAACGTTGGTCTATTTTCCTATCTTGTGAATCATAGGCCTGTTAGGTCTTGGTTAGGTTGTAATTCTGTCAAAATTTTCCCATTTTGGTTGATGTAAGGCCTATTACTATAGGCTGTTTTTCCCGAGCTTTTTACATCAGTAATACCAGTAATATTGACAGGTACCTAATCATATGGGAATTATTATCCAAATATAATCATCTATTAGTTTAGATCTTCATTCAATCGTATTGTTGGGCTATGGGGAGTTAGTCCATGAGTCATTCTCATCAATTCTTCCATTGAATTCTTATCAATGCTTTCATCTTCATAAACTTATAGATCAAAGATGCCGCCTCGCAGAAATCCAAGGAGAAACCCAAATAATGAAACACCACCTCCTCCACCACACAACCACCTACTCCTCAGTTCGACACGACAGCTCTAAATGTTGTTATAGCTGCGGCTGTGGCTTCTACCATGACCCAATATCATTCATCTGGTTCCACTGGAGGAGGAACCCCTGTTCAGTTGGTTCAGGTTGAAGCTCCTGTGCACTCGAGAGAGTGCTCTTATAAGGACTTCACGAACCGCAAGCCATTGTCCTTCAAAGGGACTGGCGGAGTCATTGCCCTCTCGCAATTGTTCGAGAAAACTGAATCGGTTTTCGAAATCTGCTCTTGTCCCGAGGAGAGCAAGGTGAAGTACGCTGCTTGCACCTTTGAAACAAAAGCCCTAACATGGTGGAACGACCATGTTAAGTTACTAACTCTTATAGTGGCTAATGCGATGGGCTGGGAAACCTTGAAAGACCTCATGATTGAGGAATATTGCCCGAGGGGAGAGATCCAAAAGTTGGAGGAAGAACTGTGGAGCCTAACCATGAAGGGCTCCAATGTAGTCGCCTACACCGCCAGATTATGTGAACTGGTGGCCCTCTGTCCCAACATGATTCCTTCAGAGGGAAAGAAGATTGAAAGATGCATATTGGGACTGGTGCCCCCATACCAGGGAAATGTTTTGGCATCACACCCAACTACATTTGATAGTGCCAAGCGATTGGCACAGCGGCTCATAGACCATGGGGTTCGTACCCCGGCTGCAACAACTACCCTGGCCATCTCAGAACCTGCAGGAACCGTTGATTCTAAGCGGAAGTTTTGGGATAATAAGAAGAAGGCAAAGGCTGCTAAGAAGAGGCAGGTCGTGGCAGTACATGCTGCGATAACACCTACCAATGCTGCTCTGATAAAGCAGTATGCTGGAAGTTTGCCTAAGTGCAACAAGTGCAACTTCCATCACGATGGCGCCTGCCGGGTGATGTAGTGTCTGAACTGAAACGGGAAGGGGCACACAGCCTGTTTCTGTAAACCTCCGACAAAACCAATCAACCAAGCCCCTGGTGCTGGAGTGGGCCAAACTTGCTACGGATGTAGCGAGGTAGGCCACTTCAAGAGGAACTGCCCAAAGGCAGGGTTTGCCGGTGGAGCGGCAAGAGTTCTGGCCATAGGCATGAGGAAGCGGTTGTCGACCCTACAGTGGTCACTGTTACGTTCTTCCTCGATAACTCTTATGCATGCATTCTATTTGATAGTGGAGCGGAGAGGAGTTTCGTGAACCAAAAATTTGCTCACTTACTTAGGAAAAAATCACGAACACTTAATGAACCGTTCACTGTGGAAATGGCTAATGGAAAGACAGAGAGCACTAGCAGTATATTCATAGGGTGTACCCTAACTTTAGATAACCATTCATTTTCTATCGATCTAAGCTGGTCTCAATTAAAAGTTTCGAAGTCATTATCAGCATGGATTGGCTGAGTCTTTATCGTGCCGATATCATGTGTTACGAAAAGGCTGTTCGCCTTAATCTGTTGTCTGGCGAAACTTTAGTAGTTTATGGCGACAACCCGGCACGAACCTTCGTATCATCTCGAGTATCCAAGCTTAGAAATTCTTACGAAAGGAATGTACAGCATTCCTTGCTCATGTGGTCGATGTGAGCCAAGAAACGAAAGACATCCATAACATTCCAGTAGTACGCAACTTTCCAGACATCTTTCCAGAAGAACTCCCAGGATTACCTCCGCAACGTCAAGTCGAGTTCCGAATCGACTTAGTTCCATGGGCTACCCCAGTAGCCAAATCGCCCTATCGTCTAGCACCTGCAGAGATGCAAGAACTTTCTGGTCAACTTAATGAACTGCTCAGCAGGGGCTTTATAAGACCAAGCTTCTCACCCTAGGGAGCTCCAGTCTTGTTCGTCGAGGAAGAAAGACGGATCGTTTCGCATGTGCATCGACTATAGGGAGCTCAACAAACTGACGGTCAAAAATCGTTATCCATTACCTCGGATCGACAATTTGTTTGACCGACTACAAGGGGCGAGCTTCTTTTCAAAAATTGACTTAAGATCCAGATATCACCAATTACGAGTACTAGGGGAGGATATTCCGAAGACAGCCTTCCGAACTCATTATGGGCACTACGAATTCGTTGTGATGCCATTCGGATTAACAAACGCACCCGCAGTATTCATGGACTTAATGAATCGGGTGTGTCGTCCTCACTTGGATCAGTTCGTCATCGTGTTCATTAATGACATACTTATCTACTCACGTAGTAAGGAGGAGCATAGTCAACATCTGCGACAAGTCCTCGAAACTTTACGGTTAGAGAAGCTTTATGCGAAGTTCTCGAAATGCGAATTTTGGATTCGATGAGTCGAATTCTTAGGGCACTTGGTTAGCGAAGAGGGAATACACGTGGACCCTTCCAAAATCAAGGCCATTGAAAACTGATCAGCACCGAAGACGCCTACGGAAATTCATCAATTTCTAGGCCTCACTGGCTACTATCGCAGGTTCATTCAGAACTTCTCCCGCATAGAGAAACCTCTTACAATACTGACCGGCGTGGCCTTTGACTGGGAAGAGAAGCAGGAAAGAGCGTACCAAATGCTCAAATGAGCCTTGTGCACCGCACCAATACTATCCCTTCCCGAAGGAATAGAAGACTTTGTAGTCTATTGCGATGCATCGAATCAAGGGCTCGGATGTGTTCTGATGCAGCAGGGAAAGGTCATCGCCTATGCCTCGAGACAGCTAAAGACACATGAAGTCAACCACACAACCCATTATCTTCAACTAGGAGCAGTTGTGTTTGCTCTGAAGATCTGGAGACATTACTTGTACGGAACAAAGAGCACTATCTTTACAGACCACAAGAGTTTACAACACATCTTCAACCAGAAGGAGCTCAACATGAGACAATGACGGTGGGTCGAACTACTTAGTGATTACGAATGCGAAATTCGTTATCATCCGGGTAAAGCCAACGTAATAGCTGACGCCCTGAGTCGGAAGGAATATTCTGGTCGTAGGGTCAAATCATTGACTATGACTATCCATTCACACTTGTCCACCCAAATTAACGCAGCTCAGCTTGATGCTTTGAAGCCTGAAAATGTGGCGGGTGAATCCCTAAGAGGGATGGATAACAACTTAGAGGTTAAGGGTGACGGAGCTTACTATTTCATGGACCGGATCTGGACCCCGAACCTAGGTGGTTTCAAAAACATGGTCATGAACGAGGGGCACAACACTCGTTATTCTGTACACCCGGGATCATATAAGATGTATATGGACCTCAAAAAGTTATACTGGTGGCCTAACATGAAAGCATAGATTGCTACCTTTGTGAGTAAATGCCTTACTTGCGCAAAGGTCAAGGTCAAATACCAGAAACCCTCCGATCTTTTACAACAGCCGGAGATACCAGAATGGAAGTGGGAGCGGATAACTATGGATTTCATAACCAAGTTGCCCAAGACGACGGGCGGACTTGATTCCATATGGGTCATTGTCGATAGACTGACCAAGTTTGCACACTTCCTACCGATCAAAGAAACAAACAAGATGGAGAAGCTTACAAGGACTTACATTAAGGAGATTCTAAGACTGCACGGTGTTCCTTTATCCATTATCTCGGATAGAGATAGTAGATTCACTTTGAGGTTCTGGCACTCATTACAAAGTTCCTTAGGAACTAGGTTGGACATGAGTACAGCCTACCATCCGCAGACCGACGGGCAAAGTGAGAGAACTATCCAGACCTTGGAAGATATGTTGCGAGCCTGTGTGATCGACTTCGGGAAAGCATGGGATACTCATTTACCCCTTGTCGAATTTTCCTATAACAACAGTTATCACACGAGCATAAGGGCTGCTCCATTCGAAGCTCTCTATGGCCGAAAGTGCAGATCCCCTCTGTGTTGGGCTGAGGTGGGTGATACCCAGTTAGCTAAGGGACGAGTTCCTGGAAGCACTCTCACAGGTCCGGAAATCATATGGGAAACGACGGAGAAGATCGTTCAGATCCATGAACGACTGAAAGCCTCCAGAGACCGACAGAAAAGCTACGCTGATAAGCGTAGGAAATCGTTGGAATTCCAAGTGGGCGACCACGTTCTATTGAAGGTCTCACCCTGGAAGGGCTTAATACGCTTCGGAAAGCGTGGTAAGCTAAATCCAAGGTACATTGGGCCTTTTGAGATTCTCGCAAGAATCGGCCCAGTAGCTTACAAACTTAACTTGCCACGCGAACTCAGTAATGTACATCCTACCTTCCATGTCTCGAACTTGAAAAAGTGTCTGTCCGACGAGACTCTTGTTATTCCACTCGACGAGATAGAGATCAACAAGGGCCTCAACTTCATGGAAGAACCAATAGAAATCATGGACTGAGAGGTCAAGCAAACGAAACAAATCCGTATTAGTGAAGGTTTGCTGGAACGCCAAACGAGGACCTGAATTCACTTGGGAACGAGAGGATCAAATGAATCTAAAATATCCTCATCTGTTCGTTTAGTTATTTGTAACTTCTTATTTTCTTAAATTCTAATTTTGGGACGAAATTTCTTCTAACAGGGGGATGATGTGACAACCCAAAATTTCCATTCTGTACGAACTTTATAAGGTCAATAGAAGTTATAACAGTCACAGTAAATTTTCAAACTTTTCTGTATAAGTTTGAGTATTTCGGGATTTACACTAAAGGAGATATCAAGAGAGTGGATGCATTAGGTTTTTATGCAACACTGTTATTCCAAAACTCTATTACATTAGAGTTCATTACGGGAATAAAATATTTTCAGCTAAAAATCTCAAGACTATATATAGAATTTTGAGCCATATTCATTCATTATTGACAATTCCAACTAGAGAAAAGCCATTTCTCTCTAACGGATCTTCGGGTTTTCATCCCAAATCGTGAGTACCCTTCTCTAGTTACATTATATGGCTTATAAGATGTTTAATAACCTCGATTACATAGCAAAACTGCAAGATTCGGGAGTTTACCGCCCAAGAACATCTTGGGGAGTAAACTCCTACATGAGGCTTATATGATGCCTAGTCCCTTCCACATGTTAAATAACGAACATAGGCTTGTATGTAAGCGTATTTAAGACAAGAAAACATCAAAGAAACACCCAAGTTTAGGTGTTCACGGCCCAAGGAGTTCTTGGACCGTGAACTCCAAAAACAAGGACCAAAAAGTGTTTTTAACACTCCTAAGGCTTTGGATAATTACCTAGACTTAATCCCAGTTATTTGAGGGACCTTAAAACATCATAAACCCCTCCCAAAGAGAGATTACGACCGTAATCTCTAAGGGAAAAGGCTCCAGGGCCGTAAACATGAAAGAAGGGCACCAATGTGTGCCTAAGGCCTTCATTAGCCTTAGATAAATGTATAGAACTTATCCTACATGAGTTTGGGACTTGAAAGCACAAAACTATCCACTTCCATATGAGTTTACGGCAGTAAACTTAAAAGGAAATGGTCTTTGGGCCAAAAACTCCTAAAAGGAGTGTTTTGATGCCTTAAACCCTTCTAAGGATTAAACCACCAAGTCAACTTGCTTCTAGAAATCATTTAGGACTTCAAAACACAAAATGACACTAAGTCTAGGAGTTCACGGCCGTAAACACAAGGGTTTACGACCATAAACTCCTTGTGTGGGGTTATATGGAGAGTAAACTCAAGTATCAAGTCCCTTGGAACCCTAAACTCACTAGTCTTGTCCCACAACAACTTAGATGCAATCCTTAGGGCTTATAACACTTATATAAAGTGTTTATTATGTTCTAGGATGTCTTAACATTATCAATTAGTAGTTTAAAACTAATTGGATACATATATGTGGTATTATATGTTAACTAGGGTTATAAAGTGTGTTCAAGACTTCACTTGTCACCTAGAGATCCTACATCTTTAGTTCATCCATACCACTCACTACAGGTGAGTTCATACCCCTTAGCTAATGATTTAAATGTTTTTAAATGCTTTATGGGGGAATACAAGTTAAATACTTATAGTTATTACATCAATCACATGTGATTAATAACTACAAAACCAGTGATTTCTTACCGTTCAAACTGTTTATCAAACTGTATTGTTTCAAACTGTTTTACAAACTCTTTTACTTATCAAATACTTTTACTTAAACTCTTTAATACTTATTATCAATTGCATTTCGATGTATGTATGCTTATATAATAAATGTTTAAAAGGCTTAGGAAGGCCTGCCCGCCCTATTTCCTTTTCGCGCTTGAGATGTGGTCTGGTGGGATATCGGGTATTCGTCCGAAGGTCATTTAAATATTAATTATATATCATGTGTATATATATAGTCATAAAGGTCCTTCCAGTTCATTCAGTAACCTTGGGTAGCAAGGGTATACTTCCAGGTTCATACGTACCAGTTACATCATTAGTATGTTACCATAGGGGTAGCACAGGAGAATACTAATATTACAACTAGAACAAAGAAACATACAATGAGTCAGTTCATTCATGAGTCAGTTCGAGTAGTACACACAGTACATTACTATACATGCTAGATAGAGAGAACGTACATTACAGCTAGCACACGTAGAACATTTTAGTACACACAGGCTAGAGGAAGAAAGATTACACTTTCAGTTAGCACATTTATTACATATACGTTTATGCAGTTATGTGAACCATTGAGCGGGTCATGGAACTTCGTGCCACGACTGTTCTTGTATCCCGAATCTCCTTAATTGGAGAGTGTATGAGTTTGCGTATAGATCTATACTAGATTGACTATCCTACACCTTGCTGCTCACTACAGTGGGACTTGCAAGTCTACGGGTGCCAAATGTCATTTCTTACGGCGTCTTACATCGTCGTTTTACTTGAGTCGGTAGCAGGATACAGGTCGATCACATGTTATTTGAAAACACCTTTTGTATTAAGGTAGTTAGTACCACGGTAGTCACTTATTACAGATACTACGGTACGATAATATTTTCCCATTACATTCACTTCATGAATATTCACACGATGCACGGTAATGTAGTAACTGTATTTTTGGTTAATGATAGTCAGAATTTGGGAAACACACATACTCTAACAAGAGACATATACACGAACACGAGATGCCTTGGTAGAAGGCTACAGTTAGTAGAAAACATAGGGTTTCCTAGGAGAGTTCAAACATTTTACAAAACATTGTACAAAACATTTTACAAAAACAACTTTCAAACGTTTTCATACAAACTCAGACATTAATATGCTTACGATCTCACCAGCATTAAGCTGATACTCGCTTTCAAAATAACTTGTATTCTCAGGTCACCACTAGACAGGTACAGGTGCCAGGCTTTTGAGAAGATGTAGTTCGTTCAAGACTCATCTTTTATTTTGATATGTATATTTTTGGTGTCTATAACTTTGACAGAACACACATGTATGAAATTATAATATTAATGCAATGGATGATGTTGTTGCTTGTTTACTACTATTCATTGTTGTGATACTGTACATGACGTCCTCCGCCCCAGAATGTTTCTGTCATTCATGGTTTTGGGGTGTGACACTACTGGCGATGGTCATACCTCTGGTGATCTCTCAGTTCAACCAGTTGACGTTCCATATCAAGTAGGTATCTTTCGTATACCCTCTGACGTACTTGGAGCTCTATGACTTCGGCTCGGGTTTCAGCTAGTGCTTGCAGTAGGGTTTTGTGGTCTCTCTTAGATCTCTCATGAGCATGTTTAAGGCTGTTGGTGAAAAGGATATTCATCCCTCCATTGGTTTCAACTTCTACGATACGACGTAGAGCTGTCCTGCCCTGAATTTCGTTTCGGGCAACTCTACGAATCAGGATTGGTAGAACTTTGTCTGCTGTGCTCCCTTCATTTACGTTGTAGAAGCTTCGGTCTCTATTAAACGGAATAGGTTGATCTTGATCTTCTCTCCATTCTTCCAAACATTCAACCCATGGAGGCGTCGGGCCATGAAAAGCCAGACGAGGGTCAAGATTTGGAATGGGAGCTACCGGGGGTAGGTTCTCAACCTCGGGTTCAAAGTTACCATCATCTGCGAGGTCTTCATCATGGTGATCATTCACAGAGATAAGATGATCATTCTCTGGTTCTTCTCCAAACCATCGAGCAATGACTTCGTTCGCAAGGTACTGGTTGTAGTGGCGATGGAGTCCAGCCATGTTATCTACGCGAGAATTGGGGTAAGAAAATAATTATTAGATGAACTATCTAGATAATTATTTAGAAAATATTCATTAGTTACATCACTATTTGTGAAGTGCATACCAGTTATATATAATCGAAATAGGATAGGCCTTCGAATAAGTGACCTTAACTCCAAATTCACAAAGAATAGGGGTAAAGCAAAATTTTCATAGATTCTAAGTCTATAATATCCTACTTACATATAACTTTAGTGTATCCACTTAGCAACTATAAACTTAGTAATGAAGATCCATTTTAGCTCTCAAGTATAAAGTACCTATAGTAACACCAAATACTCCTATAGTATTTTTTAAGTTTAATGTTATGTTCTACTGTTCTCATTGTGGTATTGTTGGTAAGATTTTAGACTTGTTGCAACCACACAACTATACTTAGGCACATGCTAGTCAACCCTCGGATAATATACTTGATCATGCTATATCTTCCCAGTTTTGACTATATGTCTCTAAGTCCACCTGTGTTGCCCAACAATCGTAATTCTTTTGTACTGTCCTAGTGACACTGATTTTAGTATGAATGCAGGCACACATACTTAATTAAATATTTTATTATTTAAAGTATAAACTCTTGGTCAAATTATTTTTAATCCCTATTGTATTTATAGTATGTATATCTTTTATGGGTTGATATACTTAATTCACTATAAACAATGCTCTGATACCAATCTGTCACACCCCAAAACCTGAACGGCGGAATCGTTCGGGGGTGTAGGACGTCATGTACAGTATCACAACAACGAACAGTAGTAAACAAGCAACAACATCATCCATTGCATTAATAATATAATTGCATACATGTGTATTCTGTCAAAGTTATAGACACCAAAAATATACATATCAAAATAAAAGATGAGTCTTGAACGAACTCCATCTTCTCAAAAGCTCGACACCTGTACCTGTCTAGTGGTGACCTGAGAATACAAGCTATTTTGAAAGCGAGTATCAGCTTAATGCTGGTGAGATCATAAGTATATTAATGTCTGTGATTGTATGAAAGCATTTGTAAGATGTTTGTAAGATGTAATATATAAGTTTTATAAAGTTTGTATTTGTTTGAACTATCCTAGAAAACTTATGTTTCCTACTAAAAGTAGCCTTCTACCAAGGATTCTAGTAACTGTGTGTGTGTCTCTTGTAAGAGTGTGTATTTTCCCAAATCCGACTATCTTTAACCAAAAATATAGTTTTTACATTATCGTGCATCATGTGAATGTTCACAAAGTGAATGTAATAGGAAAATATTATAGTAATGTAGTGTTGTATTAAGTAACTATTGTTGTACTAAATACCTTAAACCAATTGTTATTTAAAGTACCATGTGATCGTCCTGTACCCTACTATCGACTCAATAGTAAAACAACAATGTAAGACGCCGTAAGAAATTACATTTGGCACCCGTAGACTTGCAAGTCCCACTGTAGTGAGCAGCAAGGTGTAGGATAGTCAATCCAGTATAGAACTATATGCAAACACATACGCTTCCCAATTAAGGAGATTCGAGATACTAAAACAGTCATGGCAAGTAGTGCCATGACCCGTTTAATGGCTCACATAACTGAATGTAAGGTATATGTAATGTATGTGCTAGCTGTCTTGTGTGTTCTTTCTCTGTCTAGCATGTATGTTTGTTTCTCATCACTATGTATTATGTTTGTTTCTCATCACTATGTATTATGTTTGTTTCTCATAACTATGTATTAAGTTTGTTTCTCATCACTATGTATTATGTTTGTTTCTCATCACTATGTATTAAGTTTGTTTCTCATCACTATGTTCTATGTTTGTTTCTCATCACTATAAGTTATGACTCGTGTATGAACTGAGTCTTTGTATGATTCATTGTTCTAGTATTAGTATTAGTAAAACCCTAAACTATGCCTATTGTAGTTTACTAGTAATATAACTTGTACGTATGAACATGGGAGTATACCCTTGCTACCCAAGGGTACTGAATGAACTGGAAGAACCTTTATGACTATATATGTACACATGATATATAACTAATATTTAAACGACCTTCGGACGGGTACCCGATATCCCACCAGACCACATCTCAAGGGCGAAAAGGAAATAGGGCGGCCAGGCCTTCCTAAGCCTTTTAAACATTGCTTATATAACTATATATACATAGACATTCAATTGATAATATAAAAGTATAAAAGAAGTTTCATAAAAGCATTTGATATGTAAAAGATTTTTTAAGACAATTTGAAGTAAAACAGTTTGGTAAAACAGTTTGAAAGTAAGAGATTCACTTATCGATAGTTATTAATCACATGTGATTGAGATAATAACTATCGTAACTTTACTTGTATTCTCCCCCCCCCCCCTAAAGTATTTATAAACATTTGAAAACATTTAAAACGTTAATTTAGGGGTATGAACTCACCTGTAGTGAGTGGTACGGACGAACTGAAGATGTAGGATTGCTAGGTGTCAAGTGAAGTCTTGAACACACTCTATGATCCTAGTTAACATATAATATCACATATATGTATCAAATTAGTCTTAAAACAAGTAATAAACAAAGTCAATAGACCCTAGGACATGCTAAACACCTTATACAAGTGTTATAAGTCCCAAGGGTTGCATCTAAGTGTTGTAGGGAAAGGCTAGTGTGCTTGGGGTTCAAGGAACACTCCTTTAGGGAGTTTACAGTCTTATGGTCACTAGCAAAAGGGTTTACGGTCGTAATCTCACACCCTTTGTGACCATTTTATGTTCGAAGCTTTCTAAGCCAATCCAAGTATTCCTACTTCATATTTAAGCCTTAGGAAGTGTTGTGTGGCATCAAAACACTCTTAAATGGAGTTTACGGTCTATGTACCATTTCTCCATGAGTTTACTACCTTAATGTAACAGCCCGAAATTCAGGTTCAACCATTTAGCCCTTCATCTTTTAATAATTGTCATTTTTGGCCTTTGTGTTGGGCGAGTACGATAGGCGTACAAATAGTATGTTGCGCGTACTCGTGCGCCTAATTGAATGCGTTGTCACCCGGGTACACTGGGTGTACCTAAGGTTACGCCGGGCGTAACCGGTCCAGACCCAAAACCCTAATTTTGCTTGATGACTATAAAAGGAATGAGATGGCCTTGTCCCTCAGCCACCATCCTTCAAAAAGAAACCCTAAGAGAATTGTTCCTTCGTTTATAGCTTGGGTGTGAGTGTTCTAAGCTTCAAGGTGTTATTTCAAGGTAGCAAAAGAGAAGAGGAGTCCATTGTGGAGGCTAGAAGTTGGTGGACAAGTGTAGATCCGTGGATAACAAAGGTTGGAGCTTCTTCCTGAGGTAAAAAGTTCAGATGTTGCCTTGTAGTTCTTATGGTATGCTTCTTGGACCAATTTCTAGGGTTTTTAGTCCCAAAGATGGTGACTTTATGAGCAAGTACTCTCCATTGGCTTAGATCTATCATATTCCAGGTCTATTTGAGTTATATGTTCATAAAAATGTAATCTTGGATGTAAATATTTAGCCATGCATGAGATATAGATCTTTGGAGGTGAAAAGAAAGGTATTAGAGGGTGTAGGAGCCTTTACAGCCATCCCAAGGCTTAAAGGTTCCGACTTTATGTGTTAGGAGACTTAAAGAGAGCCAGATCTGGAAGTTGAAGGAGTGTCTTAACCATTTAAGACAAAAAAAATATGGTATGGCTGAATTTAGGACTTACGCTGGGCGTCCAGTACAAGGAGCGTAAGGGGTTGAGACCCCCGATTGTGGTTCATCGATGTACGCCCCGCGTACTGTGGTCTGTTGACTTTTAGGGTTTTGGTCAACATGTGGATTTTGAGTCAAGGAGGGGTGAAATGGTCTTTTACCCCTCTATGGGATAATGAAAAGGGTGTAGCCTAGTCTTGGAAGCCTATATTAATTAGAATGATATTTCGTTATGACTAGGCGGGGTTGGGTCTTCGTTTCGCGATTCAGAGATAGCGAGCACGTGAGATTCTAGACTTCCTACGAGGTAAGTCTTCTCACTATATTGTACCCGGAAGGGTATCTATGTGTGACTGGAAGGTCGGATATGTTATGAGCTGTATGCCTTATATATAGTTAAGTTAACCGCTTGTATGTGCTATATATGCTATGCTTGATATGGGCCGGAAGGCACTATGTTATGGGCCGGAAGGCATTTATGTCATGGGCCGGAAGGCATTGTGATGTGGACCGGAAGGTCGATGCGGGTAGGACCGGAAGGTTTACCGGGCCGGGACGGAAGTCCCCTGAGACACGTGGACCGGAAGGTCATGACCTGGAAAGGCGTATGTGCGTAAGTAGTATTTTGGGGAACTCACTAAGCATTTATGCTTACAGTTATTGTGTTATGTGTTTCAGGTACTAGCGAGGACCGTGGGAAGGCGCCGGCATGATCTATACACACTGACGGAGGATTTATTTTATGATCTTGGGATTTGATATGTTTTGTATTGTTATAAGATACATTGGATTTTTGTGGCTTGATTTGGTTGAAAACATGTTTTAAGAAATGAAAATTTTGTTTTGAAAATTAACGTTGTTACAAGTTGGTATCAGAGCCTTGGTTTGAGGGATTCGGATGCACCTTCGGGCGTAACTGAACTCAAACCGAGGATTTGAGAAAAAAAATTCAATAATAAAAGCATAAAATTTTATAAGAGATTTTGTGATAACCAAAGTAGAAGCAGTGTGTACGGTCAGCCAGTGCCCGAACGGTAAAATCCCCAAAATACCCTTACAATATGTGTTATGAGATATGTTATGATATGTTATGCATGCTAGAGTAGACTAGGTATTCATATGAGGACTAGAGTGGCTTGATTTGTGATGCCTTAGTCTAGGGGAATCCTGCTGCTATGAGATGCCTTGAGAGCGAGTAAGTAGCCTATGCATAACAAGAATAGAGTACTCGTTTCCCGGGGTCGAAGGAGGAGGACTTGGGGTGAATGCTGATGCAGTGTAATCAGTAGTATAGGGCCCGTACTACTGAAGACACCGGATTAGTGGGCAACCCAAGTAAGAATCCTTGGGGTATCAGAGGCCGAGTAGGGTTGCGTTATCGAGTTCGAGTATGCTTGATCGAGTCTCTGACATTTTTATGTTGTGTTTCAGAGGCATTATGGTTGGGACTCGCCGCATACTTGGGACGAGAGGTGTGAGTGATGAGGAGCTTCGTCAGATGATCCACGATGAGGTGGCTGCGGCAATCTGGGCCGAGATTCCGGAGATGTTTGGGTCTATTAAGACCACGCTGTTGGAGACTTTTGATGAGCGGTACGCCGCGGCGACTGAGGCCGTAGCCGCTGCAACTACAGCAATTGTGGTTGCTGCCAGACCTCAGGGAGGTGACTCGTTGTTGTTCCGGGAGTTTAGCAACACGAAGCCACCCGAGTTTGATGGGACGCAGGATCCGATCGTTGCGATGAGATGGATTGTTGACATTGAGGGATTCTTCTATACATGTTCATGTCCGGAGCATCTGAGGGTACGGTTCGCTTTGAACCAGCTCCGCCTAGGAGCGAAGGATTGGTGGAAGTTCATGACGGCGAACTTCACTCTTGCATAGATTTTAGCAGTGACTTGGGAGAGATTCACCACCATGTTCAGAGATGAGTATGTTCCCCCGGTGGAGAGGGAATGGTTGATTCAGGAGTTCTTGACCCTCAAGCAGGGTAGTGATTCAGTTCTGTGGTCACCCGGAAGTTTCATGAGAGGGCGATGTTCTGCCCTGAGCAGGTGTCTTCTGAGCAGCCACGGATGAGCCGATATTTGGGAATTCTGAGGAGGGACATTCGGGAGTTCGTATCGAACTCGACGTACCGTACATTTGTTGAGCTCCAGGAAAATGCCCGGAAGAGGGAGATTGAGTTGGAAACTCAGGCCAGGGAGGAGGCTGAGTCTCAGAGGATGGATCGGCGGCTGGCTCAGTCTCAGTCGGCAGCCAAGCGGACCAAGTTCGCCGATTCGAGGATGGAAGGCCAGAAGGGCCGCACTTGCGGAAAGTGAGGCAAAGGTCATGAGGGGGCCTGTCGATCAGGTGCTTGCTACAAATGTGGCAAGGAGAGGCACATCGCCAGGGATTTCCCCAAGGGATTTATGGTTTGCTTCCATTGCAACCAAACCGGTCATCGAAAGGCCGAGTGTCCTCAGCTTCACCAGGGATCAGCACAGGGATCTGCGCCTGCTGCTAGGGTTACCGAGACTCGACCGGCAAAGGCCGAGGCTCCGAAGGCTCGTGGGATATCTTTTTAGTTGACTGCGGAGGAGGTCCGTGTGGCGCTCGATGTCGTGGCTGGTATGTATTCTTTCGTGTATTTACTTTTATGTTGAGATATTGTGCTTATATTATGATATGCGTAGGTACTTTTCTTGTGAATTCTGTACCTGCCTTGGTATTATTTGACTCGGGTGCAAGTCAGTATTTTGTATCTTTAGCTTTTAGTCATCACATCGGTATTGATCGGGAGGTGATGAGTTGATCCCTGAGGGTTTCCATAGCTGATGAGAAAGCGGTGTATGCCACCGACGTGATTCGAGGATGTGTGCTCGAGATTTTTGGTGTCAAGTTCCCTATAGATCTAGTTCCTATCACGATGGGAGATGTCTGTGTCATCGTGGGCATGGACTGGTTCAGTAAGTTTGGAGCGGTCATTGACTACGAGAGACAGTTGGTGACCATACGAGACCCTAGTGGGGGAGTGCTTACTGTGTATTGCGAGGGGACCTGATGTGGGTCAGCATTTTGTTCGGCTGCCAGGGCGAGATAGAGTTTGCAGCAGGGCTGCAGTGGATTCATAGTCTATGTGATGGACACACGAGTGGCCGCAGGGAGGCCAAGTTCGGTTGACGAGGTTCCGGTAGTGTGCAAGTTTCCGGATGATTTTCCCGAGGAACTGTCGGGCGTGCCTCCGGAAAGACAAGTGGAGTTCCGTATCGATTTGGTTCCGGGAGCAGCACCTATCGCCAAGGCGCCTTATCGCCTCGCTCCACCAGAGATGCAGGAGTTATCCTCGTAGCTTCAGGATCTGTTGGGAAAGGGGTTTATTCGAGCGAGTAGCTCACCTTGGGGAGCACCGATCCTTTTTTCAAGAAGAAGGATGGTTCACACTGGATGTGTATTGATTACCGGGAGTTGAAAAAGTTGACGGTCAAGAACCGGTATCCGTTACCTAGGATCGATGATCTGTTCGATCAGTTGCAGGGGGCATCTTGGTTCTCCAAGATAGACTTGAGGTCGGGTTATCATCAGATGAGGGTTCGGAATGAAGATATCCAGAAGACTGCATTCAAAACTCATTATGGACATTACGAGTTTGTGGTGATGCCTTTTGGGCTCACCAATGCCCCAGCTGCGTTCATGGATCTCATGAACAGGGTGTGTAGGCCGATGTTGGATCATTCGGTGATCGTATTCATTGATGATATTTTGGTATATTCGAGGTCTAGACAGCAGCATGAGGAACATTTGAGGGAGATCCTTGGAGTTCTGAGATCGGAGAGGCTCTATGCCAAATTCTCCAAGTGTGATTTCTGGTTACGAGAGGTCCAATTCCTAGGGCATCTTGTTAACCAGAAAGGGATATTGATCGATCCGACCAAGATTGAGGCGGTGATGAGATGGGAGGTACCGAAATCACCCGCTGAGATCAGGAGCTTTCTGGGATTGGCTGGCTATTATAAGAGGTTTATTAGGGATTTCTCCAAGATCGTCGTGCCACTTACCAAGATGACCCGGAAGGGTGTTGCGTTTTCATGGGGTCCGGAGCAGCAGTACTCATTTGAGACACTTCGCCAGAAGTTATGCGAAGCCCCGGTGCTCGCACTCCCGGAAGGGATGGAGGATTTTATGGTATATTGTGATGCATCAATATCTGGGTTAGGGGCAGTGCTTATGCAGAGGGGGCACGTTATAGCGTATGCATCGAGGCAGCTGAAGCCTCATCAGTCGAGATATCCCACCTATGATCTGGAGCTGGGGGCTGTGGTGTTTGCCCTCAAGATCTGGTGGCACTATCTATATGAGGTTCGGTGTACCATATACACGAACCAAAAGAGTCTGAAGTACTTGATGGATCAGCCAAACCTGAATATGCTCCAGGGGAGATGGTTGGATGTGGTGAAGGATTATGATTGTGAGATCCTGTACCACCCGGGTAAGGCTAATGTCATAGCCGATGCTTTGAGCCGTAGGACGGAGAGCGCCCCGATCCGAGACGTTTGTATGAGGTTGACAGTGATGACTCCGGTATTGGACACCATCCGAGGGGCCCAGGCTGAGGCTGCGAAACCAGAAAACCGAAAGCGGGAGCGGGTTGTCGGGCAGGTATCGGAGTTCGTTACCGATAGTCGGGGACTTATGACATTTCAGGGTCGGATTTGGGTACCGTTTGTGGGTGGGACACGTACCATTTTGATGGAAGAGGCACATCGATTGAAGTTCTCGATCCATCCCGGGGCTACTAAGATGTATTTAGACCTAAAGAAGGAGTATTGGTGGCCCTATATGAAGAGGGATGTTGCATGGTTCGTCGAGAGGTGCCTAACTTGTCGCCAGGTTAAGGCCGAGCACCAGCGTCCACATGGTAAGCTGCAACCGCTGGAGATTCCCAAGTGGAAGTGGGAACAGGTCACCATGGATTTTATCACCAAATTGCCAAGGACTGCGAGAGGAGTCGATGCAATTTGGGTGATTGTGGATAGGTTGACGAAGAGCGCTCATTTTCTTGCTATCAGTGAGAGCTCTTCTGCTGAGAGGTTGACAAAGTTGTATGTGAGGGAGGTGGTATCGTGGCATGGGGTTCCGATGTCGATTGTTTTAGATCGAGACGTACGATTTACTTCCAGATTTTGGAAGAAGTTTCACGAGGAGTTGGGTGCGAGGATGCATTTCAGTACCGCATACCACCCACAGACGGACGGACAGAGTGAGCGGACGATTCAGACGCTCGAGGATATGCCCCGAGCATGTGTTTTGGATTTTGGAGGGAGTTGGGACACCTATTTACCCTTGGCAGAGTTTTCATACAACAACAGCCATCATTCGAGCATTGGTATGCCACCCTTTGAGTTGTTGTATGGGAGGAGGTGTTGGACCCATATCTGCTGGGGAGAGGTGGGGCAACGGGTAATGGGTAGTACAGAGATTGTGCTTCAGACAATAGAGCAGATACAACAGGTCAGGCAGAGATTGTTGACCGCTCGGAGTCGCCAGAAGAGTTATGCGGATAGGCGTCGGTCCGAGCTCGAGTTTCAGGTTGGTGACCGTGTACACTTAAAGGTCTCTCCTTGGAAAGGAGTGATTCGATTCAGGAAGAGGGGAAAGTTGGGGCCTCGATATATTAGACCTTTCAGGGTAATCGTGAGGGTAGGCAGGGTAGCCTACCGTTTAGATCTACCTGCAGAGCTGGGTCAGATTCACGACACCTTTCATGTGGCGCAGTTGAGCAAGTGTATTGCCAACGAGTCGGCAGTGGTACCATTAGAGGATATTTAGGTGGATGCGGGACTGAACTATGTTGAGAGACCGGTGGCAATTAGAGATTGAAAGATTAAGGTTCTAAGGAACAAGGAAGTGCCCTTGGTGCAAGTACAGTGGCAGCATCGGAAGGGGTCTGAGCTGACATGGGAGTCCAAGTCGGAAATACGGGAGCCGCATCGGGAATTGTTTTCGGTATAAGACTTCGGGGACGAAGTCTAGTTCAAGTGGGGGAGAATTATAACAGCCCGAAATTCAGGTTCAACCATTTAGCCCTTCATCTTTTAATAATTTTCATTTTGTCCTTTGTGTTGGGTGAGTACGCTAGGCGTACTCACGCGCCTAATTGAACGCGTTGTCACCCGGGTACGCTGGGCGTACCTAAGGTTATGCCGGGCGTAACCGGTCCAGATCCAAAACCCTAATTTTGCTTGATGGCTATAACAGGAATGAGATGGCCTTGTCCCTCATCCACCATCCTTCAAAAAGAAACCCTAAGAGAGTTGTTCCTTCGTTTATAGCTTGACTGTGAGTGTTCTAAGCTTCAAGGTGTTATTTAAAGGTAGCAAAAGAGAAGAGGAGTCCATTGTGGAGGCTAGAAGTTGGTGGAAAAGTGTAGATCCGTGGATAACAAAGGTTGGAGCTTCTTCCTGAAGTAAAAAGTTCAGATCTTGCCTTGTAGTTCTTATGGTATGCTTCTTGGACCAATCTCTAGGGTTTTTGGTCCCAAAGATGGACACTTTATGAGCAAGTAGTCTCCATTGGCTTAGATCTATCATATTCCAGGTCTATTTGAGTTGTATGTTCATAAAAATGTAATCTTGGACGTATTTATTTAGGCATGCATGAGATCTAGATCTTTGGAGGTGAAAAGAAAGGTATTAGAGGGTGTAGGAGCCTTTACAGCCATGCCAAGGCTTAAAGGTTCCGACTTTATGGGTTAGGAGACTTAAAGAGAGCCAAATCTAGACGTTAAAGGAGTGTCTTAACCATTTAAGACAAAAAAAAAATGGTATGGCTGAATCTGGGACTCACGTTGGGCGTAACTCCCAGTACGCGCAGCATAAGGGGTTGAGACCCCTGATTGTGGTTCATCGATGTACGCCCCGTGTACAGAAGCTGGTACGCTCCGCGTACTGTGGTTTGTTGACTTTTAGGGTTTTGGTCAACATGTGGACTTTGAGTCAAGGAGGGGTGAAATGGTCTTTTACCCCTCTGTGGGATAATGAAAAAGGTGTAGCCTAGTCTTGGAAGCCTATATTAATTTGAATGATATTTCGTTATGATTAGGCGGGGTTGGGTCTTCGTTTCGAGATTCGGAGATAGCGGGCACGTGAGATTCTAGACTTCCTACGAGGTGAGTCTTCTCACTATACTATACCCGGAAGGGTATCTATGTGTGACCAGAAGGTCAGATATGTTATGAGCTGTATGCATTATATATAATTAAGTTAACCGTTTGTATGTGCTATGTATGGTATGCTTGATATGGGTCGGAAGGCACTATGTTATGGGTCGGAAGGCATTATGTTATGGGTCGGAAGGCATTTATGTCATGGGTCGGAAGGCATTGTGATGTGGACCAGAAGGTCGATACGGGTAGGACCGGAAGGTTTACCAGGTTGGGACGGAAGTCCCCTGAGACACATGCACCAGAAGGTCATGGCCTGGAAAGGCGTATGTCCGTAAGTAGTATTTTGGGGGACTCACTAAGCATTTATGCTTACAATTGTTGTGTTATGTGTTTCAGGTACTAGCAAGGACCGTGGGAAGGCGCCGGCGTGATCTGTACACACTGGCGGAGGATTTATTTTATGATCTTGGGATTTGATATGTTTTGTATTATGATATGATACATTGGATTTTTGTGGCTTGATTTGGTTGAAAACATGTTTTAAGAAATGAAAATTTTGTTTTGAAAATTCACGTTGTTACACTTAAACTCTCATGGACTTAGGTATTTTGGTGTTTTCAAGTCCTTAGCTCATCATGGTAATAGTCTAGGTTAGATTCTAGGCATTAGGAGTAAATATGGTACATTTAAACACCTTTTGGGGTGTTTACGATTTTGGGAGATCCCCAAACCGTAAACACATATAAATGTGAGGTTTTGTGCTTTTTGTGTGATAAACTCATCAAGGATGGATCTAGACAAGTCCCTAAGGCATTGTGAAGCATCTAGGCACCCTAAGGCACCACTTTGGCCCTATTCTTGGTGTTTACGGTTTTGGGAGCCTCCCAAAACGGTGAACACCTTGTTCTTGGTATTCTTGGGACTTTTCTTTGATATTAATATGTATAGCAAGCTTTAAATGAATCTAGGATAGAAGTACTTACTTTGTGGAAGCTTGAAATGAACTAAAAGTCCAAGAACACTAGTGTGTGTTCTTGGTGTTCTTGGTGTTTTGGAAAACTAGTCAAAACACATAAATGGATGGATTAAAGAATGTATAAACACTAGATGTTTTGTTATATCAACTAATCAAGTCGAGAAACACTTACGTTTTCGGGAAATCGGGCGAAAACCGGGATGATACTTGAGAGAGTTTGGAGTTTACTCTTTAGATTGCAAGAAAGAATGAGACACATTGGGGAGTAAACTCATGCTTAAGGCATGAGTTTATGGTTTTTAGGGGAGTTTACGGCCCAAACATAAAAGTTTGGCCGTGAACTTCTAAGCTACGTGGTATTCGCGATTTTGAAATTTCAAGACTCGAGTCGGCGCATCCTTTCACCCGTTCGTTTAAAGATTAATTATTAAAATAATCAAACGAACTTTAAATTTTCTAAAAACCAATAAAAGTGAACTTGACTTATAATTTGAAATGATTGACTTTAGGGTTTCGGGTTGTCAGATGTTAGGACAAGGACAATTTTAAGCCATCAATTTTTGATTCACTCACCAGCAGCGCACCACTCCATCACTCATCCTCACAGACACCGCAATCTCTGATGCCCCCACATCTGCCGCTAACCAGTGGCTAAGCGTTGACGGCCACCCTACTCCGACTCTATCATCGGTGGCATGTTTCCTTCAACCAACTATCTCTCTGTCCTCCATCTCAGACCTCCTCAAATTGATTTACAATCACCAAACATCAGAATTCATAGGTGGGGATGATGGCAAAAATTTCTATTATGAAGAAAATAAAAAAAGGGTTCTACCGAGTTGACCGCATCAATCTGTAAGGAGGAAGCTGCTGATTTCCCGGTGAGTTTGTATTATCATGTTTAATACTTATAATCATTTATAAGAACCATTTCTATCTTCATTCAGATTTCTTGCATTTGTTCCAAAGTTTAATAAAGCTGTCATCTTTTCTATGAAGTTTTATTACCAGTAGCCTCAAGTTAAAACGCAACCCTTTTTTAATGATTCAGTCCTTTTTTTAGTTTATCTGGAGGTAGTTGATTGATTGATTTGTATTTGTTTTTGTATGAAATAGCCATTAGATGATGGTCCAGCTTGAAAACTCCAAAACTGCCAACTACCGAAAACTCAGGCTTTAAAGCCAAGAACATCAAGAACAAGTAGGATTTGGAACTCTGCAATCTAGATTTTAATGTAGTTGTTCTCTTATTTCCTATTTCTTACTGATTTGGGTTTCTAGGTCATGTGATACCCTATAATTTATACATTGAATCAAGAGTCACCGAAGTACATTCATGAATCATAAATTCTTTCAAATCCAAATGTAGTAACTTTATCATCATAAAAGACCACGTAATATTATAATCACTATTTTACTATTTACTATTTTTAGTTTGATTTTTAGGTCGTGCAGATCAAGAAATTTCATCAACCATTGATGTTAAGAAGCTAACTCCTTCTCATGTTATGTACAAAATTGTAAGATTTACACCTCGTTCTCTTGCCTCTAAGCTAACCCATTTTCATATTGTTCGTCCATGTTTTTATATTTATTTGATGTTGTTTTAGCCACTAGAAAGGGGATTCTGAATTATTTGATTTTATATGTATTTGATGTTGTATGGACAAGCAGTAAGTGCCATCAATTACTTTTTGGTTAACCAAAGTAGTCATTGGAGCAAATGGATCTGGCAAGTCCACAATTTTCATGGTATGTGTTCTTTATAACCTATTTCATCTAGAAAACATTATCTGGTCAACATCTCATTTTATTTATACCTTTATAATGTCTGACTTTTTTGGTTCAAATGGGTTATGGGTTTATATTTGAAGCTTAGTCAAATTCAAATTTCTTGTTTCATTCATTAGAATTTTGTGCACCTAAACTTTCATATGCCTAAATATGTGAAGTATCTTGTGTATACAACATTTTAATACCTATTGTTTTCCATGATCTTGATTGTTTCTAGATATAATTTTGCTATTTTACAGACTCATCTGAATTAGTATTGGTGGTCTAGAGTTGGGGGATGTAGGTTGCCAAGATGTAGTAAGATTGCAGCCGATCTATATTGTAATTCCACACGTCTTTGCTTATTTTTATGTAGTGATGATGTCCTGAATACTATCCAGGTAATTATCTACTTAGTACCGGTTTTATATAACTTTATAAGTTTCCTTTTTGCGTTTTTAACCTTATTACACAATGGTTGGGTTTTCTTTTATCCTTGTGTATGCAATTTTTTGAGGGACTATTCATGTGCTAACATTGAAATCTTATTTGGTCAACAAAACATGTTCATAAGGTTATTTTAATGATAATTAAATTTTCTTTTACCCATTATAGCAATATACTTACATGTTATTACTAATTAAGGCATGTCATATTAATTTTTACATATTGTTATTATTTGTAAGAAATATAAGCATGTAGATAATCAGAGTATGTGATACAATATTACAATTGCAATCAAAATCCAAAGTATTTTGTCATTTGTCTTTCTTAGATGTATGTAACCTGTAAGAAATATAAACACATAGATAATCATAGTTGGTGATGAGAAACTTATATGTATGTAACCTATAATCAACACTGAATTTGAATCATGACACATGTGATTAATGTTAGGTGTGTATATATGTCATGTGTGTCTTTTATCATTTTCTCTATCTTTATCTTTGTTCCATGTGCACATATGATTTGTGCCTTTTCTTTTTTAATCTGTGGTTCTTAAACTATGACTCATCTTTGATTTTCTGGAAAATTGTCTTAAGTGATCAATAAATGCTCTTTGGGACTAATTTTTAAAGAACTTTGAATGAACTTTGGTTCTTCAACTGTGACTGATCTTTGGCTGTGGAAAAATTTGATTTTCAAGGGCATTTTTGTCCAAAAATGGTTATTTAGTTATAGAAATATAAGTAATGAATAAACTGGAGCATGGAAACTTTTTTTTGAAGGAAGAAGTGTTTTGGGAGTTAAAGAAAAGTGGAAGAAAACCATGTGTAAAAATCATAATATCATTTTCTGGTATGTGAGTTTTATGATTAAAATATCTATTTTTATTTTGGGAAATGTCGATTACTACAAAATTATTTAGGGTTTCTTTTTTACACAAGTTGTGGTACTTATTTTGTGTCTATTTTGTAAAAAGTTAGAGACTTTTTTTGTTTTATATTTTTTTTACCAATGAAATTCTAAAGAAAGGAATCTAGATTTGCTAAACTTAGATTTTTACGAGTTAAAAGTTTATTTGGAGAAAAATTGTTAAATAAGGTACTACATGACATTGGATATGGTCTATTTGTTTAGGAAATTAGCAAATTCAATAATTAATTGTTTATTATATTAGAATTGATCTGTTTCTGTTTACAATTTTCAATTTCAATAAGCATAAAAACAAATTTAATAAAAAACTTCATTTGAGAAGTAAATTATCGACCCTTCAATATTCTTTCTTAATATATAGGGTAAATTACACGGATAGTCCCTATGGTTTAGGGTAATTTGCGTGTTTGGTCCCTAACAACTTTTTTTAATTCGGACCATCCCTATTTTATATTTTTGTTGCACGTTTAGTCCCTATCTGACCTAAAAAGACTATTATACCCTTATTAATTTCTTTTCTAATTAATTTATAATTTATTTAATATTTATATTATTAAATAAAAAACTTTACCCCCTCTAAACCTCATTCGACCCCAGAAACTTCTTTCTTTCCCCCTTTTCTTATCCTTCCTGTTTTTCAATCTCACGATCTATTCCCATTCTTCAAAATCCAGATCAACGATGCTCCCAAATTAAGATCGGCGATGCGTCCCTCCATATCGAGATACAAGATGCCGAAAATTAAACGCTAGATCTGCCCCTCTGATGGTTTACTACTTTGTTACCGGGAGCTATACCATAAACCAAACCTAGCCTCTCGTTTCTCTCTTCTCTCACCGGAACCCTAATCGCCGATATTCCGATCATTCCTACGAATAGAAAACCTGACACCGCTCTTGAATCTTGACCTTGCATTCTCAAACCCCGACCCATATTTTGATTTTTTCCGGACGAATATAAACTTAACACGATTAGGCAGTCAATTAGTGTGTCTCCCTTCTTTATGATTACAATGAACATTCAAGATCAATTTTAATTGTTTGATTTATTGTTTGTTAAATGGAGTTGCATCCATTTTTCCTTCAATCAGTTAGTTTGCCTCCTCTGGGATTGTTCTGGTAATTTTCTGAAATTGATTTCATCTAGTTGATTTCAGCAATTTTAGCAATTTCAGTAATTTTTTGGTTGTTTTGATTTTTCTAGATTTCATTTCATCATGTATTCTTGCCGCCGGAGGTGTGGTTGTTGTCGGAGGTAATGATGGTTGTCGGAGGTGGTGTTAGTTGTCTTGTTTTGGTGGTAGTTCCGATGACTGAACATAACGAAAGAGGGGAGGTCAAAAGGGGAGAAGGGTTCGGTGTTCTTGAATCATGCCAATATTTATTTGGTTAATATGTTTTCCCCATTTAATTAATAAAGTGTTTAATGAACTAAAAATTTAAAAAAGATAAAAGAAATCTATAAGGGTAAATTAGTCTTTTTAGAAAGGACAGGGACCAAGCGTGCAACCAAAATATAAAATAGGGATGGTTCGAGTTAAAAAAAGTTGTTAGGGACCAAACTCGCAGATTACCCTAAACCATAGGGACCATTCGTGTAATTTACCCTAATATATACTCTAAATAATAGTTATATAATAGTTAATATCATAAAATAATTATAAATGCTTTGAATTTTTTCCACATCCTTAAACTTTTTTTAAGATATTTATCATTAGTTAAAAAATATAGACCCTGTTTTTTGAAAAAAAAAATTATTAAATAATATTTAAGTTTTAATTTTGCTCAAACTACAAATCAATGTTCCAAAAGTCCGTTGACTAGCGAGTAACAATTATTCGGTCTAGGAGTATTTGGATTCAGTAAATTGTAAGTAATTAATTAGGGGAAAATGAATATAATAGCAAATAAATTTTTAAAAAAAAAAATTCCGAGTTCGATTTAATTTGACTGAATTTTTGAGTAGACTGTGTTGGATCCAAGTTTGACTAAACATCGATGTTGACACATTTTAACCGTGTATTTTTGGATGGTTCATAATAAAGCCAAAACATGTCGAATCAGAATATGTTGAGCTTTGTAACATTGCTAGCGATATATATATATATATATATATATATATATATATATATATATATATATATATATATATATATATATATATATATATATATATATATATATATATAAACTAACACCTAATTCCACCTATGTTCACGATGGAACTTGAACCCTTGACCTCAAGGAGAGAGAACACCACCTGATACCGCTGGGCTAGAAACCATTTTAACCCAAGAAAATACTTTTAACCCAAAATAACAGATACATATATTTTTAAATTAAAACAAAAACACACTTCTATTGTTTGTAATATATCATATTGTTTGAGAAAAAAAAAAAAAACAATTCTCCGAAGATGATATGTTCCGGTTCACGTTGAAAATAAAACAATTTTTAATTCAATTATGTTAGGTGCTGACAATCAATAGCTCAGGGACAAACAAATCAAAATGTAGGTATTTATCTTCCAGAATCAATTTTCTTGGACGACTAACTTTATATGACATTATCCGGAGGATATAAAAAAGTGTTGCATGATTAATTTATGTACAGGTAATCGTGTTCGTATATATCTGTAAACACTATGAACTCTTCACTACTTATTCTTACTGATTTTATCTTTGCTAGCATAACTCTCATTGATAATTATTTATATGTAGTAACTATTTGTGCAAAAGAACTAATCACCACTTGAATTATCTTTTAAAAAAACTATTCGCACCCGGCACTTAATGTGTATCTATATATATATGACCGTGAATGTTCAAGAAATGGAAAAAATGAGAAAAAAGGTAAGTCAATATTCTACAACACTGCGGCGCAAACCTCACCTAGGGGCAGTGTTCACCTGTCACGGTAGCAAAACTGCACCAGGAGACCGCACCACTCCCCCCAAACCTTAGACATTAGTTAAAAAAAATAATGTACAGAAACTTTATAAGACAAATTAAAAGTTATGGTTTCCATCAATAACTATGAACAAACACTCTCTCCTATCTTATAACATCTGTTATGAAAGAAACATTACATCGTATCTTATGAATCCATTTCACATACGGACGAGAGAAAAGGTTACAATTTCTTCTTCAAAGTTTCCTTATGCTGTTTTGGATCTCAACTAACTAGTTGAATCTCATAAGCTAATTAGATCCGGAAATTCAATGGTGTTTTCTTGCACTAAATGATTGATTCTTATGTTGTTCTTCCCAAGAGGAGAAAACATATCGATAAGCTCAGGATCCTTATTTGCTTTCTTCTGTTTGCTTTCAAAAACCTCCCAATCATCGCTTGTCACAGTCTTCAGACTTGTTGAGTTGTCGAGATTAGGTGTTTTCGTCGAATTATGGTGCTCCATAACAATTATGGATTTCTCCTGTTCTTGTTCAAGCTTCAATTGCTTTGAATCTTCATTTATTATCTGTTCAAGTTGTCGAATACCTTCTTCAGGAATTTGTTCCATTTTGGGGATTTCAGAGGCGTTACCAACACCGATCTCCCTGCAAAAATCAAAATAAAGCGAGAGTTGTTCATGTTGAACTTTAGCTTTATGCATGATTGACAACACCAATTTGGCATCGTTTTTTCCCACAGAGTAAATCTTCATAAGAAGACTTCTGATTCCATTGCTAATGCGGCCGCATATATCAAAAAACTCGATTGCGATGCAATCCATGGCTTCAAGAACAAGCAAGTTGACCATTTGCCTAGATTTAGGTCGGATCTGAAGCAACAAATCGAGTAATCCTTGTAGTTTCTGCAACCAAATTAGATCTTGGATTGTCGATTTCTCTTTTTGCTCTTCATTCGATCCATCTCGTGATAGCAAGGCCATCTGTTCCTTGACCCTTCGATCTCTCTGTTCCTGCGAATGGAAGAATATGAAGGACGATTTCTCATCCAGAAAAACATAATAGGCACGGATAAACTCATTCAAACTGGATAATTTCCCACGCCTTGTATGCTTATCTTTGAAGTTCATCATATCAAAAGGTAACCGTCCTATCTCTTGAATTCCAGGAACTTTACAACAGAAAACTCCATGCAAAAGCATGAGTCCCTTCAACACCACCACCCAGTTGTGGGTCCTCCACATCCTGTGTGTAAGGGCCCACAACACCTGGCGTAGATAGTCGTCAGAGATCCCCACCCAGGCAAAAACACGTTGAGCATTACGGTAATTAACACGGGTTTCGTCATGTGTGGTGGCTTTGATGACCACCGCTTCTATGTCGGGATTTCGGAAAGCAGATCGCTGAGTGAAGCTCGCCTTCAGAAGACTTTTGCGATCTTTTAGTGCTCCGGAAGCCCTTTTCCAGAATTTCATAGTCTCTTGCGATCCTACCACTCGCGGTTGCTGGTATGATTTATTATTTCCAATTTGGATCCTTTTTCTCAAGTGAATTTTATAGTGACAAATGTAGGAATGGGGCATGAGTGCCGGCCTGTTGGTTCCTAAATTTGGAGTCAATTTTTGGTTGGAAATTTGACGTATTGTTTGATTTACAATGAACTTGACTTTGACAAACTTGTCATCAGGGTCATACCGTAACTTTTGGGTTTCAAATTCTAGTTTTGTATTACAATAAAAATATGTAACCAACTGTAGTTGGTAAGATATTCGTGTGTTGCTTGCTTTTTTTTAATCTTTTTCTATCTAAATCTGCATATAAATATAATAACTGTAAAAAAATGCATTGTATCGTAGATTGTAAGTTATCATGAATTAATTTGAAAAGTAATAAAAATAATACTTTGACATAGATTTTGAAATACATTGAAAGTTTTATTGGTTAAATTACGAATCCTTATCTAAAATCAATAACTTCAATCATTCTCTGATTTTCACTCTGAATAATGCAACATATAACTGACGATACATGAAAACTGGTTCTCGCAAAAATAGTCCAACCTTTGACAATCGTTATGCTTACTACCACTGTTTGCTTCGAATTCTCCAAATTTTGAGATCAAACTTTCGATGCTCAATTAAAGTGGATAAAATTTCCTTCCCGTGACAAACAAATTCCACATTTTGTTGATAACTTAATTAACATAAATAATACAATAGAACATTTGGAAACCTTAACAGCTCTCTAACACTGTATTTTTTTTCCTTTTACACCACATGGAGCCACAAATACGGACAAACATGAAGAATTTAAAAGTAATTTTTTTAAAATAAATAAGAATCTCAAAGTACAATACTAAAATTTGACTCTTTTCAAAATACAATGCTAAAATAAAGCTGATATTGTACAAAAACATACAATTAAGACAAGTTAGTTAAATTGATAATAATTGACATGTCTATATTAAAATTATAACGACGGACACGTGTGATATAAGAAAAACAATAATACAAATTAGTTAAATTTAGAAAATAGCAAGATTGATATGCTTGGTATTTCAACCTGATGTCTTGGTATTGTAAAGGTAAGATTGGCATTACTTTTGTTTTGGTTGCAAGGCAAAATCTAAAATTAAACAACCTACGTTCATCGTGCTTCAATTTAATTACTAAAGCAAATCTTATCATGATCAAGATTCAAGACATTAAAATATATGCATTGCTTAGTAAAAATTGAAAAAATGGAAAGTAAATTGGTGTAACAAATTATGAATTCTAATGCTAGCCTTAAGAAATGATATTTGCACATTCTTGTCACCATCAACATCAATTAGCAAGTGTGAATTCGAAACCAAGAACATGTTTACAGTCATATGTAGTACTCTATAAACTTGAAAATACCAAATTCCACAGTCGTGATAGATGCTAACATCCAGAATTGATATACTATCAGGTGATAAGATAGGATTAGTTGGTTACTCTCTTACTTCCATTGAATACCATTTAGCTTATAAGAGTATTGAATCAAACTATATACATAAAATAGATGACCATGTTTAAATCCTCTTGATACCATCTCCTTAAAGAAAAAGTACATAAAAGGGCTCATGATAGATTAAAAAAGTAAGCAATAGAGGGTCATTAATCATCATCCTAATAATTAGGTCTAAAACTTAAAAAAATAAGTTTTTTGGAACAAAATTTGAAATAATCAAATATACTCAAGGACAAAATATGTAATTAACTCTAAAAATAATGATTATACACAAAAACTTCTTCACTCAAGACTTATATTACCTCTAATAGATCGATAGCACATCAACCTTTTTTCTTATAAGAACGACTTCATTACCTGCTAAGATTGAATTTTCAGGATCATGTTAACAATAAGAAACTGACATATTACTTGTTGGGCTGAAGATTATTTTGAAGATTGCGTCTTTTGGGCTCGATAGCATAAGTTATTTTGTATTCCGGTTTGGGCCTGTCCAACCGAGAACCTTTTATGTTTTGTATATAAGTTTACGCTTGCATGCATATTAGGTTAAGGGTTTCAGAGATCTACGAAATAGCAATTCATCTAGACGATAACAGGTTTCTTTAATCGTTCTTGTAACCTTCCAATCCTCTACAGTTGATGTTCCTAATAGAGCTCTTCTGAGGATTTTGTTTAATCATTCGACACGTTTGATTTCATCTTGACTTGTTCTTATTATTGCGTTCATACTATTTTATGTTTATATACTTGTTCAAGATCTAATCGATCTTTGTAGATTAAAGGTTAGTTTAATCTCATCAATTGGTATCAGAGCAGGAGGCTGTGTAATCAATACACATCTTTACTGTGAAAAAGATTTCCATTAGGGTTTTTCCGCAATCATCAATATTTATTGAGCCGTCATCTCTTTATTGACGTATCTTGATATTTATTGTTTTGCCCTAATCTGCTTTATTACAAGTCTGATCTTTGAACAGGTTTTTACGATTATAATGGACGTGACGCAATCAAACCTTATTAATATTTCCAACAGCATCGGTTCGACGACAAAGATTCCAATCTTATACACCCATGACTATGAAGTATGGGCGCATCACTTTGAAGACTACGTGATTGGATCGGAGGATAATGGGTACCTCATATGGGAAGCCATCATTAATGGACCGTTTTCTCATTCTGCATCGTCCAGAATCATCAAGACACAAAAGGAGTACAATGATCTGCTAAAGGACGTGAAGGATATTGCACAAGATGAAAAGGATAAATTCCAGTGCAATATTAAGGCGTTAAGGTTGATCAGATTCGCCCTTCAGTCCGACACATTCAGGTTGGTCAGCTCATGCACGACGGCAAAGGAAGTTTGGGATAGACTTCTTGAACTGTATTCTACAGACGAGGATCTTGAACATTCCATTCAAACTTTGCTTTTATCTGAGTTTGGAGAATTCAGGCAAGGAGCCGAAGAAACGGTGACCCAGACGTTTGATCGCTTCAATCATCTTCTCAGTAAGATGATGAAACACGATATTGAAAGGAAGCTTATCGAACAGAAGGTTACTTTCTTGAACGGACTGAGGTCTGAATGGAGAGCAGTAGTTTCCACAGTCAAAGCCCATGAGCAGTTTAAATCGTACTCTTTGGCGAAACTGGTGGGTATTCTTAAGTCCCAAGAGAAGATTGTGGTGAAAGAAAAGAACGTCGTTTCTAGTCTTGGTTCGTTGGCCCTCCTATCTAAAAGTAAAGCTGTGATGGAGGATGAAGACCTCAACTTGGAGGAATATGATCTCACGTCTGAGGATTATGCTATGATGGTGTCCAATCCCAAGAGGTTCATAAAGAAGAGATTCCCCAGCAACAAAAACCGAAACTGGCAGAGGAGTTACAGCTCTGAAAAGGTGAACAATGAACCAAAGGCTGAGGAGCATAAGAAGGAACCGAAGGTGGATGGCGATTCCGGAGTAAGCTGTTTCTACTGTGGTGGGAAAAACCATTATGCTAAGGACTGTGTCCTTAAGAAGATGGCTGAAAAGGATGATGGAAATGATGAGGAAGCTGTGTTGCAGAAAAGATTGGACGAGTTGAGAAAGAAGAAGTCTACCGCTAACCCCTCTATTAATGCTCTCATTATGCAGGGTTCGGTTAAAGATGACGAGTTCGGTAGCACGGAAGTTTGGTCTACCGACTCAGAAGACGATGAAGTGAGGAAGCCTACCCATGGAAAGGCTTATGTGGCTAAGGAGGAAACCAGTGGAGGAAGATGCTTCATGGTGACTGACGTATCTCAAATGAGGGGATACAACACCGATGGAGGAAGCGATGGACCGAAGGTACAGGAGGACATGTGCTTTACGGCCAAACCACTTAGCCAGCAGTTCAATGAGCTCGATGAACTGATAAAGAAGGTACAATCTGTTTTTATTTCATCCAAAGTACCACCATCCTCATATGAGAAAGAACTAAAAAACGTTAATACAAGAATTTCTCATCTAGATAGTAGCTTAACTCAAACTCGAGTCACCAATTCTAACCTAACTAATCAATTAAGCAGGGTGGCATGGAAGAGTGAGGAGCGGAGAATGTGGATCGAGTTAAAGGAGTCGGAATTAGTTAAAGTTAAAGACGAAAACATTTATTTGCAAAGAGACAATTTAAAATTGTTAAAACAACAGAATGTTTTTTGTTTAATTGCTAAACGTTTGTATTCTAATATTACTCAGCTTCACTTGGATTGTGAAATAGGCCAAAAGATCCATCGCATGATTTTGCCCTTCCTAGAGTTTAAGGAGGATGAAATCGATGCCGAAGCCTACAATTGTGAGAGTGTGATATCGTCTGATGATGTCAATCCGACCTACATGTATGGACTGGACAAAATTGAGTCCTTCATTAAATCCAAGGACCACAAGGACATGCTTAAAAACCTTTTGGATGAAAATGCCAGACTTAAACTGAGAACCGAAATCATGCAAAAATTTGACTCTTTAAACACCAACGTAAGCTCAGAAAACAAAATTGATGTTGAAAATGCATCTGAGCTTAACGAGGACGAAAACATGAGTGAAATTTCTGTAGAGGACATGGTTGACTGCTCAGAATTTATTAAAAACGAACCTGAAAACCACAAGAATCTTATTTCTGAAAATTCAGTGGAGTTCGCTCGATTGTCCCATCAAAAGTCCCCGATATTAGTTGAGAAAGCAGTTGTGTATCAAAAGTTCAGGACCACTCCGAATCAAGTATACAAGGTGACAGGAGTTACCGAACATCAAACAGCTGAACTCACAGCTATTGTAAACGAAGACAATGCTGATGGCTGCGATGAGTACTTCTGGGAAGCTCCAATAGATAATGCAAACGAAACCATTGGTTTATCTGAAAGAACTTCCTGGAAGAGCAAAGGAAGATACATACCTGAACCCTTGAATAAGCCGGATAATTTCGATGAGCCAAGCACCAGTGGTACAAAAGATATTCCTCAGGAGGATGATCGTTCGGCAAAAGAACACGCTACCTCTACTCCCTCAGCTCAAAGTGGAACTTCTACAGACATTCCCTCTGCTCCTTCAGCTCAAAGTAAAACTCCTGCAGTTCAAAAGGAACCAGCCAAGGAGAAACCGAAAACGAAAGCGAATGTTCATCATCAACCTAAACAGATGAGGAATATGAAGAGAGAAAGGAACAATATGTGACAACCGTCAAATTTCGATCAAGTCAAAGTCAACTAAAGTCAGCAAGTCAAACCGTTTGACTCAATTTGCCCATGAGTACTAAAATTCACACTATGAAACTTCTACATAACTTCTATTCTAATGAGAAATCATAAAACAAAAAGTGCGAACATCTAGATCTCCTTAACCAAAAACTGTAGTACGTGGCGAGCCAAACCGATAAAACAATGATGCATACTCATCGGGAGTGTGTAAGATCCTTAAACAAGGCTTAACAGGGTTTACGAACCATGCATTGCGATGCCGGACACTCACAATTGTCACACATGGATCCTCTCTCAATCGTTTTCACTCTATCTCTCTCTCTATGTCAAATCTCTCCCAAATCTCTCCAAGTATGTGAAATCTCTCTCAAATATCTCTCTGTATTAGAAATCTCTCCAAGAATGTCGAATCTCTCCCAAATCCCTCTAAGTATGTGAAATCTCTCTCAAATATCTCTCTGTATGAGAAATCTCTCCAAGAATGTCAAATCTCTCCAAGTATGTGAAATCTCTCTCAAATATCTCTCTGTATGAGAAATCTCTCCAAGAATGTCAAATATCTCCCAAATCTCTCCAAGTATGTGAAAACTCTCGCAAATATCTCTGTGTATGAGAAATCTCTCCAAGAATGTTAAATCTCTCCCAAATCTCTCCAAGTGTGAGAAATCTCTCCCAAATCTCTCTCAAAAGTTTCCCGTAACTTTTTGGAATTATTCGGGTCATTCCGACCCTTAACCGGGTCAAAAACGGCTTAAAACAGGGTAAAAACGAGAAAACGGGACCTTAAGAACCGAAACCCTTCTTAAGGAGCCGAAGCTCCTTAAGGCCGAGACTAAACACCGAAGACCGAGCCTCTGTTGGCTAAGAAACCGGAGACCGAGCCTCTGTTGGCTAAGACACCGAACACCGAGCCTCTGTTGGCTAAGACGCGAGGACCGAGCCTCTGTTGGCTAAGACGTGCGAGGACCGAGCCTCTGTTGGCTGTGGCACGCGAGGACCGAGCCTCTGCCTCTGTCACTTCTCGTTCTGCTTCTTTTCTCGCTCTGTCTCTACCCGCCTCTCTGTCTCTTCCCTACTCTCGGTCTCTGCCCGCCTCTCTGTCTCTACTTCGCGCCCCTCTGTTCTCCTTCCTCCTCTCGGTTCCTTCCCTTCTCTCTTCTTCCCTCTCGGTTCTGCCTCCCTCTCTCTCTCTCGGTTCAGCACCAGAAGGCCGAACCTCGGCCAGACTTCGGGAAATTGTCACTTTTAGCCCATTTTTGATATTTTTAACATTTTAAGCCCGTTTTTCATGATTTTAAAGCGAGATTTTCTCCAGAAATTATATTTTAACATAATAAACTCTAAATATTCATAATTTAAACATATTTAGATGAAAATCATTATTTAAATAATAAAAATCAAGTGGGTGAATTATTAAAGGTGGAGTGTTGACTTTGTCTTATCCAATGTCACAAGCAACCACCCCACACCCACTCTTTGACTAACCACACCTCCCCACCTTACCTAGGTCACTTCAATGTCCCTCACACCCAATTTACACTCATTCCCACGTTTTTGAGCTGGAACAAACATCCTCTCTCCTCATTTCTCTCATTTTCTCCCATTTCACTAAGTATCAAACACCACTTTTCTCTCAAACTTTTTCTCCACCAAACTCGAGATTCAAGGCTGATTATCAAGTGTTCTTCCACTCTTAGTAAGTATAATTCATCCTCCTTATGATTATCTCACTTATTTCCACTCAAATCATGGATATCTTACACAAACTCCATTATATTAGCGTTAGAGCTTCGAATCTTCAAGTGATTCTTCAAGTGTTCTTGGGTTGAAAACTTCTCTTCTTCAACACTTATCTACTGAAATCACTCAAGTGAGTTCATACCCCTACATTTTTATGTTTTCTCAAGTTTTCAGGGGGGGAATACAAGTTAAAACACTAAGAACATAACTAAAATTTTCTAACAGCCTTCATCAGAAAAGTTCAACTCCATTCACGGACTGTTTTGGGAATCTTAAACATTTTTGTTTTCAAAACTGTACAAGGTGCAAATAGTTCAAGTTTTTAGCTTTAAAATGACTACTTGCACATCTCCATATGATTTTTCTACAATTTATGGTGATTTTTACAAAACTGCCTATCATTTCAAACAACAATTCGGACCAGTCTGTGATTGTGGACTTTTTCACCCAAGTTGGAGGTCATTAAAAATCGTGATAAAAATTATGAGTAAACTAGACACATTTTGTGAACTCTCAGAATTTACGGATCTAGTTTTCAACTTCGTATGATTTTTCTATGATTTTTCCAAAACAGGGCAGAATTGCTAAATTTAGCCAACAGCATGTAAATATCATAACACTTTGTAATATGTTGAGCAAAATGTATAATCATAAGCTCTAATTATTGAATGTGTTTCTTTGTTAGTTTATCATCATGAACTGAAACTAAGTCATTCATAATAAATATATTTCATTCATTTTAGAACACGTATATTAAACTATAAAAAGTATAGTTTGCTAAATTCATAACACTAATACATTTCTATAAAAGAATTCATACATATTACATACATTTTAGATAAATTATAATAGGTATAGTTTATGATACATCACTCAACACACTCGTACAAAAAGGGTACATTCATACAAGAAAGATTTATATTCACACATATTTCACGTAAAGTTGTTTACCTATAGTTTGATAAATTCACAACACTAATACATTTCCATAAAAGAATTCATACATATTACATACATTTTAGATAAACTATAATAGGTATAGTTTATGATACATCACTCAACGCACTCGTACAAAAAGGGTACATTCATACAAGAAAGATTTATATTCACACATATTTCACGTAAAGTTGTTTACCTATAGTTTGATAAATTCACAACACTAATACATGTCCATAAAAGAATTCATACATATTACATACATTTTAGATAAACTATAATAGGTATAGTTTATGATACATCACTCAACGCACTCGTACAAAAAGGGTACATTCATACAAGAAAGATTTATATTCACACACATTTCACGTAAACTTGTTAACCTATATTGTGAGACTCTCTCTCTCTCTCTCCCCGTACGTCCGAGTGCGGGATATAATTCCTGGTAGTTATAATCAGAATCTCCTTGAGGGAGAACGTGATACTTGTATATAAATCTATATTGGGTTTGACACCCCACACCTTGCTGCTAGCTACAGTTGGACCTGCAGGTCTACGGGTGACAAATGTCATTTTATTTTTCACGACACTGAGAACGTCGTGGCAGGTTCACATAGTCATAGTATGATTATAGCGACTCACATAGGGATATAACAATCCATAAGTTTACGGGATTTTATTTTTAAAACCTAAATGAGTTTTATGTCGATTTAAAATCACTTTTTATCTCTATGAGTACAGATATTACTGTACACTTTTGGTTTTGGTAGTTACGACTACACATCATTTGAAACCACATTTATACTTTTAAGTATGGTCAATACTTGTTATTTCTCGGTCCTCTAATTTAGGACTACATATATATAAAGTATTAACGAACATGAGAACATACAGAAATTTCATTTAATTCAAACGCGTCCATGTCCATTTAAGTACATAACATTTTCTAATTAATAAGAAAGGTTACTTATACATTTTGGTCTTCAGTTATAAGACTACATTACGCAGATTTTAAGGAAAAATATCGGATTTTCTGGATGCATATTGTAATGCTTTTACAAGGAAAACGATTTACTTTTCCAACGAAATTTCTTATGAACTCGCCAACCTTTGTGTTGACACTTTTCAAAACTACTTGTATTCTCAGGAATTCAGTGAAAACAGGAAATCAACAACGTTTTGAGGATGGGACGATAAATCGTCAAACAGTTCATTTTGTATTATAATGTAATTGATGGGAATCATGTAAACATGTGCTTTAATGTAACGTTTTCAATTATATTTGTGTTGGTTGTATTTACTTTGAGCACTATTATACTCTTTGTTGTGATACTCTACATGAAGTCCTCCACCCCCGGACGTTTCCGCCATCCTTGGTTTGGGGGTGTGACACAATAGATACAGGAAGAACCTTTCTGAAAGGAAACAATTCTGGCATTCCCAGAATGCATATTTCTCACACCAAGACAAGAATCTGAAGTATGAAAACAATCCTGTAGGAAAGCCTGAAAGTCACAAAAACCGAAAGCCAAGGTTCGGTTCACAAGAAAATATCAACCGAAGGCAAAGGTTCGGTTCTGAAAAAGACTTCAACCGAAACCAAAGGTTCGGTTCCAAGGACAGCTCAAACTGAACGCAAAGGTTCGGTTCTGAAGTCAAAAGAAAACAAGACTCTAAGGTCGGTCCCCCCAACGATCAAAAGCAAAAGGGTCACCTAGAGTCTCCAGCCAGGAAATCCTCTCAATCCAAACCCTCTCATTCTAATTCTTCTCGTTCTTCTAATTCTTCTACTTCCACCGATTCATCTCCTTCTTGCTCTAAAGCTAATTCCGCTTGTTCTCAAAAATCTCATTCGTTAGTTGAACAAAAAGGAAAGCAGAAGGTCAATGAATCCAAACCAGAGTCCAAACCGAACACACCCAATCCTAACAAAATAAAAGTTTTTACCATTAAAAAGAAAGATGAAACAACTCTTATAAAACGAACATATCTAGTTGACATCTCTCTTACTGTTCCAGTTCCCATGAAAAGCTCACGTGGACCCAAGAAACTTTGGGTTCCTAAATCTGCCTAATTTTTGCAGGTTATAAGTGACGAGCAGTTCGACGAAGAATGGTACATCGATAGTGGCTGCTCACGTCACATGACAGGGAGGAAAGAGGAGCTTAGGGAATACAGATCTCTTGCAAATGGTGGCAACGTCAAATTTGGAAATAATGCTTTCGGCACCATAAAGGGATACGGGATGATAACAAATGGGGACTTTACTATAAGGAAGGTGGCTTATGTGGAAGGACTCCAACACAACCTCATTAGTGTATCTCAGCTTGTTGGAGGTACAGGTCTCAAAGTCTCATTCGATGATGAAGGTTCTGAAATCATAGAGAAAAGGACAAAGAAAGTGATTCTCAAGTCAGAGCGAAAGGGTGAAATGTATCCCTTAAACCTTAAACCCATCAAAGGAAACCCAGCTATATGCTTGTTATCAAAAGCTCAATCCGACGAAAGCTGGTTGTGGCACCGAAGACTCTCTCATCTCAATTTTAAAGATATCAACCGACTTGTCACTGGAAGTCATGTTAGGGGTCTTCCATTGCTCAAGTTCAACAGAGATCATTTGTGTGCTGCATGCGAAATGGGGAAGCAAAGTCGTCAAAGTCACCCATCTATAATCAACACAAAAGTTGTTGAACCACTCGAATTATTTCATATCGATTTGTGTGGTCCTTCATTTATCGAAAGCATCGGTGGTAGCAAGTATATTCTTGTTATTGTTGATGACTTTTCACGATTTACATGGGTATTCTTTCTAAAGCTCAAATCTGAAGCGACTCAAAAGCTGAAAGTGTTTATCAAGCAAATTGAAATACAGCTCAAGAAGGTCGTCCGCAACATCAGGAGCGACAATGGTCTCGAATTCAAGAACAGGGAGTTTGAAGAGTTTCTTGAAGAAAAGGGAATAAGTCACAATTTCTCAGCTCCCTACACACCGCAACAGAACGGAATAGTCGAAAGACGAAACTGATCTTTGTGTGAAGCTGCCCGAACTATGCTAAGTTTCGCTTCCTTACCTCTTTATTTTTGGGCTGACGCTATTTCGGCTGCTTGTTTTACACAGAACAGGTCCTATCTCAACAAGCGTTTCACGCTCACTCCATATGAGATACTAAACAACAGAAAGCCCAATGTGAAATTTTTCCATGTGTTCGGCTCAAGGTGTTTCATCTTTAATTCTAAAGAACACCGCAACAAGTTTGATGTCAAAGCCGACGAGGGAATTTTTCTGGGTTACTCGCTCACATCCAAGGCGTACAGGGTCCTAAACAAGCGTTCGAGAAGGATTGAAGAGACATACTATGTGACCTTTGATGATAGCTATGTCAAGAAGCTACAAGCCAAAGAAGACACCGCTGGGGAAATCTTTCCTCTAACTGGCCAGGTCACAGTCTCGGTCGCCAATTTATACGAGATATTTCTGGAGCTCTTTGACGAACCAAAGAAAGTTTCACTCTCCGAAGTAGGTGCAGCCGACAACAAAGTTGATCATATGAAGCAGATTGTCGAAGATGCTGCAAGAAGAATGCATGTAGTAGGATCGACCACTAATGACTCTCCTTCCAACAACGCTCATGTCGAGGGGGAGCCAAGCTCACAAGTCGAGGGGGAGCCAAGCTCACAAGTCCAGGGGGAGCCAAATTCTACCACTTCAACCGAAGGTCCTTCATCACCCGAAGGTGCTTCTCCAACCGATGATACCTCTCCAACCGAAGGTGCTTCAACGCCTGGAAGCTCAGCACCACAAGAGACACCTGCACCTCATGTTTCTCAAAGCTCATCAATTGAGGGGGAACATAATGATATGACGCTTGAGTACGATAGCCAATCTGAGCCAGAAGAAATGATTAATGCTGAACTAGACCCAACCTTTGATCATAATTACCCTCCTCTTATCAAATGGACCAGAGATCATCCTATCTCTCAAGTAGTTGGTGATGTATCTGACAAGGTTCTGACCCGATCACAACTGAAGGCAAAATAGACATCCTTATTTTCAAAGGTTGAGTTTTGTATGTTTAACTCATTCGTATCAAAAGTTGAACCGAAGACAGTTAACACTGCCCTAGATCACTCTGATTGGGTTCAAGCAATGCAGGATGAACTGAACGAATTTGAAAGGAACAAAGTCTGGCGCCTCATTCCAACTCCTCCAGATGCTTCGGTTGTGGGTCTCAAATGGGTTTTTAGGAACAAAATGGACAAGGAAGGTAATGTTATAAGGAACAAGGCTCGTCTGGTGGTAAAGGGATACTGTCAAGAGGAAGGGATAGACTATGAAGAGACTTTCGCTCCAGTAGCTAGGCTAGAATCTGTTAGAATATTTCTGGCTTATGCTGCTCACAAAAACTTTGAGGTTTTCCAAATGGACGTCAAGTGTGCATTTCTCAATGGAGAACTCGAAGAAACTGTGTATGTGGAGCAACCTCCTGGGTTCGTGAACGAAAAGCATCCAAATCATTGCTATATTCTGGATAAAGCTGTGTACGGCCTCAAACAAGCTCCGAGAGCCTGGTATGAAACGCTTACAAAATTTTTGAAGATGTCTAAATTTAAACAAGGTTCGGTTGACCCAACCTTCTTTCGCAAAAAGGAAGGTAACCACCTTATGATAGTTCAAATTTATGTCGATGACATACTCTTTGGCTCCACGAATCCCAGCTTAACAGCTGAATTCAGAAAGCTGATGGAGACTAAGTTTGAAATGAGCTCAATGGGTCCTATTAACTTTTTCCTTGGTTTAAACATAAGACACGGACCCGAAGGCATCTTTATTAATCAGGAAGCTTACACGAAGACTCTCCTCGCAAAGTTTGGCATGATGGGAGACTCAAAAGTCAAAGTCCCAATGGCATTCGGCACCAAGCTTACCCCATCTCTAGACAAACCGGCTGTCGATATCACGCTCTATCGTCAAATGATAGGCTCACTGATGTATCTAACTGCTAGCAGACCTGATATCATGTTTTCTGTGTGTTATTGTGCTCGATTTCAGGCAAACCCACACGAACCTCACATGCTTGCAGTGAAGAACATCTTACGCTATCTCAAGCGAACCACCTCCTTAGGTCTATGGTATCCATCCAATTCAGGCTTCTTCGTTCAAGCCTATTCTGATGCTAACCTTGGAGGATGTGGACTCGACCGTAAAAGCACAACTGGTGGTTGTCAATTCCTTGACGGGAAGTTGGTCAGCTGGCAATCCAAGAAACAAACGTGTGTGTCGTTGTCTACTGCCGAAGCGGAATACATTGCAACTGCATCCTGCACATCACAAGTGATTTGGATCCAAAGTCAACTTCGAGACTATGGACTCAATATGAAGAAGATCCCACTATATTGTGACTCTGAAAGTGCAATTAGGATCTGTCATAACCCAGTGCAACACTCTAAAACCAAACACATAGCACTGAGGTATCACTTCATCAAAGATCACGTGGAAGATGGAAACGTCGAAGTTCACTTCGTAAGAACCACTGATCAACTGGCTGACGTCTTTACCAAAGCTCTTCCTGAAGCATTATTCAATAAAATATTGCAAGGGCTAGGTATGATGGAATCAGAGTCAGTACCTCACACTACCTCTCAACCTCAAACGTAAGAAGCGAAACCAACCGAACGTTCGAGTTCGGTTCAACTATCTGACTCGCTCATTACTTCAAAGGTAGTCTTTCTCTGTTATATATTTCTTGGACAATTTTGTTTTTCCTTGTGTTAAAAATATTTTTTCCTTGCCTGTCTAAATTCCTTGGTTTCTCAAAATTTCTTCAAAACCGAAACCTACCGAAGGTTCGGGTTCGGTTTTTCAAAATTTTCCTAAACCGAAACCAACCGAAGGTTCGGGTTCGGTTTTTCAAAGTTTTCTTGAACCGAAACCAACCGAACGTTCGGGTTCGGTTTTTCATTTTTTTTCTTTTCGTCTTACTTATTTTTTTTAATCTCAAAAACTCCAAAAATATTTTTTAATTTCTTGTGTGTTCGTGTTCGTTTATGGGGATAAATTTGATGAATTACTTAAGTGTCCCTAGAAGCATGCTGCTGTATGTGTCTCAAGCCTCATAAGATTTTGAATAATGGCCTTCATGACCTGGTATACACAAACCTTGTCTTCCCAATAAGGCTAACTCATTTATTCTAATCGTGAGCTACCTCACTCTTTTCTTACATGAGTTAAGAGTTTCCTGCTTGGTCCTTATTTTCGCAGCAGAGGTACTACGTTCTCTTACACCATCTCCATTTTTCTTCTCCACTACACTCGTTCCATCATAGTAACCCTTGAGACTCTCAGAAATGACCGCTGAGGTTTATGGTTACACAACATCTGTGTTTATGATCTTAGTCTCGTGTCACTACGAGCTGAATGAAACCCAAAATTCAATACCTAATGAATTAACGGTGAACAATTAAGTTGCTCAAGTTTTCACTAAAGGATTGACGAATGTACCCTACTAAAATCTCCAATTCTAATTTGTGTGATTCCTATGAAATTGTTAAACACCATAACATTTCTTCCCTTGGGATCCAGTTTTTTTTTTTAATTTTCTTCTGAGATTTTATATTTTTCCAAGCCACCCTTATTTAGCCTAATTAAAAGAAGCCTTTCAACATTTCTTAATAAATGTTTGATCGTAATTTAACGGGAATCCACTCTAAACCCCTAGGGTCTCTCTTGACCTGTGGCATTAAATGCGCGTGTGGAAATAGTAACGGCTTTTCTCTCTGAAACGGCGCTTGTTGGGCGGCGTGATCCTAGGAACCTGACACTCTCTCTCCTACGTGATCATCGCACGCCTCAACTGTCATCCATCTGTCACTCAACAACCCGATTCAAATTTCCATAAGAGATTTGAAACGATTTTTCTCTCTCCTATCACCCACTATAAATAGACCTCTACACCACCTTTTACCTCTTTACCGCCTTCAAAATTTCCAAAGCGCAAATACTCCCAAACAGTTTCCTGTTCATCATCTTCTTCATACCTGCAAAAATGGCTGATTCCTCTTCCGTTCATGCTACCTCACAGATCCTTCCCATTCGCCCACAACAATGTCTGGTCATTGATCTTAATCCACTGGCATACGACTCCTATATGTCGCCGGTCATAGAATGTTTGAAGTATTCCCAACTTGTTCCGGCTCTCTCCAGAATTGAATCTGTGCTAATGGTGGCCCTATCGCAGGTTTACGCGACTGCATACTACGACAAGGCCGTCGACCGGGTGTTTTTCGAGATTGCAGAACACACGACCTCTGTCTCTCGCCAACGCTTCTGTCACTTGCTAGGGTTTGCTGTTGACCCTTCACGAGTTCATCCGGAGACAATTCAGATTGGTCATCTGTATAACATGTTTTACAACATGGGATACACAGAGGTTCTCACCTCTTTCGCTAAGTTTAAGAAGTCTTGCCTGCCGCCACAGTGGAATGGCCTATTTACAGTCCTTTTCAAGGGCTTGTCGGAAAGGAGCTCAGGATCCGACGGTGCAAGTCGTCTCTTCCTAACAATAATGTACGGGGTTCACAACGGGATAAACCTGGACTATGGGTTTGTCCTATGGCAACAGCTTATTCAGAGCCTCTCCTCATTATCCCAACACTCTGAGGTGTCGTTGGCCCGGTTCTGGATCTTGATTACACGATGGGCAATGGATAAATTTGATGTTCCTACTGATGACGGTGCATCGATGTCTTCTATCGGTACGTTCCATACCAAGAAGATCATCGTCTCCGATGCATCAAAATTTTCCTTTATTGGCTCCATCCCGGAGTCAATGTATGGCGACGTGCCATCTGACAGCAGGTTGATTCGGAAGATCAAGGAGCTTAGGCCATCTGCTCCAAGGGAACTGACACCGGATATGCTCAGGTCGATTCACGATGCAAACAAACCGGTGAGCAGGGGCAAAAAGGCAGAAAAAGGGAAGCAAACATCCAAAGCTCCAAAGGGACCTTCTCCCAAAAAGAGGAAACAACCAAAGGCTACACAATCCCCACAGCCGAAGAGGAGGAAGACTCATCAGAAGCGAAAGCTTGTAATTCCCTCTTCTTCGAGTGACTCTGAGGGTGAGAGTTCGGGTTCTGACGGCTCTCAAGGAGACGAATCTCCTCAACGATGCAACACACCACCTCGGTCCCCTACCCCAGAGATGGAACTTCCCAATTCCCCAGTTCCTTCACCTCCACCAATCTTTACCACTGCAACCGAATCACCTCACGTAACCGAACCACCACAAACCGAAACCCATGCAACCGAAACTACCCATACTCAACCACCACCCAAAACTATACCAACACTCACTCAACTTGATCCTACCAAACCCACAACACCCCCAACTTCACCCCCCCCCCCCCCCTTCATCTCCTGAAAATGCCTCTGATGGTGAAAACCCTTATCTTGGTGGTGAACACATGATCTTTGATTCGGTCTACTATAGCCCGTTTCAAGTTCAGAGTGACGAGGAGGATGATGCTTCAGTGACAAAGAAGCATCTCAAAGAGCTTAACGAGAAGATTGACCTACTTCTCGCCTCCTCTTCCAACCAGCAGTCCTCTCTTTCTGAAGCTGCCCTTCAGAAAATTGTTGATGCCTTCTCCAGGGCTCAACATGATTCGGTGGCCTCAGCAACTGCTGCGATTGATGCCTCCACTAGAGCCTATGAGGCGGCGACCGCAAAAGTCGATAAACTATTCTCTGACGCTTCTGACCTGCTGAAGTCCTTGCAGGAAAGCGCCCATGCCACCAAGACATCTTTGGAACCAATTGTTCAGCAATTGGCCAACTTTGTCTCATCGGAGTTGACTTCGTTCGCTACTCTTCGCCAAAACCTAAGCGACGACAACTCGGCACTTCGTGCCTCCATCGATGCTCGCCTCACCAAGCTACAAGAGGATCTTGCAACCGAGCATTCGTTGATGGACGATCTGGCGAGCAAAACAACCGCCCTCGAGGTCAAGAGCACACAACTCTCCAACTCCCAACAACAACTGGAAGATCTTCGATCCAAAAGGGAGGTGATCAAAACGTGTGTTTCGGATGTCCACGCCGCAATATCCAACATCCTGGAAGCACACGATCCCATTCTAAACTTTTCGGTGAGGCGTTCCCTCGCTGAAAAACTCTCTCCGGCCATCGATCTTCTCAACAAAGTCGAAGGGCTACCGAGTTTCGTGTCCATTCCGAAACAAGGGGGAGATGAGAAGACATGATCGAAACCACCTCCTTCCTCCAAAGCTACTCACACGACCGAACTATCTCCGACTGGTCAAGCTTTAGGCTCGGGTGTGAAGAACAAAGGCAAAAACTTAGTTGGGGAAGAAGATGAAGAAGGAGACAAGGAGACCATTGCTGACATTTTAAAAAGAAAGAACAGTCGCAAGGTTGACGATGATGCCAGTCGTGTGGCGCAAGAGGCTGAAGAAGCTGAACGCAAACAAAAGGAATTCCACGATCTCCTTGAGAGTCTGAAGACTCTCTTCCCTGCCTGGACCAGGGAACGTTTGATTAAAGAGGCCATAGAAACTCTTAGCATTTTATGGCTCGAGCCGGTTATCTCGTTCGACTGCAACAACTCTGTCGATTCGCAGTTCGATATGCCGCTGACTCAAAAGGCGTTCATCTTCCACGTCTTCTCAAACATCTTTGAAGTCCCTCACCCGAATGCTGAGCTTGACAGGGAGCTCATTGACTTCTATCTGGCGGCTGCTCGTCCTCAATACCTCACTTGGAGCGCCCAGAAGATTGTAAATGTTCGGGTGCTGAAACCTTATACCGAAGGTCGTTTCATAAACGCTCGGTTCAAGTTGATTCGGGGATCTGCAAGAACTGCTCATATTATCTCCCTGGCAGATCTACCGAATCTAAATCCTCATGATTGGATTGTCCTGTATAATATCCTTTTGACTAATGAAGCCGAATATGGTCCCATTCTAGACCATGTCAAAAGGATGTTAGCCTGCTACATCATGGAGGTTGCCCTAATGGATCAGGAGGTCGCCACAGTCTTCAAGAAGAAACCAAAGATTGCTCCTGTGGGATCGGCCAGTGATCTCAACCAAATGCAATTGGGCAAGATCGACCCGAGACGCAACTCGGTTATGTTCACTAGAGCGGAAGGACAGAAATGTCTCTTCGCTTTAGCTGACAAGAACCTTTACACCACAACTTGTTTGGAGCATGTGTTATTCATTATCAAACGGTGTAAAGAGAACACGGCTGATGACATCAAGTACTTCGAAGATATGATTAATTGGTACATTCGGTTTAGACAGACCATTCTCTCCATCACCAAATGTCTGTTTAGCACCGTGAAGAAGAAGGTACCTGCTTCAGCTGCTGGCCCAAGTAACTAGTGAAGGTCTCGCTCCAAATTGACGCAAAGGGGGAGATTGTTGGGCTGAAGATTATTTTGAAGATTGCGTCTTTTGGGCTCGATAGCATAAGTTATTTTGTATTCCGGTTTGGGCCTGTCCAACCGAGAACCTTTTATGTTTTGTATATAAGTTTACGCTTGCATGCATATTAGGTTAAGGTTTTCAGAGATCTATGAAATAGCAATTCATCTAGACGATAACATGTTTCTTTAATCGTTCTTGTAACCTTCCAATCCTCTACAGTTGATGTTCCTAATAGAGCTCTTCTGAGGATTTTGTTTAATCATTCGACACGTTTGATTTCATCTTGACTTGTTCTTATTATTGCGTTCATATTGTTTTATGTTTATATACTTGTTCAAGATCTAATCGATCTTTGTAGATTAAAGGTTAGTTTAATCTCATCATTACTCCTACCCTTTTAAACATACAAAATAAAGAAATGGTTATTCAGGGTCTTCATGGATGGTTAACCGATAATATCGGTTCATTAATATATTTGAACCTAAACCAAATAATCTCGTTAACCGGTTCTTGGTTTCTTTGGTGGTTTATTGATGCAGTAAACCATTTAACTATTCTCTAATTGATAAATTTATTTCAAAATTAACAAACTTGTAAGATGGTTTCACAAAAAACAACACCTATTTCAAAGGAATGTTAGCAATATTCAAATCTGATAAAATATTAAAATTTAATGATTTGAAGGAAAACATGCTTGGAAGACAAATGAGAGATGAGACCCATATTTATAAGTAATGTTCACCAATCCTTTTGATCAGGCTCAAATTACAACCTGTAAATCAATAATGAACCACTTGTAATATGTACACATTTGCCTCTTGTAGATTCTTATATTTAGAACTCTATATTCAGAATTATTAAAGAAGTGATTTATGTGAATTATTAACATGAATAAATCATTACTTATTTTGTCGAAATTAAAAACAAAATTACTAATCAATCAATTTTCAACATGGATGGCTCAACCATTTTAGGGCTCTAAGTAAACCAAAATTTTAGGGCCTTTTGGCCTTTACTATACTCCTCAATTGTATTCACATACAAGTTCACTCTTTATGTTTTCTTTATTGACAATTTTAGTATGGTATAAAGGACTTTTGTTGTTGTAATAACCTAAATCAACAAGCATTTGAAAAAAAAATATATGATTCTTATAATACCTTAATATAACAAAAGTACATAACAAAATTGTTAATAAAACCTATCATTCACTATCAATAATTTATGGTATTTAGGACTAGACAGTTCATCACATAGCTATATTCTAATCAAATAAAGTAACTGAAAGTGATCTGACTAATGAATCAAATCACCCCTACATGGTGCTTTCTATAACATTTAGTATGCTCAAGGGTTCCCGGTTATTCTATATGAACAACTTGAAATCCTTAATTGATTCAAAAACTATTTCCCAAATCATATGTTCTAAAGTTGGTATGCATCAAATTCTTATATAGTTTCAGCATTCCATCACTATGGACGCCATAAAATAACAGAAAGCCAATGCAAAGACTGTTGAGTCATAAGATCCATAAATAAATTGTTATAAGATGTGATTTTAGTCATATCCATTTCAAAATATGATAATACATGTAGAATCTTCTAATTAAGAATCGAGAAAGAATACTAGAATAGATTAAAGAAATGAAAAAAATCTAATAGTAACGGAATACGAAATTGAAACAAATACCAATGAGGATTTGAATCGAGAATCAATATAGATGTAAAAATAATAGAAGATGAAAGTGTATTGCGTCGGACTCGTTCACTCGGAGATCAGAAACGGATGACAAGAATATGTCACAAAAATCAGAATTGGTAGAAGAATGTAGTGTCATTTCAGTTAGTTGAGTGTAGCAGTCGTTGATTTATTCTTCCACTTGATTTATTTTGTGGTTACCAGATTGAATTTTTTAATGGAATAAACTTTTAGACTTTGAAGAATTGGAGCCCCTTAGAGTCGGGGGCCTTAAGCCCTAGCTTAAGAAACCTCTACATAGAGTCGGCCCTAATTCTCAATAGAACAACAAGTAACACTTACCTTGCACTAACCCATAATTCGTATGACAAAAACATATACATGTACATTCAGCTTTCTAAATATGACTACACAAAACACTTCAGCCAGTCTAATTATGACAGTATAAAACACGTCAGCCACTGCATAAAGACATGCACATTCAGTCTTTAAAAACATATGTAATTGTTTGAACATACCAAACATGCATATCGTTGATATGTTAAATAATGACATGATCATTATAACATATAAATTTCATGCATGGTTTAAAAAAAGTGAAATGGTTAGACTAAAATAATAAAAAAAAGGTTGAGTGGGAGTCAGTTCACACGCTCAATTTTCATTTGGGGAAAAAATTTAGTGTAAGAAAAAAATAATGGATTGTATAGCATGAAAACGTTAGGTAAAAATATTTCTCTCTCTCTCTCTCTCTCTCTCTCTCTCTTATATTAAGTATCTTGATAAAGATATTATCAACTGCTCCAGTAGATCAACAAATCATGTTGTATATATTTAATACCCAACTAATAGATGAAATCACCAGGTCTACAAAGATAACAAATATAGATACACCAGTAGGAGTGATTGCAAATCGAAACATTAGACTTAAAATACGAATGAGAGTTTGAGAACCGAAACTTCCCTTTTTGTAAGATTAATGTCGCCATGAATGTGGATAAACCAATAAAACCTACAATCGAAAGCCCTCTAATCAATGAATACACTGCTGAAATAAGCATCTGCGAGGTTGAAGAAGAAGAGAACGATAGCCATAAAAAATAATAATCATAACCCAAATAACCCTTCGAAATCACCTTTCAAAATTGGGGAAATAGTTGTGGATCAAAGTTAGAGGTAACCCTGGTTCAAATAACAACACCAATCGATTTGGGAGTAGACGTAAATGATGAAGAGACCAAGAATAGCATTAAAAAGATGGAAGTGAAGTTGTAATTGTATTAAATGGTGAGATTAAGGAGTCAATTTCATTCCTCAAATCATGGGGTATTCTTAATCAAGTCGCAAATATTCGATAGGATAGCTGATTTCTCGGGTAAAATTTGGAAACTGTTTTCAATTTTTTTTCCAATGAAAAATGATTTCATTGAGGGATACTATGAGCGGGAAAATAATTAGTATAGGGTCTAGAAGTGATAAGATAAAGATCTCTAAGATCGATTAGATCTTTGAAACAGGTATATAAAGAATGTAAAGCAATACTCAAGAATGGATTTGAATGTGTCGAATGATTAGAACTTTCAATCCTCAGCAGAGCTCGATGAAGAACTTCCGCTGTAGAGGATTCTAGGGTTACAAAAAGATATCTTGTACAATTACACCGTAAAACCCTGATCTATCAGTTACGTAAAAGATGCATGCAAACATCTATAAATACACAAACCCTAGAACATAAGATACGGATGGACAGGCCCATACCGCATAAAAGATGGGCTAGGAAGCGAGCCCAAGACGCAACACCAAGAACCCAACGATCTCCCCCTTTGCGTCAATTGAGGCGAGACTTCACTCCAGCTTGCTTGCCCCCGCAACACTGGCTTTCTTGACTGTCTTGAACAGGCAGGGGATGATAGCAAGAAGTGTTTGACGGAAGTGAATGTACCAGTTTATCATATCATTGAAGTACTTTTTATCACTATCCGTGTTTTGATTGCAACAATTGATTATACCCAAAACATGCTCTAGACAAGTAGTGGTGTAAAGATGTTTGTCAGCCAAAGCAAACAGGCATTTCCGGCCTTCTGCTCTAGTGAACATGACTGAGTTCTGTTTCGGGTCAATCTTTCCCATCTTCATTCGGTTTATATCGCTAGCAGAACCGACTGGAGTGATGATGGGCTTCTTCCTCAGGATATTAGCAATCTCTTGATCAAGCTTAGCCACCTCCAAAATATAGCAAACTAACATTCTCTTGAAATGGTCTATGGCCGGACCACATTCAACTTCATTGACAAGAAGAATGTTGTGCAGAACGATCCAATCGTGAGGGTTGAGGTTGGGAAGATCAGCCAGATAGAGATAGAATCCTCAGATTTTTCAGATCCCCTCAAGACCTTAAATCTGACATTGACAAAGTTACCTTCATGAACAGGCTTGAGTACCCGAACGTTGGTTATCTTCTGTGCGCTCCAAGTTTGGTACTGAGGTTGAGCAGTCCTCAGGTAATAGTCTATAAGCTCCCTATCCACCATCGGATGAGGGTGGGGAACTTCAGCTATATGAGCGAACGCATGGAAGATGAAGGCCTTTCGGGTCAGGGGCATGTCGAACTGGGAATCGACTGAGTTGACATGGTCTAGTGAGACGACCGGTTCTAGCCACAGAGTGCAAAGGGACTCAATGGCTTCTTTGGTGAGCACTTCGAGGGTCTAAGGAGGAAACAGAGTTTTCCTGCTTTCAAGGAGATCATGAGCCTCCTTCATCTTCCTCTCCTTGGCCTCGGCTTCCCTGACTATTCGAGCATTTTCATCCAGCTCTCTCTCTCTGGTCTGCTTCCTGACCAAGCTGACAATCGGCTCTTGATCATCACTTTCATCACTGTCGTCGGAAATTTGTTTGGATGTGGCTTGAGCACTCAAACCTGATGAAGGACCAGATGTTGGTTTGGGTGCTTTCGGAGGGACAAGTGATGAAAGTGGAATAGATTGAGGTATGGAACTTGGAGGGGGGTTCTGTTGAGCTGTGGACTTCTTCTTTTCTCCCCCTTGTTTCGGATGGTCCTCCTGCTCAGGAATGCCTTCAATACGGCTAAGAAGGGCAAGAACAGGAGCGAGCTTCTCTGCAAGACTTTGCCTCACCGAATAGTTGAGAATTGGATCATGGGCTTCAATGATATTAGACAAAGCTCCGTGGACATCTGAAACACAACTCTTGACCACAGCTTTCTCGGACCGAAGAGAATCGATCTCCTTCTCGGCCTAGGAGAGCTGATGAGTTGCCAAGGTAAGCTCGGAAGACTTTCGGGCAAGCTCTTCCTTTGTGGTAGATTCGGCGGCAAGAGTGGCTTAGAATGAGAGAAGACGATCCGCAACCGAAGACTGAAATGATTGGTTGTCTTCTTTGAGTTTTTGGCGGAAGCTGGCAAATTGATCTTTTTCCGTTTCGAAGGAATGGACCAGCTTCTCTACAATGGTGCGGATCTTCTTAGTGTTTATCTCTGATGCCGCCTGTAAAGACTCCAGCCAGATCTGGGCGTCTTGAAATAGTTTTTCGACTTTTTCGGTCGCTACAGCACTAGCCTGCGTGGATTTATCAATGGCAGCAGCAGCTGTGCTAATAGAGGCTTCATGTGCTTTGGTGAGTGACTCCACCATACTTTGAATAGCATCCTCTGAAAAGTGAGATGTTGAGGAGGAGGAAGAAGCCACAAGATTGTCAATCTTCTCGTGGAGTTCCTTGATGTGCTTTTTGGTGACCGGAGCATCATCATCATCATCACTCTGAAGTTGATAGGGGTTGTAGTAGATGGAGTCAAAAACGGTATCCTCCCCTCCCAAAAAGGTTTCGGTTTCAGCAGATGGAGTGGGAGATAAGGGTGCAGTGGGTGGTTCGGTAGTGATAGTGGGTTCGGGTGCAGATGTAGGTTCGGGTTGTGAAGTAGAAACCCCCGTATCAGATACGTTGGTTAGAACCTCACGGGTGGTAGTGGTGGTGGCTTCAGTAAAAAGTGGTGGGGGAAGGGTGGTTGTTGAGGTTTGAAGAGAAGTAGTTATGGGGGGAATGGAAATAGGGTCAGATATGGAGGGAATGGAAATGGAGGAGGTTATGATGGGAATGGAAGAGGTGGGTATAGGAGAAGGTGAAGGAGGTTTTGATGAAATATGTACCTCATGATCAGGGGAGTGAGGCGGGGTTTCGCCTCTAGCTGACTCATCTGAGTCAGAGTGGTTGTCTTTCGAGTCGCTGGAGGAAGAAGAGAGAATAAGTTTTCTCTTGGGTTGGACTCTCTTCTTCTTCGCTGGTGGGGAAAGATCTGGTTTTGAGGGTTTTCGCTTCTTAGGAGAAGGACCCTTTGCCCCCTTTGCTGCTTTCTTTATCTTCCCTTGCTCGGGTTTCTTTCCTCTAGCAGCAGGTTTATCTGCATCATTAATGGACTGAACCATTTCAGCAGAAAGTTCCCTTGGGCCCGAAGGACGAAAGTCCTTGTAGGCTTTCATGATGATGCTCTCCTTTGACACCCCAGCGGACATAGAGTCCGGAATGGATCCGACGAAAGAAAATTTTGTCGGATCGGTGACAATAATTTTGGTGGTGTGGAAGACGCTGATGTTGGAGAGAAGTGTCACACCCCGCTAAAGCGGAAACGCAAGGTATGACAGCGATAACGGTTTCAATGCAAAAGATAAAGATACATCACCATAGCAGTATTTAAAAGTTTACAACCCATAGCTTCAAAAGAAACAAAATACAAGTTTTTCAAAATAACATTGTTCAAAATATAGCTTCATAATAGCTTCAACACGATGCAGCATGCTCTATGATGATGAATCTTTACATCCACTTACTAATTACTTCCTGAAAAAGCATGTAAAACGAGCGTCAACTATGAAAATAGTTGGTGAGTATCACAAGTTTATAAAAATCGAGCGTACAATAAGGCTTTTCGTAAATACAAGTACATTGCTTCAATGATAAACAAGTTGATTGCTATTAATGAATACAAGTTTATTGCTATAACGAGAAACGAGTTTGTATGTGTATGAGCAAACAATGAGTCTCAACCAAACCTATGACTGAAGCCCTATCGAGATCTATGCTTATCGTTCCATAGATGAATATGGTATCATGCACTCCAGCGATTTGGGCGAGTGAGGAGTTGTCAATTCCTAATAGCGCTATCCATAACGACCATTGGCTCAAAGAGTTAATGGTTAGAGATAAGGGAAGGGCCTTAGTACGATAAGTTCTCATGTTCCGTGTTGCATAGACATACATAAAGAAACATAGCAATACAATAGCAATCATGTTTGATACAATTCAATTTAAATACAACATGCAAACAATAGTTTTTCTGGACATGCTTTTCCACCCCAAAACATAAAAACCGAAAATAGGGGAGTGCGTGAATACTCACAGTATGCTAAATATAACAACCAAGTTTATACGAGTTAGATAAATACAACGGATATAAATAGTTTAGGACATGCTTTTCCACCCCAAAACATTTAAAAACATAAAATAGGGGATTGGTGAATACTCACGATGTTTTGTGTAGACACAAGCGGTACTTCGGGATGCACCAACGTCTTACTACCGGGATCCTACGATATTAAACACACGCACTAGTGAGTTTCCATGTCGATATCTAATGCTAATATACTAAACTCTACATATAGGGAAATGCCAATTTATGTTTTAGTATTGGATTTTATATCAATTAGTTACACTTTTTCTGAAGTAATGAAATTCTATATATCGGGCGATTAATTACAACCTTGGAATATAAACTTTCCAAATTTTTAAGTCCTTATTACAACATAAATTCACGAAAATAGCATTCGATGGATAAAAATTCTCAAACTTTTTATTTAACTGTTATTACACAATACTAAGCTGGGAAAATTATAAAAATGGATTTCCAAGCTGTTTAATTATATTTTATGATTTTTGAGCATTTATTTCAATAAAAATTGAAATAAATAGAAAACAGTTTCCAAAATTACCCAAACTTTTTATTTAATTGTTATTATACATAAATAGGCTGGGAAAAATATAAAAGATATTTTTCAGTGGGTATTTCTATTTTTCCTTGCTTTATTCCTTTAAATAGTCATTAATTAAAGAAATAATATTAAACAGTTAAAATAAATCACCATAAATTTTTGTAACATCATTTACAGTATAAATATCCTGGGAAAAATATCAAAAGTGGTTTTCATAATGTATAACCTGGTTTTGGGTATTTATGTATATTTAAGTGTCTTTTAGTGCAATTAACTTTAGAAAATAAGAGAAAAATAGTTTACAGTAGAGAAAAATATTCAAAATTTTTATGTAACCTCCTACTCTATAATATTATATCCTGGTAAATTTGCATGAATTTTGGATAATCAGAACTATATCTCCCATTTTTAGACCATTATAATTACCAAAAATTGGGAAAAATAGTAAAACATGATGGAAAATCTTGAAATTATTTTCTGGAGTCACCCATCACAGGTAAGGTATGCAAAAATTGTTAGATACAATTTTCAAATCCTATAAAGTGGTTTTGTAATTTATCATGTCTTAAATAAAAGAAAATTAGAAATCATATGAAACAGTAGCAAAAATTGCTGAAATTTGGTGAGGGGTCATTATTCCCCATAAGGATCATCCATGAATTTATTTAGGATTTATTGACCTCTGGAAGTATTTTATATGATTTATGCCCTTGGTTTTAGCAATAATTCTAATAAATCAAAGAAATAACAAAAGCTCTTGAAATTTTCCAGATTATCTCATGCATGCAAGGGCTTTCAAAAGGAAAAATGTAAAAAAAATGTATTCACAAGAGAAATGAGGGTAATGATTCCAAACAATTTAAGAAAAGTTGCATGCAATAATGCATGAAGTGTAAATGTGGCTGAAGTTCATGAATTTGTGTAGCCCATTCAGTGAGGTTTTAAGCCACGAAATTTCAACCATAATTCACTAGATATGTTAAGTTTCTAAGGTATTTTTCCTCAGATTTATGGTTGGGTTTAAGGTCATTGTTTAAGCAAGATAAAAATAGTGATCACAGAAAAAGAGCTGTATGCGCAACCTTTTTGTAAAATCTGCTAAAAATCGGATATTTAATATTTTACAGTGAGACCAGTTGGGTTTGAAATTTAACTCGTGGAACTAACCAATACAAAAATAATATCATGATTTGGTTAAGAAATGACTGAGTTATGACTGTTCAAAGTCGAACAAAGTAATCTGGCAGATTGCATGTTTGCTTGTGTGCATTATTAGGGTATTTCAACAAGAACATCATGCATGTCTTTGGTAAGGCCTGATTTCTAACACATGCATGGAATGAATGAGCATCCAAGATGTACTAGAAATGGTTTAAATGCTTTTGTTCATGCATGAACACAAAAGAAATGGAGAAGAACATGAAATATTAGGTTTTGATGTCACATGATCATATGTGCATCTTTTCCACTCCTTGCATGGGTTTGACCCCGGATTTTCACCATCTCTAACACATGCATTGTGTTATGGTGAGAATCTACAAACCACAAGGGGAGAATAAAGATTTCTATCCATGGAAAGGCATAGAATCCGAAAAGTAGAGAAGACTAAGAAGAAAAAGAGTTTTAACCATGAAACTATGGAAGAAGATGTTGTTTACCTTGGTTTTGACCTTGAGAGAAGTAAGAACACTTCAAGGGCTTCACAATCTCGAAATTTTGCAGAGAAATGAGAGGATTTTCGTGAGTTTAGAGAGAGGGAAGAAGAGAGTGAAGTGTGTGAAGAGAGTGAAGTGAGAGAGTGAAGAGGGAAGAGGTGGAGTAAGGGTTTAAGCTTAATGATTGTGTTTTGGGGAAGAGAGAGGGCATGGGGAGAGGTGATGGCCGGTTTTTGCATGCATTTTGGCCTCCTCTCTCCTAAATTTTAAACTTTATAAACTTCCCTCCTATATTTTATATAAAAACATTCATTTTTATAAAATGTTTATTAAGCAATTTGATTTATTTAAAAATCTTGTTTTCAACAAATAATTTATGATTAATACTTGTAATTTATATTTCTATTTCATTGGTATAATCCATAATTTGATTAATAAAATTTGATATTAGGAAGTTTATAGCCAAATTTTATAAAGTTTTTAAGCTTTATAATTTATAACTTTGGATTTTTGGCTCTTTAGGGTTTTTGGAATATTGTTTGATATTCAACAACATGTTGAAGTATAATTAGAATGTTTTAATTTATTTTTAGAGTTTTATACCCTATTTCAATTATAACAAAGCTTGAAGCTTTATTCTAATTATAGTATTGGCATTTCCTATTGTAGCTAAGCAACTTACTAGAATTGTAAGTATCAAGTATATTAGTCCTAGACCTTAGTTGGATCCTAGTTTATGCAAGATTTTTTTGACCTAATTTATACTACTAGGTCATGGCATGTTGTGCATGAATGGTTATTATAAAGATGCATGAGTCCAAGAATGACCTGAATTGGCAGTTGTCACAGTATCCCCCACTTAAAAAGAATTTCGTCCCGAAATTCATTCTATGTCATCGCTTGTCATCGCAAGGGAAAAGTTGCGGATACTTTTCCTTTATGAAGTCCTCGCGCTCCCAGGTGTACTCCGGCCCGCGTTTTGAGTTCCATCGAACTTTCACAATCGGGATCTTACTCCGCTTAAGTTGTTTTACCTCCCTGTCAAGGATTTCTATCGGTTCCTCAACGAAGCTCAGCTTATCATTGATCTTAATTTCCTCCAGGGGTACTATCAATGTTTCGTCGGCTAGACATTTCTTAAGGTTGGAGACGTGGAATGTATCGTGAATGGCGCTTAACTCTTGGGGCAATTGGAGTTTATACGCTACTGGACCAATCCTTTCAAGGATTTCAAAGGGTCCAACATATCTCGGGCTTAGTTTTCCTTTCTTACCAAAACGCACAAGCCCTTTCCAAGGCGACACTTTTAAAAGTACCTTGTCTCCTACTTGGAATTCTAATGGTTTTCGACGATTATCCGCATAACTTTTCTGACGATCTCTAGCAGCTTTAAGCTTATCCTTGATGATAGCAATCTTGTCGGATGTTTCCTGGATAAGTTCGACTCTAGTCAACTGTCTGTCTCCGATTTCTGTCCAGCATAAGGGCGAACGACACTTGCGTACATACAATGCTTCATATGGAGCACATTGGATACTCGTGTGGTAACTGTTATTGTAGGAAAACTCAATTAGGGGTAAATGAGTATCCTAATTTCCTTTGAACTCAATGACACACGCTCGTAGCATGTCTTCCAATGTTTGTATTGTTCTCTCTGTTTGCCCATCTGTCTGAGGGTGGTAAGCTGTGCTCAAATCTATCTTGGTTCCTAGTGCCCTCTGTAACATCCACCAAAATCGAGATGTAAAATGACTATCTCTATCAGAAATGATAGATAAGGGTACACCATGCAGAGAAACAATTTTGTCGATGTAGATTTGGGCCAATTTTTCCATCTTGAAATCTTCTCGAATGGGGAGAAAGTGTGCAGATTTCGTCAGTCGATCCACTATGACCCAAATTGAGTCATGACCTTTAGCAGTTCTAGGAAGTTTGGTAACAAAGTCCATAGATATTTGCTCCCATTTCCATTGGGGAATTTCAGGTTGTTGCAACAACCCGGATGGTTTCTGATGTTCAGCTTTGACTATTGAGCATGTCAAACATTTCCCAACGTACAAGGCAATATCCTTTTTCATTCCAGGCCACTAATAGTACTCTTTAAGATCCTTGTACATCTTATCTGCTCCAGGGTGGATGGAGTATTTAGATCGATGAGACTCCTCTAGTACCATGTCTCTCAGGTTGTTAACCCTTGGAATCCAGACCCTGTCTTTAAAATAACGAACTCCATCAGGTTTGGTTTCAAATATTTCTTCCAAACCATGTAAAGTTTCGCCTGGAAGATTTTCCTTGCATAACGCTTTCTCCTGGGCATTAATGATTTGAGATTTCAAGCTTGTCTGAATTACCATTCCCAAAGCTCTCACATGGGAAGGTTTCACTCTTTCTTTCCTACTAAGAGCGTCGGCTACTACGTTAGCCTTACCTGGGTGATATCGTATCTCACAATCATAATCACTAAACAACTCTACCCATCTTCTCTGCCGCATGTTTAACATTTTCTGATCCAGGATATGCTGAAGGCTTTTGTGATCGGTATAAATGGTGCACTTGGTTCCGTACAAATAATGCCTCCATATCTTAAGGGCGAAAACTATTGCTCCTAGTTCTAGATCATGGGTGGTATAATTCTTCTCGTGCGGTTTGAGTTGTCTGGAAGCATATGCAATGACCTTATCTTTTTGCATTAGCACACATCCTAATCCTTGATGAGACGCATCACAATACACCACAAAGTTCTCTAATCCTTCTGGTAAAGCCAGAATTGGTGCATTGCACAACTTGTCTTTCAGGATTTGAAACGCCTCTTCGTGTTTCTCTTCCCAGAGAAATTTTCTGTCCTTTTGGGTCAAAGATGTTAATGGTTGAGCAATCCTAGAGAAATTCTCAATGAAGCGTCTGTAGTACCCAGCTAATCCTAGGAATTGTCGTATTTCTGTCGGGGTTTTGGGGGCCTCCCATTTCTTGATTGCCTCTATCTTAGCTGGATCTACATGGATTCCTCTTTCACCGATCACATGACCAAGAAAATGTACTTCCCGAATCCAAAATTCACACTTAGTGAACTTGGCATACAATTTCTGTTCCTTCAACAGCTCCAACACTAGCTTTAGATGTCTATTGTGATCTTCTTTGGTCCGCGAGTAAACAAGTATGTCATCGATAAATACAATTACAAACCTGTCTAGGTATGGTCTACAGACCCTATTCATCAAACCATGAATACAGAGGGTGCGTTCGTTAGTCCAAAAGGCATGACTAAGAACTCATAATGTCCATAACGGTTTCTAAATGTTGTTTTGTGAATGTCCTCTTCGTGAATTCTTAGCTGATGATACCCTGACCGAAGGTCGATTTTTGAGAAGTAGGAAGCGCCCTGCAACTGATCGAACAAGTCATCTATTCTAGGGAGGGGATATCGATTCTTGATTGTCAACTTGTTCAATTCTCTGTAATCAATGCACATTCGGAACGAACCATCTTTCTTTTTGACGAATAACACTGGGGCTCCCAAGGTGAAGAACTTGGTCGAATAAACCCTTTGTCTAGAAGTTCTTGAAGTTGTCCGGATAGTTCTTGCATCTCGGATGGTGCAAGGCGATATGGTGCTTTTGCTACCGGTGCCGCTCCGGGAATTAAGTCTATCCGAAATTCGACCTGTCTATAAGGGGGTAGACCGGGCAATTCCTCCGGAAATACTTCGGGATAGTTTTGAACCACTGGAATCTCCTTGAGTTGCTTAGCTTCAGGTTCTCTTTCTAGCACGTGGGCCATGAATGCAATACAATTCTTCTTCAGGTACTTGTGAACCTTCACGCTTGATACTATGTTTAAACTTCTTCCTGGCTTCTCACCGTGTATGATAAGGGTTTCTCCATTAGGGAGAGGCACTCTGATGACTTTCTCATAACAACCAATGTCCGCTCTATTTTTGGATAACCAATCCATCCCTACTATCACATCAAAACTACCTAGCTCTATAGGAATTAGGTCAATGCTAAAGAGTTTATCAGCTAAATTCAAAGTACAACCAGGAATTATATCACTAGCCCTAATTTCATACCCATCAGCAAGTTCAATAGCATAAGCATTCCTCATCTTTACCGATTTCAAGCCAATTAACGGTCTAAATGCTAAAGAAACAAAACTCCTATCTGCTCCCGCATCGAATATTACTGATGCAAAATGGTTGTTCAGGAGGAACGTACCTGTTATCACTTCAGGGTTCTGACGAGCTTCTTCTGCACCAATCACAAAGGCTACACCTCTTGGCTGTCCAACTTGATTTCCTTGAAAGTTTTGCCTGGCTTGGCCTTGTCCATTGTTACCAGGTCCATTGTTCAGTTTAGGACATGCTCTACGGAGATGATCATTACTCCCGCACTCGTAACATGTCCTTTTTCCCTCCTTATTCACCTTACAATACTTCGAGTAATGGCCTGTTTGCTTACAGTTTTGGCACACCGGGCAAGCTCCCTTGTGATGGAAGTTACACTTATTGCACTTCGAAAACGGCCCTGAGTATTGCTTTCGCTCCTGCACTTCTTGTCCTTGAGTTTTCACTGGTTCTTGCTCCTGGGCTCTTACCATAAAGTTTCTTGAGACTTTCTGCTTCCTCCCTGACTTGCCTCCATACTTCTTCTCTCCCTGATTTGTTGGCTTCCTCTTGCTACTAGAGCTTTCCTTTGCTGATGCTCCCATCCTTATCACATCATTGGTTAGTCGATTTGCTAGGCTTACTGCACTTTGAATGGTAGTTGGGTTTGTTGAGGTAACCATTCCCCGAATCTCTAGTGCCAGACCCCAGATGTAACGATCTATCTGTTTCTCCTCAGGAGTAACCATGTGAGGTACTAGTTTTGCTAGTTCATGAAATCGGACTGTGTACTTCTCTATTTGTGTTCCAACCATAGAATGGTTCCAGAATTCATATTCAAGTTTCTGAAGTTCATCCTTGGGACAATACTCCTCTATCAGCAGCTTCTTTAGGTCTTCCCAAGTTAGCTGATATGCTGTTGTACGGCCTCGGGTTTGCACTAGAGTATTCCACCAGGTTAATGCCCTATCTTGGAATAGGCAAGATGCATACTCAACTTTTTTGCGCTCGAGGCATTTGCTAATATGAAGGACCGACTCCATGCTGTCAATCCATTTCAGTAACCCGACCGCACCTTCCTTTCCATGGAACTCCTTAGGTTTACAGGCCATAAAGGACTTGTAGTTGCATTCTCTTTCATTGTTTCCCCGGTTTCCTCCACTACTTCCTTGGTTAGCATTAAGTCCTGCAGTTACTTGAGTAACAATGTTTGGGATTGCTTGCATGAGTTGTTGTGCTACCATTTGAGCAACATCGGGCGTTTCGTTCTGTGGGCGCCCGCGATTAGGCCTTCCTGACATGGTTCTATGACACAGGAGAAGAAATACGTATAAATACATAAAATAATGTATAATATGTATTTCACTACCATTTTGAAAACCGTAAGTGTTGTCAAATTAATGGGTTGCGTTAATACTATGCATATAGATTTGAGAAAGGAAAGAAAAGAAAAATCTCTTTTATTCAACCATTTACCAAATAAATTTTAGGGTTTGACCTCATAGTAAAAGTTTTCAAACATAAAATAAAATTTTTCATTACCATTTGAAATAATCTTAAAACCAAACCAATACATCAATCCCAAAATAAAGTTTTAAATATTTTTCCCAAAAGACACCCAACATGGGTTTTCATTTCAAAACAAAATAAAACAAAATACTGAAATCAGAACCAAAAGCCAATCGCTATCCCAACAAGAAGCATCAACACCACAATCAGGAACAGCCCACCAAACACATAATATGCTGTCATCGCATGACCTGCCTCTCGTCTAGCAGCACTAGCAGTGTCAGCAGTCTCCATCGAATGCTGATACAGGATTTCCATTCCTGCCAAGACTTCATCCAAAACTTCTCAATGCCCAGCTATCACAGCGAGACTGTGACGTAGGCCCGCTGCTATCGACTGCAATCTCCGGGACTCCTCCGGGGTCATACCTGGCTGTCTGACAGGTATCCCTATGACTTGCTGAGGTGAGGGTGCTCTCGGTCTTGCATCGCTGGGTTCTGCTCCGCTAGGTCCTGCCGTGCCATGTCCTGCTGTGTTGGCGGGTATCCTTCCTGGAATGGGAACACTCTTCCTCGCTGTCCTCCGAATGCGAAGTCCATAGAGCGGTGGTTGTGGCAACACCGATGTCGGTGATGCCTCGCATCGTTGACTCGGGGCGTTGTCATTGCTGATCTCCACCGAGTTCCCAGTATCTTCCGTATCCTCTGATGGGTCTTCTTCTACCGAGGTGGGGGGATTACGTCGAGGGATAACAGTGACGTAGCCGGATTCATCGGCTGAGGCGGTAGCGCGGGAAGATGACGATGTTGACATAGTGGACTATGACATAGTTTCAATGAGATATGAAATAAATGACAATGCATGCCTATAATATGCAATGCTTACACACACCAAAATTAACCTTTTGAAATTTTGAAATAAAGTTTTCTCAAATATTTTTGTTAAACATATTCCCATTATAATTAGCTCAAGCTTTGTATAAATCTTTTCTTAATTAAACATAGGTGATCAGGCTATGTTTAATCAAGGTCCAATAATACAACTCCCGACCTAATTATACTAGTAATATGTTTGATGTAAAAAGAATTTCTTTGTAAGTTTTAGTTATAGGTTGTGTTTTCTTAAAGAAAAACCGATGTTCTCTATAACTTTAGCTCTGATACCACTTCTGTCACACCCCGCTAAAGCGGAAACGCAAGGTATGATAGAAATGGTATCAGAGCTAGGGCACGGGTCGATGTGTTCGACAGGGACGTCGAACCCTATAATGGGGGGTGAAGGTGGGTTGCACCTGATCCCACATCGGCTGGGAAGGAGAACTAAGCATTCCTTATAAGGGGTGTGGATACCTTCCCTAACACAACGCGTTTTAAAGCCGTGAGGGCAGCAGATCCCATAAGAACTTTGCAGTTAAGCGTGCTCGGGCGGGAGTAGTACCGGGATGGGTGACCCCCTGGGAAGTCCTCATGCCGAGTGGCCCAAAGCGGACAATATTGTGATACGTGCCAGAGGGGGGTGTTACAAGAAGGGAACCTGCAACAGTAGGAACATGAAGTTTATCCATGGCCCACTTGGTGATGAGCGTCCAGAACCTGGCGTAGGATACCTCAGTGTGGCGAGAGGAGGAGGCAAGGCTCTGAATGAGCTGCTCCCATAGAACCGAGCCATAGTCGAGGTTAAGGCCGTGATATAGACCATAGAGAATGGTCATAAACAGTTTGATGGCCCCATCAGAACCAGAACTACGCTCAGAGACCCCTTTGAAGAGAATGGTGAAGAAACCATTCCATGGAGGAGGGAGACACGATTTCTTGAATCTTGTGACCATTGTGAGAATCTCCGTGTAACCCATATTGTAGAACATCGAAAATAATTGCCCGACGGTAATGGTGTCGGGATTAACCCTAGATTCATCGGCTTCAAAGCCTAGGAGCCAACAGAATCGTTGCTTAGAGATGGAGGTCTTGTGTGAAAGAAGATCAAAGTAGATGCGATCCACTGATCTGTCATAATGGGTTGTGGAGAAGACCTGGGAAAGGCATTCCATTGGTACAAGCTCAACTTTTGAAAGAGCGAGCACCAACGGAGAGTATTTGAGGCACTCCACCATGGGATACATGTAATTCTCGTAAGCCTTAGGGTTGAGATCAATCACCAGACTTTGTTGAGCACGGATTGGAAGAATATTTGTGCGGGAGGAGGTTTCCTGTACTGATAAAGAATCCGCCATGGTTGAAGGTAGAAGATGATGAACAGTAGATGAGAAATCGTCCGATTTTGCTCGTTTGAGTTTTGAATGTGGTAAATTGGGAATGAAGCAGATGTGTTCCTTTTATACCGTGGGTAGAGGAGAGAGAAAGATCATCCCCAAATCTTCTTGATACAATAAAACGGTTTCGGATTTGACTGAAGCGCGACGGTTGGCACCCCCGATGATTACGCATGAGAGAGAAGAGCCGTTCTGTTTTGCACGCGTGCCCATCACCTCACTATTGAGGCCGTTACTTTGTCGGCTGAGTCAGCATCTTATCTGTTGAATAGCTGTCATCCAAACATAAGATTATAAGGTAACCGAATGAGAAGTTTGGAAAATCAAAGATTTCCGTGCATAGAGTGTGAAAGATAAGGAAATAAAGCGAGATATATAGGGGAAGAGTGATGTCAAAATAGACACAAAATAGTTGATCCCGGGCACGAATCACTTTCTTCAAGGTCAAGAGAGACCTTAAAGTGTTTGTATGGATTCCCGTTGAATTACGATCAATCACTTTCTAAGAAGTGTTGAAAGGCATCTTTTTGTTAGGCATAAAAGGGGTGGCTTTCTCTTCAATTTAGAAACCCGGACCTTAACATAAGACCGAGACTAAATGAAGTACTTGTGAGACCGATGTGGTCTGTTGAACAAGTAGGCTGGATAACAGATATAGTGACTTTGAAAAATATATGATGGTGAAATCTCAAAAAAAAAATAAACTGGATTCTAAGGGAAGAAATGTTATGGAAAATAACAAATTCATAAGAATCGCACAAAACAAAGAGAGATTTCATGTTGACCGTCAATTCATGATAGGTATTGAATTTTGGGTTTCACTAAGCACGTAGTGACACGTGGCTTAGATCATAAACACAGATATTTTGTAACCATAAACCTCAGTGGTTAATTCTGAGAGTCTCAAGGGTTACGATATGGGACCGAAATATGATGGAGAAGAGTAAGGTGGTGAAGAAAAGCGATAGTACCTCTGCTGAAAATAGTGACCAAGCAGTAAACTCTCAACTCATATGAGAAAAGAGTAAGGTAGCTCAGGATTAGAATAAATGGAGCAGCCTTATTGGGAAGACAAGGTTTGTATATACCTAGTCATTAAGGCTTTTATTCAAAATCAGTTGAGGCTTTGGACAACATGCAGCAGCATGCTTCTAGGGATGCTTAACTAGGTAAAATAAAGTATGAGAATCAAACTTATCCCAAGTAATTTTTAAACAAGAATGAGACAAAAATATTTTTGGAGATTTTAAGATTGTGAAAAGAGAAAAACCAAACAAAATAAAAAAAAATTAAACCGAACCTGAAATGGACCGAACGCTCGGTTCATTTCGGTTCCAAAAAAAAATAATTTTGGATTTTTTAGAAAACAGCTTTACAAATGTGTACAACCATAGACAACACCTTTTTGAGATTGAGCGAAAATATGTGTTATGGGACCGAACCCGAAATAGACCGAACGATCGGTTCATTTCGGTTCCCATGTGAACCGAACCTGAAATGGACCGAACGCTCAGTTCATTTCGGTTCATTTCGCTCCTTACTTTTTAACTTTGGGATGAAGTTTTTGGTACCGATTCAGATTCCATCATTCCTAGACCATGAAGGATTTTATTGAAACTGGCTTCAGGTAGGGCTTTGGTGAAGATATCTGCCAGTTGATCGGTGGTTCGAACAAAGTGAATTTTGACATTACCATCCTCCACGTGATCCTTAATGAAGTGATACCTCAGTGCTATATGCTTGGTCTTAGAGTGTTGCACTAGGTTGTGATAGATCCTAATTGCACTTTCTGAGTCGCAATATAGTGGGATCTTTTTCATGTTAAGTCCATAATCCCTGAGCTGGCTTTGGATCCATATTACTTGAGATGTGCAGGAGGCGGCTGCGATGTACTCTGCTTCGACTGTAGAAAGGGAAACGCATGTTTGCTTCTTTGACTGCCAGCTGACCAATTTCCCATCAAGGAATTGGCAACCCCCTGTGGTGCTTTTCCTGTCTAAACCACATCCTCCAAGGTCTGCATCAGAGAAGGCTTGAACGAAGAAGCCTGAGTTGGATGGATACCAAAGACTGAGAAAGGTAGTTCGCTTCAGATACCTAAGTATGTTCTTCACTGCAAGCATATGAAGTTCTCGTGCGTTTGCCTGAAACCTAGCACAATAACATACGGAAAAGATGATGTCAGACCTGCTAGCAGTAAGATACATTAATGACCCAATCATCTGGCGGTATAGCATAATGTCAACTGCTGGTTTCTCCAGTGAAGGGGTGAGTTTGGTTCTGAAAGCCATTGGAACCTTGACCTTTGAATCTCCCATCATACCAAATTTGGCAAGAAGAGTTTTGGTGTATGCTTCCTGGTTGATAAAGATGCCTTCGGGTCCCTGTCTAATATTTAATCCAAGAAAAAAGTTAATCGGACCCATGGAGCTCATTTCAAATTTAGTCTCCATCAGCTTTCTGAATTCAGCTATTAAGCTGGGATTCGTTGAGCCAAAGATGATATCATCGACGTAAATTTGTACAATCATAAGGTGGTTACCTTCCTTTTTACGAAAGAAGGTTGGGTCAACCGAACCTTGTTTGAATTTAGACATCTTTAAAAACTTTGTTAGCGTTTCATACCAGGCCTTAGGAGCTTGTTTCAGACCATAAACCGCCTTGTCCAGAATATAGCAGTGATTTGGGAACTTCTCATTGACGAAGCCGGGAGGTTGCTCCACGTAGACTGTTTCTTCGAGTTCTCCATTCAGAAAAGTACATTTGACATCCATGTGGTAGACCTCGAAGTTTCTGTGTGCTGCATAGGCCAGAAAAATGCGAACAGATTCCAGCCTTGCAACTGGAGCGAAAGTCTCTTCGTAGTCAATTCCTTCCTCCTGACAGTATCCTTTCACTACCAGACGTGCTTTGTTTCGAATCACATTCCCTTCCTTGTCCATTTTGTTCCGGAATACCCATTTGAGACCAACAACTGATGCATTTTGAGGAGTTGGAATGAGGCGCCAAACTTTGTTCCTTTCGAATTCGTTCAGTTCGTCTTGCATAGCTTGAACCCAATCGGAGTGATCGAGAGCAGTGTTAACTGTCTTGGGTTCAACTTTTGAAATGAAGGAATTAAACATACAAAATTCTACTTTGGAAAATAGGGAAGTTTCTTTAGCCTTAAGTTGTGATCGGGTTAGAACCTTTTCAGAAACATCACCTACAACTTGAGAGACCGGATGATTTCTGGTCCATTTGATGAGAGGAGGGTAATTTGGATCATAGGACGGATCCAATTCAGCGTTTACCATCTCTTCTGGTTCGGATTGACTTTCATCGTCATAGAGCATATTGGCATTCTCCCCCTCGAATGAAGAGCTTTCTGGAACAGTCGGACTGTCGGGTATAGTGAAGAGTTTGGGTGCTCCCGTGCCTTCAGATGCTATGGAGTGATCAGATGCTACAGTACCTTTGGGTGATACAATACCTTCGGGTGTTGTTGTGCCTTCTGGTGTTGCAGAGCGTTCGGGTGCTACAGTACCTTCGGGTGCTATTGTGCCTTCTGGTGTTGTGGAGCGTTCGGGTGCTACAGTACCTTCAGGTGCTACAGTACCTTTGGGTGCTGCAGTATTGGCGTGCTCCCCCTCGACTGATGCGCCGGAACTGGGCACTCCTTCATTCATTCGCCTTGTAGCATCTTTTACTAGTTGCTTCAGATGATCCACCTTGTTGTCTGCTGCGCTGGCTTCCAAATTAATAGCCTTCTCTGGTTCATCAAATAACTCGACAAACTTCTCAAAGAGATTTGCAATTGATGCTGTGACTTGACCTGTTTGAGGAAAGATTTCACCAGTTGAGTTTATGTTTGCTGTTGACTTTTTGACATAGCTATCATCAAAGGTCACGTAATACGTCTCTTCTATTTTCCTTGAACGTTTGTTTAATACCCTGTACGCTTTAGAAGTGAGAAATAGCCCAGAAAAATCCCTTCATCGGCTTTGACATCAAATTTGTTGCGATGCTCTTTAGAATTGAAGATGAAGCACCGGGAACTGAACACATGGAAGAATTTAACATTCAGCTTCCTGGTGTTTATGATCTCATAAGGAGTGAGCGTGAATCGCTTATTGAGATATGACATGTTCTGTGTAAAACAAGCTGCAGATATAGCATCAGCCCAAAAATACAAAGGTAAAGAAGCAAAACTTAGCATGGTTCGAACTGCTTCACACAAGGATCGGTTCCGCCTCTCAACTATACCGTTTTGTTGAGGTGTGTAGGGAGCTGAGAAGTTGTGAGTAGTTCCTCTTTCCGCCAGGAATTCTTCGAATTCTTTATTTTTGAACTCCAGACCATTGTCACTCCTGATGTTCTGAACGACTTTCTTCAGTTGTACTTCCACCTGTTTGATGAACATCTTTAGCTTGTGAGTCGCTTCAGATTTAAGCTTTAGAAAGAACACCCATGTAAAACGCGAAAAGTCATCAACAATAACAAGAATGTACTTGCTACTACCGATACTTTCAATTGATGATGGACCACACAAGTCAATGTGAAGTAACTCCAGTGGTTCAACAACTTTTGTGTTTATGATTGATGGATGACTTTGATGACTCTGCTTCCCCATTTCACATGCCGCACACAAATGTTCTCTATCCTTGAAGTTGAGATGAGAAAGCCTTCGGTGCCACAACCAGCTTTTGTCAGATTGTGCTTTTGATAACAAGCAGATTGTTGGATTCCCTTTGATTGGTTTGAGATTTAGGGGAAACATTTCACCTTTGCGCTCTGATTTGAGAATAACTTTGTTCGTTTGCTTCTCAATAATTTCCGAACCCTCATCATCGAACGAGACCTTGAGACCGGTACCTCCAACAAGCTGAGATACACTAATGAGATTATGTTGTAGTCCTTCTACATATGCAACCTTCCTGATCGTGAAATCACCGTTTGTAATCATTCCATAGCCTTTTATGGTTCCGAAGGAGTTGTTCCCAAACTTGACATTTCCACCGTTTGAAAGAGATCTGAATTCCCTTAGCTCTTCCTTCCTCCCTGTCATGTGACGTGAGCAGCCACTGTCAATATACCATTCTTCGTCGAACTACTCGTCACTGATAACCTGCACAAATTAAACAAATTTAGGAACCCAAAGTTTCTTGGGTCCACGTGAGCCTTTCACAGGAACAGGAGTAGTAAGAGAGATGTCAACAAAATATGTTCTTTTTATTAAAGTTGTTTCATCTTTCTTTTTGATGGTGAAAACCTTAATCTTAGTGGGATTTGGTGCTTTTGGTTTGGTCTCGGATTTAATTGACGAAACCTTTGATTTCCCTTTCAGGTCAGTTGTAGATTTAGGTTTTTGAGTTCGAGCAAAATTGGATTTAGAATGGGGTGGAGAAAAAGAAGAATGATTGGAAGAATTAGAAGAGTTAGATTGAGAGAATTTAGACTGAGATGATTTCTTGACATGATATTCTAGGCGACTCTTTCGGTTTTGATTATCAGTGGGACCGAACCTAGAATTTTGGTCTCTTTTGCTCTCTGAACTGAACTCCTGCTTTTGGTTGATACTGTTCTCTGAACAGAACTTCTGCTTTCGGTTGATACTGTCCTCTGAACCGAACTTCTGCTTTCGGTTGTTATTTCTCTCTTGAGATCCAACAGTATTTTTCTCTGACTTTAAATTTTTGTCACGATATGAGAAATAGGCATTTTGAGATTGCCAAAACTGTTTTCTTTCAGAAAGATTCTTCTTGTATCTCTGATTCCTTTGTCGTTTTTGATTTCTCATCTGTTTCGGCTGATGATGGATGTTCGCCTTTTGTTTTTGACTGGTGTCAGGTCCACTTTGAACCGATGATGATTCACTTGAATCTGCCTTTTCTTTAGGAACATCTTTTGTACCACTAGAACTCGGCACGTCAAAGTTATCAGGCTTGTTCAGTGGCTCAGGAATATATCTTCCTTTTGTCTTCCAGGATGTTTGCTCTGATAGACCAACAGTTTCATCAGCATTGTCGATAGGAGCCGACCAGAAGAACTCATCACAACCATCAGCATTGTCTTCGTTTACAATGGCTGTGAGTTCGGCTGTCTGATGTTCGGTTACACCTGTGACCTTATACACCTGATTTGGTGTTGTCATTACCTTTTGGTAAACAACAGCTTTTTCTTCAAGTTTCGGGGACTTTTGTTGGGACAAGCGAGCGAACTCCACAGAATTTTCTGAGATGAGATTTTTGTGGATTTCAGGTTCACTCTTGACAAACTCAGAACAGTCAACTTCGTCCTCTACAGAAATTTCACTCATGTCATTATCCTCATTAAGCTCAGATGCATTTTCAACATCAATTTTATTTTCTGAGCTCAAATTGGCATTCAATGAGTCAAATTTTTGTATGGTTTCGGTCCTTAGATTCAGTTTGTCATTTTCATCCAAAAGGTTTTTCAGCATGTCCTTATGGTCTTTGGACTTAATGAAAGATTCAATTTTGTCTAGACCATACATATACGTTGGATTAACATCCTCAGACGAAACCACACTTTCACAATTGTATGCTTCAGCGTCGATTTCATCCTCCTTAAACTCAAGAAAAGGCAAGATCATACGATGAATTTTCTGCCCTATTTCATAGTTCAAATGAAGTTGAGTGATATTATTGTAAAGACGCTTAGCAATCAAACAAAAAACATTTCGCTGTTTCAAAAGTTTTAAATTGTCTCTTTGCAAATAAATGTTTTCGTCCTTGGTTTTGATTAACTCCGACTCTTTCAGTTCGATCCACATCCTCCGTTCCTCACTCTTCGACAACACCCTGCTTATTTGATCAGTTAGGTTAGAATTGGTGACTCGAGTTTGAGTTAAGTTGCTGTCTAGATGAGAAATTCTTGAATTAACATTTTTTAATTATTTTTCATATGAGCATTGTGGGACTTTAAATGAAACAAACACGGATTGTACCTTCTTGATCAGTTCATCAAGCTCGTTGAATTGCATGCTGAGCGGTTTTGCTGTAAAGCACATGTCCTGTTGCTCCTTCGAGTCTTTGTTCCCACCATCTTTGTTGTATCCCCTCATTTGAGATACATCGGACACCATCAAGCATCTTCCACTGCTGTCCTTCTCTTTTGCCACCTAAGCTTTTCCATGAGAAGGCCTCCTTACTTCATCATCCTCGGAGTCAGTTGACCAGACCTCCACTCCTCCGAATTCATCATTTGCTATTGAACCCTGCACAATTAAAGCATTCATCGACGGGTTAGCAGTAGATTTTTTCTTCCTGATCTCATCCAGCTTTTTCAGCAACAACGCTTCTTCATCTTTTTCCTCATCCTTTTCAGCCATTTTCTTGAGGACACAATCTTTAGCATATTGATTCTTTCCTCCACAGTAATAGCAGCTCACTCCCGAATCTTCTTCAGCTTTCGGTTCCTTTTTTGATTCTTCTGCTTTCGGTTCTTCTTTGACCTTTTCAGAGCTATAACTTCCCTGCCAATTACGGTTCTTATTGGTGGGAAATCTTTTCTTAATGAACCTCTTGGGATTTGATACCATCATAGCATAGTCTTCAGAAGTAAGATCATAATCTTCTAAGTTGAGGTCTTCATCTTCCATCACCGCTTTACTTTTGGATAGTAGGGCCAAGGAACCCAGGCTTGAAACTACATTTTTCTCCTGTAGTACGATCTTCTCTTGAGATTTCAGAATGCCCACCAGTTTCGCTAGAGAATAAGATTTGAATTGCTCATGCGCTTTAACTGTGGACACTACAGCTCTCCACTCAGATCTGAGGCCGTTCATAAACATGACTTTCTGCTCAATTAACTTCCTTTCAATATCATGTTTAATCATCTTGCTAAGAAGATGATTGAAGCGATCGAACGTTTGAGTCACAGTTTCTTCGACTCCCTGCTTGAATTCACCAAACTTGGATAAGAGTAAGGTTTGAATGGAGTGTTCAAGATCTTCGTCCGTAGAATACAATTCGCAAAGCCTGTCCCATATTTCTTTGGCAGTAGTGCACGAACTTACCAGCCTGAAAGTGTCAGATTGAAGAGCGAATCTGATTAATCTCAATGCTTTAATATTGCACTGAAATTTATCTTTTTCGTCTTGGGCAACATCTTTAACATCTTTCAAAAGATCATTATACTCCTTTTGAGTTTTAATAATCCTTGAAGTTGCAGAATGAGCAAAGGGTCCCGATACGATTGCTTCCCAGATGAGGTATCCATTGTCCTCAGATCCTATAACATAGTCTTCAAAGTGATTTGCCCATAATTCATAATCTTGGGTGTAAAGGATGGGAATCTTCGTTGTTGATCCAATGTTGTTTGAAATATTAATGGGATTAGATGGCGACTCGTCCATGCTTGATCGAATAACCTGTTTGAAAGATCAAACTTGTAATATATAATATCAGGGCAAAACGAACAAGTAATGAGATACGTCAATTATGGGGTGACGGCTCAATAAATATTAGTTAATGCGGAACAAACCCTAATAGCTTCTTTCACAGAAGAGATGTGTATGAATTACACAGCCTCCTGCTCTGATACCAATTGGTAAGATAAAGATCTCTAAGATCGATTAGATCTTTGAAACAGGTATATAAAGAATGTAAAGAAATACTCAAGAATCGATTTGAATGTGTCGAATGATTAGAACTTTCAATCCTCAGCAGAGCTCGATGAAGAACTTCCGCTGTAGAGGATTCTAGGGTTACAAAAAGATATCTTGTACAATTACACCATAAAACCCTGATCTATCAGTTACGTAAAAGATGCATGCAAACATCTATAAATACACAAACCCTAGAACATAAGATACGGATGGACAGGCCCATACCGCATAAAAGATGGGCTAGGAAGCGAGCCCAAGACGCAACACCAAGAACCCAACAAGAAGATTAGAAAGATTACACATGGCAAAGTGGTTGTGTAAAAGAGAGTCATGTAACCGTTTAGGGAGGTTTTTTATTAAGAATAGAAGATTTTTTTCCTTCGAAAATCGTTTATTACGATTTACAACCACCGATCATGTGAAAAAAAAAAATTAGGACTCACATTTATATATTTATTTCGTTCGACTCCATCTCTGTATAATTTTGTTGACCTATACAATTTACATAAGGGTGATTTAGTAATCTTACCATTTTTTGGGTTTTTTTATAAATATACATAACTTTTTTTTTGCAAAATAACCACATATTTCGGAAAGGGTTACTCCCGTATTTCGGATTATTTTCCGGATGACCCGGCCCATTGCATTAGATTTGGAATGCCTATTCCGGATCAACCGTATATGTTTCATTCCGGAAAGGCGTATTTTGATTTCGATGTTCTTACTTAATTCTGACTCATTCCAACTCAACTCTCATTTGTAGTTGTGATTTAATTGAGTAAGAATTACGAGATCGGAGTTATCAAAAGAATGATGAACAAAATATCTAAATAATGTCGTTTTTCTCGACTAAGCTTCTTGAAGTACAGAGAAAGTGTCCGAGAATACAAAGTGAATGACGAAGTTACTCTCTAACTCTAATACTCATCCCATATATATAGGGATCAAGAAAGCATACAAAAAATATAAGGGACTAAAAACTCTTAAGTTTCGAAACATAATGCCCTTATAATAAACAATTCAACAATCACGTTTCGACACAAAAACCGACTAAGATACATTTCGACACCTCACAACATTTTCAAACTCTTGATGTGAGCAAATCTAATCGAAAAATCTTCTTTGCTGGTTGGTTAGCTAGAGCTTCGAAACACCAGTCCCCTTCAAAATTCTAGCCACACAAATCAAGTCATGAAAATTCATTAAGGGAAAGTTTGCTACCGAAAAGTCGATTGCTGCATTCTTCACTCTAACAACGTGAAATCGATAATTCAGCAATACTCCTTCGAACAAAACATCCTTGGAGATATTGAGAACTCGGGCGATTTTGACCAGAGACCATATTTCTTCTTCTTTCTTTCCCTGTCATCCTTTTAAATTCTTCTTTATCAAATTTATCCGCAATTTGATATTAGGAAGCTAAGAACATCATCTTGTTAATTGGGAAATCCAATTGATTAATATATTTGTTCTCTGTGGCAAAACTCTTCTTTGGAACCTGTTTCGAAATCGTACATCTCTTCGGTAACAACCAATGCTTCGATGTATTCATAGCAATAATGTTTGGCAGGATCTCCTTTTTCCATACCAGGAGGATCGTTTTCCCTTTGTCGAAATCGTACATCTCTTCGGTAGCACTCCATTGGTTGGATGATGGCAAAACAGGTTAGAGTTGGTTTAGCCATGGGATCTTATGAAGATGAAGTTTTGTGTGATGTTATTCCCATGGATGGGTGTTGATCGTTAAACGCTATAGGATTTCTTGGTGTCTAGGTTGGCCTACAAATAAAGAGCCTGGGTGGGTGCAATCGTTAAATGCTATAGGATTTCTTGGTGTGTAGGTTGTCCGACAAGTTTGTGTTTGTCTTCGTGCTCGTGTTTACGTGTTGGTATTTTTTTTATAGGTGTATGCAAGCTTATGGGCACTTGTTTAGTTATGGTTGTAACTCTGTGGGTTTCATGTTTTACCGTAAGTTTAAATTAATCATGACGATGCATTTTAAATGTTGGTCTTATGGAGTGTCCCCATCATATTTTCAGTCAATCATTGCCTATTATGGTTTTTTTTGAATGCAGGATAAATTTTTAATTAACAGATAAATATCTACTTTACCCGGTCTTTTTGAGAATATTGTTGTTCTTTAGGCCCTACGAGTCCTTAAATTAATCTTTTGGATATTTGCATCGGCCCATATATTTGTCATGTGACTCTTGAGCCCAAAGAGGCATTACCACGATAAATTGCCAGTGAAAGTTGCAATTCGTACAACTGAGTTAAAGCAACCACATTATTAAAAATTAGCCACAGTGCAAACATGGATTTGATTTTTTATATCTAATTTACACATAATGATAAGAGTAAAAAAAAAGGCAGAAAAGAAGTTGATGAATGTACAAACAACTTTTCACCATCAAAAAAATGTTACCCAAGTAACAAATAACTGTTCCAACACCAAGAAGAAAAAAAAATAGCAGTCATTCAACAAACAAGGATTGATAATACCTACCCCAGAGCCACAAGGGTATATTTTATCCTGAATGGGACATTTTTTGACCCGTATAATGATCGATGATAATACGGCTAAAACTACAAACAAACAAACAAACAAAGATCAAGCAATCAATCAATCACAAGTAAAAACAAGAATTCTGAATGCTCGCTCTCCCATGGCATAGCATCACCATTGAATTCCTTCAAGCGCCGACCAGTGAGGGGAGGCCAACCAAAGAATTAGGGGAGAGGGGAGGGGACAAAAAGCAAAATTTGAATAAATACATGATGAATCTGAATAAATGACATTTTTGATCAGGAGGCAGCTGATGCAGTGGCGGCCTTCTCCAGCTTCTCTTTCTGGATGTCTAATCTTCTCTGATCAGCATGCTGAGCAACACCGTTTGCTAGTGCCTGATACCGGAAGTCAAGTGTCTGCGACAGCCTCTGGAACCTCATTTGGTCTGAAGCTTGCAGGGCTGTATATTTTCATTTCAAGGGAATTACAAAAAACTCACAAAATTTTCAAGTTTTTCCTCGTCAATTAGTAGAAATAAATTTTTACAATATTTTTTGTTAACATTATTATTCAAGATTAACTGTTTTTTACACTTGTGTTTTTTGGTCCAAGGCAACTGCTATTTATATTTTGCTTTAAGCAGCTTGCTTTATACAAATGAGAAACAAAAATCCCAATTTTTTAGCTTCAATTTCAGTTTTAGGAAAAAAATGAAGTGATGTAATACCTTTTGCAGTATCCATAAAGAAAACAAATGGATCGACTTCATCAATAGGTGATTGCAAATCCTCGTCATCGCTGAAGTCATCATCAGAGTCATCATCGTCATCATCAGCTGGGCGGAATGATCTCGCCTGAGTACGTACACCCAACAGAAGATAGATTTACTCTTGATTCTTTTTTTCTCTATTATAAATAAATAAATACACAAATATTTGAGATAAACCAAACCTAACCTGTGCACCCAATCTCTGGAGTCTCAAGCTATCTGCTTCATCACCATCCTCTGCATCGACTCCCATGTCCCCATCATCATCTTCATCATCATCATCATCGGTTTCCAAACCATCATCCATGTCATCATCATCTTCAGGATCTTCCTTTGCAGCTTCTGACCGTATATAAAAATTTAAAATAAATAAATAAGAAGAATGATAAAAAGCCTGTTTGTGATGCACACAGAAAACATGAGATAAAAGAAGCAAGTGAAACCTGCTACTTGGTCCTTGTAAGCAACAAGCAGCTCAAGTGTTGCCTTGAAAACACGCTCCAAGAACTCGCCTGGCAACTGATCCGGAGGAAGTGTAAGAAGAGATGTTAGACCCAAACAGCACACTTTCTTGTCATGTTCCCTGAAACGCATGATAAATAAACACTTACAATATCATCTTTTTTCTATTGCATAACAAACAGGAAGCAAAGGAACATGCTTAAAACTAACCTCTTAAAGTTGGCACGCACACCACTCTTTTTCGTTTGTTGCAACATCTGGAACCAAAGATTGAAAATTTCTATAGCCACACCCATTTGATGCAATATGTTAAGAGTCAACGGGGCGTTATAGTAAAGTGCATCAGCAATCTGCATAAATAATAACACACCATCTTCATCTTGTGTTTAAAAGTAATGATAGCAAGAGGTCTTTTAGCATGAAAAAATGAACAAGATCAGCTTCTACTTCTTCAATGTATGTTATGTTTCTTCCTAAAACAAATATAGCAATGACTATCTATAATCGGGTAGAGTTATGGCTTAGTAATAAATTTGAAAGAAATGACAATAAAAGCAGGCTGCTATTTTTTTATTTTTTTTTTGAAAGATGTTACTTACAACTTGCACCAGAAGGCATTTCAAGTATGGTCGTTCTGCTACGCGCAAACGCTCAACCGTGATTTCAATATAGAATTTAACCCAGTGGTCCACCTGGCCCCTGCAGTTCTGGAACACTACTTCAATAAGCTTAGGTGCAGGTTCAATGTCGTTGTCCTCTAAGTTTTTATCTCTCATTATCTGCAAGAAAAACAAATTAGACAAATCATTTCAACTGCAAGTTTCATGGCCAAATCAACTGTATGTTTCTATGAGAGAGGATAGAAGGAATTTAATTGCCAAATAAAGCAAGAGTTGATTATGAAGGTATATTCTCCAAAAGTAACTAACTGCTAACAAGGATCTTGGTTCATATTCTCACTAAATATCTGGAGAAGTATCTAGCTACTTTTCCCATATGTTCAGAGTTTGCTACATAACACTTGTTAAATGGAAGATTTATGCAAGCGACAATTATGGAAGAAAAAAGTACTTTCATCAAGAAAACATGAAGAAGTTATTTTGATTGTATGTATATATAATGCAAACCTGCAAAATTAGGATGAATAAGTTCCCTAAAGAGTTAAAAGTTGCCAAATTATAACTGTAGTAGGATTTAGAGTAAACTTAAATCCTAAAAACATACGACAAAGCCTCATATCATAGTCAGGGAGCCTTTAAAAGAAATAGTTCAATATAACATACATTTGAAAGCACATTCCATAAACTTTGTTGGTAGTCCGGCTCCTTGCATGTCAGATAATGCACTGTACTCCTCGATATGTAGTTATCCAGTGGGACTAGGATATCTGCACCATAAAACAAAATGGCAAAAAAACCAAAAGAGATGAGAATTCCTTCTAGGACAGACAAAAAGAAATGAAAATTCCTTTTAAAATTATATAGATGAAAAAGGTGTGTTCTCCAAGATATAACTTATAAAATACGGTATGCTTACAGGTATGATGTAAAGTAACATAAAATGATGCATGGAATACAGTACAACCATAAAATGTTGTATTCTCCAACAATATTTAGGTTGAGAGAAAATGAACATACTTGGGAAAAAATCAATAGCCCAATCAGCAAGAGCTTCCGTCAACAATGGCCAAAGACTCCACATGTCCAAGGATATTGTTGGTGAGAAAAAGGTCATGTATGATACAATTTCCAAAACTTCTTCGAAAACATCTGTGCAATAGAACTTGTAAAGTAAGCACTAAGCAGATCTTAGATAAATGCATCATTAATGAATCAGGTGGTAAATAGAATTCGCAAAAAAAAAAAAAAAAAAAAAAAAAAGGTGTAGGGTTAGTGGATTTCTCCTCCTAAAGAAGAGCTCAACTGTTAACCCCTTCCCTATATATGCCATACTTGGGAGTTCCATTTATTACTATAAACTATTCTCATAAATTATAAGTATTTGGCGAAGAATATTCTTGTAATGAATGTGGATTGGAATATCTGAAAGGAATTGGGATCTGTAGAATCAGAATCTGTCATGTGTTTGGTACATAAGAGATAGAACAGGATTCAAATGTTTTTGAAAAACTTATTTATATCTGAAAGATTTTTGTTTATTGTAAATATATAATTGATATTTTTATTTTTATTATATATATATATATATATATATATATATATATATATATATATATATTATGAGAGTATTTCAGTCTTTTGATAATAAAAGGATGAATGGACCCAAAAAAATTGTTAGTAGCACATTTGGTTTGTAGAACTTCTCTGTAAGGAATGGAATCAACCAAATGAATTGGAAACTGATGGAATAGAGAAAGGAAGAATAGAATGGTGGGATCCATCTAACATGGAATTTGAAGATACAATTAACCTTGCAAGCAAAAACAGCATGGAATGGAATGGAATCATCTCAAATTCCAATTCCGTAAACCTAACAAGCACTGCATGATGAGTTGGTAAGCATGTTTAAAACTCATGGCTAATACAGAAGGGAATAAAGTTTGCGAGGTAGTGAAATCTGAAAAACTGGGTAAATTTAATATCTATATTACCTTGCCCATCAGTTGTAAGCATCCGACGCATTATTGGTAGTAGAATTGGTTCAATGTGAGCAAAAATGTGAGGGAGCCTGCTCACTGATTCAAGAATGGTACTAATGGCACGCAAACAACCCGCAGCTGCCAAAGCACCAGGATCATCCGCTTCATCATCAGCTTCTGAAGTATTGATACACTTCCAGAATGCAGCAGCCTGAAGTATCACATTCACATCAAAAATTGTTAAAAGTTATAATGGGAAGGAGCCACTTCACATTTTCAATTGGAAAAACACATCACCAGACTCTGGCACAAGCCAATAGCATAGGGTGCCATCTCCTCTCCAAACTTGTCAACAATTGTCTCAAGTGTAAACACCAGATCCTCGTTTTCAACTTCATCCATTAGCTTGAAAAAATCTGATAACAAACCATGTGTAATTAGTAAAACTTTTTCTGCATATATACGACTATGTAGCAACATGCTTCCATTTATTTATTTATTATAACATCCTACATTCCTACTTTCATATCTTTTTAGTACATACAGGATTCTACTTCCAATCTTTCTGTTATGAGCATTTCCAATGGAAGGTTATTTTATAGCTTATGTCTATTTCATTGGAGTAAAAAAAAACGTTTTTTGGTATTTTATCCAACCACTTCAGTCATTTTTTTTAAACTTTGTTATATTTGACTGTTAAATCTATTTTGTTAAATATGCAAAATAAAATTGAACATTTTTTGTATTAGAACTACATATCAAATGACATGTGCTCAAAAACAACAAATTAGATAAGGGGTCTTTAAACAATATTTCAAATATACGCAGATAGTACACATGTAATTGTTAAAACAAATAATAATAATAAAAAATAAAAATAAAAGGTTTTGCATTGGAGATGATATGTAAAGACAGGTTTTTTTAAATAAAGTTGGTGAAAATATTAGCCCACTTGGCTAACAAGGTGTGTCTAACAAGGAGTTACTAACAAGGAGGTCATGGGTTCTATCCTAGGCATATACTAACCCACCGTTCTAAAAAAAACTACCATGGATGCTCTAAGACATTGTACTTTATATAATTTAGCTAATTATCGCATTTTAGTATTGTACATTCAATATTTTTCTTATCAGGAAATACAAAATCTATCCAGTTATAGCAGTGAAAACTGAAAGGTACAATGCTGTAATGGGAAGAAACAAAAGTAGGATACCATCAAGTAGCTGTGGAAGAATTGGCCTGATTTCGCTAAGATCTGCAAATTAGAGAAATATTTTCCAGGCTTATTAAATTCTATGTGTGAAAGAAAGAAACCACAATATAAAAGATCTCAACTAGTTGTGCATTTTACCTTTGCAGGATTCAACAAAAGAACGCAATGCAAAAACAGAATCAACACGAACTGGAAGCTCAGAATCACGCATCCCAGCAACGACACTTTGTAGTGCTTTGCGGAAATTATTTGGGTCAGAGAAACTTATATGGGCATATTGTCCTGCAACCCACGCAGCCTAACATTTGAAAATAATGTTTTAGATTTAAAGTTTCCACCAAAAGGGGATACAACACACATACAAACAGCATCAAATAACTTTTTTTACGATATATAATTCAAAAAAAATTATTATATATCTGTTTCTTGTTTTTATACATAAAAAAACAGTGTTGCTTCATTTCTATGACAGTTTATGTTTCTGCTTTTATTGTTTATTAATATAATATAATGAAGAGGAAAGGAAACAAAAAATAGAAAATAAAGTATGAAACTTAGCTCACCTTTGCTCTGAGATGACCAACAGGACTGGCAAACTCGGGGAAAACATGCTGCACTAACATGGGTTCAAGCTCGGATTTATATGGCTCAGTCTGTTTCAATTTATCACACAGCGCTCCAATAGCAAGAAGTGCCCCATCCTTTTGTCGATAAGGCTTGAACTCAATTGAAGCCTCTTCATATCTAATCAGTCAAAGTAGGACGATGATTGTTGGGACAAATTAACATGTTGTTTATGAAATAGCTACAAGATTGGTATTTATACCTCTTAAAAATCTCCACAATAAATAATATGAACTTTTGAAGGTTCTCTTTTCCACGTTTTCTTACCAGTTCGCTCACAAAGTCCATTGCTGCGGTCCTGGGACTGTATAGGTCTTCAATAATATCTGCAGAAAATTATGGAAGTATGGTTGATGAATAGATCTTAGATTTGAATGAGTCAAAAACCACTCACCATAACCCTTCCTCACATACTCATGTGGATCTTCCTCCCAAAGGGCTTGATCATTGTCATTGAAGCACATAAGTGGAAAGATTATCTCAAACAGAACAACATCAAGTCTTGGTTGGAGCAGATTGTACATCGTGGTCTTGGAAAGACTGATGGACAAAAGTTGATGATTTGAAAAGGAAAAACCAAAAATATGATAAGAAAAGGAAAGGAAAGTATTAAATCGTGGATTACATACCTGTTGCTCAAGTATTGCAAAATAAGGTTGGAAACCCTGTCAGGTAAATAGTCACCCATACGCAGCGCATTCAACAAGTTGAGATGACATTCCAAAATTTTTCCAGCATAGTTCTTCTGGAAGTGTTGTGCAAAAGCTTTGTTCTCTGGGTTTTGCAATTTTAAATCTCCAAAGCTGAGAAAAAAGTAAAAAGTAAGAAGAGAAATAAAAATTATAATTACAGGAAACATCTGAATGTGACTACTCACCGGGTATAGAGGCGGTTTAATATATGGACTGTCCACTTCTTTACCTTCCACCATCCCCATGACTTGCGGAGCTCTGGATCCGCTGGTTGGCCCTCTGACGGAACGGGTCGCTCCAACATATTTAGGAATAGAACCATCCAAGCATTGAATACATTTGGGTCAAACAATTTCTTCGGAATCTCCAGCTGAAGTCAACAACATTTAATACCAAACAAATTCTGTCATCTTATAGCAGCCTAATAAATAAGAATATATATATATATATATAGCAACTCTGACTCACATATATGGACGACCAGAATATTTTGCAAATGAGTTTAATCAAATCTGCTACTTCAATTGATGGGTTTCCTATCTGAACAAGCCTGCTGAATATATTTAGCAAATGAGGAAACGTCTCCTCCACAACATGGTAGATTGGAGTCCTCTCCTCGTCCGACTTGAACCTGTAAATATTTACCAATCAGAATAAAACAGGTTGAATTGCTTATAACTAACTAATAATGTAAAATGAGAATACGATCAATCTTCACTGTTCAAAACAACATAGCTGTGTAGAGTCAGATAGATCCAGGATGATTCCTTTTTCATATCACAAACTAAGTATATAATGATAGCTGGTTTGCGCATTCAGTTGATATTAAATACTCATTTATGTATACATCTTATCACAACATAGTAAGAAAAAAGGTAACTAAAATTTTCTTAGCTGCTTTAGTTATATATGAAATAAACTCTGAAACACAACCAGAATTCTGTAATTTGGGACGGACAACGTAAGCTTTGATTTGTTTTTCATGAAAAAGAACAGCTAAACTGCAGTTCAACAAGTTAAAATGCCAGTTAATGCATATGAAAAGGTGCATGTATCAATGTTCTTACGTCATGTGAATTTAGTATCACATGTTTGGGTCTGAAACTATAAGAAATCTAAGTTTGGTGTGGCATGCATGCATTTTATAAAATATTTTAATTTGTACCAAAACAATCCTAAGTACTTGTAGTGTGACTAATATAACTAACGGAAGGAACACCAGACAGAAAGATCAGTTATGACAGTCTATTAATAGAGAATACCAGCATAAACAATTAATCATCATCATTATCAAAATAAATTTATAAAGTAACTTCATCAGCAGCTTAAGTAAAAATACAACTTCTAATTCTGGTCTATCAAGCAGAAAGTTAAAGTTATTATAGCATAGAGTGGATGTGGCACATAAATAAGATACTTACTCATATTTTCTAGAAAGGATTCTAAGCACAAAAAGAGCTCCATAAACCTGCTGGTCTTGCAAATTATGTGTCACCCAATGCAAAAGACCTGGCCATTGTTCAGGATAATCGGCATGTATAATTGTCTTGAGACACTCACCCAACTGTGCCCTGTAATCAGTTATAACAATTGTACTCATAACGAATGGGGAATGGCAACAGCAACAGATGCAAACACTCAAGGAACCATGCTTACCTCAACAATGGAGGAAGTTGTGCTACAAATACAAGGATGTTCTGCCTTACCAAGTCTTTATCACTTGGCAAAATCTTGGATTGTTCGTCTGCAATGGCATAAGTTTATTTATAAAGTTTGAAAGACACAAATAACTTCAACAACATATACATCCTTTCAGTGAACTTGATGACAGTTGTATACTTGCATGGGATTTTAACCACTACTACATGGGTACTGATGTATGGAAATGTTTGATGTATACTGATTGAAATTTTTATATCCAAAAACAACATTCAGCTGCTATAGAAATTTGAATTAAATATTACGAAAAAATATGATTTACCTGGATCATGGGGTGACCAATTTTTTGCTATGAAGTTTTTAAAATGAATACTGGCAACCTGCCGCACAGCCATATCACAATTTCCATCTACAATGATCTGCAGCATCCTCACCAAATGCTGAGGAGTATACTGGTACTGAAAAGCAAATAGTTTTATCAAAAAATTAAATGATGAACTCAAGGCAAAAAATAACTAAAAACTTGAAATAGAAATTGTATTAACGCCTAGTCCTGCACAAATTATTCAATCAATATCCAAACCGAAACATGCCCCACCTATGCATATTTTGCGATTTTTCATCAGAACGGTATTATATAAACGGAATTATGATTATTGCATCAGCAACAAATCAAGTACAAAAGCAACAATTGTGAATCCTCATCCGTTTCAAACATAATCAATCGATAACATTCGTAATCAGAAGCAATATACCTGATTGAGGCTCGCTTCAGCAGCTGTCCGTTCTGCTGGATTGGGGCTAAGTGCTGCTTGCAAAACTATAGCAAGATTTGGAAGATCCATCTTTTACTCTGCTTACGTATCAAAATCCGATGACTGAATCGATAATCCTAGGAGAACTGGTAGTTAAGTGGTGATGTCCTCTAGGGTTTACATAAGCTTGGAAGATGGAGAAGAGAATGATGGCTGGCAAGTGGCAACATAGAAAAAATAGTGTGTATTTAAATCATTAGGGTTTAGAGAAACAACATCAGCCGAGTAAATTTTTGGGTTGTTTAACGACCATGGTTGAATGGCATAGGCGCGTCCCCCCCTCGGCGTCCATTTTATTTGTTTACTATTTTTACATTCTCTAAAACCCTATCAGTTTTATTAATTGTGAAAATAGATTTGGGTACATTTCTAAAAAAATAAACTGAAGTTGCTGGTGATTTAGGTGTCGTTTGTTTTTTCGAAGTGAAAATGTTTGAAGTTTGTGGACCACCTTTGCAACCCTTTGTAGCAGAAGAGAAGATCAAACGGCTGCAACATGTAATAAAAAGTTTGTTTGTTTTTTAATCTCTGAAAAGTGTTACAATAAGTTAAAGTAAGGTCTGAAGATGTTTGAAGCAGAAGGTCAAGTGATGGCCACACAGCACACACGCAACAATATTTAAGTCGGAAGTCTTCTGAAAAACAAACAGTTGCGAATGGTCAAGTGTTGCGTGTGTGTTGCGCGACACGTCAATAAATGGTTGGAATATGTTTTTTAGAATAAACAAACAACACCTTAGTGTTAACTGGGAGGTGATCTCGACAGTATTTTTTTCTTTTTGCTATTAGGTTTTGTTTGAATTGAATTTTGTTGATAAATATTTTTTGAAAAAACTCGGGTTAGGCACATATGGTTTTGGTCTATGTGGAACGTGGTGTTATATTGGGGTAAAGTTTGGATAGTTAACTCTTTGCCTGTGGACGATGTATTTGTTCTATCGATTTTGATTTTTTGGTTTCTTGTATGTTGTTTTTTGATATGAGGTTTTTCTTCATCCATAACCATTATGTCATGTCTATCAATAAATGGGTCTTATGTGTAGCAGAAAAGTAATTTTTAACATTGTATTACATATCATGTAGTCCTTAATATGAGTGCTTTTGGATGATGTTGTGTTATTAAATATAAAAGTACGTATAATGTTTGTTGCATATTGGATGAAACATTTCCAAAGAGTATACCATCATCTATGTATAATTTTTAACTGGATGTTAACAGTTGTCAATATATTGGAGAAATTCAACCTAAGGAGTTTGACATCTCTGAGAAACATTACAATCCATAGAAATAGTAGTGACTACATTGTCCAAAGATTTATACAAACATCTAATGTATATAGTTGAGGAATCAAAGTGACAAATAACTAATGATTGTTTACTGTCATGCCTAAGAATTTAAACAACCATAAATCTAAACGAAACATAAAAGAGAACAATACACATACTTTCATGATCCCTCCTGAAAAGTTCACATCAACTTTTATTGGCTTCTTTGTAGCAAGAGCTTTCAAGGTAACCTAGCATGAAGAAAATGATCCTAGCAATGATTTAATGCTCAGTATTTATGATAAACTATTTATTTTAAGAAATACTTGCGGGTTTTTAGTTTTTAGTTGTTACTCATAAAAACATCATTTGTGATCCTCCATTCTCTACTCTAATCTCAATTATGTCGCCCCTAAGCAGCTTATAAATGTATAATGTAACACATTGATCCAGGTATTTCCCATTTATACCGTTAGAATGAAACTAAATTTCAAAATTAGACCCCTGGCTCATTAAGTGAGATCGCACGTTTTGTAGTATGTTGTGCGTACTCAGTGTACGCATGGCGTACGTAGTTGGGGGTCAAACCCTAATTTTTAGGGTTTGAGCCCTATTTAAACATCATTATCTCTTTAAGACCTCTTCCCTCATCAGTATCCATCTCCTAAATTGTCCCTTGTTAACCTTAATCTATTGTGTGAGCATTTTGAGCTTAAAAGTGTGCTTTTTGTGATCTTGAAGAAATAAGAAAGAAGTGGAATCAACTTGGAAGCTCAAGGCATCTTGTGTGACAACCCGATACTTTTCCAATCAACAAAAGTCAATTCCGTTAATAAGATTTCGAATTTTATTTATTCCGTTAAGTTCATAAGGTTTAGAAAACCATTTAAATTATATAAAAAAACTTTATATAAGTTTCGGGACCAAAAACACTCGAAAAATCAAGTTTTTCCTCGAAAAAACAACAAAAACTCGTTCAGCAATGTATTCTCGGCCGAAAACAGCTTTCGACCAAGAATCCATCTCCGGCTGAAAACCCAACCGTATATATTCGTTTCATCCGAAAACTTAGTCATTTCCCCATTTTTCACTCGAAAACACTCACAAATCACTCCCAAGGATCATCCAAGAATACCTAGATCTTCAAGAGAAAAACCTTCTAATCTTCATATTTTTCCTCAATAACACTAAGAACAGCCTTCATATCTTCAAAGGGGCCGAAAACACCAACAGGACCGAACACATGATTTCGGACGAAAACCAGTTCTCGGACAAAAACCAATTTCCGACCGAAAACCCTCCTTTTTCACTTCAAACACTCTCGGTAACTATTCATAACACAAAAACAAGTGTTTTATAACACTTTAATTAATGATTCTGCTAATCTTAAATACAATTATGTGTTTAATTATCATTAGGAATTCGTTAATCCCGCGTACATCAACTCAAGGGTCATCTTAATAGTGATGCATGCTAGAGGGTAGGTTAAGTAATTCATATTTAGGGTTAGAGTTGCTTGATTTATGATACCTTAGCCTAGGAGTTGTTGCTATTTGTCACACCCCGAACCAGACGGTGGAAACATCTGAGGGCTCGCGTGACTTTAATTGATTATCATCACAATGAATATACATGAATCATAACATAAGCGTCACCATGCATCAATATATTACAAGTCGAATTGTTCACATCAAGTACATTGTTTTAACACTACACGTTCTCCCCCATAAAACATATGAAAACCAAAAAAAGAGGGGTATGAAACTCACCTTGAGTTGTGTTTTCGGTTTTTGAAGAAGAATAGAAGAAGTTTTCGATCATAGCAAGTGTTCTTGGTAGATCTCGAGTTTAGTGACTTCTAAGGTGGAAGATTACAAGATTGAATGGATTTAGAAGAGATTTTTGGATGAAATGAAGTAGCTAGATCATGGATTTAACATCAACTTACCTTAGATGATGTGTTTGTGGGAAAAATCTCCTTGAAAGCTTCCTAGATCTCGAAAATTTGGAGAGGAGTGGGGAGAGTTTTCTTGAGAGAGCTTGAGAGAATGGAATGAATTTTTGTGAGTGTGTGTGTGTTGTGTTCGGCCGAGAGAAGAAGAGAGAGGAGAGAAGAGTGATCTTTGAGTGGACTTGCATGAAAACATGAGAGTTGAATGGAAAACCTCTATGTAAAAATGAGGTGCCACACACACAAAGTCAACTCTTCCTCTTTGTGGGCTTGGGCCGAGAGAGAGGAGAAAAGAGAAGAATCTTTTGGCTTTTTGCCCTTAAGCCCACATTATAGATAATTTAGATGATGCTTGGCCCAATTAAATCAAGGTGTAACTTTTATGACCTAATAGGGCTAAATTAAGTTGGTTGTGACCCATTAAGGCCCAAAATATTATGTTTCATGTATATGGGTTCATTTAGGTCCCATTAGAGAGTTGTAGATTCAAGATGGATAATTTGGAAGTTTATTAGTCCATTAGGCCCAATAAGGAAACCCTAGTCCAAAGTGAACTCAAATTGGAATTTCAAGGGTTTCCAATTCTTTGTTGACCATTTTGTAGGGCTAGAATGAAGTATTTGATGAAGTTTTGTTGTTATAGAATAAGCATCATGCATGCTTTCATGTTATTGATTCATAGTTGTTGTAAGTGTTGTGGTTACAAGGCACCAAAATTTATAGTTTTGACACTATTTGTTACGTGCTTTGAGTATGTGCTCAGTGAGAGTATCTAGCAAGATCGCTTATATATATATATATATATATATATATATATATGAAATTCTGAGTCAAGATATAATCTAGGAGAGATACCTAGATGAGCATATGAGAGATCTACAAAGAGGGTAGTCTGTTATTCGTGAGAGTTAGAATACTTGTGAACTGGAATCTGATGTGTGTAAAATGCACTAGTTTTAGTCATACTTTTAAAATATAATTTAGACACACAAAGGCAGTGGACCTGTCAGTTGGTGGTATAATTGAATAAGGAGGGTATCAAACACAGGAAAACGATAATTAAGCTAATTACTAAAATTATCTAAAACGAGTAATAAAAGGGAAAGGTTTTCTCTAGTTTTGCAAGACTAGAAACTTAAACAATTAAATAAAATTCAAACTAAGCAACTAACAGCTAAAGCAAATAAACAATCAACTACATTCAATAATGGAGAAGACTTCTATTTAGGTTCAATTCATTTACTCATATGGTTGATTTCATGGCAAGTGTAATGAATTAACTATTATTGGCTAACGATTAATGTGATTAGGTTCACGTTCGCTATTACTAATCCTTAGAAAATAAATCAATTCAAACAGTGGCCAATTGGTTAAACTAATGAGTTCCCTAGTTTATTGATTTAAGTTAAGTAAGACTTTAGTTAGCTAATAAAATTACTAATTCAATTAACCTCTTGTTGATGGTTCGTCGCACAAGCTCACACATTAACTTACCTATTTTCTAGTTCACCCTAGTTTCACATTTGCTATTCCTAGGCACATAACAATGTTTTCACATAAATCATATGAGATAAGCAATTAAGAGATGTTCATGCAGCTTAATATACTTGTTAATTAACAGAAAATAGTTGTTAACACATAAGGTTCTTTAACAAGCTTAACAAAACTAAACTCACCAAATTCAATTAATCCAACCATAAAATCAAACCATAGTCATAAATTCATCTACCCTAAATAGAAGATATGAGTTTTAGTTCATGATTACAGCAGAAAATAGCTCAAAAATGAAATCTAATAGTTCAAACAAAAGATTAAGTAAAGAGTAAACTAAGATTGCCTTTGATCTCCTCAAAATTGAAAGCTAGGGTTGTTCCACAAGTTCCAGAGCTCCAGCTGCACCTTTTAGTCACAAATTAATCCCCAAGGGTTCCAGAGAAGGGTTTAGTTTCGGGCTTATGTGTTCTATTTATAGATTTCTGAAAACAGAGGCTACTCGCCGAGTCCCTCATTAAATACCCGTGTACGGAAAGGGTTTCTATTTGCTTCGCGAATGTTCATGTCTACTCATCGAGTAGGCACCCAACTCACTGAGTAGGTATGGTTTTTGACTCCTTTTCCTCTTTCTTCAATTCCCGAGCTTCCGATTTCTATTCCCGCTTCCTGTTGCTTCCGAGCACATCTTTTAGGTTGACAATACAATTTAAACATAATTAAGTACCTTTTTCCATAAATTACAATAAATTATCCAACAAGTTTTAAATTCTATAAGAAATATATAGTTAAATATGCATATATCAAAATAACCCACACTTGACTTTTATTTGCCCCCAAGCAAAACTAGATTTTAAACATACTAGCATCACATAAAATAATCCCAATCAAACCCAACCATGATGCCAAGACCGCAACGCATGCATTTGTGTCTAAATTTTTTCCTAAGGACCCCCCCTCAATTCTAAATACTAACATTCCTCATAAACACTCGCCCACTTCTTTTGAACAATGCTCATTTTATGCATCCCTCCGAATCCATCCACAAAAAACTTCCGAACCTCTAGATATTTTTGGTCAAGCTACCCAAGCATACATAATCTAGAAAATTACAAATTTTTGATACCACTATGGAGCTCTTTGGAATTCTTCATTTCTTTGATGATTTGATCTTGAGCCCGAAAGGCATCACCACGAACTCGTAATGCCCATAACGAGTCCTGAACATTGTCTTCTGGATATCCTCTTCACGCACCCTTATCTGATGATATCCAGACCTCAAATAAATATTGGAGAACCAAAACGCTCCCTGTAACTGATCGAATAAATCGTCCATCCTCGGTAAGGGGTAACGGTTCTTGACCGTCAGCTTGCTCAACTCCCGGTAATCAATGCACATTTAGTGTGAACCATCCTTTTTCTTGACAAAAAGGATCGGCGCTCCCCACGGTGAGCTACTCGACCGTATAAACCCCTTTCCCAGCAGCTCCTAAAGCTGCAAGCAGGGCGATAGGCGCTGCCCCCGGAACCAAATCAATAAGGAACTCCACCTGCCTCTCGAGAGGCACACCCGACAACTCCTCGAGGAAAACATCCGGGAGCTCATGCACTATCGGGACCTCATCGACCGACCTCGGTCTCTCTGCACCTACTCTCGTATCCACCACATAAATTATAAACCCACTACTGCCCTGTTGTAGACTCTGCCTCGTTCTTGCGGCTGAACAAAATGCTGACCTAGAACGGGTACCCTCGCCATAAACCGTAAGAACTCCCCCACTAGGGTCTCGTTTGGTCACCAGCTGTCGCTCGCAGTTGATAACCGCTCCGAATCTACTCAACCAGTCCATGCCCATAGTGACACATACATCTCCCATAGCAATTGGGACCAAATCAATCGGAAACTCAACGCCGAAGATCTCGAGTACACATCCTCGAATCACATTAGTGGCATACACTGCTCTCTCGTTAGCTATGGAAACTCGCAAGGGTCGACTCAATGCTTCTCGATGAATACTGATGTGCTGACTAAAGGCTAACGACACAAAAGACCGACTTGCACCAGAGTCAAATAACACCAAAGCAGGCACAGAACACACAAGGAAAGTACCTACGCATAACATAATATAAACACCATATCTCAAACATCATAGTAAATACGTGAAAGAATACATACCAGCCACAACATCGGGTGTCGCACGGACGTCCTCTGCGGTCAACTGGAAAGCTCTCCCTCGTGCCTTCGGTGCCTTGGCCTTCACCGGCCGGCTCTTGGTAGCTCGAACAGCAGCAGGTGCAAATTAGTGTAAAATGGGTTTTATGTTAGAATATGTTCCTCATAACCTTATAAGCTATTTTTCTTGACTATATTAGTGTAAAATAACTTAGATTATGTTTGTTTCCTTTCTTATGTCATAGATCTCGAGTTAATACCCCCTTTTTGTTGCATTTTCATCACAAAAACACATAAAATCACACATATACATGCATAAAATCACACATAGCATACAAATACACATAGATCTACACATCTTCTTGTATTATCCCCCATAAAACATATGAAAACCGAAAAAAGAGGGGTATGAAGCTCACCTTGAGTTGTGTTTTCGGTTTTTGAAGAAGAATATAAGAAGTTTTCGATCCTAGCAAGTCTTCTTGGTAGATCTCGAGTTTAGTGACTTCTAAGTTGCAAGATCACAAGATTGAATGGATTTAGAAGAGATTTTTAGATGAAATGAAGTAGCTAGATCATGGATTTAACATCAACTTACCTTAGATGATGTGTTTGTGGGAAAAATCTCCTTGAAAGCTTCCTAGATCTCAAAAATTTGGAGAGGAGTGGAGAGAGTTTTCTTGAGAGAGCTTGAGAGAATGGAATGAATTTTTGTGAGTGTGTGTGTGTTGTGTTCGGCCGAAAGAAGAAGAGAGAGGAGAGAAGAGTGATCTTTGAGTGGACTAGCATGAAGGCATGAGAGTTGCATGGAAAACCTCTATGTAAAAATGAGGTGGCACACACACAAAGTCAACTCTTCCTATTTGTGGGATTGGGCCGAGAGAGAGGAGAAAAGAGAAGAAATTTTTGGGCTTTTTGCCCTTAAGCCCACATTATAGATAATTTAGATGATGCTTGGCCCAATTAAATCAAGGTGTAACTTTTATGACCTAATAGGGCTAAATTAAGTTGGTTGTGACCCATTAAGGCCCAAAATATTATGTTTCATGTATATAGGTCCATTTAGGGCCCATTAGAGAGTTCTAGATTCAAGATGGATAATTTGGAAGTTTATTAGTCCATTAGGCCCAATAAGGAAATCCTAGTCTAAAGTGAACTCAAATTGGAATTTCAAGGGTTTCCAATTCTTTGTTAACCATTTGTAGGGCTAGGATGAAGTATTTGATGAAGTTTTGTTGTTATAGAATAAGCATCATGCATGCTTTCATGTTATTGATTCATAGTTGTTATAAGTGTTGTGGTTACAAGGCACCAAAATTTCTAGTTGTGACATCATCCCCCCGTTAGAGGGAATTTCGTCCCGAAATTCTTTTGAAAGCTAGATTTGGGAATGCGAGAATAGATGAGGGTACTTCTGCTTCATTTGATCTTCGCGTTCCCATGTGAATTCTAGTCCGTGTCTCGCGTTCCATTGAACTTTCACAATTGGAATGCGGCTCTGCTTGGTACGCTTTACCTCTCGGTCCATGATTTCAACCGACTCTTCGACGAACATCAACTTCTCATTGATTTCGATTTCCTCTAATGGAATGACAAGAGTCTCGTCGGATAAGCACTTCTTCAAGTTGGAGACGTGGAACACAGGGTGTACACTACTGAGCTCGGCGGGTAGTTGCAATCTATAAGCCATTGGATCGATCCGGGCAAGAATCTCGAAGGGTCCAATGTATCGAGGGTTCAGTTTTCCCCGTTTCCCAAAACGAATAACTCCTTTCCAAGGAGGGACTTTTAGTAACACCCTATCTCCAACTTCGAATTCCAAGGGCTTTCATCGTTTATCGGCATAGCTTTTTTGTCTGTCTCGTGACAATTGCAGTCGTGCTCTGATCTGAATTATCTTCTCGGTCGTCTCGCGTACGATCTCCAGTCCCATTAAGGCGTTGTTTGGCGTTTTCCCTCTCGCTAGCTGGGTGTCTCCTACCTTAGCCCATCACAACGGTGATCTACATTTACGCCTGCATAATGCTTCGAAAGGAGCCACTTTGATACTCGAGTGATAATTGTTGTTATATGAGAACTCGATCAAAGGCAAGTGGGTATCCCATGATTTTCCAAAGTCTATTACGCATGCGCGAAGCATATCTTCTAGCGTTTGGATGGTTCGCTCGCTCTGGCCATCCGTATGTAGGTGGTAGGCAGTGCTCATGTCGAGTTGTGTTCCCATAGCTTTCTGAAGCGACTGCCAAAAGCGTGAAGTAAATCTAATATCTCTATCTGAGATGATAGATACCGATACTCCGTGGAGTCTAATGATTTTCTTGATGTAGATTCTTGTTAGGCGCTCCATATTGTAGGATTCTTTTATTGGTAGGAAATGAGTGGATTTTGTTAGTTTATCCACTATTACCCAGATCGTGTCCAAACCGTCCGTCGACTTGGGTAGTTTGGTCACAAAATCCATGGTAATCCTTTCCCATTTCCACTTAGGAATTACTGGCTGCTGTAGTAATCCAGAGGGCTTCTGATATTCCATTTTTACTTTAGCACAAGTGAGGCACTTGCTCACATAAGTGGCAATCTCTGCCTTCATATTTAGCCACCAATAGTGTTGCTTAACATCCAAGTACATTTTGTCTGAACCCGGATGGATGGAGTATCGCGTCTTGTGAGCCTCGTTCATGACTACCTCTCTGAATCCCCCAAGTTTAGGGACCCATATGCGGTTCATGAAGTAGTATGCTCCATCTTCCTTCACCTCCAAGTTCTTCTCCATTCCATCCAACGCTTCACTTGTCTTGTTTTCTGCCTTCATGGCATTTGACTGGGCCGTTCTGATTTGTGAGGTCAGGTGGGATTGGATGGTTATCGAGAGAGTTTTTATACGACGACTTGAGTATTCTTTCCGACTCAAGGCATCGGCTACTACGTTAGCCTTGCCTGGATGATACTTGATTTCGTACTCGTAGTCGTTTAGCAGTTCGACCCATCTTCGTTGCCTCATGTTTAGCTCCTTTTGATTCAAGATGTGCTGAAGACTCTTGTGGTCAGTGAAGATAGTGCACTTGGTACCGTATAGGTAGTGTCTCCAAATCTTCAAAGCGAAGACCACTGCTCCCAGCTCCAGATCGTGGGTCGTATAATTCACTTCGTGCGTCTTTAGCTGTCGGGATGCATAAGCTATCACCTTTCCACGCTGCATGAGTACACAGCCTAAACCCTGATTTGACGCATCGCAGTATACTATAAAGTCATCCGTTCCTTTGGGTAGCGATAGCACCGGCGCACTGCAGAGTGCTTGCTTCAGAGATCGAAATGCAGCTTCCTGCTTATCCATCCATACAAAGGGTACGCCCTTTTGCATAAGCATAGTAAGTGGTTTGGACGTTCTAGAGAAGTTATGGATGAATCTCCTGTAATAGCCTGCGAGACCTAGAAATTGGTGAATTTCTGTGGGTGTTGTTCGGATTGTGTCACACCCCCAAACCAGAACGGCAAAATCGTTCGAGGATGGATGACTTCATGTAGTATCGTAACAATTGAATACATAGTAAAGAAAGCAATACAACCATCACATATATAATTTAAAAGTTTACATTGTTGAAAGGTACTTGTTTCAAACGAAATTACAATATGATGTTTAAAATGAAATTAAACTAACGCCGCAGCGTCTCTTCTTGAAAAGCTGCAGTTTACTTGTATTACTGAGTCCCTGAGAAATACAAGTGGTTTTGAAATAGTAGGTCAGCATTTAAGTTGGTGAGTTCATAAGTATTTAGTGACAATGTTTATATGAAATAGAATGAAAATGGTTTGTACATGTTACATGTTCCTAGAAGATCCCATATTTTCTACTATAGTGGATGGTAGTTTGATTGTTCCAAAACTGTAATGCAGTAGTGTTTTTCATGCCTAAAAGAGTAGTTTTATGTGTAAATCGTTAAGGCATTTGAAAAACTCCGTAAATCAATGTGTTTTTAATACTCCATGTGATACTTATAACCATGCTACTTGACTAAGATGCCTATATCAACGTTCTTCAGGCGTTGGAAAGTTATGACGTTTGTCACCCCAGGCCTGCCAGCCTAGCTGTAGTTAACAACTTAGGTGTGGGATTGTCAATCCCGTATAGATCTATACACAAGTATCACGCTCCCCCCACAAGGGATTATGTTATATAATACAGGACTTAAAATGCATACTCGAAAGTACGTGAAATGTCTCACAAAATTTAGTATAAAACAGATTTACGTATGAAAATGTCCATTTGTTCTTGTATATGAAAATATCTCTTTGATGTAGTGTTCCTAGTATGTAAATGTTCATGATTTCCTCGTAAACTATACCTATTATAGTTTTTGAAAGTGTGTTTCGTTCATATAGTAAATCCTAGTGTAATGCTCACTAATTATGTAAAGTATAACACGTAAAGTGATTTAACTGATCACATATACCTAATGTAAAAATGGAACATTTGATATATATATATATATATATATATATATATATATATATATATATATATATATATATATATATATATATATAAACACATTTTATTTCCACAAGACAAGGTGTTATTGAAAATATATATTTCATACGAGAATACTCATGTAGTAGTTTATGAATCACATATGATTACTTAGATAAAAAGTTTATATAGTGAATCGTTAAGTTACCCACGATAATAATCGCGTGTTTTACTTGCATTCCCCCTCCCCCCCGCCCTTAATATTGTATAAAAAGCATTTATCAAACATTTAAAAGCGTATTTTATAGGGGTATGAACTCACTTGAAAGATCGAAGAAGGCGAGATGAAAACCGAGCAGAACTTTGACACGAGAAAACGGATTTTCTCGGGATTCTCGGGAATCTCGGGAGCACAAACGACCTTCGAGGCTTGAGTATGGAAACCGGGGCTTCGGGATATCACGTGCACAAAAAACAAGGTAAAAACACAAGAAAGATGAGAGGAAATGAGCATTTTCCGCGGAACCCTCACATCCCTTTTATAGGGGCTGGGAACCGCCTCGGTACGCTGGGCTTACGCAGTTACACTAGGCGTACACGTGCATCATGTATGACCACATCCTCTACTGCCTCGGAGTTCGGATGGGACAGGGCATAGCTTCGCATAGGGGGAGACGTGGACGATCCGAGGCCTAGTCCTCGAGTACGCTGGGCGTACGCTGTTACGCCGGGAGTAACTTGGATTGGCCCGGTGACTCCCCCTTAGGATAATACTGAAATTTGATTTAAATTTATATTTTTATTATTTAGTAAACTTCAAAAATTTATATCTTCTCCATACGAACTCCGTTTTCGACGTTCTTTATATCCACGCGTAGGTGAGACTATGCTCTACAACTTTCGTTTAGACTCCGTCGACAAATTTTGAAATTATTTTTATTATTTATTTTTAAAAGGTCGAGGTAAGAAAAGGTCATTAGAAATCCATAACTTGTTTATCCAATGTCTGTTTTTGCCAGACTTTTTACCGTTGAAAAACCATTGCCGAGACCTTCGATTATCGTTTAGGTCATTTCGGCCAAAATTCGCTCGCTCTCTGTTTCGAGTTTTTAGCTGTCTACCGCTATACCAAACTTGAAAAATCATAACTTCCTCATACGAAGTCAAATTTGGACGTTCTTTTTATGTACGCTCACGGTTTAATGATATTTAACATAGTAGGTAACCAAATAGAGACTTTTGTACCTTTTATTTTTAAAGATCATTTCATTATTTTCAAAAGTGGTTACAATACTTGGCTTTTTAAGTGTTTACATAGAATCGAAATATCGGGTTGTCATAGATTGCCCATCCTAAGATAGCTTGGATTTTAGAAGGATCCACGTGAATTCCTTCCTGGCTAACAACATGTCCCAAAAAGTTCACGCTTCGGAGCCAAAACTCACATTTGGAGAGTTTTGCGTAAAACTTTTCGGTTCGTAGGGTTTCCAGGATTTGTCGAAGGTGTTGGCCGTGTTCTTCCTCGCTTCGGGAATATACTAGGATATCATCGATGAAAACGATTATGAAATTATCAAGAAAAGGTCGACATGTTCGATTCTTTAGATCCATGAATGCGACAGGAGCATTCGTTAGACTGAAGGGCATTACGACGAATTCATAATGTCCGTAACGAGTTCGGAAGGCAGTTTTTGGAATATCCTCCTCCTGGACCTTGAGTTGGTGGTATCCAGATCGCAGATCTATCTTTGAGACGTGACTAGCTCCTTGGAGCTGATCGAATAAGTCGTCGATTAGTGGAAGTGGATATTGGTTTTTTACAGTAAGCTTGTTAAGTTCTTTGTAGTCGATACACATCCTAAATGTACCGTCTTTCTTCTTGACAAAGAGAACTGGAGCTCCCCAAGGTGAGAAACTGGGTTAGATGAATCCTTTATCCAAAAGCTTATTGAGTTGACTGGACAAATCTTGCATCTCCGCAGGAGCCAATCTGTAGGGCAATTTGGCGATGGGGTTAGCTCCTGGTACAAGGTCGATTCGAAATTCGACTTGCCTTTCTGGTTGTATCCCTGGAAGATCATTAGGAAAAACATCTGGGAATTCACAAGCTATTGGGATGTCTTGAATGTTGACCCCTTTCTTGGATTTGTCTACTATATGAGCTAGGAATGTTAAGTCCTTCTTTCGTAGGTGCTTCTGCGCCTTAATGCACGAGATAAGACGAAGGTTCGTGTTGGGTTTGTCCCCGTAAACAACTAGGGTTTTGCGATTTGGAAGATGAAGGCGAACGGCCTTCTCGTGACACATAATTTCATAATGGTGGGGGCTTAACCAATCCATGCCAATAATCACATCAAGATTCCTAATGGAAACATACATTAAGTTTATTTGAAAGACGTGGTGATTTAAGGCTAGGGTACATCTGATATAGATTTCCCCAGTAGATTCTGTCTTCATATTAGGCATTTCCACCGTGAAGGTTTCATGAAGCTTATGGGGTTGTTGATTTAACAAGTGTTTGAATTTGTTGCTCATAAAACTTCGTTCTACTCTGGTGTCAAATAGGATGCATGCATAAGTGTGGTTTAGGAGAAACATACTAGTAACAACAGTGGGATCCTGATCCTCTTCTCCCTGACCCATAGCTAGCACCCTTCCTATTCCTGCATTCCCAAAGTTGTTGGTGTTGGGGAAATTCCGATGGATATGCCATGTTCTTCCACATCTGTAGCAAGTGGGGCTTGATCACGTGTTATTGTTGCTATTGTTTTTATTGTTGTTGTTGTGGTTGTTGTTGTTGTTGTTTCCTTGTGGTTGATTCTGGGGAGGATAGGTCCTGTAATACTTTGCAGTGTGACCCTTCTGATTGCAACTGGTGTAATGCATTTCCTTGTATTCGTTGTTATGGTGGTAGCTGCACTTGTTGCACTTTGGGAGATTCCCAGAATACTGCCTAGGAGCACTTGGATTAGCTAAGGCTGGAGCATGTGGTGTGAAGGGTACTTGAGTGGTTGCAACATTGACCGTCACTATTTGTTTCTTCTTTGTCGATTCCGAGCCTTGTCACCCTTTTCTCTTGTTGTTCTTTCCTTTCTTGTTGTCATTCTCTTTCGTGCCCTCGATTTTTGCTGGCTTCTCGCCCTTTTTGTTGTTGTGGTTGTACAACTTCTTGGCCAGTCTCTTGGCGTTGTTGAACATTTCGGGTTTGGCAGCGATCACATTTCCTTGGATCGGGGAGGTCAATCCCCAGATGAATCGTTCGATCTTCTTTCCTTCAGACGTAATCATGCCAGGGCACAATAATGACAGCTCGCTAAACTTTGATATGTATGCATCTATATCAGAGTTTCGGACGGTGAGATCCCACAGCTCTTGCTCCATCTTCTTAATTTCGCCACGAGGGCAGTACTCAGCTATCAGCATTTCCTTCAACTCTGTCCATGGCATCGAGTTAGCTATAGGGAGAGTCATGGCCTCTATATGTCCATTCCACCAGGTGAGAGCCTGGTCGACAAAGGTGCACGCGACAAACTTCACCTTCAATTCCTCGGGGCATTCACATATTTCGAACACTGATTCCACCTTCTCAATCCACCTTTTCAGGGCTATCACACCACCCGTACCATTAAAGGTTTGCGGCTTGGCATTGGTGAAATCCTTGTAGGAGCATGTTTTGGTCGGTCCTTGATTGATCCCATTGTTCGAACTTCCTGCCCCTTGTCCGTTGACTCCTCCATTGTTCCCTTGGTGAATCTGCGCCATTGCTGCGGTGACCGCAGTAGACATAGCTGCTTGGAATGCAGCTGAGTCAACCTCTGGAGGGGCTGGTCCAGGTTACCGCGAGTTTTTCGTCATGGAACAGAAAGATGTTGAGTGCCTATGGTTTCGTGAGATGTTGATCCTATAAACTAGGTGTGTGGCACGAACTTAAGCAATTTCACAATTTAGCATACAATCATGAATATATATATATATATATATATATATATATATATATATATATATATATATATAACACATAGCAGATTACAACATCACAGTGGAACACATAAAACTTTTTATTAATATTATCCGCATTTTTGATACATGAAAATTTTGCTCGCAAGAGCAATACATAAGTAGTGCAATTTTGGCAGCATAACGGCTCTATGAGTAGTGTAATCACTTAAACATAGA